>NC_054470.1:11975623-12611987 GCF_017639515.1 Carcharodon carcharias
ACTCTCTGGGGTGCATTACGGGACCTTCAGGCTTAACCAAAAGAGGTTCTTATTACACCCATGCTACCCATCTGTGTCTCTCTATCATCCTGCAGAGGATTACATCAGGAGCATGGAGCCGGGTACTCATGGCATATCGGGGGTGGAGACAAAGGAGAAGAGGTGACTGGTTGGACAGAGGGAGGAGCAACATCCTCAAGAAGAGGGATGTGAACACTAATGTGTGTTCACGTCCCTCAGCCCCCTTCTTTCAAGCATGCCGCTGAAGAGCCACAGTGAGACATTGCTGATCAGCGCCTAGCTGGCCCCAAAGTCTATTGATGGTGCTTGTCAAACCTGCAGATGAACGGAAGTGTCTCTGAAGACTGCGCATGACCAGGAAATTCGTTAGTCACATCTGCCACCTGCTGCAGGATTTGGCACCACGGGGACATGGAGGACATCCATTGCCAGTGGCCGTGAAAGTCACCATGGGCACTCAATGTTTACGCCAGTGGGTCCTTTCAGGGCTCCACAGGTGACCTATGTGGAATATTGCAAACCTTCAGGCACAAATGCATCTATGAGATCAGGGATGCCATTTTAGTGAAGGCATACTTTCTGCATTTCGCCCAGGATTAAGAAAGCCAGGAAGCAAGAATGCTGGGGTTTGTCTAGATCTCAGGTTTCCCACAGGTGCAGGGTACCATCAACCGCACTTATGTGGCACTCAGTAAGCGGTTAACAATGTCAACCTCAAGCACTTCCATTCGCTGAATGTTCAGCTGGTCTGCAACCACCACTAATGTATTCTACAGGCCTGCGCACAGTTTCCAGTGAGTGTCCACGACTCCTACATTCTCAGTAGGTCTCAGATTCCTGATGTCTTCCAGGGTCCACAGAGGCAGCAGGCTTGGCTTCTCAGGAGCAATGACTACCCACAGAGAACATGGCTGATAATGCACTTGCTGCTGCCTCAGAGTGCAGTACAATGAAGCTCATGCTGCAACTCGCACTTCGATGGAGCAAGCTATCGGGATGTTGAAAATGAGGTTCCTGTGCCTGGACTGGTCTGGTGGAGCCCTGCAATATAGTCCACAGAGGGTGTCAGGCAACATCGTCACCTGCTGTGTCCTTCACAGCCTGGCATTGCAACTGGGAGAGGAGCTGGCTGATGTGGAGATGGAGGAGCTGCACGTCTCCTCTGTTGAGGAGGATGTCAATGGGGATGTGAGGAGGTTCTCAAGGTAAGGATGACAGCGATGATGTCATCGCACTGGCCAGATGGGGCAGGCCTACTCGGGAGGCCTTCACAGCTGCTTGATTCGTGGAAGATGATGATGACATACAGTGAGGAGACGCCATGGATCCTCACATTGTATCTGTGAATGTTTGCCCCTTGTCTGGCTGATGGCAGCGAACATACACTCTGCAGTAAGGCTCCTGTCATGGAGATGCAGCGAATGCCCATAGTCCCTACGTTCTGCAGGATGATGAGGACATGCAGTGGGACACTCCATAGATCCTCACATAGCTTATGTGCTGATGGCAGATCACTTGCATTCTGTGAACAGGGTCATATCATGGAAATGCAGCGGGGAATCTTTAACTTCTCCTGATACTATGGCATCCTTTGTGAGCTGAACCCTTCAGGCCCACACTGTCACCGGACACAGATGCTGATGAGATGAGGGGCCAGCCACACCTCAAAGGTGCTGGGAATACACAGGAGAATGACGGAAGACTGTGCCACTGGTCCAGGACATTCTGGCAGCAGTGATAATCCCCATCGAGGTGCAGGCATGACTGATGTGACCAGTGACAATGAAGGTGCACCAACAGTGTGCTGGGCAGATTGCACAAAGCACAGGGAAGAGGCCCTGACTGAGACACCTGTATTATCTTGTGTGCACCGGGTGACCCTCCTCCCTATGGGTGCCTGACAGCCCCTGACTCCTTGAGTGGAAGGGGAAGCTGGAGTGAGATGGAGCTGTCCCACACCCTGCTTGCATTGACACTGGTGGAGGCCAACTGTGATATCAGTGATGGAAGTCAGCCCGCTCAACAGTGCAGGACTGGTCCTGGACCAAGGACTCCATGGCAGCTGCCACCCTACGAGTGTTGACCTCAGTCATTGGCATGCCGGCGCTATCACCTCAGACTGAAGGCGGGCAGACTCCTCCATTGTGCTTTGCAATCTGAGGAGTTCATGATGAACCCGAGCTTGCTTTTGCAGCTCCAGCAACTGAGATATGACCAAGCCCAGAGTCCCCTCACCTGACTCAGACTCCATATTTATGGGCTCCTGCAGTCCTTTGAACACCAGAAATCTGGAAGTCCCTACTGCTGCCTGCTGTGGATCTGACGGTGCAATGTGCTGACCAGATTGTGACCCCGAGGCTACTCTAAAGCTAAGTGCCGCTGAGGTGTGTGTCACTGCGCTAGTGGAGGGTGTGGGTGAGCTGCGATGGGTCTTCAATGACGGTTTCATCAGATTCCTCTTCAGAGGTGTCTTCAGGGCCTGAGTTGAGGAACTGCATCATGGAATCCCTCGGCTGTTTCCCAGATGTGCCTGTGAAAGAAGATTAGATAATTAGTGCATGGCAGTGGCCTGTGAAACTGGACACGTCACTCACAGTATGGTTGTCTGATGGGTTCTCACTTGGTTGAGAACTGCTGACCTCACCTTCAGCACAGGAATGAACCAGACCTTCGCTGGTCAGGTTTATGACTTTATTTTCAAAGTCTGTTAGGATCTTCATTTCAGGCATTCTTCCACCAGTGGCCTCTCCTTTTGTTATGTGCCAGCTTGTCCTGCATGAAGACAAATGCAGAGTGTATAAGCAGGATGCCTTCCAGGCCAAGTGATATGTATGCCTGGCATGTGTGGATGGTGAGTGGTGCCATGGATGGGATGAGGACGCGATTCACAGTGCAGATGAAGGTGTGTGTGAGAGATGAAGGTGTGTGTGAGAGATGAAGGTGTGTGTGAGAGATGAAGGTGTGTGCGGGAGAGCGAATGGTGATGCCCCTTGAACTGGGAGTGAGTGAGATCCCTGTGGATGTGTGATGGGTTTGTGAGTGTGTCAGTTGAGATTGATGTGAAGGGTAACTTACCCTGGCAAAAGAAAGGAGATCATTTATCCTCTTTTGGCACTACGTGGCTGTCCTCTTCTGCAGGGCTTTGGCGCTGACCACTGCTGCCACCACCTCCCATGCAGGGTTTGCCAGTGTTTGCTGGATTTCACCCATAGCGGGGGTAGAGGACATTGTGGCAGGCCTCCACTGCGTCCAGTAGACACACAAGGGAGGCATCACTCAATCTGGGGGCAGCATGTTTCCCCCCTTTGGCAGTCATCAGTTCGCAGCAATTTCCTATCCCATGAAGAGTGCCAGCTCTGTGCAGGGGCAGCCTTTAGGTTTTAAATATGGCACCCAGTTACTGAAGCCCTGAGTTGATGGTGGCGTGGGTGAATTAGAAGATGCCCCACCAGCGACCTGGCGTGTTTCCCAGAAATACGTGCTTAATTAGGCAGGATTGGGATGATACGGCTTGAAAACCCGCCTAATAGGTCAACTGGTAAAGTGTCCTTTTTCCCCACCCCATGTCTCTGTAATGGCTATCATATCATACTCATTTATTTCTATTTGTGCTATCAATTCATACATACATATTATGAATGCTTCATGTGTTCAGATAAAGAGCCTTTAATTCTGTCTTTTTACTATTTTTCTCGATTCTGACCTTATTGATCCGGCACTTTTGTTTGCTCTATCCCTTCTTGTCACACCCTGGTGATCATTATTGTGAGAATGGATTTTTAAAATGTTTTGGGGGAATATTGTGTTATTTTATAAAGAAGGCTGGGTGTGTGATTTAATTGAGCTGCGCATAGGAGTCAAGTTGTCTGGGGAGGTTTGAAACATGAACTGGATTCAGGTATTAAGTTTGAGGCACAAGTATATAAGTTAGATCTAACATTTACACTTTTAGATAAGTTGAGAGTTTATTTGAATATCAAAGGGGAGTCAGAGGTAACAAGAAACATATTTGTATTTGCATTCCTTAGGTAAATTGTAATGGGGATATTATAAATTATTGACCCAAAAGCAAAGACAAGGTAGGAACATGATAGGATTTGAGTTTCAAGGAGGTGTGAGAACATTGGAACCAGAGATGAAAGGGGAAAAAAGGTGTTTTAGAGTTACTGTGGAAAGCTTAGGATAGAGATAGCTGGGGCTATTTGAGCTGTTGAGCTATAGCTGGTGCTGTAGGCTGTGAGTGAATGCTATTTAAACCAGGCATCCAATCAAGCCAGAAAAGTCTTGGGCTACAACAAGCAGTTTTATTCTGAAGTGGATTCCACCACTGTATAGAAGAGCATAGAGGTCATGTGGTATGCTTTTGTTGAAGCTATAGTAGTTTTACTTGGATAATATTACTGGATTTTATAGTTGAACATCTATGAGGAAATGTTGCCTGGAAGGTGTTTACTTGTGGCTTTGACCAATTACAGAATTTTTTGGGGGAATGTTTTGCAAGACTAACCTTAATTATGTAACTGTAATCTTGTGTGCTTAAGTTTTCTTTTATTCTTGTTAATAAAACTTTGACTTTTAATTTTTAAAATCCCAAAAGTGTTACCAGACCTCTTACTGCTGAGGTTGGCCCATCTTCTTCTTGTTTTCTGAATACAATAACAAGGAATGGCCTGTAAGCCAAATTTCCCTCTGGTGTTTGGTTTGTGCAGCAATTAATATTGGCTGTGGTCATAACATTATCCACATCACTACCCTTGTGTATTCCTCTGGTCTTTCTCTTTAATTTTCCAAATCCCTCCTCACATGAACCCTCCCCCCTCCCTCTATTACTTACTTCAAAGCCCTCCTTACAGTCCTAGTTATATGATTCACCAATGCACTGATTCCAGCACAGCTCTGGTAAAGGTTGTCCCAATGATACAGTTCCCTCTTTCTTCAGTCCGGGTCCCAGTGTCCCAAGAATCAAAACCCATTTCTCCCACACCAAACTTTGAGCCTCAGAATAAAGTCTTGATCCTAATTACCTATGCCAATTTGTTCATGGGTCAGGTGCTAATAAGAGACTGTTAGCTTTGTGTTTCTGATTTTTAATTTAGTTCCTAGCTGCTCATACTCACTTAGCAGAACCTCTTTCTAAATCCTACCTATGTCATTGGTACACATGTGCACCACGACAACTGAATCCTTTCCCTCCCACTCCAAGTTCCTCTCTAGCCTGAAGGAGATGTCGTTAACCCTGGCATTAGGCAGGCATTGGGGGACACACACTCAGCTACAGAGAACAGTGTCTATCCCCCTAACTGTACTGTCCCCTATCACAACTACAGCTGACTACCTCTTGGAAAAAAGTGTTCAGGTAACTTTCTTCCTCCCTTATGCATCACAATGTCCAAAGCTCAGACTCCAGCTTAGCAGCTTGGAGCTGAAGTTCCTCAAGCTGCAGAAACTGTAGATATGGTATTTGTGGATCACACAGGTATCCACAGGTGTTCACGTGTTACAGCTGCAACACATCACTTGCCCTACTATCTTGATTTTGTTTGCATTTCACTAACTAGGTTTCAAGACCCATTGTTTCATCAACTAGAGACACTTTTTTTTCTCCTTAAAGTTAAGTCGTGCAATTAACCATGTGATAATGATGAACTATTTCAGTATATTAAGGATTACCCTTCCATCTGTGCATACAAATACAGTAATTCCATGAGCCAGTTGCAGTTTTCTGCCATTTTTGGCTCCATATTTAGGGCAGAATTTTCCAGGCCCGCTGGCTTCAGGCATATTCGGTCACATGAGCGGACAATATGGCAAGAAGGCCAAAAATTGGTTTCACGGCGTTGTGAAACTGGTTTGCAATAGTCGGCATGACCTGTCAATGGTGGGCCACATTTCCCACCATCGGACGATGGGAATCTCATTGTAATATGTCTGCACGTCATTCTAAGCCCGCCGGAATCATCCCCCCCCCTCCGCCGGAATCATCCTCCCCGCCAGAATCTGCCACCCCCCCCCTCCCCCCGGAATCATCCCCCCTGTTGGAATCATCCCCCACCGCTGGATCGTCCACCCACAGCGGCAGGAAAACACGCCGGTGCAGAACACGTCTTGACAAGTGTGACCTGCCAAAGTCAGGGCTTAACATCAGGGCCTTGCTCATATCGCGGGTATCCAAGGAGCAGAAGATGCTGGAACCTGGGCGAGCGGTCCTGGCATGCTGGATGGATTCTCATGGACATGAATCTGCAATGAAGCAGCTCAAAGAAGGTGGGAAGGTGAGAGGATGTCCAGCTGTGTTTGGGAGAGGAAGATGCACTGGAGGGTGCGAAAGAAAGTTCCAGGATTGACTGGGAGATAAAGGTGTGTCTGGGGCGGGGATGTGGTGAGGTTGCAAGGGGGTGGGGGGTGGGGGGAGAAGGTTTCAGGGGGGAGGTTGGGAGGGGGGAATGAAGGTGTCAGGAGGGAGGTTGGAGGGATAACGAAGGTGTCAGTGGGTGAGGTTGGGAGGGGGAGGGAGTATCGGGGGAGAAGACGGCAACTGGGGTGGTAGGTGTAAGGAAGGCGTAAGTGAAGGAGTTGGGAGGGGGAAGGAGTCCAGAGAGGGCAAGCAGTCCAGGAATGAAAGAATCCAGAGAAGGGTAGGAGTCCTGTGCAGGATGGAGTCCAGAGGAGAAGGAGTCCATGGGGAGGAAGGAGTCTGGAGGGAGAAAGGAGTCTGAAGGGGGAAATGAGTAAGGCTGGAAGAAGAAGTAAGGGTGGTGGAAGAAATAAGGGTGGAGGAAGTTGTGGGGGAGGGGGAAGTACTAAGGTGGGGGGTGGGGGAGTCCAGGGTAAGTTCAGTGGAGAGAAGGAGATCCAAGAGGGGAAGGAGTTGCAAGGGGGGAAGGAGTCTGGAGGGGGGTTATCCAGGTGAACATGCAAGGGAACATGTGAGTCTGTGTCTGCCTCCTGGGGAGTGAACTGAGTATTGGTGCTGTAAGAAGGAACGGTGAGAATGACCGAGGGCAGAGTGAGGCGCTAGGATGGGAGGGTTAGGATGTGACAGTATCGGTAGAAGGGGCAGTGAGGGTTGTTGGTGGGGACTCAGAGGCAGACATGGACATTGTGGGTGGAAAGGAGGAGGTCAGGGAGGTTAATGCATATTCACCTGGACAACCCCCCTCCAGACTCCTTCCCCCCTTGCAACTCCTTCCCTCTTAATGTGGATGCGGTGGGATTTATAGGGAGGAAGGGAATGTGCATGTTTACCAGGATATCCCTGAAAGTAAAGGGTTGTGGCTGGAAGGTTATGGTGGGGGTGTGGAAGGTTATGCTAGGGAGATCAACAGTGATGGAGGGAATGGAAATGGGTCACTGGGGGAGGGGAAAGAGTGGGGGAGCACAAGAAAAACTGTAGCACTGCCATGCTAGCTAAATCGAAAGCAACACAAGGGCTGTGGTGGGCGAGATCAGGTGCTGCATGGGAGTGTGATCAGTGGGTGGGCAGAGATGCAGGTCAGCTCAGAAGGCCAACTGAAAGTGAACCCCAGCAGGCAGCATTGAAAATGCTCAGCATGTTGAGATGAGTGTAAAGCTGGAAGGATCTACCTATGTGGGTGAGTGCTTGCATGAGGCTCCGTAAGTCCCTGCCACATATACCCTTCTCCCTCCAGAATCATTTGTGGGCTGGCTGCGTGCAGTTGAACTGTTGGGGGTGGAGTGGAATGCAGTGGGAGCATTTGAAAAGCCTGTCAATGAAGCTGAAATACACCATTAGACATTATTCAGTGATAGTGAATACATTTTCAGATTGTAAAGTGACTAAATGTGTTCAACCCTGCAACCAACTGTGCTCAGAATTTCCTAACTTTTGAATGCCTCAGGTTTCTAGGTGCTGCCCTGACATCTGCAGCAGGGGGGGAGACAGTCTGTGCAATGGTTGACCGTGTTGCCTCTCATGACTTTGGGGTGGGCCCTTTGCCTGCCCTCCTGTGGGCCAGCTGCTTCCTCTGAGGTGACAGAGGACGAGGTTGAGGAGGTAACAGGCAAAACGGACTTGGAGGGGGAGGACAGCCTCTGAGATTCCTGAGTGAATGACCCAGGGATGTCCAGCTGCTGTTCCTACATTCGAGTGCCCAAGGGCCCTGGCCTGACTCTGTGAGGGGAAGGAACACCTGAAGGGGTGTCGAGGTGCCTCGTTTCTCTCTCACTGCAGGAACTCACACATGGCTACTGCGATGGAATGCAGGTCAGTGCACATCTCCGCATTCTGCTGACCAGGGTTTCAATGACCTCTGCCATTCTCCCCATGGAGGCCTCCATACATGTACATGTGGGCACCACTTCATCAGAGAGCAGGCAGACGCACTCCTCTGACTTGCATGCTACTCTGTTGAGGGCTTCCGACTGTTCTGCATGATGTTCCCCACCTTCTGCTGAATCTCCAGGATGAGTTAGATAGCCAAAACCAGAGGCTTGCCAACTGACTCGGACCTCACAGATGCCTCTTCCCCAGCAGTCCTCCGAGTGCCAAGGAGCTCGGCTGAATCTGCCTCTTGCTGCTGACACGTGTCCGTGTGGTGACCACTAAATTATAAACATGAGCCTGCTCTAGATCTAGGTCCCACTGAGGTGTGTGTCTCTGAGCTGGTGCAGGGTGTGGGTAAGCGCTGTGACGGGTCTTCCAGGCTGCTTATTTGCAGCTCTTCATTTGAGGAGGTGTCCTCTTGGCTGCAGGTAAGGATGTGGATGGAGGTGAGGCACTGGCTGGCTGAGGGTGTCAGTCGCTTGGCAGAGCTCCCTGTGAACCAAAGTAGAGATAATTAGTGCATGGCAGCAGAGCCAGAAGTAGGAGAGAGAGCGCTCACAGTTGCGCTGAGGGTGCGATGATGTGGTGCAGGATCCTCACTTGGGTGGTCACTGCTGACCTCAGCTTCGCCACAGGCACAGTCCACGTCTTCACCAGTCAGCACGATGCTCAAAGTGAGAGGTCTAACGGGGGCCACTCCACCACTGGTCTGGGACCCCTCCCTGCTGTTGTGAGCCAGCTTCTCCTGCGTGGACATGGATGGAGAGAATGTGAGCAGGACACGTGGCGCTGCATCGAATATTTGTGTGGTGAGCAGAGACACGGATGGAATGAGGACACAAGCTCCAGAGGGTATGAGCCTGAAGAAGATGTGAGAGTGTGTGTGAGAGTTAGTGTGGGATATCTGTGGATATGTGATGGGTTTGTGAGTGTGTGAGTTGAGAGCGATGAGAAAAATGACTTACTCTGGCAGAATGGATGAGACCTTTCATCCTGTTGTGGCACTGGGTGGATCTCCTCTTTTACAGGGCACTGGCGCTGACCAATGCTGCCACCACCTCCCATGTTGGATTAACGATGCTGCTGTCCATCCTGCAGCTAGAGGAGGGATAGACGGCATCACAGCCGGCTTCCACTGTATCTAAAAGGCGCTTGGGGGATGTGTCATTAAACCGGGGGGGGGTGGAGGCTGCAGTATTCATGCCTTTCGGGGCCATGTCTTCTTTGCTGTAGTAGTCGGCTGGAATCACTGAGAGGTGCGCGCGCAGCTGCATTTTAAGTATGGCGTCCGGCGTGATGAAGCGGCAAAATGATGGCATGGTGGGCAAAGGAGAGTCTGCCCGCCTTGGAAATGGCGTGTTTCCTGGGAATGCATAATTAAGGTGGTGGGTTTGGGATGATATGGTGTGAAACGCCACCATTGCAGCCGGCAAGTAAAACGTCCTTTGTCCTGCCCGCTGCCGTGCTTCATGCAAATCTAGAACAATTCCGCCCTTAGAGTCTAGTTTTAACTATAATATAAACCATTTCCCTTCTAGCCATGCATTAACTTTCCCTTTGTATGAACATACAAAAAGGATGAAAATAGACTGTAGGCCTATTAGTCACTCCACTCATTTTAACTTCCAAATTATAAACCACCCTCCCTATTTCTGCAATGATAACTGGGAAGACTTAAAAATGGATGGGCATAGTGTCTGTCTCTTAAAAGACCTCATGTGCATTTCAGTAGAAGCTTGGGATTTTGATCTAATTTTCAATCCTTCTGCACAATACCCTGGAGTGACAATGAAAGCACTGAGAAAGGGCTGTGAATTCTAAGCCCGAAAACTGTCAGATCTGTGTAATTATACGAACTTAATTTCCATTCATTTTACACTCACACAGTTTTCTTTTCCGAATTCGTGACGTCATATTTGTGTTGTTTGCCTCGCAGCTATTCCTGTTGCCAGTCTGTTAACTTGATAATCAATTCTTGACACGAGAGTCTGAACCAGATGATGGGAGGATGAAACCTTCAGCTCCACCTGAGATGTCTCTTTCCTCTCATGAAGCACATTCTCCCAGTTACTAGAAAAGATGGTGGCAGGCATTGTTTCAGAACAGCCATTCCCTTGGAGGGGAGGCATTATTTGACATCATGTATAGTAAACTGTGTGACAGGAACAGAATAGGTAAATGTGTTTTTTTGATCTGTTGTATTAATGTTGAGTCATTCCTTAACACAAAACTGAGATTGATTGATGGGATACATCATAGGCCACATTTTCAAAAGCTTTATGGATTCCATTGGGTGCTGGTTTTCTGGCTAGCAGTCACATTCACATTGCTATGGAAATTGTAAATTCTATTCTTACATGCATTGGCATATATCCGCTACATAAGGCAAATTTATACAGTGACAGCGGTGATGTGTGCAGCAGACTTTTATGTCACGTCCATATAATTAATGGAAGTTGCAAAAGCGCCTTGTTTAGAAAGCATAAGCCTGATTCCTTAATTGTCCTCCTTAACCATAATAGTGGCTATAAAATTTAAAGACTTAGCTCTTCATTGGAATTAACAGATGCAGTGGCATTTTGTTTGTCCTACTATTTGAAATTTTATGATCCAGTTATAGCATAAAGAGCCTTAACAATTAAGTTCAAGATGTTGGAATGTCCTTGTGTCTGTCTTTTTTTCTTTACCCTTATACTGCTAGTATGAGTTCAGGGAATGCATAAATGCAAAGGTAACCTAAGGTATTCATTTTCTGACTTGCATTAAAGCTGGTAAAACCTTTGCTTAAAATATTGCAACTTTTGAAATGCAGCAGCCTCGCTTAAGATGCTCCCATTCTAGTAATGGCACAGCTATACAAATAAGTTGAGCAGAGAACAGTCCTCTTTACCAATGTTCCCTCTAATGTTCTGTCACTGTGCTTGCCCATTTGTTGGGCTGCATTGTCCCTTAATGCAGTGGCTAATTCATATATCTGAAAGGAGCACTGCTTGTGCATGGCCTGTTAAACTCCTGAGTGGCACATTCCCGATTACTACTTGGATGTGCACCGCACAGCTTATAGGGAACATTGTTTTGTACCCCTCCTAGACCCCTATCTCCTATCATTATGCTTCTTTTCATATCCACCTTCTCAGATACTTTGCCCTTCCAATTCCCTACCACAACCCCTCAGTACTCTTTGGCTTTCTTGCTTCCATTTCAGGCTTAATTCCTGCTTAGATAAGCCTACAGCTTCCCTCTTGGCATACTCCAAAGGGCTCATTGAGGCACTCGATACTGGCTCATTATCAGCAGAAACCCAAAATGCCCCATCCTACTCTTTTCAACATTTCCACCTGGTGCAGCTGCTGGGGTCTGATCTTTCCAAATGCCCAACTTTTCCCTATCCCTGATGGCACTGTGGATTTTGCCAGCAGTCCGGTTGTCACCACACTTCTGCATAACTCCCTTCAGGATGTCCATTCACTTGTGAACAAGGCATTTGCCATCCATAAACTTATTGTGGATAACTGCATTAACTTCATAGTCTTAATGGAAACCTGACTGAGGAGTAGCGACACCTACCCTCCTAAATGGAACCTACCCAACTGGTTGAATCTTCCACCACCTGCACCATCAAGATCATTACAATTGTGATGGGTGTTTATCGCTGAATCACAATTTGGCCTAACCCCCTGCTTCTCTGGTGCCTTTACCTCATACTCGCATACTCGTGCCATCACTAAGCCTGATTCCATCTCCATAACATTGTCCAATTTCCCTCCTGTCTCAGCTTATCTGCTCATCCATGCATTTATCATCTTTATATTTATCACCTTTATACTTGACTATTCCAACACTGGTTGGTCTCTCATATTTTGTCTGCCATAAACTTAAGCTGATCTAAAAGTCTGCTGCCTATGTCTTAACTCGCATCAAGTCCTGTTCATCTTTCACTACTGTGCGCACTGACTTCCCCCAGTCAAGCAACATCTTGATGTTAAGATTCTTACCTCTTGAGCAACCATAATTTTAATCACTCAACCATTGGTGCCTTCACCTTCAGTTGCTTAGGCCCTAACATCTGGAATTTCCTTCCTACATCTCTCCACGTCCCCACTTCCTTTCTTCTTTTATGACATTCCTTAAAACCTACTTTTTTAATCATGTTTTTGGTCATCTGACCTTCTATTTCATGTGGCTCGCTGTTATATTTTGTGATGCACCTTCAATGATTTATTACGTTAAAGGTGCTATATAAATATGTTGTTAAGCATCAGCCCCTTGTTACTCTCATCCCTCATTCAAAATCCTCTTTCTCTACCGCTCTTCCGCGTACAATAAAGCCTTTCCATTGAGATTTCTTCACAGCTTTCCTCCAGCAGCCTCTGCACTGAACTATCTTTACAAACTCCATCCCAACTAATCATGCTCTCTCTCCTCTGAGTTCATTACTCTCTTATCTTCCCTAAACTTCTTCCTCTACCTAAATGCCCCAACCCATGTTCATGGTCATCACCTTGACATTGCCATCTCATGCGGCCTCACTAGTCCCATCATATCAATCACAGATAAGGCCTTCTCTGATCACTTCCTTGTATCACTCTCCAAGCATGCACCCCCCGTCCACACCCCAACCCTACCTCCTTCTGTATCTGCCCTAGAAGAAACTATATCCAATTCATTTATAAATTTAATTTTTTGTTGTAGTAAAGCGCTAAAATTAGTTCACACCATTTTCAGGTGCGGGGTTGCGAATCACATGCAGGACTTATTGAAGGTGAGCAGTATATAAATTTGATGCTCCCATCTCACCGTCATGTCTGTAGTATGGGCCCGAGAGGTTCCTTGCTGCTGGTTTCCTCTTTCTGCAGCCGGCTGCCACTGTGCTCAGTAGGGGCTGAACATGTTTTTGCTGAGAGAATCTGGTGCAGTGACCCTGCTCTTCTTAAAGGCAGTCTGTCTTTCTTAAAGGAACTATGCATGGAATATGTTGCTGGAATTTAAAATATTGAAAATAGAACATCAGGGCAGAGAGAGATGGATCCAGGGTGATGAATGCAGCACTAGGGGCATTAGAAGTGCATTTGGGCGGAAGGAAACACAACATGGTTCTGGGCAGGGTGGGATGCCTCAAGAACAACCCTCAGGAGGGGTTGGTAGCAAGTGGCTAGGCAGATCAATGCCCCAGCACTCGAAGAAGTGCCACAAGAAGTCTAATGATTTCATGGGAGTGGTCGACATCAGTAAATGCTTCTTCACGTGACAGCTCCTACCCATCACAACACCAGCCTCTCATCCATGTCACACACCCATCAGCATTCCCTGGCACTCAGAACTCAGCTTCAGATACTCCACCTACCTCACCCTTACATTCTTGCCAATCTTGCCAGTCTCATGCCCACATACCTTCAGCTATTCAGCACATCACCCAAACAAGGCACAACACAAACAGTGACATTCTGCCCTCTCTCTTGTGGAGCAACATGGCACACAATGGAAGGGAGCAACGTAGAACCAGCAGGGGATAAGGCTACCAGCATCTCTTGAGCTCTACAGTGGATATGATTCCCACCAGCATTTTTTAAAATTCATTCATGGGATGTGGGCGTCACTGACTAGGCCATCATTTACTGCCCATCCCTAAGAAGGTGGTGGTGAGCTGCCTTCTTGACCTGCTGCAGTCCATGTGGTGAAAGTACAAGCACAATGCTGTTAGGGAGAGAGTTCCAGGTCTTGACTCAGCGACAGTGAAAGAACGACGATATATTTCCAAGTCAGGATAGTGAGAGGCTTGGAAGGGAACTTCCAGGTGGTGGTGTTCCCATGCGCGAGCTGCACTTGTGCTTTTGGATAGCAGTGGCCATGGGTTTGGAAGATGCTGTCTAAGGAGGCTTGGTGAATTCCTGAAACGCATCTTGTAGGTAGTACACACTGCTACTACTGTTTGTCGGTGATGAAGGGAGTGAATGCCTGTGGAAGGGGTGCCAATCAAGTGGGCTGCTCTGTCCTGGATGGTGTCAAGCTCCTTGAGCATTGTTGGAGATGTACTCATCCAGGCAAGTGGAGTGTATTCCGTCACAATCCTGACTTGTGCCTTGTAAATGGTGGACAGGCTTTGGGGAGTCAGGAGGTGAGTTATTCATCACAGGATTCCTCGCCTCTGAATTGCTCTTGTCGCCTCAGTATTTACATGGCTAGTCCTGTTCAGTCTCTGGCTAATGGTAACTCCCAGGATGTTGATACTGGGGGATTCAATGATGGTAATGCCATTGAATGTCAAGGGTTAATGGTCAGATTCTCCCTTGCTGGAGATGGTCATTGCCTGACATTTGTGTGGCATGAATGTTGCTTGCCACTTGTCAGCCCAAGCCTGGATATTATTTAGGTCTTGCTGCATTTGGACATGGACTGCTTCAGTATCAGAGGAGTCGTGAATGGTGCTGAGCATTGTGCAATCATCAGCGAACATCCCCACTTCTTATCGTATGATGGAAGGAAGATCATTGATGAAACAGCTGAAGATGGTTGGGCCAAGGACACTACCCTGAGGAACTCCTGGAGTGATGTCTTGGAACTGAGATGATTGATCTCCAACAATCAGAACCATCTTCCTTTGTGCTAGGCATGACTCAAACCAGAAGAGAGTTTTTCTCCTGATTCCCATTGACTCCAGTTTTGCAAAGGCTCCTTGATGCCACACTCGGTGAAATGCTGCCTTGATGTCTAGGGCAATCACTCTCACCTCATCTCTGAAGTTCAGCTCCTTTGTCCATGTTTGAGCCAATCCTGTAATGAGGTCAGGAGGTGAGTGAGCCTGGCAGGACCCAAACTGAGCATCAGTGAGCAGGTTATTGGTAAGCAAGTGCCGCTTGATAGCCCTATTGATGACCCCTTCCATTACTTTGCTGATGATCAAGAGTGGACGGATGGAATCGTTTGGATTTGTCCCGCTTTTTGTGCACAGGACATACCTTGGCAATTTTCCATATTTCCGGGTAAATGCCAGTGTTGTAACTGTACTGGAACAACTTGACGAGGGGCCCCAATCAGCTCCCTAAAGTTGACAATGACAGAACGCATGGGACTTGCATCGCTGAGAACATTAGTGATGAAAATATGTTCCTTACCTATACTCATTCCCAATTCCATCATCCTGTTTCTGGCAGGAAGAGCAAGCTTTTGCTTGTGAGACCATGGACCTCTTGCTTCCCACACCTACCCCTCCTTCCCTCACCCCAACCTTCCCCATCCTGCCTTCCTGCTTTCAGATGCCAAAAAACTGCAACCTCCTCAGCCATAGCAATACAAGGAGGAGCAAGCAACACCACAGCATTGGTGAAGAGGCCCCATCACTTGATCTGACTGACACAAAACATACCTTGGAGAATTGTATAAATTTGCGGTAATCACATGGTGAGTCTTGCAGGCCCAAATGCAGCCAGGCCGGGGTAAAAGATGGTTTGTTGCCAGCTCACCAGAAGGCAAAGTCACGGACAGGTCCTCATGAAGGGGACTCAGATGTGGACCTCAGTGGGGCGGCATTCAGGAGAGTGCTGTTGCGCATGCACACCAGGATGCTGGGTGGATTGATTGGCCTGCCAGGCAACCTTCTGTCTCGACGAGGTATGATCTTGGACCTCATATCTCTTCCAGTACATGACCTTCTCTATTTTGGTCTCTATTCAAAGCTGATTTACCTGTTTGGAGTTCTGGTAACTCATGCAGTCTATGGTGGTGATTGTAATTTTTGGTCTGATTTGCATGATACTCATTCTCCATCTCTCTTACTCTCTCGATGCCTGAGATTTTCAGACATGGCGTGAGCGTATGTGGAAGAGCAGGAGGTTGAGTCTGTAGTCTTCTCCCATTCAAAAGCTCTGACAGAGCCAATAGTTTTGAAGTGGGGGTGTGGAACAATAACTCAGCAGTACCATGTCGATATCATAATTCTCCTTGAACAAAGCTTTAACCGTTCTTATTCCTCTCCTGGCTTTAGTATTTACTTGTGAAACCTGGGCGAACTAGCTGTGTGGATAAATGCATAGCTTTCTGTAAATTTCTTGAACCTTTCATTCACAAACTGTGGACCATTGTCTAAAATGATAAGACCTGAAATGTCACATGTGACAAAAATTTATGTTAGCGGCTTAATGACTGTTTCTGAGGTTGTTTCATGAAGGTATTTAACCTCAATCCAGTTGGAGCAATAATCAACAACTATGAGGAAAGTCTTCCCCTTGTGAGACGCTCCCAGGGTCTTAATGGAAATGAAGACACATCAACGGTTCCTTTTTCTCTTGGCGATGGATTGCACAGGTGATTCAGCTCGAAATCATGTCCTCAAGTGATTTTGTGATTTATGGCCACCAATCCGAATTTCGTACCCTAGCACAACACATCTTAAACCCAGGTGTCCCTGGTGTATTCTTTGAAGGATCTCAAGTCTGAGGACACTTGGTGTGCCCAAGCTCCCATCATAGATTATTAAGTCAGCCACAATATAGAGATGCCTGCATGGGTGAGATTGTTTGAAACATAATCTGGCCATCCATTTTTGCAGTGATCTTGAATTTTAGCACATTCTTCATCTGTTTTCTGTGCTTACCATACTTTTTTCAGCCTCTGTGTGGTTGTTGGTAGGAATTTTGTAGTCAGTGAGCTGTGTGACTCTATCTCCTCAACGAGACTGATGTCCTCCTGTTCGGGCTTCCCGGCAGGAATGTGTGACAATGCATCTGCTGTTGTTTGCTGTTTGCCTTGTTCATGTGTTTCTGGTTTCTTTGCCTGTTGTTCCACAGAAATCATCTGTCCGGTTTCGTCAAGGTTTGCCAATTCACTTCCTTCAAAGATGAGTTGTAAATCTGTGCAAGTTTTTCAACGTAACACTGAGCATTCTTGATTGCAGATCACATAAAAGGTTTCTGTGATTTATCACACTTTGTGCTGGGGTTCAGCAGTGAACTGTCCTTTACTTTCAGCTGATTGCCTCCTGGACTGCGAAGTTTTAAATCGATGGTTGTAGTAAGTCTGGCTTTAACCGATTCTCTGTGTTTCAAAGAACCGAAACTCCTGCTCCAGTGAATATCTTGAAGTTTGTTTTATGTCCGTAGACCATAATATCTACAATCCAATAGTTCCCATTTGATCCTGCAATTTCTATCAAGAATAGTACTTCTGTTTCTTTTCCTTGTTTAACTCCTTTAAATGCCTTCAATTTCCCAAATAGTACCTGAACTTGGCTGTTGTTCCTTTAATTGTTTCGTTAGCAGCCTTTGGCTGTGGCCAACTGATTAAAAATGGCCTCTCTTCTTGTAGGAATGGCACTCTGCATTTTTGGAAGTCAACAGACCTGAGGATTGGGAGCACTTTAAAATTCAGCAAAGGAGGACCAAGGGATTGATTAAGAAGGGGAAAATAGAGTACGAGAGTAAGCTTGCGTGGAACATAAAAACTGACTGTAAAAGTTTCTATAGGTATGGGAAGAGAAAAAGATTGGTGAAAACAAATGTAGGTCCCTTACAGTCTGAAACAGGGCAATTTATAATGGGGAACAAAGAAATGGCTGACCAACTAAATACATACTTTGGTTCTGTCTTCACAAAGGAGGACACAAATAACATACCAGAAATGTTGGGGAACACAGGGTTTAGTGAGAGGGAGGAACTGAAAGAAATGAGTATTAGTGGGGAAATGTTGTTGGAGAAATTGATGGGATTAAAGGCCGATAAATCCACAGGGCCTCATAATCTACATCCCAGAGTAGTTAAGGAAGTGACCCTAGAAATTGTGGATGCATTGGTGGTCATCTTCCAAGATTCAACAGACTCTGGAACAGTTCCTACAGATTGGAGGGTAGCTAATGTAACCCCACTATTTAAAAAGGGAGGAAGAGAGAAAACAGGGAATTATAGAACAGTCAACCAAAGGTCGGTGGTGGGGAAAATTCTACAGTCCACTATTACATATTTAATAGCTGAGCACTTGGAAAACAGTGGCAGAATCAGACAGAGTCAGCATGGATTTCTGAAAGGGAAATCATGCTTGACAAACCTACTGGAATTTTTTGAGAATGTAACGAGTAGAGTTGATGAGGGGGAGCCAGTGGGTGTGGTTTATTTGGACTTTCAGGAGTCTTTCAACAAAGTCCCACATAAGAGATTAGCGTGTAAAATTGAAGCGCATGGGATTAGGGGTAGTGTATTGAGATGGATAAAAAACTGGTTGGCAGACAGGAAACAAAGAGTAAGAATAAACGCGTCTTTTTTCAAATGACAGGCAGTGACTAGTGGGGTACCACAAGGATCGGTGCTGGGACCCCAGCTATTCACAATATACAGTAATGATTTAGATGAGGAAGCTAAATGTAATATCTCCAAATTTGCAGATGACACAAAGCTGGGTGGGAGGGTGAGCTGTGAGGAGGATGCAGAGGTGCTTCAGTGTGATTTGGACAAGCTGAGTGAATGAGCAAATGTATGGCAGATGCAATGTAATGTGGATAAATGTGAAGTTATCCACTTTGGTAGCAAAAACAGGAAGGCAGATTATTATCTGAATGGCTACAGCAGTTGTTGAAGGTAAGCATGGAGGTGCAGCAGGTGGTAAAGAAGGCAAAAGGCATTATCATCTTCATTGTGAGAGGATTCGAGTACAGGAACAGGGATGTCTTGCTGCAATTATACAGGGCCTTGGTGAGACCACACTTGGAATATTGTATGCAGTTTTGGTCTCCTTATCTGAGAAAGGATGTTCTTGCTATAGAGGGAGTGGAGCGAAGATTTACCAGACTGATTCCTGTGATGGCAGGACTGACATATGAGGAGAGATTGAGTTGGTTAGGATTATATTCGCTGGAGTTCAGAAGAATGAAGGGGGAATCTCATAGAAACCTATAAAATTATAACAGGACTAGACAGGGTAGATGCAGGAAGGATGTTCCCGATGGTGGGGGAGTCCAGAACCAGGGGTCCACAGTCTGAGGATACGGAGTAGACAATTTAGGACTGAGATGAGGAGAAATTTCTTCACCCAGAGAGTGGTGAGCCTGTGGAATTCGCTACCACAGAAAGTAGTTGAGGCCAAAACATTGTATGCTTTCAAGAAGAAGTCAGATATAGCTCTTAGGGCAAAAGGGATCAAAGGATATGGGGAGAAAGCGGGAGCAGGCTATCGAGTTGGATGATCAGCCATGATCATAATGAATGGCGGAGCAGGCTCGAAGGGCTGAATGGCCTACTCCTGCTCCTAGTTTCTATGTTTTTTCATGCTGATGTAGCCTTTTCCCTCCACAATGAGAATGTTGAATAATGGCGGCTACCACGCCCTCTTATCTTTTCTCTATTTGGGGTTAGGTGCACTGAAACTTCTATGTGCTATAAACTGGATTCTATCAGCTGGTTTTCTCTACAAGATCTATTTTTTGCCTCGAATAAAAATTTTGTTTTGTTTTCTCTCTTCTGCCTGGCTTGTTACCTGAACAGTCTTCGATAGGATCAAATCTTCTCTTGACTGCAGAATCTCCTTGTGGAAGCATGACCCAGACCACCCTGTCACTTGCCATTTCAACACTCCACCCTGCTCTCATGCCCACATGTCCACCCTTGGCCTGCTGCAATGTTCCAGTGAAGCTCAACGCAAACTGGAGGAACAGCACCTCATCTTCTGACTAGGCACTTGACAGCCTTCCGGACTGAATATTGAGTTCAACAACTTCAGATCATGAACTCTCTCCTCCATCCCCACCCCCATTCCGATCCCCCTTTTTCCAATAATTTATGATTTTTTAAATATATTTTTCTTCTCACACCTATTTCCATTATTTTTAAATGTATTTCCATCCATTGTTTCACCTCCACCTTTCAGCCTATTTCGATCCTGTCCCCACCCACCGCCCCTCCCCCACTAGGGCTATCTGTCACTTGCTCGTTCTGCTTTCTATCTTTAATGTCACCATTAGCACATTCCTTAGATAATATCACCACCGTCAACACCCCTTTGTCCTTTTGTCTATGACACCTTTGGCAATCTCTTCTTTGCCTCCACCTATCACTGGCCCTCTATCCAGCCCTATCTGTCCCACCCCCTTAACCAGCTTATATTTCACCTCATTTCCATGTTTGCTCAGTTCTGATGAAGAGTCATACGGACTCGAAACGTTAACTGTGTTCCTCTTCGCAGATGCTGTCTGAGTTTTTCCAGCTATTTTTATTTTTGTTATTAATTAACCCCTTCTCATTGCACAATACCAAATCCAGGATAGCCTGCTCCCTAATCGGTGCATCGACATACTGGTCTAAAAAACCATCTTGTACACACTCCAAAAATTCATCCACCACAGTATTATTTCTAATTTGGTTTGCCCAGTCTATACGTATATTAAAGTCACCCATGATCACTGCAAGACACTTGTTGCGTGCAAATCTAATTTCCAGTTTAATGCCGTCCCCTACCTTACCATGATTGTTTGGTGGCTGTCCAGTGTTGTGCGCAATTTTTTGTCCAAATTGCACACAGCCAGGCCCCATAAACAGCAATGTGATAATGGGTGGTTTCCTGAAGTGACCACTGCACAGCGCTCAGCCCCACTGGGAAAGTTGGGCTTCTATGGCAAGTAGGGGACCGGGAGGGCATCTCAAAATGGAGGCTCTCTCAAGCATGATGAAACTTTAAAAATAACCAATGTTCACAGCTGTCAGTGTAGAGGATGATGAACACCTCCACAAATCGCTTGTGGCCACAGCTATGGTCTGCTTCTCCCAGCAGTTCCATGATTGGGATTTGAGAGGAGGCAGTTGACCCTTCCAGATCGCTGCCAGATTTCAGCTTCATTCAGACCGATATTGGGAAGATGCCTGAGATTCTGGAAAAGACACCCAAATGAGGCTTTAATTGTTCTAACTACCATGGATTAGGTGGGCAGGTCCCAAGGCACCTCGCCTCCAGCAAGAGTGAACAGAGACAGGAATGCAGCAGGAAACTGGCCCAACATGCAACTGCCAAACATCCCCCGCTCTGCCTCAGACCTGATATGATTCTGCCCGACATGTTAGTGTAGGATATGTGCTTGAGTCTCTGGTCTGGGAATTAAACCGGGATCTTCTGACTCACAGCAGAGTGCTACCAACTGCAGATGACACCTTTTCTTTGCTTCAGAGTTCCAGTCTGTTCTCCTGGCCTGAAAGCAATCAATGTAACTCATGTCTACTCCTGTGGAAAGCAGTACATTTCAACTGATTGAACATGCCATCCTCCATAGATACATCAAGGTCCAAATTAGAAGCAAGGACTCTTGGCAAAGTAACTCAACACCTCCTTGCAGTGAAAGGTCAAGCAATTCATGATCCATACAATTTCTCGTTTCTATGAGCACTGGCTTTATCCGAAATTATCATGCACATTCTAGACTGTGTGTATCACCATGCCTATAAAATAAAAGACTTTCATTTACATTAACAGATTTCACAACTTCTGGGTGTCCCAAATCACTTTAAGCAGCCATGTTACACAGAGCCAGGTCCCACAATGTGATAACGTCCATTAATCTGCGATGTTGGTGAGGTGGAATCGTTGACCACGATGCCAGGAAGAATTACCCTCGTTGTCTTCAGATAGTGCCATGGAATCTTTTACACCCACCTGAGAGGGCAGAAAGCGTGTTGTTTTAAAAAATTCATCTGAAGACAGGACCTCCAATAATGTAGCCAGTAATGCAGCCTAGATTTTGGGCTCAAGTCTCTGATGTGAAACTTAAATCCACTCTGAGGCAAGAGTTCTATCACTGAACCATGACTGACACTGATTGGCTAGTTGCAAAGTCTTGATTTTGGTTGACAATCATTTCATTTTTATTTTTTCTGACGGCGATACTGGAACAGGTTAATTTACAAGTAATATTGATCACCAAGTTCTGAGTGAACTAGTAGATGGGGGAAAACATTAATTTTCACTGTTGTAAAACCAGTAATGCAATGGCCTGCTGGAAATAAATTTAACCTGAAAACTTTTAACTTTGGGCAGAAACATCCCAGATTTGCACTAAGTGTGATAGCGGGAGGGAATTTACCTGCCAGCAATGGGGGCTTTTTGCGCCGTATTGTCCCATTCCTGGCGTTCCTGGCCTCATTAGTTATGTATTCCTGGGAAACACGACAGGTCACTGGTGGGGTGGCCTCTGATTCGCCGGCCCTGCCGTCAGCTCAGGCCTTCAGTAAACCGGGTGCCATATTTAAAGGCCGCCCCTTCAAGGGATAGGAAGCTGCTGGGACCCGATGGCTGTCAAAGTGAGAAAACCTGCTGCCTCCAGACATAGCGACACCTCCCTCAAGTGCCGACTGAACGCAGTGGAGGTCCGCCGTGAAGTCCTCTACTCCCCGCTGTGGGCGAAGAGCAGCAACATCACCCATCCAGCATGGGAGGGTGGTGGCAGTGGTGGTCAGCGCCAACGACTTGCAAAGCAGGACAGCAACCCAGTGCCAAAAGAGCATGGTCTCCTCTGTTCCACCAGGGTAAGTCACTCTTCTCATCACTTTCAACTGTTACACTCATAAGCTCATCACACATCCACAGGGATCTCACTCACTGCCAGTTCAAGGGACATCACCATTCACTCTCTCACACACACCTTCATCTGCCCTGCAGAAAACGTCCAAATCCCATCCATGGGACCCACTCACCACCCACACATGCCAGGCATCTTTATTAAGTGGCCTAGCAGGTGTCTTGCTTACAAGCTCTCCATTTGTCTTCATGCAGGACCAGCTGGCACACAACAAAAGGCAGAGTTTGCAGATCGGTGGAGGAATGCCTGACATCAAGGTCCTCATGGACTTTGAAAATAGAATCATGCAGCTGGTTTGACGATCTGGACTGGTCCTGTGCTGACAGTGAGGCCGGCAGTACTCAACCAGCAGTGCAACATCTATCCAACAACCATGCTGTGAGTCACTCCCCCTGTTACCTAATCCCCTGCCATGCACTAATTATCTCTCCTTGCTTTTGCAGGCACATCTGGGAAGCAACCGAGGGTTCCACGACCCAGGTCCTCGACTCAGTTTCCAAAGACATCTTGGGAGAAAGATGTGATGACACCCTAATTGAAGACCCATCACAGCGCTCACCCACATTCTCCACTAGGGCAGGGACACACACCTCAGTGGGACCTAGCTCTAGAGTAACCTTGGGGTCAAAACCTGGTGAACACATCGCACTGTCTGATCCACAATAGGCTGTGTGCAGAAGGGGCTTCCCAGGTTTCCAGCATTCGGAGGACTGCTGGAGGCTGGAAATCTGCTGAGTTCGAGCCAGATGAGGAGCCTCTGGACTCGGTCATACCTCAGTTGCTGGAATTGCAAAGGCAAGTTCAACATCAGGAAAGGATGTCTGCTGCAGTCCTCAGGTTGAAAGGAGGAGTCCATCTGCCTTCAGTCTGAAGTGATGGCGCTGGCATGCCAATGCACTGATGTCAACACCGGTAGGATAGCAGCTGCAATGGGAGTAGTTCCCTAGATAGTGCAGTCTTTGGCAACACTGGTTCTCGGTCATCTGCATGAATGACAAGATCTGTCTGTAGGCCTTAGGTCTTGCTAGGCATTGAGACCTTTGCCCAGGACATCAGTCCTGTCCTCTGTGTGGACTGAACTCCATCACTGATGCCATAGTTGGCCTCCAACATTATTAATGCCAGAGGAGTGCGGACAGCTCGATATCACTCCAATTACCCCTTCTCCTCAAGGAGTTGGTTAGGTGCTATCAGGCACCCATATAGAGCAGGATCAGCAGGTGCACACTCCAGGGCCATTGACCTAGGTGACTCCAGGGGTATCCAGCCCATCCAAATCTCCCTTTCCCGTGACCCCATCAGCTCCAACTCCACAGGCCGAGGAGGGTGCCACTGCCACAAGCAGGACCCTAAAATCAGGCCAGTGCCTTCCAGGTCTCGGCCCTCTAGAGGACGCCTGTCAAGCTCATCACAGGCAGGGCACAGCAGTCTGCAGGCTGCCTCAGCCTCTGCTGTGCATGTCAGGGGACCACCAAGATGTAGCGGCAGGGTTAGGAATGTTAAGAAGGTGTAACTCTTTCGAGTACAAACCCGTTTCCATCTGTTCCTATTCAGATGAAGTTACATAGTTTCATAGTTTGCCATTGTGAGATTTGAACTCTTGATCTTGGGGTTACAAACCCAGTACCATAACCACTTGGCTATTTAGGCCAAGAGTTAAGAAGGTGTAGTTGCACAGCCTGGGTATGGGTGTCAATCACTTGTTCATAATGTTCATATCATCTATAAACTCCAAACAATGCCTCCTTGCCTATGGATCCTTGTTCTGATGAGCAATGTTCGTGTCACTCAGATGTGAACACTTGGTTCCTGCATAAGATAAAGGCAGGTGTCACAGTCCAGGGCCTCTTCCCTTCCAAGTGAACCTTCACTGTCACTGGACATATCAGTCATGCCTGCACCTCAACGGGGCTTATCATTGCTGCCAGAATGTCCTGGGCCATGAGTTCCATCGTTCTCCTGTGAGCTCTCAGCACCTTTGATGTGTGGCTGGCCCCCCATCTCATCGGCATCTGTGTCCGGTGACAGTGTGGTCCTGAAGGGTTAAGCTCATGAAGGATATCATAAGATTGGGAGAAGTTAAAGTTTCCTCACTGCATCTCCATGATATGATTTTGTTCACAGAGCGCAAGCGAGATGCCATCAGCCAGACGGGAGTCAGAAATGTGAGGATCTATGGAGTGTCTCCACTGCATGTCGTCATCATCCATGAATCTAGCGGATACAAGGGCCTCCTGAGCACACCTGCCTTGTCTGGCCAGGGCAATGGCCTCATCACCATTATCCTCGCTTTTGAGGGCCACATCAATCTCATCACCATTGAAAGCCCCCTCATCGAACAAGACATACAGCTCATCTGGCTCCTGCTCCCATTGCAGCATGAGGCTGTGAAGGGTGCAGCAGATGATGACTGTGTTGCAGGGCTCTCAGCTCAGGCGCAGGCATTCTCCGAACCCTCACTGCAAGGCTGGGCTGTTAGCTTGAACCATGGGGGAGACTGGTCCAAACCTAAATGGTGACATTGCAAGTGTGATAGAATCATAACTATCAGGACTGAAGTTTTCTTTTACAAAATGGAAGGATTTGACATTATCTGGACATGTGGATGCTAACCTGCTATTTTTTAGAATAAGGTCAGAAGTTCACCTTGGAACTGTAAGCAAGCAGGTCTCTTCCAAGAAAACACCTGAGCTATCTGGGTACTTGAGAAGGAGTTGTTTGTTTGCATTGCACTGCAAAGTGCTTTAATTAATGGAAAGCTGGGAGACAAAAAGGAAATCACATGAGATAAATGCAAAGAATATTTAATTTGTGAACCTGTTGGTTGTGAAGGCAGTCTTGCTGGAGAACAAGTTTAGAAAGGAAGACTACCTTGACTGGCTCCGTCTCTCTACCTTGCCTAAAATTGTGTGTGTGCCTATCAACCTGTAGTTAGAGACCCCTCACCTGAGTGTAACTAGTCTGCATTTGGACCTGCAAAGCTGAAACCAGTGGTGAGAAATTCCAGGCATCCACCAGGACCAGCAGCCTGTCTTTACACGAGAGAGAGTATCTGTCCGTTGTTTGTGTGTGTGCGGCTGTGCCTGTGCTGGGGGAATTCTTTAGGAAGAAATAGATAGTTATGTTAAAAGTAGTTTTTGTTAAAATTAAATTAATCATTCTGAGTTTTTGCAAGGAGTCTGGTCAGAGTCTCTTTTCTTCTGAGTACTAAAAACAAAGAAGAACAAAGAAAAGTACAGCACAGGAACCGGCCCTTCGGCCCTCCAAGCCTGCGCCGATCATATTGCCTGTCAAGCTAAAACATTTTGCACTTCCGGGGTCCGTATCCCTCTATTCCCATCCTATTCATGTATTTGTCAAGCTGCCTCTTAAACACCACTATCGTACCTGCTTCCACCACCTCCTCTGGCAGCGAATTCCAGACACTCACTACCCTCTGCGTAAAAAACTTGCCCCGCACATCTCCTTTATAGTTTTCTCCTTTCACCTTAAATCTATGTCCCCTAGTAATTGACTCTTCCACCCTAGGAAAAAGCTTCTGACTATCTACTCTGTCCATGCCACTCATAATTTTGTAAATTTCTATCAAGTCACCCCTCAATCTCCATCGCTCTAGTGAGAACAATCCGAATTTCTCCAACCTCTCCTCATAGCTAATAACCTCCAGACCAGGCAGCATCCTGGTAAACCTCCTGTACACCCTCTCCAATGCCTCCAGATCCTTCTGGTAATGTGGTGACCAGAATTGTACGCAATATTCTAAGTGCGGCCTAACTAGAGTTCTATACAGCTGTAGTATGACTTCCCAGCTTTTATACTCAATACCCCTGCCAATGAAGACAAGCATGCCATATGCCTTTCTGACTACCTTATCCACCTGCGTTGCCACTTTCAGTGACCTGTGGATCTGTACACCCAGATCCCTCTGCCTGTCGATACTAGAGGGGTATAGGTCTGCAATTGGCCATTTCAGTGGGAAGATTAAACATTGATATGAATGGTATGGCCTGTGGAGTAGTGGGGCTTGATAATTCGCACACTCCTCTCATCCCAGGGGTCTTGCAGCGTTGTGAAGAGCAGACACCAGGTGACTGGACACTAAATAATAATTGGTAAGGGATAAAAGGATGGAGACCAGGTTTTGTATACATTGGTAAATTAAAATGGCATTGAAAGTTGCTAAGGCTTTTTTACAGATGGAAAATGTAACCATGATTGGTTTACAGAAATTGACCAAGAGTGAACTAATGGAATTGATGGATAAGCTGGAGTTAGAATTACTCAAAGGGGCGAGGAATGCAGACGTAGTTGAGATAATAGCGCAACATTTGAAATTGGAAGCGATACCAGAGATACCATGTTCTCCTGGGGATGAACCAATTGATTTGGCTAAGATTCAGTTGCAAATGAAAAAAACTTTAATTGGAGGCGAAAGAAAAAGAGAAAGAAAAAGAAAATGAGAGAGAATTGGAATTGAAAAGGCTAGAGACTAAAGAAATAGAGAAGGAAAGAGAAAGGGCAGTCAGGAAGCTGGAAGTGAAATTTCAGGCATGGTAGAAGGATAAAGAAAGAGAGGCAAAGGAGAGAGAGAAGGACGAGAAAGGGAATACTGCCTTAAAAGGCTAGACCTTAAAAAAGAGGCCTCAGATGCTGAGGAAGGTTCTGGTGATGAAAAAACCTTCAACGTAAAGCCTCGCTGGGAGATGTTTAATTTTGGGCGACCTCTCCCAAAGTGTGAGGAAAGGGATGTAGAGGCATTCCTTATTTCATTTGAGAAGGTGGTTTAAACAAATGAAGTGGCCAAATAAAATCTGGACATTGCTCTTACAGAGTAAGTTGGTGGATAGAACTCATGAGGTTTATGCCTCGCTTTCAGAAGAGGTTTCAGTGGATTATAGTGTAGTGAAAAAGATATTCTGAGTACATATGAGTTAGTCCCTGAGGCATACAGGCAGAATTTTCAGAATATAAGGCAACAGTCTGGGCAGAGCTATATTGAGTTTGAGAGGGTGAAGCAAAGTAATGTTGACCATTTGAGACGGGCATTAAAGGTAGAGGCAACATATGAAGCTCTGAGAGAAATAATTCCTTTGGAAGAATTTAAAAATTCACTTCCTCTCATAGTTAAAGTCCATGTTGAAGTCCAGAGGGTTAAAACAGCTAGATAGGCAATGGAAAAAGTTGATGATTATGAGCTAGTCCATAAATCTAAACCCTTCCGATCATGCCCACAAACGCAAGAAGGATAGAAAGTGGGAAAGTGAAGGGAAAGCAAGAAGGCAAGGAAGAGAAAGGGAGATAAAAGCAAAACACTGCGGATGCTGGAGATATGAAACAAAAATAAAAATAAAAATACCTGGGAAAACTCAGCAGGTCTGACAGCATCTGCAGAGAGGAACACAGTTAACGTTTCGAGTCCGAATGACTCTTCATCAGCGCTGAGGAAATATAGAAATGAGGTGAAGTATAAACTGGCTGAGGGGGGGATGGGACAGGTCGGGCTGGATAGGGGGCCAGTGATAGGTGGAGGCAAAGAAGAGATTGCCAAAGATGTCATAGACAAAAGGACAAAGAGGTGTTGAAGGTGGTGATATTAGCTGAGGAATGTGTTAATGGTAACATTAAGGGTAGAAAGCAGGATGAGCAAGTGACAGATAGCCCTAGTGGGGGTGGGGCGGGGGGAAGGGATCAAATAGGCTAAAAGGTGGAGATAAAACAATGGATGGAAATAGATCTAAAAATAATGGAAATAGGTGGGAAAAGAAAAATATACATATAAAATTATAAATTATTGGAAAAAAGGGGATCAGAAAGGGGGTGGGGATGGAGGAGAGAGTTCATGATCTGAAGTTGTTGAACTCAATATTCGGTCCGGAAGCCTGTAAAGTGCCTAGTTGGAAGATGAGGTGCTATTCCTCCTGTTTGCATTGAGCTTCACTGGAACAATGCAGCAGGCCAAGGACGGACATGTGGGCATCAGAGCAGGGTGGAGTGTTGAAATGGCAAGCGACAGGGAGGTCTGGGTCATGCTTGCCGACAGACTGAAGGTATTCTGCAAAGCGGTCACCCAGTCTGTGTTTGGTCTCTCCAATGTAGAGGAGACCGCATTGGGAGCAGCGAATGCAGTAGACTAAATTGAGGGAAGTGCAAATGAAGTGCTGGTTCACTTGAAAGGAATGTTTGGGCCCTTAGACAGTGAGGAAGGAGGAAGTAAAGAGGCAAGTGTTGCACCTTCTGCGGTTGCATGGGAAGGTGCCGTGGGAGGAGGTTGAGGTGTAGGTGGTGATGGAGGAGTGGACCAGGGTGTCCCGGAGGGAACGATCCTTGTGGATCCCTAGGGGGGTGAAGGGAAGATGTGTTTGGTGGTGGCATCATGCTGGAGTTGGCAGAAATGGTGGAGGACGATCCTTTGAATGCAAAGGCTGGTGGGGTGATAAGTGAGGACAAGGGAGACCCTATCATGGTTCTGGGAGGGAAAGGAAGGTTTAAGGGCGGATGCGTGGGAGATGGGCCGGACACGGTTGAGGGCCCTGTCAACCACTGTGGGTGGAAAACTTCGGTTAAGGAAGAAGGAAGACATGTCAGAGGAACTGCTTTTGAAAGTGGCATCATCAGAACGGATGCAATGGAGGTGAGAGAATGAGATGGAGTCCTTACACGAAGCGGGGTGTGAGGAGCTGTCGTCAAGGTAGCTGTGGGAGGGGGAGCTGGGAATACCCAGGAACCTTCTACTCAGACCAGAAAGGAAGGTGCTGAGGGTGGAAGCGAGATCTGAGGGCCCAAGTGCTTCCATTGTAACAGGTTGGGACATATTCGTGCTGATTGCTGGAAGTTGCATGGAAAATCCATGGGGCTTATTGGATTACATAAAGGTGACTCAAGAAAAGGAGCCCTGACTGAAAATGGAACAGATCAATTTGTAGCATTAGCTGGAGCTGTGAAGCCAAATGTGAACACTGCTGTAAGTTCTGGAGAGGTGAATGAGACACATGAGAGTTTTGAGGAATTTCTGTTGTGGGGAACAGTAACCCCTTATCCCTTAAATGAAATAGTTAAACCTATAATGATACATAGAGATACAGTAGCCACTCAAACACTTTTGCTGGGGAATGGCATAATTTTTCTACCAGATAGCACATTAAAAGCCAAAGCTTTAGTCAACAGTATTGGTGGGGAGGATATACCCGCACCTTGGTACTGTGTACACTTGCGGTGGGATTGTCCATACCCGCCCATCACCAGGATCATCCGGTCCTGCCGTAAGTCAATGGACTTCTGGCTGGGGCACTGCCTCAGCTGTGGCGGGTTCCACCTGTGTTGGGACCGGAAAATCCCAACCTTGGACTGTGACCTATTGCCTGGGACAGCGACGGTAGGGGTTGTTCAGCAGCTACCTGTAGATGGAGTTGATTTACTCCTGCGAAATGATTTAGCTGGAGTGACGGTAGTAGCTTCTCCCATGATTACAGAAAGCCCAAGTGAGGTCAAAGAGAGGGAGCAGTTACAGGAAAAGGTTCCAGGAACTTTTCCTTTGTGTGTGATGACCTGAGTAATGGTTAAACAAAGTCCATCATCAAAGGTCAAAGCGAAACTACAGACGGATATTTGGCTAGCTGAAACTTTCTTTAAAGGCTTAGATGATTCGTAAGAGATGTTTCACAAATCTTCTCTAATTGCGGCTCAACAAGCTGATCAGGGTTAAGTAAGATAGCACAATCAGCCCAAACTAATGATGAGGCTAAGGCAGTTCCAGAATGTTATGTTAGAAATGGAATTCTAATGAGGAAGTGGAGACCTCCTCACAGACCTGCAGATGAGGAAGTGGATGCTTGTTCATCAGGCAAAGGTACCACCTAAATATCATAAAGAAGCATTGCAGATAGCACGTCAAATTCCTATGGTAGGGCATGTGGGGATACGCGTAAGTCAAGTACAGATAAACTGGCAGTTTTATTGACCAGATCTTTATAAGGACATAATGCAGTTTTGTAAAAAGTGCCATACATGCCAGGTGGTAGGAAAGCCACAACATGCAATCATACTGGCACCCTGAATTCATACACCAGTTTGTGAGGAACCATTCAGTAGAGTGTTAGTGGACTGTGTGGGACCGTTAACAAAAACAAAAGCAGGACACCAGTATATCACCAGTTTATGGATGTGACAACTCAATTTCCGGAGGCCATCCCTTTAAGGACCATTATGGTTATAACAGTGGTAGAGAATTAACCCAATTTTTTACTCCATGTGGATTACCGGTAGAGATCCAGTCGGATCAAGGTTCCAACTTTATGTCTAAAACAGTTAAAGTCCACAGCATATCACTCATAATATTGCACATTGTCACATTGTCATGAATACCCCCATGATTGGGACAAAGGGCAGGATTTTCTTTTATTTGCCACCCCAGATCCACCAAATGAATCTGCTGGTTTTAGCACTTTTGAATTAATTTATGGACACGAGATAAGAGGGCATCTGAAATTAATTAAAGAAAAGATTTTAGAAGAGAAGGAGAAATCTTCTACATTAGATTATGTGTCTGTGTTCCAGGAACAGCTCACAGGAGCCTACAAAGTGGCTCAAGTACAGCTTAAAGTTTCTCAAACATAGGTGAAAGAATGGGCAGGTAAGCAAGCGGTGACCCGAACATTACAACCCAGGGGATGAAGTGTTAGTGCTATTGCCGTTCCAGGGGGAACCTCTGACTGCATGATTCAGTGGTCCATACAAGGTCATTAAGAGGGCTAGTAAAGTAAATTATTTGTTAAATAGGCCAGATCTTTACCTTGCACTATCGCGATATTTCGCTGGACGGGCACACGATGAAAATGGAGGTGCACCAGCCATTAACGGGTCAGTTAAATCCCTTGATGCACCAATTGTCTGGGAGTTTACATAGTCCGTGCGATTTTTGGAGCGTCACACAGGTGCAACGGGTAGGCCACATTTTCAAAAACCTCATCCACGGGCGGAATAAGAGTGAGTGGGCTTGCTAATGTGAGTTGTTTGTACTTAAGCTTATAAGTTGCTGCTGCTTGCCTGTGTGAACAGGGCATCTTCATGTCACTTCAGAGCTACTTTGACAGAAATAAAAGGCTTCAGTTCAGGACTCCAGAGGCATTATACCACTTGGGGCCTTCCAGGTATCAGACAGCATTCCCTTACCCTGGGAATGGGGATTGTGGTCTTCGCTGGAGGCACCTCCTCTGAGGAGGAAGAGAGGGCCAGAAGCTGGAGGAGGCCAGGTGTCTCTATTCAGCCTCCAGGGGAGCGAACTTTGAGAGAACTGGTGCAGGCACAAGGGGCGCAAGGGGCCAACAGGAAGTCCCAGGCAGAAGGGGCTGCAGAAGATTTTACTATCCTGCTGCCAGGGTTTATAGGCAGCGAAGAAGCCACCTCAATATGTCAGAGGTGCAGTGCCGAAGGAAGCTCCGTCTCTCAAGGGAGACAGTCAACTCTATCTGTCAGATGATTGGGCCGAGATCGCCACAAACTGTGTGAGTAGACACCCCATGCCATTGGCTCCAAAAGTCACAGCTGCCCTAAACTTCTATGCCTCCGGTCCTTTCTAGGGGTCAGTGGGTGATCTTTGTGGAGTCTCCCAATCAGCTGTTCACAGTTGTGTCAAGCTGGTGACGCACTCTCTGTTCAGGCGGGCATTGACTTTCATTCACTACTGCACAGACGAGGCCAGCCAGACAGAGTGAGCCAGAGGCTTTGAAGCGATTGCTGGGTTCCTCCACGTCCAGAGTGCAGTAGACTGTACACAGGTGGCCATCAAGCCACTAACAGGTCAGCCGGGTGCCTTTGTCAACAGGGAGGGATTCCACTCAATGAATGTCCAGATAGCGTGTGATCACAAGACGCAGATTCTGCAAGTCTGTGCACGGTACCCAGGCAGCTCCCATCCAGAGACACTCCCAGGTGCCGAGGTCCTTCAGTGCTCCAGCCCGACTGGATGGATGGCTGCTGGGTGACGAGGGCTATCCCCTCAAAAGGTGGCTTATGACACCTCTCCATCATTCAAGAACAGAGGCCGAGCAGTGGTACAATAGGAGCCACACCTCCACAAGGCTGGTGGTAGAGAGAGCCATAGGTCTTCTCAAGACGCACTTGCAATGCTTGGACCATTCAGGGGGCGCACTGCAATAACCCCCCCAACACTGATAGTGGTTGCATGCTGCACTCTCCACAATCTGGCGCTGGAAAAGGGGGAGCGCAAAGGAAGAAAAACATGTTGATGCAGCTGCTCTGGCAACAGATGATAAATCCAGTAGTGAGTCCGAGGATGAGCACAGTCAGGAGAACGCTGAGAGGATTGACGCTGACCTGGGTAACCTCCGGGGAGGCAGGGACACCTGGGACACTAGCCTACCAAATAAGAACCACCACCACACGCCAGGGCTGCAGGCTCCATACTCTATCCCTGACAGGAACATTTGTTTAAAAACAAAAAAACTGCGGATGCTGGAAATCCAAAACAAAAACAGAATTACATGGAAAAACTCAGCAGGTCTGGCAGCATCGGCGGAGAAGAAAAGAGTTGACGTTTCGAGTCCTCATGACCCTTCGACAGAACTGGCAGTTCTGTGGAAGGGTCATGAGGACTCGAAACGTCAACTCCTTTCTTCTCCGCCGATGCTGCCAGACCTGCTGAGTTTTTCCAGGAACATTTGTTTGGTGAACAACATGCACTATGTGCCATTTCAATAAAGTTCAATGACAAATAAGTCACTCATAACATCATGGGTTCCCCTTCGCCTGCAGAACTAATGAAACACCCAGAGGCTTGTTGAACAGAAACACATTTAACGCTGTGCTGCTTGGCATACATAATACAAATTAAATTGGTAGGTGTTATCCATCACACCAAATAATAATTAACTGCTGTTCATCTGAAGCACCCTGAGAGGAGTCCACAGGTACAACAAGCAGCTCGTGCGCCAACGTGAGGTCACCTTGGACCTCCTTGCTCTCCATTGATGAATGATGAGTAGCTGTGATACTGGGTGCCCAATCCATGTCCCAGACTGATAGTGACCACCTGAGGTCATTGCCAGTGTGAGGGCTTGCAGGTCCAAGTGCATCCCCAGGGACCCCTGATTCAGCTGCTGGAGGAGCCTCTCCATGGAGGAGCCAGTGCACTCAGCCATGAGGGTCATTGCATTGCTCATGCTCCACAAGGACTCCTTCACAATGGACACTATAGCACTCATTCCCTCATGTATCTCCACCAGATCCTCCCACACACTCTGCTGGACTTCCAGCATCTACTGCCTCGGAGACGACTCCAGAGACACATCATCAGCCACCAACTGAACATGTTCCTGGGCCCCAGCAGTCCTCCGACTGCCGGTGCCCTGGGCACTCTCTGCTTCCGCCTGCATCTCAATCGATGTGCACCGCGATACTAGCCACCAATGTAATGCCCATCGAGATGCTGGTATCTGCACTGGTGCCTGCCTGGCTGAGAGGGTGTGATGCTGGTGCATTTTGATCGCTGCTGTCCTCTGGGGTCAGTGGTAGGTCTTCAGGCTCCTCGCCCCGAGGGTCTTCTGGTGAGCCTGAAAGGAAGAACAAGGACATGTCATTAGTTGAAGTAGTTACACTATTACTGTGCATGCCTGGCACCCGGATCAGGGTGCCCTTGTCTTTCCATTATCAATGGGGGTTCCATGTTCGAGGCTCACATCAGTATAGAGACTAGAGTGGAATGGTTGCTCTTACAGACATTCTGACCTCAGTGCACTGCACTCTAACCTCCCTGTGGACCCCAACCTCATCATGACCATGATGCCTCTCCAACTCCAGGGCCTCCTGCTCATATTGAGTTAGGATTAGAAGGTGGGGTCCTCCGCCAGTCCACAACCTCTCAGCATTGTTATGGGATGTCTTATCCTGAAAGGAGAGAGGAGCATTGATTAGTCCACCCTGTACCTGCAACGCCATTGCAGCCTGGCCAACCCCACCTGAGGAACACCTCTCAGGGCTCAGCCGATTCGTGACCCTGGAGCTGCAAGACACTCATTCCAAGCAGCCAGGGTCAACTCCTTGTCCAGGTGCTGCCTCACTGACATTTTCCACTCACACTCTAAGACCCCTGAGGTCCGGGTGGTGGTGGTGGTGGTGGTGGGGGTTGGGGGGGGGGGTGCGGGGTGCAGCTCCTACCTGCTGTGCTAAGTGACCCATGCCAACACGGTACTTACCCTTCCCGATCGCAGGAGATCATTGAAGCACTTGCGGCACTGCACTCATGGCGCCTCCCACATCATGGGAGCTCACCCTGGATGCCACCTCCTCCCAGGCATTTTTGCTGAGGTGGTGAGGTGGGGGGGGGGGGGGCCTCCTCCTCCCGTCCGTGCGGTCAAAGATCCCTCTCCAGGAGGGCAGCGAGACTCTCATTCGAAAACGTGGGTTCCGCCCGTGTAAAATTGCTGTGCAGAGCCGATGGCAGGCAGCAGTTGGCGTCCCGACCACCCTCACTCATTCCTGCCGAGCCCGCACATTGACTGTAATATTCTGGCCCATGAGATTTTTAGGGATGTGCAGTTTCTATTGTAAATTTGTGCCAAACATCAGCACATAGCTGCTCCACTAATGGATTTATTGCAAAGGTTCTGTGGTCAAGAGAGTGCCAGACAGCTTTTGAGAAGCTGAAGGCAATCCTAACTAATGGATAATATTAGCCACCCTTAATTTTGCTAAACCCTTCAAGCAGGCAATCGACGCTAGGGACTTGGGGGTGGGTGCAGTCTCATTGCAAACAGATGGATCAGGCATAGAGAAGCCAGTGGGGTAATTTTCTGAAAAATTGAATCGGCATCAAAAGAGATGCTCTACAGCATAAAAGGAAACCCTGGGATTGTTACTGGCTTTTAAGCATTTTTAGGTATATATCCATCATGGCTGTAAAACAACATTAGCAGATACTGACCATAACCATTTGGCCTTTGTGGGAAAATTTAAGACTCAGAATGACAGACAGTTCCAACAGAGCTTGCTAATACAACCTTATAACTTGAAGGTTGTTCATATTGTTGGATAAGATAATATAATTGCTGATACATTATCAAGAATGTAAATTGTTTCTAATTGTCTAGAAAGCAAGAAAGTCAGAAAAATGAACACATTCTGTATAAGGTGCAATTGACTGAGTGAGTTCATGTTAGAATTCTGTTTATATGTTATAAATATCTTTTTCTGTATACCTTGTGATGAAACACATTTGAAAATGATCTTTCATCTCTTAAAGGCAGGGGCACATTGGAATCATATCTCTCAAGACTGAAGTTTTCTTTTACAAAATAGAAGGACCTGGTATGATCTGGACATGTGGATGTTAACCTGGGGTTTATTTTTAAAGAAGGCCATAAATTAACCTTGGAACTGTAAACAAACAGGTCTCTTCCAAGAAATCACTTGACCTATATGCTGCTTGAGAAGGAGTTGTTTGTTTCTGTTGAACTGCAAAGCACTTTAATGAAAAGAAAACTGGGAGACAAAAAGGTAATCACATGGGAGAGAGGGAAAAAAACTTAAATCGCTAACCTGCTTGTTTTGAAGGCAGTCTTGTTGGAGAACAAGCTGAGAAAGGAAGGCTACCTTGACTGGCTCCTTCTCTCCACTTTGCCTAAAATTGTGTGTGGTTATCAATCTGTACCTCATCTGACTGTAACTAGTCTGCATTTGGAACTGCGAAGCTGAGGCCAGTGGTGAGAACTTCCAAATAGTTTGCACACGATTCAGACTTTATCTGTTTGTCTGTTGTTTGTATGTGTATGTGTCTGTGTGTGTGCTGGGGGAATTCTTTAGGAAGAGATAGATATTTATACTTCCTGAGTACGATTGTGTGTTAACCAGTACTTGAAACTTGTTAAAAGAAGTTTTTGATAAAAATAAATTACCATTCTGAGTTTTTGCAAGGAGCCTGGTCACGGTCTCTTTTCTTATGGTGTAGGTACACAGTTGGCCATTTCAGTGACCTGCGGAGTGAGGCTTAATAATTCTTGCACTCCTCCTATCCCAGTCCCAACAAGGGGCTGTGAGAGACTCCATCAGTGATCATTCCATTGCCAGCTTTCACAAGGAGATTGTACAATTTGCCTAGTCATCCAACTGTTCTGCAGCCTACTAAGAGGCTCGTTAATTTGCAGTCTGTGCCCGAGGGTGAAAAGCCCAGGAGGCTCTCTCATGCCTCTGCATTGCTTGATAAGCTAGAGGCTCGACTCTAAGCATGTCAATGTAGCTGCGCCTGAACTGTCTTAGCTTTGGAGGAGTGGTCACTTTATACAAGGTTTCTCTACTGTTGCTTCCCTCCCCATTCACACCCCACCACCCGCATGTGCTTGTGCACTACCGTCAGACCGTTCTGCCTTGGCACCCCACAACTCGCCCCAATCTCAGTGCAGCACTTACCCCTGCACCACAATATCAGCTAGCTGGGTAAAGTGGACTTGCCTGTGCCCTCGCCTGACTGTGCAGCACTTCTTCCTTGGAGTCGAATAGGTGACCCTCGCAAGCGCTGCCCAACTGGCCTCCGAGTTCCCTTCGAAGTTCAGCTTGCCAGGTGCAGGCCTTTTAAATACTGTTGTGAAACACATCAGTGTGCAATCACGCTGACATGCCCAGATGATCCAGCCGGGGGTGGGGGTGGGGGTGGGGGTGGGGTGGCGGGGGGGGGTTGTGGTGATGATTCCAGTGAGCAGAGCTTATAGTTAGATGCAAATGTATTAAAATGACATCCCCGATGTACAGCAGCAGGAAACGCAACTCCTCAGGTACTGAAGCAGTCCATGTCCAAATGCAGCAAGACTTGGACAACATCCAGCTTGGGCTGACAGTTGGCAAGTAACATTTGTGCCACACAAGTGCCAAGCAATGACCATCTCCAACAAGAGAGAACCAACCATCGCCCTTTGATGTTCAATCGCATTACCATACACCATCTACAAGGCTCAGGTCAGGAGTGTGATGGAATACTCCCCAATTGCCTGGTTGAGTGCAGCTCCCACAACACTCAAGAAGCTTGACACCGTCCAGAACAAAGCAGCCCGCTTGATAGGCACCACATCCACAAACATTAATTCCTTCCACTACCGATACACAGTAGTGGCATTGTGTACCATCTACAAGATGCACTGCAGAAATTCACCAAGAGTCCTTCAACAGTATCTTCCAAACCCATGACCACTACCATCTAGAAGGACAAGGGCAGCAGATAGATGGGAATACCACCACCTGGAAGTGCTCCTCCAATTCACTCACCATTCTGACTTGGAAATATATCGCTGTTCCTTCACTGTCGCTGGGTCAAAATCCTGGAACTCCCTTCCTAACAGCACTGTGGGTGTACCTACACCACATGGACTGCAGCGGTTCAAGAAGGCAGCTCACCACCACCTTCTCAAGGGCAATTAGGGATGGGCCCAGCCACTGAAGCCCACATCCCGTGAATGAATAAAAAAAGCATTTCCAGCATTTTTTGTTTTTATCTCCTCAATTGACTATTGGATTTATTAGTCACTATCTTATAACTTTGATCTCTCATTTTGGACTCCTCTGCAAGTGGAAACATTTTCTCCATGACTGCCCTATCAAACTCTTTGCTTATCTTAAAGACCTTTATCACGGTCACCCTTCAGCCTTCTCATTTTTTAAAGAAAAGAGTCCCAGCCTATTCAGCATTTCCTGATAGTTATATCCTTTCAGTTCTGTTATCATCATGTTAGTGAAAATGGAGATGTTGATAAAAATGATGCGTATGTGCTGTTTTGGGAATTCTTACCCCTTGAAAATAAGTGAAGCAAACATCCATGAAAATTAAGAGAAAAAGTAAATTTTAAGAACAAGGATTTAAGGTTGGTATAACAGATGTGCACAATTTTTGACAAATGCACAGACAAAACAGGGAACAGGTTATCCTGGAGTTAATGAACAGAGAATATGTGAAGCATGATCACACCTGGGTAGCTTCCCTACACCTGAATGGTGAAACCCTCAGATAAGTGAGGAAGCTGGAGGGAGCTGGTTGGGGGAGGGTGGGGTAGCAGCGGTGCTGGAGTGGGGGCTGAATGTGGCCGGTAGCTGTGGAATGTTTATCAGTAGCTGGATCAGGATGATTGGTAGCTGGGTTGCCAATCAGGGGGTTGGTAGCCTGGGTTTCGGCAGTCCATGTTCTATTTATGTTGTATTGGAAAAGACACTTCTGCTCTCCTGAGCTACACATTGAGCTAAGTATATTTTGAAAAACTATCTTGTTTGTACTGCCTAGTCTCTGCTAGCCTTAGCTGGCTCAAGACAACCCGACTTTGCAATGGGGACATTAAACAGGCATTAGGTCGCTTACTTGCATATGCAAAAGCGCTAAAGCATGGGCACTACGTGCTGATGTTTGGCCTTTATCAAGAAGACGAGCAGCACAATTTCAGCTCATAATGAACTTACACTGCTGCCCATCACATAGGTGGCTTAGGATGTCTCTTAGAGATGGAAATCTAGCTTTTCATTTTCTAGACTTTTAGACCATAATATGATAGGTTGAAGGTTCCTTCCTCTATTTCCTAAACATTATAGTTTTTGATAAGTTCCATGCACTGAACCAGTTAATTAAGGCAATGGTAAAGGAAATTAGACAGAGTGCAAAATGCACTTTGGATTTGCTTTGCTCACTGTGCGTGATGTCCCAGGACTACAACTTTTTACTGATATTAACAAAGGAGTAAACACCTATATGAAGCAGTGCTCTTCATTTTATCACCTTGGTACCCAGTTTTTCAGTAAAATTGGTCAATGAAGTAAAATGAAACAATGTCTTTCTATAAGCTGAAGTGAGAATTCCAATCATTTTAGTAATAATCTGCATGTTACCTGAAAGAATATCTTAGAAATATATATTCAATAATCATCATTAAGGCCTAAATCATGGACTTTGTAGGATTGGCTTAAAAATACTTTGAAAATCAAAGGATAGTAATTGGAATAAACAAATTTTGTAATGCTAAAGTATGAAGATACCTACAAATATAAATCGCTCATCCCCAACAATGCTGAGAATACTTATTTAATAAATACTCAAAAATACCCCAAAATGCAATGCTTTGTAAGCAATGAAAACATTCAACTCAATTAGATTGCTGCTCTTTCACACGCTATTACATATTCCTTTCATATTAGTGGAAGTGTTTAATTTATTTTTTGCAAAAGGTCTTCCAGATGCCACTTCAGATTAAACAAAAAAAATGAATATAGCATCAATAAAAATTAAGCAGGGATATTTTCTTTAATTAGTAACTGTTAATACTCTTTAATATTTTATTCACCATAGAAGATCAATTTGAATAGGGCTGTGTGCCAAGTTGTACTATTACTAATCTTCACTTTAGTTGTTTGGCACAAAATAATGTCGTGAATATCACCAACTGAAATATTAATGTGCCAAATGCATTCACATTTTGAACAACTCTGGTAATGTAGGCAGCAAAGCACACTTTGCTTATCTGATTTAAATAAGTTTAATGGACATGTTGAATGAAGGGTGAAATTCTCACCTGCAACATCTAGCAGGGAAGTGGTGAAGAATGATGGAACAATTGGGCTGTAAGACCTATGACAGCCTTGCCTCTCCACCCATGTTTATTTCCTCCCATTCCTGCTAGACTGGGCGATGTTTCCCTTTCTCTTGCATGAAAAAGAATCAGGGTGGTCGGGGGAAAGAGGTAATAGAGTTGGGGGAGTGTTTGGTAGCAGGGCCTGGGCTGCTTGATGGACATTCATGGTGTCTGCACTTGCTTAATGGGTGGCTGTAGGCCTCACAAGGCAATTCCAATAGCATTAAGCTTCTCCTGCCGATCGATCAGGCCATCTTTCTTTTCATTTTTTCCAGCACTTGCCTGCTGAAGGTTCTGGTCCAAATTGCAAAGTATTTCTGCCTCTTTGATGGATCCCCACCTCTGCACTATCTGGGAAAATGGATCAAAGTTATGGTAGAGTTATAGCAGGAAGCAAATTTCAGTCTGTTGGAGTACACTGAGAGGCGAGTTCGAGCCATTTCAATCTCTACTGACAGTAACGGATTGTCCTTTCTGGATAATCTACAAATACAATGGCATTTGAATAGGGGGAGGTGGTAGCATAGTGATAATGTCATTGGAATAGTAATTTTAAGGCCCGGGCTAATTCTCTGGGTACATTGCAGAAAGAAATAACAGTAAAAACTGGAAAATAAGAATACTGGTCCGAACTGGTCTTGCATACCTTAAAATGGAACACCAGTGAAAACTGGGAAATAAGACTACTGGTCCAAACTGTTTTTTCCTTTTAGGATGGGTTCAAATCTCACCTTGGCAGCTGACAGAATTTAAATTTAATTAATAAATCTGGAATTGAAAACTAGTCTCAGTAATGGTGACCATGAAACCATTGTTGATTATGGTAAAAACCCAGCTAGTTCACTAATGCCCTTTAGGGCAGGAAATCTGCAGTCCTTACCTGGTCTGGGGCCTGGTCTACATGTGACTCCAGATCCATATAAATGTGATTGACTCTTAAGTGTCCTCTGAAATGGTCTAGTAAGTTACTCAGTTGTTCAGACTACTACAAAGTCTTAAAGGAATGAAACCGGATTGACTGGCCAAAGCGTTGACCTAGGCACCAGAAGTGCTTTCACTGTCACTGGGTCAAAATCCTGGAACTCCCTCCAGACAACACATGGACTGTAGCAGTTCAAGACGGTGGCTCACCACCACCTTCACATGGGCAATTAAGGTTGGGTAATAAATGCTGGCTTAGCCAGCAACACCCACATTCTGCGAACACATTTTTAATAAAGGATAGCTACTGAAAACAGGATCGGGGTAGCAATGCAAAATTAACCCAGGTGTATAGCTTCCGATTCAGGCAGCAAGCCAATTCATGCTGCAGGCAAATCAGCATGATTACATCATGCAGCCAGTGCTAGCCATGTTGTTGATTGGCTGCATGCCTCAGCAGGGGCCTAAAATTATGAGAGGCTAGCACCAGTTAGAATTAGCCGGCACAATTTAAAAGCCAGCTTGCAGCTCTTAAAGGGGCAGTGCATTGTGGCTGAGGCATTGTTGACTTCATTCTGACATGGAAAAAAGACATAATAAGGGAACAACACGAGAGCATTGGATTTCCTGATGCTGCATGGAGGTCTTGGTGGAGAAGGTGCAGAAGAGGGGAGATGTGCTCTATCCACAGTCTTGGTGGTTGATGCCAGGATCAAGTCTCAGGGGCCAGGAAACAATGCCATTAAAAGTTCAATGACCTCAAATGAGTGGTCAAGGTCAATGAATGCATCTACAAATATCATATCACACTGACTATACTGCTAGCTTCAGTGATTGCTTAATGCACCACACCCGCATCACTCACCTGCCAATAATCTCTATCAGTCAGAATTCATCTGTCATTCATACATTTGGCGTGTTTCTTTGCTGAAACAAACAATTTTTTCTCATTCAATTGTGTATTTTTTTCAGTTCACATAGGGACCACAGCAATAAGAACCCCTCATTGAGCAGTTATATTAGTTTCACATATTAGAAAGCAACAGTTGATCCTATTAAAGGTCTTAAATTCAATCTTATGCATCAGCTAATTAGTAAGTCTAAGCAAAACCTTTGCAAGTCCTGTGCCCTTTAATATCCATACCTTGTTTCCCTTCAGTGGTTTACATCAAGCTCCTTAATATTCTTGAAAGTATAAAATCAAAAATGTACTCCATCTCTTGTCACTCCTTTTCCCACTCTAGCTCTGCCTTGGCAGCAGCTACTGGATAGATAATTGAATATTAAAATAACTGCTGTGAAGGGAAAATGATGAAGTTAATATGCAGCAGAACTACAGATATTACATTTAGTACACATTTTTCAGAAAACCCAACAAATTTGCTTTGTCATTCAGGTTATAGAGTTTTATTTCTCCTTCAAATTATTGAAGATATGTAGGTTATTACTCAAATATTTGCTCCGTTTTTTAGTTATTAGAAATAAACATCCAAGAGATTAAAAAAATACACCAGTTGGAACAGTAGCATGCAGTGCCCATCTGTAATACTGAATGCACCATGTAGTTTCATCCTTTAAGTCCATGCAATGCAAGTTACTTTGCACAACATCTAAATCTCCTGTCAGAAAATGAAACTAGACTCACATTCCTGACACCAGACAAAATAATGACTCAGTTTTGAATAATCCCTAGCCAAAGTAAGCAGGATTCCATAATTCCCCCCATTCAACTGAACCATGGAAGACAAGAGCGAATAAATTGTTGCAACTCTTAAATGCTTAAGGGTTAAACATTCCATGGAAGAAATTCAAGGCCATTTAGCACATCAAACTCATCTTGTAGTGTCCTTACTGTCCCATCTTTCCTGTCAGTATTCTATCCTTGTTCTGGTGGGTTTTGCATGGAGGGAAGCAGCTGATATTCAACCTGTTCACTTCTAATTCATGGAATAATGGCATATGATGAATCTGTGCTATGGTTAGCAACCGTTTGCATGTATAATTGTATTGTGCTGCTCACCATTGTGGTAGAAAAGAGTTCCTGGTGTCTACTGCCCAAGCAGTGAGTTAAACAACAACAGCAACTTATATTTATATAGTGCCTTGAATATAACGAAACATCCCAAGGTGCTTCACAGAAGTATTATAAAACAAAGTAAGACAGAGCCACGTAAGGAGATATTAGGTCAGATGACCAAATGCTTAGTCAAAGGGGTATGTTTTAAGAAGTGACTTAAAGCAGGAAAGCGAGATAGAAAGGTGGAGAGGTGTAGGGAGGGTATTCCAGAGCTTGGGGCCGAGGCAACTGAAGACACAGCCACCAATGGTGGAGCAATGCTTAACGGGGATTCACAAGAGGCCAGAATTAGAGGAAAACAGATATCTCAGAGGGCTTGAGGTTGGAGGAATTTATAGAGATCGGGAGGGACGAGGCCATGGGAGGAACTTGAGAAGTTTAAAATTAAGATGTTGCATGACCAAGATCCAATGTAGATTGGAGAAAACAGCACTGATAGAGCAATGGGACTTGGTGTGTTAAGACACAGGTGGCAGAGTTTTGGATGGACTCAAGTTTACGGAGGGTAGAATGTGGGACACCAGCCAGAAATACATTGGAATAGTTGAGTCTAGAGGCAACAAAGGCATGGGTGAGGTATTCAGATGCAGGTGAGCTGATGCGAGATGAATTTGGGCTATGTTACAGAGGTGGATAAAGGCTCCCTAAGAGATGGCGTGAGTTTGGAAGCTCATCTCAGGATCAAATGTGACACCAAGGTTGCAAACAGACTGGCTTAATCTCAGAATGTTGCCAGGGAGGGGACTGGAGATGGTAGTTATGGAATGGAGTTTGAAGCGGGGACTGAAAACAATGCTGTCGGACTTTCCAATATTAATTGGAGGAGATTCCTGCTCATCCAATACAGGATATACCACCAGTGTGGTAGACTGGGTGTCGTCAGCGTACATGTGAAAACTATTGCCGAGTCTTTGGATGATGTCCTCAAGGGGCAGCATGTGGATCAGAAATAGAATGGGGGGGGCGGCGGCGCATGGAATATTTCTTGGGGATACCAGAAGTAATGGTGCGGGAACAGATAAAGAAGTTATTGCAAGTTATTCTCTGTCTATGATTAGATAGATAAGAATGGAAGCTCATGAGATCAGTATCACCCAGCTGGACAACAATGGAAAGGCATTGGAGAAGGATGGTGTGCTTAATTGTGTCAAAGGCAGACAGGTCGAGTAGGACGAGGTGGGAAAGTTTACCTTTGTGTTGAAACTCATAGGCCAGGGTTTTACTTTGAATGAGCGGGCGTGCACCCAACCCGAAATCGCATGTAATAGCTCGAGAAGACATCGGGCACAAGTGAGAGTCAGAAGTGGGCCTGTCAACAGTTAAACAGGCGATCAAGCTTACTAACAAACCAATTGATCTGAATTTTACATTGCCTGCACGATTTAGCACAGGCAACATGGGCAGGTGGCCAATGCGCTTTTTCTCATTTCTTATCCAAGGGCAGGATAAAAGGCGACCGGAACCTTGGTTGTGTGAGTTGTTAGGTGTTCAGGTGAGAGTTTGCTGCTGCTTTAGCGCTGAGATTTCAAACATTTTCCCGTGGTTTCTGCTGAAGTATTTGCTTTGTTTTGAGGACTCTTGCCAACTCTCTTGGAGGATTAATGTCAAGTGCACCCTTCAGTACACGAGACAGTGCCATGTGCAAGTCAGCAGATGGGGATTATTCACTCCGCTGGTGGGACCTCCTCTGATGAAGAAAAGAGGGGTAGAAAGAGAGGAGGCCAGGAGTCCACAGGCAGCATCTCAGGGAGAGACATGTAGGAGGGGAGGATCAGGCACAGTGGGTGCAGAGCCAACAGGGAAAGCAAGGAGGAAGGCACCACAGAAGGTGCCACTGTCCTGCTGCCAGAGTGTACAGGCAGCGGTCCAGCTACCTCAACATGTTTGAGGTCCAGTGCCGCAGGAGGCTCTGTAGGGACACCGTGAGACCCATACGACAAATGATTGGGCGAGAGATTGCCTACAACTGTGTGGGTGGGCACCCAATGCCAGTGGCTCTGAAGGTCACAGTGGTCCTCATTATTTTCACATCCGGATCTTTCAAGGGGTCAGTGGAGGGTCTGTGTGGAGTATCCCAATCAGCTGTCCACAGTTGCATCAAGCTTGTCACTGATGCAAGAGCTGGTCACCCTTCAGAAGTGTCCTCACAGTCATTCATTACCATTTGGACAAAGCCAGCCAAGCTGAGTGAGCCAGAGGCTTCTCAGCAATTGGTGGGTTCCCCTGCATCCAGGGCGCCATAGACTGCATTCATGTAGCCATCAAGGTGCCAGCGGATCAGCTGGGTGCCTTCATGAACATAAACGACTTTCACAATATGAACATACAAATAGTTTGCAATGACAAGACCCAGATTCTGTAAGTTTGTGCAAGACACCCTGGCAGCTCCCATGATGCATACATCCTGCCACACTCCCAGGTACCAAGGCTGTTCATGGTTCCAGCTTGGCTGGATGGTTGGTTGCTGGGTGACAAAGGATATCTCTTGAAAAAGTGGCTCATGACACCACTCCGGTACCCTAGGACAGAGGCGGAAGAGAGGTACAATAGGAGTCATATCTCCACAAGGACGATGGTTGAGAGGATCAGTGGGGTGCTGAAGATGACTGTAAGGAACATATCTTTTTATTTCTGTTGGACTATTGCAAATAACATAGCTTTTTATTTTATGTTGGACTGGGGATTAAAATTACAATGGCTGCAGGTTGAGAGACATGTCCACTGGAACAGGATAAGAGATATATACAATGTTGCAGACCTGGAACAGAGTGTACCATGAAAGACAGAATGGTGTTGGAAAGCAATCCTGGACCAAGGGAGCTGCCTGGTAACAACATTTTAATTGGCTCCTGACCAGGTGACAAGGTTTTGTGTGAGAAGCAGTACAGCAGAAAAGCTCCTAGCCTGATAGGAACAAGACCTAAAACCTCTTCCTCCTGTGTCTGTAAGGTTCCAGTAATTCCACAATAATAGCTGGCTGGCTTTTTTTCCCCTCATATCTCTATAACTGCTCTCTCTCTCTCTGAAAACCCCTGTCAAGAGACAAAGGGGAAAATCACTATTAGAGACATAGAAAGGCAAGTCCTCAACCATTGAACTAGATACTGAATGTGATATTACACTGGGTGGCCAATTAAGGCCTGCCTAGCGTAAATGCGACTGCCAGTTGGTTTTCTGTGCCTGGGGATGGAAACGCAAAAAGTGTGTCGGGTCCATTGGGGACCCGGTGAGGTGCTCAAAATGGAAGAGGCAACTCCCTAAAGGCTGCCAGGAGTTGTGGGGGAGGCTGAGGGAGCTGTTGTGAAGCTATCCTAGACGTGTCCTGGTGTGCAGTCATGGCCTCAGCACCTGGTGGCTATGGAATGCAGGAGTGCAAGTTGGGTGGGCACTCAACCCCTTGTTTCTCAGATGAGTGCCTGGAACTGCTGGTCGAGAAGGTCAATGCCAGGTGGCATATCTTAATGCTCAGGGACAACAAGAGAAGGTCGCCCCACCTGACCAAGAAGGCCTGGACAGAGGTTGCCATCCAGGTCATCGGGCATGACATGGTGCATCACATGTGGCTTCAGTGCTGCAAAAGGTTCAATGATCTGCTGTGGTCAGCAAGGGTAAGTGCAGAAATGGCATAGACTGTGCAGAGAACTTCAGCTGGTTGCCCATTGCTCTGAACATTCAGGGATCTAAGAGTGTTTGTGCCAACTGGCACTGAAGCCTGCCCTGCCAAGGCTGGGATGTCAGCACGACTGGCCTCAGTGCATTGCAGGCTGAGATGTACCAAAGTGACACAATTTGCCTAATGCCTGGGTGGACGGCAGTGGTGGGGGGGCCAGGAAAGTTCTTCTGGGAGTTGGAGCAATAATGAGTCTTTGTATTTTTCCCTGTCTGGTGTAGGGGGTGGTGGTGTGTGTCAGCTTCACCTCTGACTTCTGAGCGGTCCAAATCGCTCCCACTCCCTGGGTTCTAGACCTTGGACTTATTTGGGGGTTGAGACAAAGTGCAGCAGACAACTGGTTTTGGTGCAAGAAAAAAAAACTGGGTTTATTGAAGTCACAAATGAACTTATAACATTAGGATTACACTGAGATTATACAGAGCTACAAAGTACACTTAGTTAAGAATGGGGAACACACGGCATAACGAGGGAAAATCACGTTACTAATCCCTTTACCCTTGTCCCACCCCCAAAACCTAACTAAGTTGAACGAGGAGAGGTCAGGGATCATGCTCACCAACCCAGGGTTCCTTGACAGTTCGAAATCCAGCCAGGTAAGCTGGTTGCAGTTTTGGGGTACGCTCTTTGTGTCCTCTGGGGCCTGCTGTCCCCACGTGGTCCTAGTCTGTGGAATCTGTAAAGGTTCTTCAGTTGGGTGGAGGGCGCGGTTGTGGGTGGTCGATCTTTATGGGGGGCTGCGGTTGTGGCCTTGTTGTCTTCGGTTAAGCCTGACACCCTGTGCCCCTTGCCATGATGTTGCCTGTGGGCCTGCAAACCTCCAGATCTCCTTCCTCCACTTGGCTCGGCTACCTCTCCCTGCTTAAACTCTGCTTCAACCACTCCAAAACTGCTCACCCTCCTGCTTAAACTCTGCTTCAACCACTCCAAAATTGCTCACCCTCCAAAAGAACTGCTCACCCTTTGTAACTGGTGGCCCAGTTATACTGTTTTTCAAATTTCTTATCTCAATCCAAATCAAGGTTAGTTCTTTGTCTGATTTTGGTGGGCTTCTTCAGGTGATTGTTGTCTCGTTGTTTTTAATGGGTTCGCATCATGTTTATCATTGTCTTCCTGTCCCCGTAACTAGTCTTGAACTGCAAGCCATTGTATATGTGGAGTATTGATAGGTTCGCACAATTGCGTTGATTGCTGCCTTCCTGCCTTAGTAGTTAGTAGCGATTATTTATGTAAGATTTTGATGGGCTTTAGTTTCATGTAAGATGAAGTCTTTCTTTGGGTTGATTGTTTTAAAGGGAAGAATGCGTATTCTGCCTCCTCTCGTTGTCTGGATTCAGGCAACAATCCACACTGCACTCAACAAGCCCAGGCATGTCCAGTCCCAGGCCTTCATGGGCCTAGCCTCCTGTCTGCAGGGTTCTGCACTTAACTCAGCAGTTGGGTCCTCTGCCATAAAAGTCCAAAAGTCATATCCTTGTTGCTGATATGAAAAATGTGGGAATTTTGAGAACCCTTCACAGGAGAAGAACAATCATAATACTGAGGAACGCTGCAGAACAGGTGGAGGAGTGCCAAATCTGTGCAGCCTCATGAAGCAAGAAAGCAATGCCCTGGAGCTGGAATGCCACCGGCCAGCTCACTCGTCCGGTCATGGTGAGGTGGGGGTTTCGGATGAAGGCAAGAGGGCAGGTGACAAGTCCCTCGTGTGGTGGGTACTGGAAACATAACAGGCTCCGTTCACCAGAAACAGAACTGTCATAGCCAGAGAGCCCGTTTAAGCTCCAATGCAGCTGGCACCATGCAGCAGGTCTCCACTGTATCTGCAGCCCGCCTAATGTGCATAGTGACTTTGATGATTGAACGTACTGATCATTTGCGTTCCTCCCACAGATGTGCCATCTGCAGGAGCCACTGGCAATCCCGAGGACCCCCCATGGAACTCCGAGAAAGACATCACACCTGCACCAGCGTCACACCGTCTCAATGAACCAGGCACCAGCACAGATACTAACACACTGTTGAAGGCCAACTTTGGTATCAGCGATGGAGTACAGCCCGTGCAGCAGTGCAAGACCAATGTCCTGGATCAAGGTCTCCATGACGGCTGTCATCCTACCAGCATTGACCTTGGTGCATTGGCATGCCGGCGCTATCACCTCAGACTGAAGGCGGACGGACTCTTCCATTGTGCCCGGCATTCTGAAGAGTGCAGCAGACATCCCTTCCAGATGTTCCTGAGCTTGGCTTTGCAGCTCCAGCAACTGAGGTATGACTGAGTCCAGAGGGTCATCATCTGGCTCAGACTCAGCAGATTTATGGCCTCCAGCAGTCCTCCGAGTGCCGGAGACCCGGGAGGTCACTGCCGCACTGCCTGTTGTGGATCAGGCAATGCAATTTGCACACCAGACTGTGACAGCTGAGGCTACATGAGAGCTAGGTCCCACCGAGGTGTGTGTCTCTGCGCTGGTGGAGGTTGTCAGTGAGCGCTCTGACAGGCCTTCAATGAAAGCGCCTTCAGATTCCTTTTCAGAGGTTTCTTCGGGGCCTGAGTCGAGGATTTTGATTGTGGACCCCACTCCGCTGTTTCTCAGATGCACCTGCGAAAGCAAGGAGAGATAATTAGTGCATGACAGTGGCCTGTGAAACAGGACACATCACTCACAGCATGATAAAAAGCAAAATACTGTGGATGCTGGGAATCTGAAATAAAAACAGCAAATGCTGGTAAAACTCAGCAGGTCTGGCAGCATCTGTCAGGAGAGAAACAGAGTTAATGTTTCGAGATCATTTGATTTCTCCAGACCTTCTTTAGTTCTGAAGAAGAGTTAATGGACTTGAAACATTAACTCTGTTTCTCTCTCCACAGATGCTGCCTGACCTGCTGAGTTTTACCAACATTTGCTGTTTTTATTTCACTCACAGCATGGTTGTCTGATGGATGTTGCACTGCTGGACCCTCACTTGGCTGAGCACCACCGACCTCACTGTCAGCACAGGACCGGTCCAGATCCTCACTGGCCAGCTGGATGGCTCTATTTCCAAAGTCCACGAGGGCCTTGATTTCAGGCATTCTTCCAACAGTCTGCGGCCTCTCCCTCTTGCTGTGTGCCAGCTTGTCCTGCATGACTAGAGATGGAGAGAGTGTAAGCAGGGCACCTGCCAGGCCAGATAATAAGTATTCCCTGGCATGTGTGGGTGGTGAGTGGTCCCATGGATGTGTTGAGGACAATGAAGATGCGTGAGAGAGTGAATGGTGATGTTCCTTGAACTGGCAGCGAGTGAGATCCCTGTGGTTGTGTGATGGGTTTGTGAGTTGAGAGTGATGAGAAGAGTGACTTACCCTGGCCGAATGAAGGAGATCATTCCTCCTCTTGCGGCACTGAGTAGCTGTTCTCTTTTACAGGGCCTTGGCGCTGACCACCGCTGCCGTCGCCTCCCATTCTGGATTAGTGACGTTGCTTCCCCTCCTGTAGCCAGAGCCAGGTAGAGGACATCACTTCAAGCCTCCACTGCATCCAAAAAGCACTCAAGGGATGTGTCATTCAACCTGGGGAGGCTGCAGTCTTCTTGCCTTTCCGAACCATGTCTTCTGTACAGCAGTCCTGGGCTGGAAGCACTGAGAGCTGAGCGGGCGGATCCACTTTCAATATGGCACCCGGTATGAGGAAGTGGCAGGGTGATGGTGTGGCGGGCAAATGAGACCCCATCCGCCATTGAAATAGCGTGTTTCCCGGTAGTGCATAATTAGTGCAACGGGACTGGAACAGTACAGCATGAGAAGCCATCATTGTGGCCTATGGGTAAAACATCATTTTTCCTGCCCACTACCACACTTAGTACAAATCTGGGACAATTCCAACCAGAGATTCAACACCCAAACCTATGCAGTTTCACACTAGCGTGGACAACTGTTGATGACTGACTAGCCAACCCATTGATTAATGGGACCTGGATGGGTACACCTGTCAGTGACAACTGGCATTTTTCTCTCTAATTCCAGGTATCCCTCAGTGTTGATCAGTAGGCAATTAGGTGGGCAAGCTGCATGAAACCTACTGGTGCTCTCAGCCAGTGACCTGTGTGGTTTTAATTGGCTCAGCTTTTCAAATACCACTATGTCCTGGCTCTTGTCATTCCTTCTCTCAAATGCTTTCAATTCTCTCAAAGACAAGGGAGGAAAGCAGTATTCACTTTCAGAAACTTGGTTTCAAAAATAGAGCAGTTTCACTTTTACAAAACAGTTCCTGAAAGGCCAGAAAATGACTGGCTTTTAGTGACAATTATGCACGGGTGAGTTGCATGCACTGCATGATCCGTGAACAAAGAGATTTTGTGTGGGGATTTATTAACATGCCATTAACATTTAATTGGCTATATAAATGAAGCTTTTGCATATTCTGTGCAAAAGCAATTAAAACTGATGATCAATTAGGTAGTAAATTTGCTCAATACAATTTTCAGTGGGGAACTGGTAATTTTAAAACTACTAGATTTACTGCCCCTGCACACCTGTTTTGTGTCATTGGGAAAAATCCTACTTGTGAAAAATTCTCCCCGATAGTATATTTTGAAATACAGCAATCAATTGAATTGATATCTGTTGCTGAAGATTTTCAGTAGTTTTCCCTTGCCTGGCATTTTCCACATTATATATCATGCCTCCACTTAGAAAGCTGTTTGGTTGCTTGCTTCTGAATGCCTGCTTCTGCTGCTGTTAACTATCAATTTTGAACCTTATGGATGGAGATGAAAAAATTCTCAGCTACATTTAGGGCATTGATTAGCACGTCAAGTTCTTGTACCCTCGATGATAATAAAACCATTGAATTAGAGTTTGAATCATGTCCATTTTATAGGGGGCAGGGAACACAGTGCCCATTGTCAGTTAAGGTCAATGCTAATTAGAATTTTTATTTGTGCATGCAGTCAGTGCTATCCATGCTACTTATTGTCTGCATACCTGATCGGGGGTGGCAGGGCGATATCAGGACTCTATGAAGCCACTTAAAGTTAGAGCTAGCATCTTTTAAAGGGGAACATAGAATTATAGGAACAGGAGAAGGTCATTCAGCCCATTGAGCCTGCCCCATTATTCAATATGATCATGGCTGATCAAATACTTCAATGCCTTTTACCCACGCTATCCCCATAACCATTTACGTTATTGTTCATCAGAAATTCATCAATCTCTACCTTAAACATACTCAAGGACTGAACTTCCACAGGTCTCTAGGGTAAAGAATTCCAAAGATTCACAACCTTCTGAGCAAAATCATTTCTCCTTATCTCAGTCCTAAGTGGCTTCCCCCTTATTTTGAAATTGTGTCCCCTGGTTCTAGATTCCCCAACCAGGGGAAGTATCATACCTGCCTATTTTATTTTATCCCTGTCTATTCCTTTAAGTATTTTGCAGTTTTCAATGAGGTCACCTCTCATTCTTCGAAGCTCTAGAGTATATAGGCCTGGTTTCCCCAATCTCTCTTCATAAGACATTCCCTCCACCTGGTCTGGTGAACCTTCGTTGCACTCCCTCTATGGCAATAATATCCTTTCTGAGGTAAGGGGATCAAAACTGCACACAGTACTCCAGATGCGGTTTAACTAAGCTTCTATATAATTGAAGCAAGACTTACCTACTCCTGCTCTCAAATCCTCTTGCAATAGCCTTCCATTAGCCTTCCGAATTGCCTGCTGCACCTGCATGTTAGCTTTCAGTGACTTATAGACAAGGACACCCGGGTCCCCATGTACATCTACACTTTCTAATATTTTACCAATTTAGGAAATACTCTGCGCATCTGTTCCTTCTACCAAAGTGGATAACCTCACATTTTTCTACATTATATTCCATCTGCCATGTTGTTGCCCAATCACTAAGTCTGCCCAAATTATCTTGTAGCCTCTTTACATCTTCCTCACAACACACATTTCCACCTAACTTTGTATCATCCGCAAACTTGGAAATATTACATTTGGTCTCCACACCTAAATCATTGATATATATTGTGAACAGCTGGGGCTCATGTACTGATTATCGCAGAACCTCACTAGTCACTAGCCTGCCAATGTGAGAATGACCTGTTTACTCTCTGTTTTCTGCCTGTTAACCAATCCACAACCCATGCCAGTATACTGCCTACTATCCCATGTGTTTTAATTTTGCTAATCAACCTCTGTGGTGAACTTTACCAAAAGCTTTCTGAAAATCCAAGTATACTATGTCCATCGACTCTCCTTTATCAATTTTGCTAGTAACGTTGGTACATTCTGACTGCAGGCATTCAAGAGCAACTTGTCATGAAGAGATATTAATATCTATAAAGTTATTGGAAACGATTTTTAAATTGGACTTGTAGTAGGCTCTGTGTCTATCTGTGTGTCAATGTGTGTGTCTTAGTTGGATTAAAGCCAGTTAGTCTGGGTACTTTGATGTATGGTAGTTTGAGATGTTAATTAGATAAATATAAGTTAAAAGGTAAAGTGCAATTTGCATTTGTTGAATAAACCATTCAAAAGAATGGTTAAAATCTTGCACCTATTGGAAGATGCCAAGCAATGTGTTTATATTACTAATGTAATATGGTGGAATGAAAGGTTTTATTGTTAGGAGGGGTAAAATTAAAACCTAGTAATACAATGGAAAATTTACATTCAAAGGGGAAGCTAGGTATAAACAGAAAGGACAGAGGCATTCAAGATCTAACCAGTCTGTAAGGCTACAACTGTGTTTGAAAAATATTCAAATTGCAGGGGGCCTCATTTTGAATTCATAAGCTAAAATGTGCTTTGCCTGGTGCCTGTTTAAGGTCTATGGGTTATTGTTGCCTTGATGAAGATTTTCCTGAGAGTGATTAATTTGGGGATTTGTTTAAAAGTTATTATGGTAGTAATTTGTAGACATGTGAATGTGCTTAATTTGGTGGTTTTATTCCTGAATTCAGAGCTGCATCTCAAACGTACCAATTGAAAATGTAGGTAATGACAGTTGGGGTTTAAATAACTCAGCTGTGTCACAACAAACTGGTAACAAATAGCTAAATGAGATAGCATTCAGGCTGCACTGGAGGCTGTGGTACAGCCAATAGAGTGGAGGAGTAACATCCTTTTCTTTCTCAGGGAGCAGCAAGTCTTCCAGGCATCTACTAAGAGGTAATGAGAAGAGATTGCTGAGTATGTCCATGTCAAGAGCAGTGCACCAAGAATATGCCTGTGGTGCCAAGAAAATACTAATGGTACAATTGCAGCTGTTAAATTAAGAAAACTGCTCTCATTCTTTTTGATCACAGCTGTGCCATTCACAGCCTCATTATTTGTAGCACTCTCAGTGCTCATGACAGTGCCCCTCATCCCCCACTGCCCTTCATTCTCCTACAATCACTACGTCAGATTTCCCTAAAGCTCCTCCACATCATGTTCACACTCACCACTTTTACAAGACTCACTTACCCACACCTCACACACGCTTTCAGTTATTCTACCAAGACAGCAATATTCACCATTGTCTTGATTGCTACATACAAACGTACAAACATACAAATTAGGAGCAGGAGTGGCCTTGAGCCTGCTTCACCATTCTATAAGAACATGGTTGATCTGATTGTAACCTCCTGCCTACCCCCCAATAACGTTTCATCTCCTTGTTTTATCAAGAATCTATCTACCTCTGCCTTACAAATATTCAAAGACTCTGCTTCCACTGCCTTTGAGGAAGAGACTCGCAAAGACTCACTACCCTCTGAGAGAAAAAAATTCTCCTCATCGTTGTCTTAAATGGACAACCTCTGATTTATAAACATTGATTCCTAGTTCTAGATTCTCCCACAAGAGGAAACATCCTCTCCACATCCAGCCTGTCAAGATCTCTCAGGATCTTACATGTTTCAATTGAATCGCCTCTTACTCGCCTAATCTCCAGTGGGTACAAGCTTAGCTTGTCCAACTTTTCCTCATAAGACAACCCGCCAAGTTGAGGTATTAGTCTAATAAACCTGTGAACTTCTTCTAATGCATTTACATCCTTCCTTAAATAAGGAGACCAATACTGTACACAGTACCCAATTGTTGTCTCACCCAGTGTCCTGTAGAACTGTAGCATAACCTCCCTACTTTTATATTGAATGCCCCTTGCAATATACAATAACATTTTATTAGCTTTCTTAATTATCTGCTGTACCTGCATACTAGCTTTTTGTGATTCATGAACCAGGACATCCAGATTCTTCCACATCTCAGAGCTCTGCAATCTCTCACCATTTAGATAGTATGCTTCTTTTTAATTCTTCTTCCCAGAATGGACCATTTCACATTTTCCCACATTATACTCCATTTGCCAGATCTTTGCCCACTCATTTAACTTAACCATATCCCTTTGTAGCCTTCCAATGTCCTCTTCACAATTTGCTTTCCTACTTACCTTTGTGTCATCTGCAAACTTGGCGACCATGCTTTCGGTTCCATCATCCAAGTCATTTATATAAATTATAAAAAGTTGATCCTTGTGGCACACCACTTGTTGCACCTTGTCAACCAGAAAAAGACCCATTTATGCCTACTTGTTTCTCGTTAACCAACTAATCTTCTATTCATGCCAGTATGTTACTTCCTACACCATGGGCTTTTTTGCTCCACAATAACTTTTGATGTGACACCTTAGCAAATGCTTCCTGGAAATCTAGGTACTGTACATCCACCAGTTCCTCTTTGTCCATGGCACATGTGACTCCTTCAAAGAACTCCAATATATTGGTCAAACATGATTTCCGTCTCACAAAACCATGTTGAATCTGTTGGATTGCCTTTAATTTTTCTGATTGCCCTGCCAAAACATTTTTAATAACAGCTTCTAAAGTTTTCCCTGTTACATATGTAAAGCTAACTGGCCTGTAGTTTCTTACTTTCTGTCTCCCACCTTTTTGACAAAAGGAGTTACAATTGCTATTTTCTAATCTAATGAAGCCTTCCTGGAATCTAGAGAATTTTGGAAGAATTAAAATCAATGCATCATCTATCTCCCTAACCATTTCTTTTAAGATCCTAGGATAAAGTCCATCAAGACCTGGAGATTTATCAGCCAGCAGCTCCAACAATTTGCCAAGTACCACTTCCCTGATGATTGTAATTTTCCTGAGTTCCTCCCTCCCTTCCAATTCCTGATTTATAGCTATGTCTGGGTGCCACTTGTATCCTCTATAGCTAAGACTGATGTAAAATATGCATTCAATCCATCTTCCATCACCTTATTTTCCATTATTAATTCCCCAGTCACACTTTTTATAGGACCAACGCTCACTTTGTTAACTCTTTTCTTCTTTAAATGTCTATAGAAACTCTTATTATCCATCTTTATATTTCTAGCTAGCTTTCTCCCGTACTATAACTTTTTCCTCCTTATTAATCTTTTTGTCATTCTTTGCTGTTCTTTATATTATGTCCAATATTCTGACCTGTCTTTAAGCAATTATATGCCTTTTCTTTGAGTTTGATTCTTGCTTTAAATTTTTTAGTTAACCACAGATAGTTTTTCCTCCCATTGGAATTTTTATTTTTTATTAAAATGTATCTTTTCTTTGTGCTCTGAAATATCCCTTTAAATGTTTTCCACTGCATCTCTATTGTCCTATTCCTTAACCTCATTTTCCAGTTCTGCTTTCATACCTTCATATTTTCCCTTATGTAAGTTTAAAATACTATTCTTGGACCCATTCTTCTCTCCCTCAAACTGAATCATTGTAAAGTAGTTGGACATTGAAGGAATTGAATCCCTTTCTATTCAAAAAGATTCTAGGTGATGATGAGGTGCAAACAAAGTAATGTGGCTACAATATTTGGCACTTTGCATCTGCATCTATCCATGGAGAAAAATGTAGATGTTCTTCCTGGTGGAAAGAGCCTCAGCAACCTTCCTGTTATAAAGGTGGTGTGCAAATGTGGAGATGTCACTGATGTCACTTGTTGTAGTCCAGAAGGAGCCTGTCGCATAAAAGTTAAGGGCTTTGGCAGCTTTTACAACCTCAGACTGTGCTATCCATGCCTTGCTTCACTGCTCAAGTTGAGGTTTCAACAGATCACATAGCCTGGTGATATCCTCCTTTATGAAGCTAAGGTATCTGACAAGTTAGTCAAAAGTGTTTCCTAAAGACCCACTGTGTGTATGGCTCCTCCATAACGTTTTATTCATCCCTCTTCTCCACGCTTCTCTTAATGATATCCTGTCTTCCTTATTCGCTTCTTCATCCTGCAAAGTGAGCCCTACCAGACCATCCATGACTGCAGTAAAATTGTTTTAAAAGTAGCTAAAAATAGTTCAGTACTAACAAAATGTGGCAAACCAAAAACTGATTTAACTGTTATCAGTTAGAAAATAGACAAAATGATGCCCAGAGGTTAACCAGCAGCTAAAAAAGACAACTAGCCTGCATGTAGCAGATATGCCCTTTAAGTAGTGCACAGTTCTTCCTGCCTGTTAATACCTTGAATTGTAGATTGAGTGAAACATTTGATGCATCAGATGAGTTAGAAGACCAATAGCACCAAAGGACTCAACAGCAGTAGGTCTCTTATTTAAATATTAGCTGTTTTGGGTTGGGAGAGCGGGGAACATGTTTTGTGACCAAAAAAAACTAGCTTCCAATGGGTTCTTGTGTCCCCATTTCACTGAGCAGCAACCTGAAATGACCATCTCCAGGTGCTTTACTCAGTTTTTGGAGAAAAGTTGTTCTGAAATTCATCCCCAGCAGTGTAGCCTATTCTGAAGATTCTTCTTTCCCCGGCTATGCCAGGACAAATTTCCAGGAATTCTGAGAAGGACTAGACGCCATCTCCCTCTGGCATATGGCTGTGGTAACTCACAAAGCCAAAAAGCCTCTTCCCTCTGCTGACAACACAATAGGGCTGTCTGTCTGTGACAGTCATTGATTTGTAGGGAAACCTGTAACCTGGTCTCAAAAATTACTTCTTCTACCTTCTTCCCCATGATAATATGAAACACATTAACTTTACATCCAGGTAGAATTGCTGCTTAACCATTATTGACTCTAACTCCCTGTCATCAATAGACAATTGATTACAACCCAATACCTACATTCTGGGAGTTTGGGAGACTCAGACTCTACTCATTGTAAACTCAGAGACTCCTGCAATTGTCTCCAAATGTTAATACTTAGCACCTTCTTCACAGTAAAACAATCTAAGCTTTCCTTTGATCCCTAGCAATCAAGCCACCTGGGCTTACTTTCAGGCAAGCTTCAGAAAGGCCACATGACCCCTTCATTTAGCCTAAATTTAAAGATACAGTCTCAAAATATAACAGTCTTATAAACTCCACAATTATAACATTTGGATGACTTTGAGTTTATGGAGGTAGAAGGTGAAAGCCTGACCAAGAGCACACTGAAGGTGGAAGTGGACTATCTTAGTGATGGCATGGATACATGGTTGGAAGTATCTCCTGGCTAAATATAACACCAAGGTTGCAGCCAATCTGGTTCGGCTTCAGAAAATTGCCAGGGAGTGAGATGGAGTCAGTAACAAGAGAACAAAACTTGTAGCGGGGACCAAAACAATAGCTGCTGTCTTCCCAATATTTAATTGAAGGAGATTTCTGTTCAGCCAATATTGAAAGTCAGACAAGCAGTCTGATAATTTAGCAACAGTAGTCAAGATGTGATCATTAAAGAGACAGCAGCAATGAATCATTTAGTTTAGGACACAATTGCATTAGGTTTACTGAGGATAGATTGTTTGTTGCAGTTTCAGATGCCAGAAGTCCGTCAATTATGCACAAATCTTTTGCTGTCATCTTTTTGCAAAGCAACTTTTCCATTTCCACTGGACCTCCTAGATTGGGAATATCTCCTCTTCATAGGCCCAATTTCCAAAGATTATATTGTCCTTCCCAATGGAGTTCCTCCCTGGCATGCTGTGCCATCTTTTCATAAAGCACAGATGCAGCTAATATTAGCCATCTGACTCTTGGCTTATGTGAGTTGGTATGTGATTTGAAAGATTCATGACTGTGATAAAAAAGAGGGGTGAAATTGATAGTTTCAGTAGGGAGCATGGAGAAGGGATTGTGAGTGATCATGCAATCTCTTCCAGGGTTGTTGATGGACTGACAGTTGTGTTTGTGTGTTTGAGCATTGTCTGTACTGGGAACACATTGAAACATTGATTGCACCAATTTGACAATACACAAGGCGGGGTAGTGAGACAATTAAACTTCTTCCTAAATTATACTGCTTATCTACAGATTATGGAACTGACACTCACCAAATGAGACACTTTTATCTACTGTGCCCTCACTGTTCCACAAGATGATCTCTTCTTCTGGGTGCAACACATTATGCCCTTCTTGCTTTCATCAATGTTATTATCATATCATAAAACTCCAGCTACACTTTCAGAATTGCTTTACTGTTGTTCCAATTATTTCTGCCTGGCTCTGATAGCAGTTGTCATTAGGAAGAATGAGGACATATCTGTGGTCAGTAGATACACCTCCTGCTTCATTATTATTTGATGAGGTAAAGGGCACAATGAATAGAAAGATTTCAGGACACACTGGCCCAGAATTTGCTGGAATAATAATGGTGTGTTCAAGGTGCACATCATTATTAATGCATATAAAAGCTAATAATTTGTGACATGAAAGAGATCTGCCTTGAGTTGTAAATGGTCTCAAAATGAAGGATGATTTGAGCAGGCTCCATCGTTAGCGTCGCAAAAAATACGATCAGCCCCTCAATCTCCCCATGAATGTCAAGAATTTGCATCGTACATAAAAATTAATTTGCTACAGGAAGCTAATGCCTGTATTTCAGCATGTAAGGCTCCTGTCAATGAAAAGATTTATGTTCATGCCACTCAACCTTGGAAGCCCAGAAAGGGAGCAGCTAAAACTGTGAATGTTCACTCTTGCGGGTAGTAAATTGCTCTGAGAGAATCTTTAATTTTTTTTCTTACTTTTCAATTCTGTGTGGCTTTTCTCTCTCTTTATCTAATCTTTTTTTATCTCTTTGTATTTAACTTGACTTTAATCCACTGTATTTCTGTCTCTGTCATCCTCTGTTCATTTCTCTATCCTTAGATTTCATTGGTTAAGGACTGTTGATCTCATCATTCACCTAGGTCTCTGATGCCCTGTTAAACTCATTATCAATTTGCAGCAATTTGTGTAGCGAGATTAATTGGAGGAAATGGGTGAGGAGAAAATCCAACTCATGGCAATCACCAAAACGGAACTTGCTCCAACAATTTTGGGTCATTAGATTGCTGTGAAATTTAGCTAAAGCTTTTCAGTTCTTTAAAAGCTGCAGGTGAAGATTGAGCATATATTTTCTTTCCCAACATATTTTTTTGATAAAAATGGTTTAATATATTCTCTGTGTGATTTGGCCTCACTTCACAGTGGCAACTTGAATGTGGAGTAATGAGAGTACTGAGATTGCATGGAACTCTGAATCTGCTCTAAATTTTACAAAGGCTTTCAGACAATTGGAGCTGTCCTTTGGGCTTGCATATAATCAAACCAATTATTAATGGGATTGTAGCTTTTGTTGCTGAAGCCATGGGATGCACAAATGTAGTAAATGAGTGTTTTATCTGAGGAACTTTTCTTCTCTTCACTTTTTAAACAATACTGAAATGCAATTTAGTCTGATGGCTCTCTATTTTGGAAGCCATTGAAATGACACTGATGGGTGCATATATATACATATATTTATATATATATATATATATATATATGTCCCCATACAAGATCTAGATTTATTTATTTTGTTTCTTCCATTTATTCCCGCTACTTTTCCTTCTTAACCAAGCATGTAAATATGTTGGCTTTCTGCAAAAATAATTTGATGTAATGGCTACAGATGTTTTATCTAATTATAGTCAGAGTGCTATTGGTCCTGGCAAAAAATAGTAAAAACTGCAGATGCAAAAAACATGACATAAAAAATAAAATTCTAGAATTAAACGACAAACCAACCAACATCTTTAAAAAGAAATAAAGAGTTATTGCCATTTCAGGTTTATAACCCTTAACCCTGGTAGTATTTATAGGGGGTTAAAGGACAGTGCATGTAAAAGGTACAGAGCCCACAATGCCTGATTACATTGTCCCCACTTAGCATGATGCTTGTGCCTTACCACAATGCAGCATGCAGTCCAGAGCTAACTGCACTGTTGAATGATTGCATGCCTCAGCAAGGGCCCCAAAATCCTGACAGCTTATCATGAGTTATAGCTAGCCTGAAATACTTAAAGCCAGTCTACAACTCTTAAAGAAGAGATGCACTGGGGCTGAAGCAGGTGATGGAAGAACTTGTACAAGTCACTCTGACAGGAAAAAGGATTGAACTTTAGCACAACATGAGCTAGTCTGGGCTCCAAGGTTCTCAGATGCTGAACTAGAGTCCTTGGTGGAGGAGAAGAAAAGGAAGAGAGAAGAACTGTATCCACAGTACCCACTAAAGCTCAGAAAGTAGTGGAACCAGATAACTTTTGGGTCAATGCTAGGAATCCACCCATCAGGATCTGAATGCAGTGTCATAAAAAATTCAATGATCTCACACAAGTGATCCAGCTCCGTGAATCCATTTTCAAATGCTATATCCCACCAAGTGCGTCAGTAGCTTCAGACGCAACTCAATGCACCATATGGCCATCAATCGCCTATCAACAATTTCTATCAATCAGGACTCCCAATTAACATTCGTGGCTGCACTTCACCATCACACATGTAGCATTGCTGCAACCTTCACACTCACATTTCATACCTTGCAAACACTTCATCTACTCAAACATGACATTCACATCACCCGATTACACCACACTCAGCAATATACTTGCGTCTCTCTTGCAGAACAAAGTGCACTCAACTGGAGGCAGCAGCAGCTAACTGACAAGGGACATGTATGTTTGCATGTCTTCACCACCCGCCCCACTGCCCCCCCACCCCCCACCCACTCCGGAGGAGACAGCTTTCGCCATCATTGGAGGCGCTATTGCTGTGGCATTGATCAGCAGAAGGGCTGAAACTATAGATGATGATGGTATCCTCATACATAATCCTCCTTCTCACATCCCCCTCCCCCCATCATCCCACAATCTCTTTTGACTTGCAAGCTGCAGATAGCGTAAGCATGCACCTACTGCTTTCCACCCCCTCCTCCCACGCTCCCAACCTCAACACAACCCTATCCTTGTACCTTTCTCCTTTCAGATATACCCCAAGAACTGCAACCTAACCAAGCAATGGTAGAAAAGTAACCAGTGGAAGAGAATATGACACTGATTACAAAGAAGCATCATCACCCAATCTCACACTCTCAACCACCAACTCAGATACTGCCCCTGCACGTAATTTAGAGGAGAGCATAGAGGCAGAACCTGTACCTGGTGAAACACAGGCACAAGTGGCCTACAGCCAGGGCAGGTGTGGTCAGTTGGGGGGGGGTGAGTAACCAAGGTGTCATTTCATCCCAGGTGAACAATTCAATGGTCAGGCTACAGAAGAAGGCTGATAGGGATGGACATGTACAAAGGAATGCTTGGTACATTGGCTGATCTGCCAGAAAGACTGCAGCCAGTGTCAGGATGATGGGGGGGTACTGACACCAAACTTGGCATGGGGCTTTGTGCAGAGATGGGAGCTTATATTTTCTAGCATGGAAGTGGTGGCCAGTTCCATTAGCAAACTTGTGGACTCCACAAACTCCAAATCATGACAGAGCACCTGATGACTGATGTTTCTGATCCCATTGCAGCACAAGCTGAAGCAACACAACATCTGAGTGCTGCAATGGAAGTTCAGACTTCTGATGTGCAAGGACAACCTGCTGCTATGTAAGTTCAGACTGCTTTTGTGCAGGCTCAGCTTACTGCAATGTAAGCTTAGATTGCTAGCTGCCATCATGACAGTGGTCAGAGGGGCTTGCAGGGTATCATAGCAGTTCTGCAACCAGGCCACCAGCTGATTCCGAGTACTGTTATGTTGTGTCCCAGGAGAAAGGCAGTTGTTTACGAAGTCCAAGCTTGCTGCCCTCTCTCCGCATGATTGCATTTGTCCTCCCACTCTGCCAGCGTCCCTGCTGTGGCCTATCAACCAGCTAGCTCAGACTACTACCGCCAGTATCAAGGTGGTGCAGTTCGAAGTGCTAGGCCCACAGCTACGTGAGGTCTTCTTCCAACGCCAACTCTCCCACTGAAAGTCAGCAGCATTCCGCCAGCCATACTGCAGCCTCTTTGGTAGCACTGCATAGGAGCCATAGTACAGGCAAAGACACATGGAAGACCCCCATGAAAGGAATGGACAAGGGTGACTACTTTACATTTGTATGTAGTATGAAATACTTTGGAATTACAAATTAAGTTTGGAATGTTTCTTTTGTGATGGCTTTTTTTTTCAGCTTTGTGAATAAGTAGATGCTGTGATGGCTGGTAACCGAGGGATAGTAAGGTGTGGGGAATTGGGGTTGTGTTTATTGATATTGCAGTTGGAATGGTTCATTGGCAGCCTGGGAGTGACTTTCTCGGTTTAACTGGCAAGCTGTGAACGCTTTGATCAGTTACACTGAGGGGCATTGACAGGCTGAGACAGGCTTTGCAAACCACTCTTTCCATCAGGGAGTGTTATCACCACGTGACAGTGATTGGCAATTGCCTGGAAGGCACTTCACTTTACCAGCACCTCAGCCACCTTCAGCTTCACTCTGTGCAAGCACCTGTGCCTTAGGTGACTCAGACTCTGACAGCAGAACACTGCTGACATCCACATCATCATGATGCAAAACTGTCTTCATTCCCAATGGACTAGGTGGACATGCATTGCCAGTACCTAAGAAGATGCCTGTGACTAGACGGCCATCTCCCCTACATCCCACAACCCCTAATCCCTGGGTCTTTCCAACTTATATGATCTCTTCTCCTGCAAGGAGGGGAAGCAAGCAGATGGCAGTGTTAGAAATGGCCTGTGTTCAGAGGAGTGAAAAATAATATTTGTAGAGGGTGACTGTGAGGCATGAGCATGAGAAGCCAATAGGGTGAGTGTGATTCTGAGTGGCAGTTTTTCAGTTGGAGATATGAAGTGCTGCAGGGAATTAGTGGAGCTGTGAGGTTTGTTGACCAGGCTTGTTGGGCAGGCCAATGTTGGATAAGTCAGAATGTGGGTTTTGGCACCTGACAGTATTATGCTACTCATCCGTACTATCCTCTTAATGTCCTGGATTGACTTGGTGCAGGGTCTCCAGGTTATAGGGACCACGCTGCTGTACTCTCTTCTGCCATTTTTCACCTATGCCTGCTTGGTTCAAGAAGGTCCTCATCCTCTCCCTGAGGAGAGCTCAACTTACTGAAGCCTCTCAGCTCCCTCAGTGGGACCTCCAACTAAGAGCGGCAGATCCAGGGCAACCTTCCCAGGTCTCCTCACCATTCCTGTGGTTGCTGCAGCCTTAACATCCAACAGCCTGGTGAGCTGCTCTGAAACATGCTGTGGTCTCTTTAAGCAGAAATTTCTGACAGAATGGCCAAGTTAGCTCAACGATTCTCCCTAATGGAGAAACCGGAAGTCCTGTTTCTCCATCGGTCAGGTTCACTGGTCAAAAAATGGGCCCAACATCTGGACAAAAAACTAAGTTAAGATCCTGCCCCATGTGTAAGTTGTTATTAATCCCCCGGTTTATCTTGTTAATATGACCAGCCAAACCCACTCAACAACAAGGTGTCTCAGAGGTCAGCACTTGCACTGGCCTTTCCTATCATTTCCATGGAATGCCAGCATGAAAGGCGCACTGAACAGCTTAGCATTGCTGGGGGTGAGGGGTTGGGTGCGGGAAGAGGGCAAGTGCTGAAGTTAGTGCAGGCATGGGAGAGCCCAAAGCAGAGAGCTGCCTCAGGGAGATGAAGAATTGAAATTCAATAAAAACAGTTTTCAAAATCCTGACAAAATGCCCACACATCAAAATGATATGGGTGCTGAAATTTGCCTACAAACATTTTTATCTTTTTTTGAAATTAATCTCAGAAACCTCATCCTGCCGACTGAAGTATCGAGCAAGTGCGTGATAATGACGGGACGCTCGCCCAACGTCAGCGCGCACTATTTTGTGCTCGAGCATGTTGGCCGCATAGGCCTGCACACCGAGTGAAAAATTCCGGTCAATGGTTCCTCCTGTGGAAAGCACATCCATGGCACCCACCTGAAATAACCGGGTGTCGCCGGGATAGAACTCTCAACTATCGGTGTCGTCTCATCAATACCGGCCGAGAAGTAAAAACCAGAGTGAGCCCGGTCTGGAGACTCACTGGAACTTCATGCAGGAGCACAGCCTGAGTACTTTGTACTGCAACAGTGGCCCTAGTCTACTCTGCTGTCGGATAATTCTCTGCCTCATGGTCCTTCAGCCGCCAGCCAAAGATCATGGACATGCAGCTAAATGCTAACTTGAGGATGATGTCAGGGATGCTGAAGTTCATTCCAACTGAATGGCCCCCTGTGCTGTTCCACATTGCATTGCCTCTCATTCACCACAACACCATCATGTTCCATAAGATGGAGAAAATCATGAGCCACTTTCCAAATGACAAAGACTTGAAGAACCCACATAGAAAGTGCATGAAATGGTATTGGCCATTCTAGGAAGCAACAGCTATTATTCATGCAGTTGGTCTCAACCCACTGTCCAGATGAACGGAACTGCAGACCACGTGCAGCATAAAGAACCAGGACCTCATTACTGTCCCAACAGCAGATCTCCTTGGTTTTGACATGGATAGACTCTGTACAGGGCATGAATGATGCAGCCATCTGCTCCATAAGTGTAGGATGAGGGACAGCTTGAAGTGTGATTGTGGCCATGAATCCCAGGCCATGGAACACATCATATCAACATACATGCTAAGATCTGTTGAGGGAGGCACTTCGCTTCTCAACTCAGCATTTTGGGAGGCCATTGAATGGATAGCCAAACCAGACACCCCACTCTAAGCTTTTCCCATTATATGAAAGCAATAGTGGCACACCAGTGGTCCGCTCTATCACATTGCATGTTACAGCATGGCTTTCACTTATGAATGCTACCCATGTTTGCATGGCTGTGTACCAGAGTCTGAGCTATGTTATCAGCCGTTGTCATCCAACAGCCACCATTTATAAGTCATAAAAGGTGGCAGGACAGGTAGAGAGAGCTGTTTCTAAAGCATACAGTATTCTAGGCTTCATTAATAGGGGCATAGAGTATAAGATTGGGGAGGTTTTGATGAACTTATATATGACACTGGTTAGATCTCAGCTGGAGTATTGTGTGCAGTTCTGGGCACCACACTATAGGAAGGATGTGAATGCATTGGAGAGAGTGTGGAAGACGTTTACGAGAATGGTTCCAGGATGAGACACTTCAGTTATGAGGGAAGATTGGAGAAGATGGGACTGTTTTCCTGGGAGAGGAGAAAGCTAAGAGGGGACTTGATAGAAGTTTTCAAAATCATGAGGGGTCTGGACAGAGTAGATAGGGAGAAACTGTTCCAGCTCATAAACAGATTGAGAACCAGAGGGCACAGATTTAAAGTGTTTTGCAAAAGAAGCAAATGCGGGGTAAGAAACAACTTTTTCACACAGCAAGTAGTTAGGGTTTGGAATGTACTGCCTGGAAGTGTAGTGGAGGCAGGTTTGATTGAGGCATTCAAGAGGCATTGGATGATTAGTTAAATCGAAACAATGTGCAGGGTTACGGGGAAAAGGCGGAAGATTGGCACTAAGTTAAAATGCTCAGAGATCCAGTGCAGCCACAATGGGCCAAATGGCCTCCTTCTGCACAATAACAATTCTGTGATTCTGTGATTTTATGTTTGCCATGGTGGTTCAAATGCAAATTTCACAGTGGAGTGCCACACCAGGCACCAGGACTGCTGCCAAGATACCAGGCAGTGATGTGCATGATTCTCTGTATTTGGTCACACGCCAACTGGACATTGAAGGAGTGGAAGCCTCACCGGTTGGGGTACGTCTCAGACTTGCAGCACCTGCAATGCAATATAAATACGTATTGCAACATAGGGAACTAATTTTGCAGTGAGCGTGCTGACCCACAGTCGTCTGCCACTGAATATTCAGGAGGAAAGGGCCAAACACAGAACAGGCTACACCTCTTTATAATATGAAAATCTGGATTAATCAGTTGGTGGTGTTTTCGCTCTGGTGCATATCATTGGACTTGGATGTCTAGATCATTAGGATGGCTGGCACTTTGCAAAATGCCCAGTATAAGTTTTTCCTTCGAGTAGAAGGGAATTGTATCTCACATAACTGATCAGGATACATTGACTCTTGGGATGGTAGTTGGGATGAAACAGTTTCATATATCTGAGTGGTTTTCTAGGCCACTTCAGCGAGCTGTTAAAAGTGAAGCACATTGGTTCAGGAATCACATATAGGCTAAACAAGATAATGGTAAAAGGTTTCCATAAATAATCTCCACAATCCCAGATCTCATTTGCTGTTAACTTCTCTACTCTGTTAAAAAATCAGAGCCACTATTTTTTTTTTTAAATCTTCGAAACATCATGTTAAATAAAGCAGCAAGAAGCTTACTGTATAGGGGGTAATATTTTCTCCTTATAATTTTTCTATAAATATATTGTTCTTTGCAAAACAGGCAGTAAATACATTTCTATTTGCCCTGAGGAAAGTTACATTCTTGATATTTACACATAGCATGGTGAAGGCCAGTGGAGTATGTGGGAGTATTCAATGCTCACACCAATTAAACTGTTAGATCTTCCTTTAAGATATTTCAATGGACATCATGTTATAGAAACTAACATTTCCCCATTGTAAAAATTTAAATCAAAGAATGTCTCAACATACTAGCTGAGTTTAGCCAATGTATTCCATTCTAATACTGAACTATCCACCCACAGGCTTGTGAAAGTAAGCTGTAATGGCACTATCAATTTATAGTTCCTTGTGTTTTAAACAACTGCAGTGAAAGAACTGCCCTGGTCACTGTGATTAAGAACATTAGGAGCAACATTTATCTGCTGGCTACTTGTTTCTTACCTGAAAAATGTGTGACATTGGGTCCATTTTTGCGTTCCCAGGATGAAAAGTCAGATTGGACTTGAAACGTTAGCTCTGTTTCTCTCTCCACAGATGTTGCTATACCTGTTAAATTTGTGCAGCATTTTCTGTTTTTATTTCAGATCTCCTGCATCTCAGTGTTTTGCTTTTATTTCAGGATAAAGAGAACTTTGCAATTGTGTCCCGCTACCCATCCAGTCCCTTTGAGGCCTTGGAGAAAACCCAAACATAGAAAAAAATCAAAACACTCACAGACTGATCTATAGCCTAGCACTGCAATCTTTTGAAACTTTGGAGGGCCCATTTATTTATGATTAGTCAGTGGTTGGATTTATATTTTTAAAAAATCTTTTGAGTTATCCGGTGTTTGCATTGGTCAAGTGACCAGCCTGCTTTCAGTTGAGTTCTGTCAGTTGTCACACTAACAGGTGGGCTTTGGGCTGGTGGCCCCCTGCTCAATCTTCAGCTGCTGCCATTCATTTTTCAGGTAAGAAAATCAACCCCCAGGAATTAATATGAAGTTCCACAGCAATAACAATCGTAAAAGCCCCAACTCCACAGCCAACCTGGATGGCAAATGTGGACGCAGCAATAACAATGTTAGTTATTGGCAGAGTTTGGGAAACAGTAGCAAAAAGCTTTCTTGATGACAGTGTGTAGTCACTTGTCTATTTTTACCCAAGAAAGTATATTTCCATGGAAAGGGGATGAACATTTGCTCAACCACATGACTTATTGGCCAGAGCTGGAAGTGAAAGTGGACTACATTTTTCTCACGGGGGTTCTGTGACAGCAATAATTTTTTAAAATTCATTCATGGGATGTGGTCTTCACTGGCTGGGCCAGCATTTGTTGCTCAACCATTGTTGCCGTTGAGAAGGTGGTGGTGAGCTGCCTTCTTGAACCACTGCAGTCCATATGGTGTAGGTACACCCACAGTGCTGTTAGGAATGGAGTTCCAGGATTTTGACCCAGCGACAGTGAAGGAACGGCGATATATCTCCAAGTCAGAATGGTGAGTGACTTGAAGGGGAAATTCTAGGTGGTGGTTTTCCCATCTATCTGCTGTGCCTTGTCCTTCTAGATGGTAGTTGTCAACGGTTTAGAAGGTGCTGTTGAAGGACCCATGGTGAATTCCTGCAGGGCATTGTGTAGTTAGTACACACTGCTGCTACTGTGTGTGGGTGGTAGAGGGAGTGAATGTTTGTGGATGTGATGCCAATCAAGCAGGCTGCTTTGTCCTGGATGATGTAAAGCTTCTTGAGTGTTGTGGGGAGTATTTCATCTCACTCCTGGCTTGTGCATTGTAGATGGTGGACAGGCTTTGGGGAGTCAGGAGGTGGGTTACTCATCGCATTATTCCTAGCTTCTGACCTGCTCTTGTAGCCACAGTATTTATATGACTAGTCTAGTTCAGTTTCTGGTCAATGGTGACCCCTAGGATGTTGACAGTGGGAGATTCAGTGACAGTAATGCCATTGAACATCAAGGGACAATAGTTGGATTCTCTCTTGTTGGAGATGGTCAGTGCCTGACACTTGTGTAGTGTGAATGTTATGATGTGATAGAAGTACACCTAGCTGGGAAAGCACAATTACAGGCATCACAGGCAATTGTAAATAAAATAACGATGTGGGCACAATTAACATTGAAAAGCCCATATGACCTCTTTACAGGTATAGGATATACCCTTTTTTATGTAAGTATAAGTCAATAATTTTAATAGAATTAATAATAAGGATTACACACTGCCTACTTGACACGTCACATGGAAGCAAATAAAATGAAAATTGTATTGTAAGCTAATGTCAGTTTTTTTCAATTTATTTAATCTTAGGACCAGCAAATAATATGCAATTAACACTGTGCAACATTTACAATGCTGACAGAATATTACAATGTCTTCCCAAATTGCACTGTAAAATGATACTGGACAGTTTATTTCAACAGTAAATTGAGGTATAGCTGCAGAGAAAAAGTGAATGGTTTTAAGCACTGACATATCCATGAGCCATATTTTGACAACAAATGGGAAATAATAGTTTTGTGTGGTCAGTGCTGAAGGATTTTTTGCTATCTTCAAGGCTTCTGCACAAACCAGTTGCTCCCAGACTGAGAGCACTAATAGTCATTCCCCTTGTAATACTTGATGACTTAGAGAATGAACAGAAGCCACACAGAGCAGAGCAGGGCAAGCTGTTGGAAGAAAGGGCAGCAGGAGGAGAAAGGGTCTCAGTATGGAGAACATATTTGCCCAGGATGTTCAAGGGTGTTGAATATTCGTACTTGAATATCAGTGACAAACAGGATGTCTTCGCTTCAGGTTAAACACTGGCGACTACCCAACACAGTAGAAAATTGATAAGGTATGTCCCGTCAGAAAAAAGCAGGACAAATACCTCCCGACCAATTACTATCCGATCAGTCTGGTCTCAATCATCAGCAACATCCTGAAAGGGTAATTGACAATGCTATCAAGCCACACTTAAAGACAAATATCTGCTCGGTTTGGGTTCTGCCAGGACCACTTGGTTCCTGATTGCGTAATAGCCTTGGTCTGAACGTGGACAAAAGGGCCGAACTCAAGAAGTGAGGTGAGAGTGACTAAAGAATGGTACAATGTGGGGGAGAGCAAGATGCAAGGTTTTCCAATGCTGCACTGGCTGTAGGCCATGGTGGAGGAGGTGGGAAGTAGGAGAAATAAGCTTTGTCTGCAGGGAGCCAGGAGGCCCTTAAGACACATGCTGTAAAGGCAATGCAAACAAGTAGCCATGGAAGCCAATGAGTGTTGTTGGATCTCGCAACCCGTGACTTGTAGATGGCGGACAGGCTTTGAGGAGTCAGAAGGTGAGTTGCGTACCCAGAATTCCCAGCCTCTGAACTATTTTTGCCACTAGAGTATGGCTGTTCCAGTTAACTCTCTAAAGCTAGACTTAAGCAGGGAGTTGGTTTTACGTGTCGCTACTTAGACTTAGAAGCTTCTAGTGTCTAATGGCGCATAAGGCAGACAAATCACATGCTTATGTCTGTTTCTGTAGCCAACTTTTCCTGGAACAGGTCACCCAGTCTTTCACCAGAGGCTATATCATGAGGGGCACCTCTTTGCATCAAGCATGTCTGACCAAGAGACTCTCCTGCTCTTACTATCATTGGCATGTTGGAAGGACTTACAGGTTGATAATCAATTTGTTTGGCAGCATTATAAATGCACCTTTCATGGCCATCAAGTGCAGGAGTGGAACTTGAAGCTGGAGCTTCTGGCTCAGAGGCAGCAATGCTATCCATTTTGCCATAAAATGTCTTCACATGGTGCATTAGGAAGTTACAATTTTGGGCCACCAGCTGATGGTGCAACCAATGAAAAACACTGTTAGCACAATCTTGTATTCCACCTACAAGACGCACTGCAACAGCTCACCAAATCTCCTTGGACAGCACCTTCCAAACCCACAACCTCTACCACCTAGAAAGACAAGAGAAACAGATGCATGGAAACACCACTGCCTGCAAGTTCCTTTCCAAGCCACTCACCGTCCAGACTTGGAAATATATCTCCGTTCCTTCACTGTCGCTGGGTCAAAATCCTGGAACTGTCTCCCTAACAGCACTGTGCATGTACCTACAATACATGGACTACAGCAGTTTAAGAAAAAAGCCTCACCACCACCTCCTCTAGGGCAATTAGAGATGGGTAATAAACGCTGGCCTAGCCAAAGCCCATGAAAGAATAATTCTTAAAATCACCCAAATTGGCTCAAAGTTGGCCGGCTGCATGCATTACACTTAATGGGCCTACAATTCCCACATGGGTTTTTGAGACTTACCAAAATTTAGCCCTGTTTATTTTCATTTATTTGTTTCTTTTGCTTATATAGTGGCAAACTACAATTCTCCATAATCACGGCATTGCACAAAAATTCTCAGAAACGCTTTACCTGATCCTGGACCCACTCCACATTTTCTAATAGGCTCTAGTTACTGTTAATTTCCAATGCTGACTTACTTTCCAGTATTTAGTTATTGCATAAAAGAATGCAGAAAATGAAGCTGGACATGGATATTAAGTGGCTGCACTGATAAAGAGTCAGCAGATATGAAGGATGCTAAGAATGCTTGTTAGCTGTTTGCAACTGTAATGACAAGGAGCTGTGAATGGAAGAGTAACACTGAAGCAGTGCGACATATTCATGCATTTGTATAAATGACACCTGCTAGTCAATTGTTGCATAAATAATTTAAACAATAATATAATCACAAAGTCGGTTGAGTAGATGAGACAGTAGGTAATTTACAAAGAAGCCATGTAGGGAGCATATCAACATACAGACCTACTAATTAGGAGCAGAAGTAGGCCATTTGGCCCGTCGAGCTTGCACCACCATTTGAAATGGTCATGGCTAATCTGTTTCTGGCCTCAACATTCCTTTCCTGTCTATCCCATATACCCTTCGAATCCCTTGTCAAACAAGAATCTATTTAAAAACAAAAAAACTGAGGATGCTGGAAATCCAAAACAAAAACAGAATTACCTGGAAAAACTCAGCAGGTCTGGCAGCATCGGCGGAGAAGAAAAGAGTTGACGTTTCGAGTCCTCATGACCCTGCGACAGAACTTGAGTTCGAGTCCAAGAAAGAGTTGAAATATAAGCTGGTTTAAGGTGTGTGGTTGGTGTGTGGGGGGGGGGGGGGGGGGGGGGGGCGGAGAGAGAGAGAGAGAGAAGTGGAGGGGTGGTGTGGTTGTAGGAACAAACAAGCAGTGATAGAAGCAGATCATCAAAAGATGTCACCAACAATAGAACAAAAGAACACATAGGTGTTAAAGTTGGTGATATTATCTAAATGAATGTGCTAATTAAGAATGGATGGTAGGGCACTCAAGGTATAGCTCTAGTGGGGGTGGGGAGAGCATAAAAGATTTAAAAATATTTAAAAATAATGGAAATAGGTGGGAAAAGAAAAATCTATATAATTTATTGGAAAAAAACAAAAGGAAGGGGGAAACAGAAAGGGGGTGGGGATGGGGGAGGGAGCTCAAGACCTAAAGTTGTTGAATTCAATATTCAGTCCGGAAGGCTGTAAAGTGCCTAGTCGGAAGATGAGGTATTGTTCCTCCAGTTTGCGTTGGGCTTCACTGGAACAATGCAGCAAGCCAAGGACAGACATGTGGGCAAGAGAGCAGGGTGGAGTGTTAAAATGGCAACCGACAGGGAGGTTTGGGACATTCTTGCGGACAGACCGCAGGTGTTCTGCAAAGCGGTCACCCAGTTTACGTTTGTTCTTTCCAATGTAGAGGAGACCACATTGGGAGAAACGAATGCAGTAGACTAAGTTGGGGGAAATGCAAGTGAAATGCTGCTTCACTTGAAAGGAGTGTTTGGGCCCTTGGACGGTGAGGAGAGAGGAAGTGAAGGGGCAGATGTTGCATCTTTTGCGTGAGCATGGGGTGGTGCCATAGGAGAGGGTTGAGGAGTAGGGGGTGATGGAGGAGTGGACCAGGGTGTCCCGGAGGGAGCGATCCCTACGGAATGCCGATAAGGGGGGTGAAGGGAAGATGTGTTTGGTGGTGGCATCACGCTGGAGTTGGCAGAAAAACAGTTCCTCTGACATGTCCTCCTTCTTCCTTAACCGAGGTTTTCCACCCATGGTCGTTGACAGGGCCCTCAACCGTGTCCGGCCCATCTCCCGTGCATCCGCCCTCACGCCTTCTCCTCCTTCCCAGAAACATGATAGGGTCCCCCTTGTCCTCACTTATCACCCCACCAGCCTCCGCATTCAAAGGATCATCCTCCGCCATTTCCGCCAACTCCAGCATGATGCCACCACCAAACACATCTTCCCTTCACCCCCCCTATCGGCATTCCGTAGGGATCGCTCCCTCCGCGACACCCTGGTCCACTCCTCCATCACCCCCTACTCCTCAACCCCCTGCTATGGCACCACCCCATGCCCATGCAAAAGATGCAACACATGCCCCTTCACTTCCTCTCTCCTCATCGTCCAAGGGCCCAAACATTCCTTTCAAGTGAAGCAGCATTTGACTTGCATTTCCCCCAACTTAGTCTACTGCATTTGTTGCTCCCAATGTGGTCTCCTCTACATTGGAGAGACCAAACGTAAACTGGGTGATCGCTATGCAGAACACCTGCGGTCTGTCCACAAGAATGACCCAAACCTCACTGTCGCTTGTCATTTTAACACTCCACCCTGCTCTCTTGCCCACATGTCTGTCCTTGGCTTGCTGCATTGTTCCAGTGAAGCCCAATACAAACTGGAGGAACAACACCTCATCTTCCGACTAGGCACTTTACAGCCTTCCGGACTGAATATTGAATTCAACAACTTTAGGTCTTGAGCTCCCTCCCCCATCCCCACCCCCTTTCTGTTTCCCCCTTCCTTTTGTTTTTTTCCAATAAATTATATAGATTTTTCTTTTCCCACCTATTTCCATTATTTTTAAATATTTTTAAATCTTTTATGCTCTCCCCACCCCCACTAGAGCTATACCTTGAGTGCCCTACCATCCATTCTTAATTAGCACATTCGTTTAGATAATATCACCAACTTTAACACTTATGTGTTCTTTTGTTCTATTGTTGGTGACATCTTTTGATGATCTGCTTCTATCACTGCTTGTTTGTTCCTACAACCACACCAACCCCATCCACTTCTCTCTCTCTCTCTCTCTGCTCCCCCCCCCTCCCCCCCCCAACACACACACACCTTAAACCAGCTTATATTTCAACTCTTTCTTGGACTCGAACTCAAGTTCTGTCGCAGGGTCATGAGGACTCGAAACGTCAACTCTTTTCTTCTCCGCCGATGCTGCCAGACCTGCTGAGTTTTTCCAGGTAATTTTGTTTTTGTTAAGAACCTATTGAACTCAGCTTCGATAATATTCAATGGCCCAGTCTCCACTGCTCTCTGGGGAGGGAAATTCCACAGATTAATGACCCTCTGAGAGAAAAAAAAAACTCTTCATCTCCATCTTTAATGGAAGACCTCTTATTTTTAAACTGTGTCCCCTAGTTCTGAGCTTTTTCATAATGGAAACACCCTCTCAGCACCAACCCTGTCAAGACCCCTCAAGCTCTTATTTTTCTAAACTCCAATGGATACAGGCCCAACCTGTCCAACTTTTTCTCATTGAATAACCTCTTCATTGCAGAAATCGGTCAAGTGAACAGCTTCTAACGCATTTATATCCTTTCTTAAGTAAGGAGATCAAAGCTATACATAGTACTCCAGATGTGGACTCACTAATATCCTGTAAAACCATAGCAAATCTTCCCTACTTTTATATTCCACCCCCTTTGCAATAAACCACCATTTCAATTTCCCTTCCTAATCACTTTTTGTACCTGCATGCTGTTTGTAAATCGTGTGCCAGGACAGCCAGATCCCTCGGTAATGCAGAGTTCTGCAATCTCTCTCCATTTAAATAATATTCTGTATTTCTTCTCTTCCTGCCAAAGTGGACAATGTCACATTTTCCTACATTATGCTCCATCTGCCAAATTTTGCCCACTCACTGAACCTATCTATATCCCTTTGCACACATCCTCTTCACAACTTACCCTCATACCTACGTTTTCAGCAAATTTAACCATCATGCATTTGGTCCTTTCATTCAAGTCATTAATATAGATTGTATATAGCTGAGGCTATTGATCCCTGTGACAGTCCACTAGTTGCAGTTTGCCAACCTGAAAATGTCCCATTTATTCTTATTCTCAACTTCCTGTTAGCTAACCAATCCTTTATCCATACTAATATGTTACTCCCTACACTAGATGCTCTAATTTTGTGCAGTAATCTTTGATGTGGCACCATATCAAATGTCTTATAGACATCCAAGTAGACCACATATACAGGTTCCCCTTTATCCACATTGTTTGTTACTTCCTCACATTACATTACTAATGACATCAAGGGATATAGTGCAGGAAAGTGGTGTTGAGATAGATGATATTTGTAATTCATGTAGCAGGACACCCAGATCCCTCTGTAAAGCAGAGTTCTGTAATCTCTCTCATAATTTGTATTTCTATTCTTCCTGGAAAGTGGTGTTGAGGTAGATGGTCAACCATGATCTAATTGAATACTCGACAGGTTGGATGGCCTACTCCTGTTCATATGTTCCTAAGAACCCTAATGAATTAGTCAAATATGATTTCCCTTTCACAAAATCATGTTGATTCTGCCTGATGGCATTAAAATTTTCTAAGTGTCCTGCTATAACCTCAAAAATAGAATGGAACACCACCACCTGGAAGTTCCGCTCCAAGTCACTCACCATCCTGACTTGGAAATATATCACCATTCCTTCACTGTCAATGGGTCAAAATCCTGGAACTGCATTCCTAACGGCACTGTGGGTGTATCTACACCACATGGACTGCAGCGGTTCAAGAAGGCAGCTCACTACCGCCTTCTCAAGGGAAGTTAGGGATGGGCAATAAATATTGGCCCAGCCAGTGAAGCCCACATCCCATGAATGAATTAAAAAAAATAAGATTCTAGCATATTCTTAATGACAGATATAGGAAATAACACAAAAGTGTGACAGGAATATGACAACAGGAATGATGATTTTGTAGATAAGAAATGTGCAAGGACGTAAGCTTTCGAATGTATTCATAATAACTATATTTAGCTTAATTTGAAGATGATACAGTATTCTTTCTTAACACTTTAAACACATTTTCCTCTGAATAAGGCAAACAATATGGCCTGATGTTTTAAGAAAGTTTCCAAGGTGGAAAGAAATCCACTTAGTTGTGTAATTGTATGTAAAATATAAGTATTACAATTTAAGAAAGAATGCAAACATGCAATATGGTTTTGTGAATGGGAAATTGTGTTTGCCTAATTAATTAGAGTTCTTTGAAACGTAGGGACAGGAGTAGGCCATCCAACCTGTTGAGCTTGCTCCACCATTCAATTAGATCATGGCTAATCATCTACCTCAACATCACTTTCCCACACTATTTCCATACCCCTTGATGTCATTAGTAATGTCACTTGAGGAAATAACAAACAATGTGGATAAAGGGGAACCTGTAGACGTGGTCTACTTGGATTCTTAGAAGGCATTTGATATGGTGACACATGAATGATTACTACACAAAATAAGAGTGTGTGGTGTTTAATGTGTGCAGTTTAGTGTGCTGTGTTCAATCATGATGCAGTCTCTTCTATATTGGGAAGAAACATAGATTTAGTAATTTTGCTGACCATTACTGTTCTGTCCAAAGGCATGATGCACAATATTCCTAGGGCTCATAATTTTCCTCCTGTTTCCATTTTCATCCATTCCAACTGAACTGAAGGCAAGGTTCATCAATTATTCTTTAAATTTCTCCTGGTCATTCTGCTTAACAGAAAATGTTTACAGGTGGGAAATTGACCTTTTACAGCAAGTATATGCCATTAGCCTCTAACTGACCACCACCACCCTCACCCCAATCATTACATTGCCTTCACTTCGCGTATCAGCTCTCAATTATCCTCTGCCAAAAGTCTTCGGTTCTGTCTAAGATCCAAAAAGATTCAAATATTTCTGAAACTAACATGTACATTCTGTAATTTTTTCAACCTCATTTAAGATCATTTAAACAATAATCACTAAGTAGATTTAGGTAAGGCAGGGGCCAATTAAAAAAGATGCCATGTAAGGACATAATACTCAAGTGTGACAGAAACATGAGAACAGGAATGAAGATTTTGTAGGTAAGAAATGGAGACTAGTGGCGTTTGTACAAAGTGTTGATTCCTGGAACATATGAGTAAGATGATAGGATAGATACTGGAAGAATGTTTCCATTTGTGGGGGAGACTAGAACTAGGGGTGTAGTATAATAATAAGAGAACTGAGATGAGGAGATTTTTGTTTTTTCTCAGGGTCATTAGCATGTGGAATTCACTTCCTCAGAGAGCAGTGGAGGCTGGGTCATTGAATTTATTCAAAGCTAAGTTCGACAGTTTTTTGATAGACAAGGGAGTCAAGGGTTATGGGTGAACAGACAGGAAAGTGAAATTGACACCACAATGAGGCAAAATCAACATGGTTTTGTGAGAGGGAAATCAAGTTTACCTAATTCATTAAAGTCCTTTGAGGATGTAACGAGCAATGTGGATAAAGGGCAACCTGTCAGAGCAGGGCCAAATGGCCTACTCCTGCTCCTAAGTCCTATGTTCCTCTGGAATGATGGAGGCGGAGAAGAACACAGTCCTATATGTATTTCAATAAGATCACCTCTCATTCTTCTAAACTCCAATGGGTATGGACCCAACCTGTTCAACCCTTCATAAAATAAGCCTTTCATCCCAGGAATGAGCCAAGTGAATATCCTCTGTACCGCTTCTAATACAATGAAACCTTTTTTTAAATAAGGAGATCAAAACTGTACACAGTATTCCAGATGTGGTTTCACCAATGCCCTGTACAGCTGCGGTGAAACTTTCCTCCTTTTAGACTGTATTTCCCATGCAATAAACACCAACATTTCATTTCCCTTCCTAATCACTTGCTGTATCTGCACACCGACTTTTTGTGATTTATGTACCAGGGCACCCAGTTCCCACCGTACACTAGAGTTCTTAAAATTGTATTTACAATTTAATTTAAATTGTATACTGCTTTTTTATTCTTCCTGCCAAAGTGGACGAGTTCACATGTTCCCACATTATACTCCATCTGCCATTTTTTTGTCCATGCATTTGACCTGCCTATATCCCTTTGCAGACTGTGTACATCCTCTTGACATCACTTTTGCAAGTCTTCACCAGAAATCCTGTCAGCTCTACAAGTTGCATAAGAACTGTTAGTAAGCAATAATCTAAAGAGATGGTGGCAGGTCACAGATGGAGAAAATTTACTGTCACAATCCTGAGCCTTATAATTTTGGCCAACTCAGCTTTTGCAACCTGATAGAGCTGATGTGCCACTGATTTCACAGATGGATATTCCAGTCGAGCCATTGTTGGCATGAATGCACATTTATTTTTCAAATGGCCCTGAGCCAAGACTTGGGTTGTTCAATTGTGTTTGGATTGTTCTTCCAAACTGGTGGAAATATTTGCCACAAATTCTCTATGGCTCATATCCTGGGCAGTAAACACCCAATGTTAATGTTTTTGGTGGTTTTGAATCATTTCATAACATAATTAAAATAAAGTTTGCATTCATTCATTGAGCAAGGTGGTAGCCATAGAGACAGCAGCATCAGTTGTTACTGTGCCATTTTACAACTGCAATGATGAGCTTCCAAATCACAAGGGGAAGATGAAGGACCAAGCAAGAGATCACAGGAGGAGTAAAATAGATGGAAAGACAGGTAAACCAAGAAGTGGCAAGGGTGAGGGAATAAATGATGAGCTGTGAATGCAAAAGGCAAGAGGAATAGAAAGTATGACAAGCAAGATTAAAGACAAAAAACAGAAAAAAAAGCAAGTGGAACATATAGATTGAGAGGAAAATTCAAGACATCAAAAAGAGAACCAAAGCTAGAGGAGGTACTAAGGAATTTTAAAATGTATTAAAAATGTATTGATCTCATTCATAAAGAGGGAAAGCAATAGACAACGTGGTGAACTTGAAGATTGTTTTGAGCTGAGAGTGCCCCCTAATGCAATTATCTAGAACTGTGTGTAATAGAAGTTTCTACATGCTTCAGTTGTTATGCACCGTTTACAATAGGAACAAGTGACTTGATTGCTGAAGCTCTCAAAGGTGGGACATGAATATTCTAACTTGCTGGCTTTGGTTACATTATTAAGATTAAATACTGTTAAGCTTTACTTAGAATTGTCATTAGTTTGGCTTGTTTTGTCTCTTTATTGGAAGTGGGTGTTTAGTTGGGAATTTTCTGAAATTTGGTACTGGGCAGGGTCACTCGGAAGAAAGATAATCACTTGATGTCCCTGAAAAAGAAAAAAAATCCGAATTTATCCAACGATAATGAAAAGCCTGGTTATGAGGAGTGGTTTATACATAAATGTGCGTATATGTGTTATAAGGACTAAAATTATTCAACAAAGGGGTAGTTTATTTTAATGTATTTATCACCTGTGCTATATAAACTACTTTCAAGAGTTTCTCATGCTATCACTAAAGATACACCTTGTCAAGGGCTGAAATATTTAATTTTGCTTCAATAAATATGGAGGGCACAGTCTTTTTAAACATTGGTCTAACTGACAGAGATGCAGCTACCTGTGGATGAGCTGGAGAGACAGGTGTAATGGTGAAGCTAATACTCCTATCACTGCATGCTGCTTTGCATACACAATAGGATCAGCCGCAGGTGGGAATGTGCAGTGGTCGCCTGTCCACACCAAAATTCATTTCCTCTTAGATCAAAGTCCACTACAATGGCAGATAGAAGTTTCATTTTCACTATGTTAGAGACAACTAAAAAACAGCAGCAAAATTCCTAATATTAGGGGTTGATTAAAGTCATTTTATAGCCAGAAGATAATTGGCAAAACAACCAGAGAGGAGATAAGGGAATGTCACATCTGTGGAGAGAATCAGAGTTCACGTTTTAGGCCGAGGTGACCTGATCGGTTCTGATAAAAGGTCATTGTGACCGGAAACATTCACTCTGTTTCTTTCCACAGATGCTGCCTGACCTGATGAGACTTCCATCTTTATTTCAGATTTTCAGCACCCATAGTATTTTGCTTTTGTGTTAAAGATAAGGAAAGCATTTTTTTTTACAAAGCTAGCTGTTACAATTTGGAACACACTGTCTGAAGGAGGACTGAAAGTGGATTCGATTGCAACTTTCGAGAGAGAGCTGGATCTATATTTAAAAAGGGGAAACAATGCAAGAATATGGGGATAGATAGGAGAATGAGACTAGTTTATTAGCTCTTTCAAGCAACCAAGGCAGGCACGATAGACAGATGGCCTCCTTTGGTGCTGTAAAAATCTATGATTCTATGAAGAGTATTTTGACATATTTTTCTTGGGCTTGCGATAAATCCATCGAACAAAAAGTGTCCAAACAAGGTGATCTGTTCTTTTACCAGTTTGACACTCAAGTAGCTGTAAGAGTAACTTAACCAGTATAGAAGTAATAAGTTTTGTAAGGCCAGTGGCACAGGCAGCAAAGTGAGATGAGAAATCAAGATGTGTGTGCTATCCTATATATTAAAGAGTGTTTACCAAACTCGCAACCAACCTTCAGCTGAAGTCTCCTAAAAGCCCAACTCAATCCAGTTGTCAGGTCAAAAACACATGACAGCCCTCAAAAGAATCCTGATGTCAGTGTTCAACAGAGTTTGCAATGTCAGCCTTCATTGCAATGCTCCATGTCAAGCAACAGATAAATGCTCAGGAGGCTAATGCGTATTACATCTGATTTGGCAGCTATTTCATGTCCATGTGTATTAATTGATCCTTTCATGCCTATGTTTCTGCAGTTAACAGTTACAAATAAGTAATCCCCTCCATATTGATGAATTTACAGTGTGAATGGAATTCTTAATTGGAGGCAGAAGTGGGCATAAATGTGGAGTCCATGTTAATTCCAAAAATGTTTGACTGAAAGAAATCTGAATAAGTGTCTGGTAGATCGCAGCTCATATTTTGCTTACAATATTAAACTTCATAGTATCAATTTTTCAATGGCACCTCAAGTTTAATTTATGACTAGATTGAAACAAATATGTCTGTACCTGAGAAAGCCAAGGAAAGCTACTTCCATGTTTACTGAAGAGATATTACATTGAGTTTTCAGTTTTATCATGTTTAAATCCAAACATTTATTTTAGCTAAATACCCACCCAAGGTGCTCCATATCACTATTCCCCTTAATGGAGTCACCATTCAATTATCATTAAATTTGTATGATACTTAATCCTTACACCATACCTCACCTGCAGCTAGTACTGAAAAAAAATCTTTGCGGCCATAAGCAGGACGTCACTGCATAGAAAGTTAATAAGTAGAAATCCAGCTGCATTCAATCTTACACTTGATTTAGCACAAGCATCATGACTGGAAGCGACAGCACCGCTATATACTATTGTGTCATTAGTTATTCTGAAGTAGAGCAGAACATGGTGGCAATTGTTTTGCTTTCACATAGATGCACCTCGTTAACATGCGCAATAGCTTTGATTAGCTATGATGTGTAAGTGACACACTTATAAGTGGTGAACACAGCAATCCCTTTCAATAGATGATTTAATATCCACAACAGTATGAGCAACGTTGTTTGAAAAAATGTTTGAGAAGGCTGCATAGAACACAGCTGACTTTTAAACAAAATTGGCAAATGACTGAGTTGTAAATGCCAATCAATAAATTTGTCACATCTGAAGTGTTTTGTTTGGGGAGCTACATCCAACCTTAGTAAAAGCTAAATTACTGTAGCTTACTCACAAACACAATCCTTTGTCGGGCACTCAAAAGCTGATGTCATATTGAGAAGTGCAGTTTGTAGGACTACAATTTTAAGACTGCAGCAATTGTTATTTTTCCTTCATTCTGTAAACAGCAATATTATCATGGACCATTTAGATTGAAGTTCTGCTTTGCAACCCTCTAATAGATAATCCATGAATTTAATATCCCACATAATAAAGTTAAGCAATGCAACATTTCATTTATGCTATTTATTTGAGGGAAGTAGAAATTGATGTATTTTCTTCAATTTAAAAACATTGATAAACATTAAATTATCCTAAAATACTAACATTCCTGTATTCTGATGGACTGTTGCTGCAGAAATTTTAAGCTGTATATTGTTTCAAATGCTGACTGACTTGTTCTGCAGTGACAGCATTTTTTTAATTTTAGGTTTCTTTTAACCATGACCAAGGTGTTAGGCCAAAAATAAGTAGATTGCTTCAAACACCATTGCTCATACTTTTGTGGATATTAAATCATCGATGAATGTGGATGCTAATGCCTAATGCCTTATGGTACTATTTCATCCATTTCCATAGGTAAATTGGGTTAGATTTTGTCTGGAGCAGGCAAGATGGCGGGCAGGCTTGGAAAATTGCAAGGGGGGGCGTGTCAGAATCCCTGCGGTGGGAAAATGGCTGCCGATTATGTCAGTGGCGGGAAGGTTAAGAAATGGGAAACTCACCTGTCAGCGCCAGGAACCTCACAATAATCCAAAATGGATCACTTGCATCCAATTTAAAAGTAGTTTGCACGATTCAATGCAAGCTCCCTGATCAAGTGAAACTGACATGAGTCATATGTGCCCTTTATAACTCAACCATTGAACTGGCGACTTACATGTGGCTTACCTGATTCGTTGTGAAACTCTTTTGACTTGAAGGAGAGTGAGTCACAGGGTGCTGCATTGTCTTTGGAGATTTTTTTCTCTGTGTTTAAACTTGATAATCTGACACTGAGGAGAAAAGTCTGAGGTAGGAAGCGACTAAGCCTAAAGAGTTGCTTCCAAAAATTAAAGGAGCAACAGATAGCCAAGGGATAGAGGGGCCAATCAGTAAAGTGGCATTATATATCTGAGTCCCTATGGGGAGAACACTTCAGAGGCTGCCTTTATAGGAAGAGAGATGTTTGGGTACAATGGGAATCATTCAACCTGTACTCCTTCATCCTCAAGCACCAGTGCTTCACAGAAACATCATGCTGCACAGGAACCAGTGCAGGCTTCCCAGAAGCAACGTCAGGAGGAATTACAATGAGAGGAGACCAAGCAGCAAGGCAGAGGCAGACGCAGGGCCAAGGCACATCAGGGAGTTTACAGGAGGAAGACGTATCACAAATGTCAGAGAGACAGTGCCTAAAGAGACAATGCCTCTCTAGGAAGACGGTTACAGAACTATGCGCCCTAATGCAGAATGATCTGTGTCCATGGGATACAATGGGCACCCTATGCCAATGGCACTGAAGGCTACTACAGCTCTTAATTTCTATGCGGCTGGTTCATTCTAGGGCTAAACAGGTGAAACCCGCAGCATCTCCCAAGCATCCACTCACCGCTGCATCAAAGAGGTGACAAACGCACTGTCCAAGAGACTTGGCGATTTCATTAGTTTCAAGGACAGCCAGGCGGAGAGGGCAATTGGATTCGCAGCCATGCCTTATTTCCATGTTTTCAGGGTGTAATAGACTGTACCCATATTGCGATCGAGGCACCACATGAGTAGTTGGCAGCGTTTATCAACACAAAGGGATTCTACTTGCTCAATGTGCAGTTAATCTGTGATCACAAGAAGCCAGAGTGTGTACTCGCTAAACTGGCAGTAGCCACGATGTTGATGTATCTTGATACTCACAGGTGCCTCACTTGTTTGTGCCAAGGCCACAGATCAATGGATGGATTCTACGTGTCAAGGGCCACCCTATTCACACATAGTTGATGACACCCATCAAAACACTTGCAATGAGGTAGAAGAGAGGTTCGATGACAGCCATGGCACAAAAAGAAACATCGTAGAGGAAACCACTGGTCTATTGAAGGTGCTCGATCATTCTGGGGTTCTCTCCAGAATGACCTAGTAAAGGTGTCAGAGATAGTCATTGTGTGTGTGCACTGCAAAACATTACCATGCAGAGGGGTGATAACATCAACCCAGAGGAAGAAAAGGAGGCAGTAACCTCATCTGACAAGGAAGACGGGGAAGTAGAGAATAAAATGGAAGGGGATTCACAGCAGCGGCCTGCTGCCGACATCCAAGCCATGGAGTTGTCACAAGAGAAGCAAGGGACCACATCATGCTTACATGCTTCTAACCACCTGGTCACCATTAAGCAACATAAGATCATCAGCCTTACCAGTTTTCCATGTATAGTGTATGTTGTTGCCATGAATCATCCACATCACTCTTCCAATGTCACTGCACAGATGCTCTCATCTCAATCTGTGAGCAAGCTGTGAATGCCCCCTAAAACACAGGATGATGTGCATCCTACATTTTGAAGGAGAAACAACATTAGGCCCTCATATGAAATAACTTGTGCTAAGTGAAACACAACATTTTAATGGTACAATAACACTCCTTTCTTAACATGATTCTGACATTCGCATCACACAAGTGCCAGACAATGACCATCTCCAACAAGAGAGAAGATAACTATCACCCCTTGACATTCAATGGCATTACCATCGCTGAATCCCCACTATCAACATCCTGGGGGGTTACCATTGACCAGAAACTGAACTGGACTAGCCATATAAGTACTGTGCTACAAGAGCAGGTCAGAGGCTTGGAATTCTGAGGAGAGTAACTCACCTCTTGACTCCCCAAAGCCTGTCCACTATCTACAAGGTACAAGTCAGGAGTGTGATGGAACACTCTCCACTTTCCTGGTTGAGTGCAGCTCCAACAACATTCAAGAAGCTTGACACCATCCAGGACAAAGCAGCCCACTTGATTGGCACCCCATCCAGCATCTCCAACACTCACTCCCTCCACCACTGAAGCATAGCGGCAGCAGTGTGTACCATCAACAAAATGCACTGCAGCAACTCACCAAGGCTCCTTTGACAGCACCTTCCAAACCCATGACCTTTGCCACCTAGAAGAACAAGGGCAGCAAATAGATGGGAACTCCAATGCCTGAAGGTTGCTCTCCAAGTCACACATCATCCTAACTTGGAAATATATCGCTGTTCCTTCACTGTTGCTGTATCAAAATCCTGGAATTCCCTTCCTAACAGCACTGTGGGTGTACCTACACCACATGGACTGCAGCAGTTCAAGAAGGCAACTCACCACCACTTTCTCAAGGGCAAATAGGGATGAACAGTAAATGCTGGTCTAACCAGTGATGCACTTGTCCAGTGAAAGAATAAAAACAACTCAACACAGTGTGAAACTGAACTTCTTGAAATGCTTCTGAGTGCCATGGTGAGGTGCATCTCCAACATGTGCAGACGCAGTAGGAGCAGGCTGCGACTCTCTCCTCCTGTGGTCTTTGATGCCTGGTGCGGCATTCTCTGGGCAGCTCGAGGCCTGGATGGTCCAGGGGAGATATGGTACTCCTGCACCTGTGCAGGGGAATCATCTGTGGCCACTACCACTGGAGGAGTTTGGGTTACTGGCAGAGGGGTTGGGGAGCTCTTGACAACACTCCTGAGTGCTTTGAGAACAACCCTTAAGTGTGTCAGGCTGCATCTCCCCAGCCTCTTCATCCCAACATGGCACCATCCTGCTTCCTGATGACTGAGGAGCACCTGGAGGGGTATCCAGAGGCATCAACAACCTCTGGCTGGCCCAATGCTGCAGTGAGCCGATGCCAGTGATGATCTGCAGTATTGCGCTGACACTAAGCATCCATTGTATGGTCTCTTGGGTCTGCCTCACCATGATGGTCAGCACCCTCTTCATGGAAGAACTGATGCATTCTCCTACCTGAGACAGGGCAGAGGACATGGCCTGGCTGGATTCCCCCATCACCCACACACATTTGCTCAAAGCCTCAGGCAGCTCCATCAGATTCTCCCCTGTCCACCTCTACAACTCCAACAGATTGAGTGTGGCCCTCAACAGAGACCCTTCAGCAGCTGGGTGTGTAGCAGGGGGCTGCCCTCCAACAGTCCTCTAACCTCTAGTGGTCTCACCTGTCACTGCTGCCCTCATTTGCATCTGCATGACTGTGTGGTGCTCACTGGATTGTGACCCTGAGCTGGTACATGATTGACTCCCCACAGAGGCAAGTGTATCTGTGCTGGTTCTGGCTGCTCCCTCAGAAACATCTGGATTGTCAACCTCCGAGGAGGTGTCAGGTAGAATACATGGGGGCTCTCAGTGATAGTCAATCCTACAAGTGAAGCATAAAAACAATTAGTGGATTGATGATGTTAAAGACCACTACCATTCATGGGTGCAGCAGGCTGAGACAGAGCCAGAGATGATGCTTAATCGCAATTCCTCCTCACTCTCCACGCCCGCCAATCCAAACTCAGCATCAGATGTGGACCAGCCACTGTGCTAGCTTCACAGTTTTCAGCTCTGTCAGTGGATGGATCTCTGACACTCCACACCCTCGATTATGAATCTCTCCCCGGTGTTGTGGACGCTTTTGTTCTGCAAGTATAAGGGGAGAGAAGGTAAGGCTTCCAACGATGCTGAGGAACATCCCTTCCTGCCAGATTTCCCTCTGGTCCCATGAGGTGTCAGGTTGCCCAGTTGTCCTTCCAATCCTCACAGTCTCAGGAAATCTAGGTAAGGCGCAGAGGATGATCCAAATTCCAGTGATGCACACACATACATCCTATGGAAATATGGAAGCTGGTGAGGGGGAACATGTTACACTTCAAAACCCATCCTAGCTCTTAACCATTCAGTGCCGCTTCTTTTCCCACCCACCTTTTATCCACTTCTTGTCAGTATGACACTCAAACTCACCTTTGCAGTGCAGAGGTCATTCATCCTTTTTTGGCACTGGACCCCATCCCTCGGATGGAGCCCACAGTCGTTTGATCCACGGAAGTCTCCAACCAGGCCATCTTGGTCTTTCATGAAGTCCTTTTGCAGCTGGAAATAGAATCTGCGTTGCCAAACAGACCGGAGGAGGTTGCGCAGTGAGCTCTCACTGAACCGTGGGGTGATTCACTGGGTGAGTTGTGACTTCCCCAACACAGATGAAGCCATTGATGCCACTGGCTGAACTTTGACAAGATTGGGGATTTCTTCTAGCTGGACCTGCAAATGCTTTTTGTCAGGATAAGCACAGATTTCACAATGCTGGCAAATCGACCCTCAGAAAGCCAGCTTTTGGAGTTGCAGCTGTTACACAGGGTGTGCTGCCCTTTAAAATGGCACATCCTCCCCTGCATGGGGTTCAGCTGATGCAAGTTTTCTGGCATGTGGTCTGGCAACAAGCCGGTGTCGCAAATATTCAAGAACCTGCCACCACGCGATCGGGTTCAGGTGGCTGCATCCTTCCTGCGCTGGACTCCCAACTTCTTCTGGACCCACCAACAGAATCAGCATTGGTAGGACTCAATCCAGCCCATTGTTTCCAAGCAAAGTGTGGCTTACCATTGTTTGTACATTACAAATAAGGTCTGCACTCCTTTCCATGTGTCACATCATAAAAGAGAGTGGCCTTGGGAATTGGAGGAGCGATTTAGTACATTTATTTATAGACTAACCAATAAACCAGGAACTGTGTATAAACATTAGTAATAACTTGTCAGACAGCACCTTTCTGATTCAGCAATTATTGTGGTTGTGAAAGCAGGTGTTGATTTTTCTGATGACCTTTAATGTAGCATATACAAAGTTGAATACAAAGCGAGTGGCGAGAGAATATATAACTACTTCAAGCCCTAAGCCATCGATTTGTACAAAAAATATTATTTTACTTTTGAGGGAGCATAGTCTAGGATTGGGCCAATAAATTAATAAACAATATAAAACAAATCACTCTATTTAACCAGCAATAAATGTTGGGTCACCATATTTACTCCCTTCTCAGTCAATAACAGAAAAGTGTTATATACAAAGCTGAGATATATCCAAATAGTTTAGATGTTTTTGCTAAAAAAAGACCTTTAAGCAGACTAGGTTTGCAAGTTGAATTTTAACACACAGTAATGTTTAAGAAGGTTCATGATGGTAACAAGTAAAAGCCTTCCTAATAGTATTGAAATAAAGCAACCTTAAGATTAGGAACTAAAATTTCATTTTGGCCCAACAGTGGGTATGGGAATGGTGATGCAGGCACCAAGCAAGCTTTGTCCTGCCCAATCATTTCAATATAATAAAATGAAAGCAAAATACTGCGGATGCTGGAAATCTAGAACAAAAACAAAAATACCTGGAAAAGCTTAGCAGGGTTGACAGCATCTGCGGAGAGGGATATAGTTGGCATTTCGAGTCCAAATGACCCTTCATCAGAACTAAGGAAAAATGGGATTTAAACTGCTTTAAGTGGGGGGGGAGGACAAGTAGAGCTGGATAGAGGGCCACTGATAGGTGGAGATTGCCAAAAGATGTCATAGACAAAAGGGCAAAGAGGTGTTGACGCTGGTGATATTAGCTAAGAAATGTGCTAATGGAGACATTAAGAGTAGAAAACAGGTTGAGCAAGGGACAGATTCCCTAGTGGGGGTGGGGTGGGGTGGGGGGATCGAAATAGGCTAAAAGGCAGAGATAAAACAATGGATGGAAATACATTTAAAAATAATGGAAATAGGTGGAAAAAGAAAAACATAAATAAATTATTGGAAAAAGGAGGACCGGAAAGGGGGTGGGGATGGAGGAGAGAGTTCATGATCTAAAATCGTTTCAATGACTGGCAGGTAGCCTAGTGTGAGGCACGATGCTGATTGGCTCAGCAGAGGAGGAGGTGTGTGAGTGGTTAATACGACTTACAGCTAGCCAGCACTTACTGAATGCAGCCAGCCCCTCTAGCTGGTGGAATTGTTAGTGAAAGACTTTGAGGGAAGGCATTGTGCCATCAGTGGAGCAAAAGGCCAGAGAGTGGGTTGCCAAGTTTTCTGATATGGTACAAAGGCCTTCGTCATGGCGATTAAAAAGAAGAAAGAGGTCATGTTTTGCCAGGGGACAGGAGGCCCTCTGAGCACGCACTGCGAAGGGAATGGAAGCAGGGGATCATGGAGGCCAATTCCAGGAGTCTGATCCTGAGGACAAGGCAACCGTGTCATTAAAAGGTTAATGAACTCACACAAATTGTCAGTGAATGCATCTCCCACTAACATGAAGAGTGGGGCATAAAAAGTCTCAGAGAGTTCGAGGCTTCACTTTGGGAAAGAACGAGAGAGAAGTGGGGCATAAAGAGCAGTGGAGAGAGTGAGACTTCACTTCGAGAAGGAGTGAGAGCTGAGCGGGGCACAAGGGGTGGCAGAGAGAGTGAGTAGGTGATTTGCTCGTGGGTATTTTCTCTTAATCTTATCTAAAGTAGGGAATTTCAGAGTTAGCTGAACATAAATTAAAATAATAATATAAGCACAAGCTAGACTAGTGATCTCTGGGGACAGGGTCGTTGAATATTTTTAAGGCTTAGTTAGGTAGATTCTTGATTGACAAGGGAGTCAAAGGGCATAGGGGTAGACAGGAAAGTAGAGTTGAGGCCACAATCAGATCAGTCATGAGCTTAACTAATGGCAGAGCAGGCTCAAGGGACCGAATGGCCTACTCCTGCTCCTAATTCATATGTTCATATGTATGTTTATATGACATCTCATACCTAGCACACCACCAACCTCACACACTGCTGAATGTGTCACATCCCCACTATCCACCAATCTATAATCTAGAGCAAACAAGGTTCATGATCATCATTTGTATGCTCCATCTCAACACTCACTCATTTACGACTGCTCTGCAAACCTCACACACACCTCACACAATTCTCACATACTCAGAGCTATTCAGCTATGGCAGGCAAATCACTGAAACATATTGCTACAAATTCGTAGACATTCTTTTCTCTCTCTTGAAAGACAAGGTTGTAGCAGCACAGAAGCTGTAGGGAACAGACACATTTGTACCTCCTGTGCCCTCTGAAGGACTTGGTGCTCCTCTTTACAAAGCTGACAGACACTGGGGTCATTGCATCCAGTGTCACCAGGAATCTTCAGAATGACAGGATCTGATGCAACTTCTAAAATCTGACTTCACCCACATCCTCCTATCTGGAATGAATTACAAGCTGCAAATGGTGTGACCATGCACCTTACATTTTCTATCCCCCTTCCCTCATTCCAATCCTCCCTTTCTGCATTATGGCTTCCAGATATCCAAAACTTGCTGCCTCATCATGAATGTGTGTACCAGCTCCCCTGATGGCAAGCTTGCAGGTGAGCTCTGCCACAGAAGAAGGCTTTTATGGGGTGGCCTATAAGACAGTGCTGATGGACGAGCACATTGAGATGCTTGGTGCATTGGCATGTCTGCCACAGAGCCTGTTGTCACTATCCACTCCAGCTTGACTAATGGATTCTCGCTGAGTTTGGTCCCCATTGTTTGAGCCATCTGGTGCTGATATTTCAGCTTCCAGTGCAGTACAGACAAAAGCTGCATATCATCTGAGGTCTGCAGTAGAAGCTTGGGATTCAGAGAGGCAACGGACTTGCAAGAGAGCAACCCAGAGCGGGAACAGGTAAATCTGGACCTAGGCTTGAGGACTACACTTATCTTGGAAGTCGGAGAGGCAGTGGACGTGCGAGGGAGCAGCCCAGAGCAGGAGCAGATAAATTGGGACCAAGGCTTGAAGCCTACACTTAATTTGGGGGTCGGAGAGTCACACCAGTCAGCTGCTAAGAACTGGCCCATGATGAGTTCTAATGGAGAGCAAGAAAAAACAAATAGTGACCTCACAGGAAAACCATAACTTCATTGGTTGGTAAGAACTACTGTTAGGGATTGTCTTTAAATTGCTGTAAATTAGAAAAGCATATTATTTTTAAAGAAATAGCTATACTTGGATTTAAGTGAGAAATGCCAGGAATAAGGGAAACTCAGGGCCAGTCTCATAAAACAATATAAGTAAACCAAAATAAATAAAGTCAAGGCATGCCAGGGCAGCTTTGTTGTGTGGAATGCATGTCCTGTAACATGTGGGAAGTCATGGACGTGCCCAGTATCCTAGACAACCACATGTGCAGGAAGTGCTACCAGCTGGAGAAACCTGAGCTCTAGGTTTCAGAGCTCAAGTGCCAACTGGAGTCACAGTAGCGCATCCACGAAGCTGTGAGCTACCTGGATAGCACATTCAGATAGGTGGTCACACTGCAGCTTAGGAGCCTTGAGGCGGAAAGGGATTGGGTGAATGCCAGGCAGTCCAGGAGAACTAGGCAGGTAGTGCAGGAGTCCCCTGGGGTCCCACTCTCAAATTGGTTTTCCATTTTGGAAGCTGGTGTGGGCGCTGGTTCCTCAGAGGAGTGCAGTCAGAGCCAAGTTTGTGTCACCTCGGGCAGCTCTGCTGTATGGAGTGGGTTGGGGGGGGGTGGGGGGGGGGGGGGGGGGGGGGGGGGTGGGGGTGGCCGTGGGGAGAAGAAAAGAATAGCAATAGTGATTGGAGATTCATTAGTTAGGGGGACAGACCGGCATTTCTGTGGCCATAGGTGTGGCTCCAGGGTAGTACATTGCCTCCCTGGTACCAGGGTCAAGGATGTCACCAAGCGGCTGCAGGACATTCTTCTGGGGGAGAGCGAACAGCCAGAGGTCATGGTCCACATTGATAGCAATGACTTAGGTAGAAAGGGGGGTGTGGCCCTGCAGACAGAATTTAGGGAGCTAGATAGGAAACTAGCAAGCAGGAACTCAAATGTAGCAATCTCCAAATTCTTCTCAGTGCCATGTGCAAGTGAGTATAGAAATAGGAGGATAAGACAGATGAATGTGTGGCTGGAAGGGCAGTGCAGAAGGGCGGGCTTTAGATTCCTGGGACACTGGGACTCGCTCTTGGGGAGATGACACTGGACGCTGGACGGATTGCACCTGAACAGAGCCGGGTCTGAGTTCCTTGCAGGGTGTTTTGCTAGTGCTATTGGGAGGGCTTTAAACTAACTCGGCAGGGGTGTGGGAACCAGAAGGGAATATTAGAGAGGAATACCAGGGTGCACAAATTACTGGGAGAGACAGATAATACTAGTTTGGAGAATAGTGAGTTAATAGATGGAGTCAGAGTAAGGGAGAAAGTAATTAAATCTAAATCAGGGTTACTGTGCATGTATGTGAATGCGCAGAGTATAGTAAATAAGATTGGAGAGTTATAGGTGCACATTCCCATTTGGAAATATGATGTTGTGGCAGCAATAACAGAGACCTGGCTCAAAGAAGGGCAGGACTGGATATTAAAAATTGCTGGGTATAAGGTGTTCAGAAAAGCTAGGAGAGGAAGAAAAGGAGGAGAGGTGGCGTTATTGGTTGAGGAGAGTATTGCAGTGCTGGAGAAAGAAGATGTCCCAGAGGGTTCAAGGGCAGAATCAATTTGGCTAGTGCTAAGGAACAAAAAGGGTGCAATTATATTGCTCGGTGTAGTCTATAGACTTCCAGCTAGTGGGAAGGATATAGAGGAATAAACCTGCAGGGAAATTACAAAGAGATGCAAACATTATGGAGTAGTTATAATGGGGTACTTTAACTACCCAAACATAGACTGGGACAGTGAAACTCTAAAGGGAGAGGGGGACAAACATTCCTAGATTGCGTCCAGGAAAATTTTCCAGGAAATTTTATGTGTCCAGTCCAACAAGAAAGGATGCACTGTTGAGCCTGGTTACTGCCAATGAGGTGGGCCAAATAGATCAAGGGCAGGTTTGTTGGGTCGGCAGGCAGCTGCGATTGGTGAGCCCAGGATCGGCTGGTGAACGGACGGCCAATCACGATCAAGCCCTGACCAAGATTTCACACCGGCTGGCCAATCAATGGCCAGGCAGTATGAAAGGTACGCTGAAAGGCTCGGTGCTGCTGGCATTGGGGGGTGGGGGTGGGGGGGGGGGCTGCGGGGTGGGGGGGTGCGGGAGTGCGGGGAAGAGGGCGAGAGGGATCATGGAAGGGAAGATCCCTGAAGGCAGGGAGCTGATGAACTTAACACGATAAAGGCAGAATTTAAAATCTGGAAAAAATGTCCACGCATCAGATTGATTCACCTGTGTGTGGGTGTTATAAAAATTCTGTGCATAGAGCTTTAAAAAAAAAAATTAATTATAGAAACCTCATCCCGCCCTTGGGTGAGGTTTCCTGAAAAATGCAAAGGCCGCCTGGCCAATTCGCTGGCCTAACAACCAGAAGGTGAAAAATCGCTGTTAATTCATACTTTAATGGCCTTAATAGGCCTCTTAATTGTCAGCGGGTGTGCAGCTGACTCTCGCGCCCACTATGTCACGCTCCAGCGTGTCAGGCATGCAACCACATGCTGAGCAAAGTGTCCATGGGGAACATCTAGGAGACTGTGATCATTGTATCATAAGGTTGAGGATGATGATAGAAAAGGACAGTAGGAAATGCAGAGTAAGAATAAATAACTAGGGGACAGCCAACTTCAATGGGGTAAGAACGGAGTTGGGTCAGATAGACTGGGACCAAAGGTTGGCAGGAAAAACTATATCTGTACAATGGGCTAACTTCCAAAAAGAAACGGTTGGGCACAGTCAAGGTATATTCCCTCATAAGGGAAAGGTAGGGCAAACAAATCCAGAGATCCCTGGATGAAAAAGATGATAGAAATAAAGATAAAAATGAAGAAGTGTGCTTGTGACACATGTCAAGTAGAAAATACACATGAGAATCAAGCTGAATACAGAAGGTTCAAAGGAGAGGTGAAGAAGCACATAAGGGAAGTGAAGAGGGATTATAAGAAGAGTCTGGCAGCCAACACAAAGGGGAATCCCAAAGTCTTCTAAACTGGTTTAAAACTATTACTTTTAAATAGTAAAAGGGTGGTAAAAGGAGCAATAGGGCCAATTAGGGACCAAAAAGGGGATTTACACAGGGAGGCAGGGGGCATGGCTGAGGTGTTAAATGAATACTTTGCATCTGTCTTTACCAAGGAAGCAGATGTTACTGCGACCATGGTGACAGAGGAGGAAACTCTGTCACTAGAAGGGTTCAAAACTGATAAGGAGGAAGGAGATGTTGGATAAACTGTCGGCTCTTAAAGTTGACAAGGCACCAGGACCAGATGAGATGCATCCAAGGATATTGAAGGAAGTGAGTGTGGAAATTGCAGGGGCACCGGCCATAATCTTTCAGTCTTCCCTAGACTTAGCGGAAGTGCCAGAGGACTGGAGAATTGCAAACATTACACCCTTGTTTAAACAGAGGTTGTAAGGATAAGCCCAGCAATTACAGACCAGTCAGTTTAACTTCAGTGGTGGGAAGCTTCTAGAAACCATTATTCGGGATAGAATTAGTAATCACATGGAAAAATGTGGGTTGATTAGGAAGAACCAGCATGGATTTCTTAAGGGAAAATCACGTTTAACTAACTTGCTGGAGATTTTTTGAAGAGGTAACAGAGAGGGTTGATGAGGGTAAAGCTGTTGATGTGGTGTACATGGACTTTCAAAAGGCATTTGATACAGTGCCACACAACAGACTTCTGAGAAAATTTTTTGCTCATGGAATAAAAGGGACAGTAGCAATGTGGATGAACAATTGGCTAAGTAATAGGAGTCAGAGAGTTATGGTCAATGGATTTTTTTTGGCCTGGAATAAGATTTGTCATGGAGTTCCCTAGGGATCGGTATTGGGACCCTTGCTTTTCCCGATATATATTTATGGTCTAGATCTTGGTGTGCAGGGGACAATTTCAAAGTCTGCGTATGATACAAAACTTGGAAGCATGGTAAACTGTGAGGAGGACAGTGTAGAATTTCCATGGGACACAGACAAGTTGGCGGAGTAGGCTTATAGATGGCAGATAATGTTCAATTTGGAGAAGTGTGAGGTGATGCATTTTGGTAGAAAGAACATGGAGAGACAATATAAAATAAAGGGTACAATTCTTAAATGGAGTGCAGGAGCAGGGGGACCTGGATGTATATGTGCATAGCTCATGGAAGGTGGCAGGACAGGTGGAGAGAGCAGTTAATAAAGCATACAGTATACTGAGCTTTATTAATAGGGGAATAGAGTACAAGAGCAGGGAGGTTATGCTGAGCTTATATATGACACTGGTTAGGCCTCAGCTGGAGTATTGTGTACAGTACTGGGCACCACACTATAGGAAGAGTGTGAATGCATTGGAGAGAGTGCAGAAGAAGTTTACGAGAATGGTTCCAGGGATGCGAAAGTTCAACCACGAAGATAGATTGGGACTGTTCTTCTTGGAGAGGAGAAAGGTAAAAGGAGATTTGATCGAGGTGTTCAAAATCAAGAGGGGGCTGGGTAGGGTAGATAGGGAGAAACTGTCCCTGCCCATAATAGGATCAAGAATGAGAGGGCACAGATGTAAAATGATTTGCAAAAGAAGGAAATGTGATGTGAGAGAAAACGCTTTCACACAACAAGTGGTTTGGGTCTGGAATGCATTGCCTGGAAGAGTGGTGGAGGCAGGTTCAATTAAAGCATTCAAGAGGGTGTTGGCTGATAGTATGAATAGAAACAATGTGCAAAGGTACGGGGAAAAGGCAGGAGAATTCCACTAAGTCATAATGCTCATTTGGAGAGCTGGTGCAGACACGATGGGCCGAATGGCCTCCTTCTGCACCGTAACAATTCTGTGATTCTGTGAAGCTCAGCTGGGTGTCATGAGGTCCGTGCCTGCTCCCATGAAAGCCCCGTTTGGTCCCAGTCAGGCAGCTCGCATCATTGCTGCAAGAACCAGTGCTCAAAGAGGCTATCGAGCTCTCAGAGCACTCCAGCAACCTGTGCTCCAGCAAATCACCACAGTTGCTGAGGTACCGCCCCAGGAGAAATGGCAGTGCTTCCATGGAGCAGGAACCTACTATCCCACAGGGTGGCATAATTTGTGTTTTCATCACTAGCATCCTAGCAGTGTTATTGCTGTTACCTTGTAGCCAGACACCCCAGACTGCTGCTGTCCTTCCCCAGATGGTCCAGTCTGAGTGTGAGAGCTTCTCAAGGTCATCCTGCAAAGCCATTTGCAGTCTCCCCTATTGAGAGTTAGCCACATTCCACCAGCCATGCTGCAACCCTTGGAGTAGCTCTGTGTAGGAGCACGAAGGTAGGCAAAGGCACTGACAAGACAGGCACTAAGGAAATGCACCAGGGCGATTAGTTGAGTTTTGTATCTATTATTGGAAGTGTTGTTGGATAAAGTTGTTATGGAATGGTATGTTGTGATGACTTTTATATCTGGATTTTGGAGGATATTGTGATCATCTGTAGCAGAGGTTGGAAAGGTGGGGAATTGTGGAGCCACAGCGAGCTGAGAATGAGAGTTTAGGGGATGCAGAATCTGTTTAGCCACTCATAGCCAGAGCATCCAGAGCAAAGGAGTCCCGGTTTCTAACTCTCTTCCTCCTCCTCCTCCTCACCTTCCTCCAATAGGTTGCCCTCCAAAGGCTTGATGCTAAGGGTTGCACCCTCAAGAGGGCCAGGGCATGGAGAACATAGCATACCATCTCAAATTTGGAGAGACTCTCTGGTGAGCACTGGTGGTCTCCTCAGGCGTTCTATGCAGCAGAACCGTTGTTTGAGGATGCCAATGGTCTGCTCCATGATGCTTCTGGTGGCAATATGGATCTGGTTGTACATGCACCATTCACTCATGGTAGGGTGGCAGCTGTGAATCATATGCCTGGTATTGAGCAGCTGGTCATTATCACCAAGCAGCGAGCCTCTGGTTCTTCATAGCTCGCATATGTCAGAAACTGCTGACTGCTACTGGATGAAACATTGTGGCTGCTGCCAGCATAGCGGGCATTCACTGACAGGAAGTGCTGTGCATGGTCATACACCAACCATATGTTCAAGAAGTGATATCCCTTGCAGCAATGATACACCTTCCCATTAATATATGCCACTCACGGACCTATGTCTGTACAATCAGTGGTTCCTAGTACCATTGGGAATTCTGCTGGCCTGGAAAAGCAATGTGCCTGTTATTTCTGCTTCCCTCTGGTTAGAGAGAAGACTAGAAAATCCACTATCCTGGAGGACAGGGTCTCTGTCACCTCTCAGATAAAGTGATGCATAGTGAACTGGGAGATGTTGCTGATGTCACCTGCACTCGCCTGGAAGGATCAACTGGCAGAGAAATTTAGGGTGGCGATTATCTTGACAGCCAATGGCTGTGCCATCCACACCCTGCTCTGTGGCTGTAAGTCCAGCTAGAGGAGGTGGTACAGTTCAGTGACCAAGTTCTCACTCAGGCCTGACCAAATCACAGTTTGCAAGCTACATATGGCTCTTTAAGACATGGTGTGGCTCATTCCTTGGGCACATTGAAGGCAGTCAAACTGCCGGGTGTAGCTTATTCAAACTCGTAAATTGGCTCCAGTACAATGACCCAGGCAATGATTGAAAACCCAACTCCTCAATCCACAGTAACCAAATCCATTCAGCTCTTTAGCCCTATTCAGTGAAAATTCCAGGTGTTACACCAATCAGTCAACTGTTGCATGGATTGTGCTTTTCTAACAGTTTAACAAATTACAGTGCGTGTGATTAAAACTCAACAACAAAGGATACGTTTCTCAGATGGTACGTTTGAAAGGCAGAATCTCACTTGCTGGGAACACAGACTGTGGGCACAAATATCAGCAGAGTGGAATCAGAGTCGGATTGCCACTCTGCTCCTAGTTACTTACCTGGAATTCCTGCTGCTCCTTTCTCGCCCGACCTTCCAACTCTGGCCAGGTGAGAACTTTGCAGGGCAGCGTGCTCCTGGGGCCTTCAATCAAGGGCTGGAGAGTCTGAGGTAAGGAAGCCATGCCCCCTTTCTTATGGCTCCAGCAGTCATAAAGCAGGTACGTGTAAAGATCCCAGCCACTTTCAGAAGCCAGGGAGAAGGTAGGTTTGTAAGGTAAGTGGGTAAGGTTGGGGAGTTGGGATTGGGGTGGTCGGTTGGGTGTGTTTGGGTGGTTGGGGGCTTGTTCAAGTGGTCAAGGGAGGGGTGTTCGCATGGCCAGTGGGCGAGTTGGGGTCAGGTGGTCAGTGAGGAGGGGGGTGTCGGTCAGGGGATGCAGTTGGTCAGGGTAGTTGATCAGTCAGTGGCATTCAGTTGGCCAGAGGAGCAGTGGGGAGGGTTTGGTGGTCGGATGGTCAGTGGGGAGGTGGAAGTTGGGTGGTCAATTGGGGGTGGGGGGGGGTGTTGCGAACAGGCACTCGGGGGCCAGGTGATCAGTGGGGGGGTGGGGGTGTCAGGTGTTTGGAGGCAGTAATCCCAGTTTGGCTCCGGGTTGAGCATTATGAGTCGTGATATTATTGTTAGTGTGATAACTCTATGGAGCGGACTGGTTTCATCAAGAAACAGTTAAGTATTATTAGAGAGACGTTTTCAGTGCTTGCACCCTCGACCTGATCGCTCATCAGAAAACTCCCATCCCGTGGATTGCCAGCACTAAGAGCTCACTGGTCGGAGCCCCCTGCAGTACCTCCCATGACCTGTGATCGGCAGGAGGGAGTGACTATGCATCCAGTTACCACATTTCCTCCCCCTTTAGTTTTTTTTTATAATTACTCTTTACAGAAAAACATTTAAACCGTCCAACAAGCATATATACAATTTTGAGTGATTATAATTCAAGTCTCCGAAGTGCTCTTCATTATACGGCTAGAGCGGCGTAGCTCTACCACTGGAGGTTCCTGCAGGTTGAAAGCTGGTTAATCCATGGTTAGCGCGTGTGGCTGACCAGGCAGACTGGGGGCTGGCTGAACCAGTCTCTGAAACAATGGCTCCCGGATCCCAGCAGGGTCCACTGTCCAAATTCTACACATATATCGTGTCACCTACACTGTGCGAGCTTTACTGTGTATGGCAGTCTCCACCTATCACTGGCCCTCTATCCAGCACGACTTGTCCCACCCCCCCTTAAACCAGCTTATATTTCACCTCTCTTCTATTTTTCCTTCGTTCTGTTGAAGAGTCATACGGACTCGAAACGTTAACTGTGTTCCTCTCCGCAGATGCTGTCAGACCTGCTGAGTTTTTCCAGGTATTCTTATTTTTGTTTTTGTGTTGAGGTTGATCTTCGGCAGCCAATCTCCACCTAAAAGACTGGGTCCCTCTCTTTCCACTATTATTGTAGGCAGCTGGGCTGTCTGTTGTTTGGAAGAGACTGGGACAGTGGCGTTGCCCTTTACTTGAATAGATTCTCAGGGTAAGTTCTTAATTTTAGCAGCTATCCACTCCAAGTTTATTAGTTGTCTTCCTTCACTAAGGTACCTCAAAGTGTGCTGACCTACCACCATAGTTGAGGCACCAGTATACATTCCCATACGCTGTGGCTCGTCATTCACTTGCACTGTCAATGTAATAGGCTCAGTGCAGGCTTTTCCACCCAGCGGGTGGGCATGTGCCCGACACGCTCGAGTGTGAAATAGCGCGCGATGACATTGGGCCAACATCCCGATGTCATTGTGCACTTGCGCAATATTTCGTTCAGGTGAGTGAATCAGCCCAGCGGGCTTTGGATGTTTGAGAAAACCGCATCCAAGGGCGGGATGAGATTTCCGTAATTAAAAATAAAAATTTGGGGGCAGAGTTTTAAAGTGGGTGAATCTGCTGTGTGGTCATTTTTCCTGGAATTTTAATAACTTCACCCATTGGTTTAAAATACTTCAGCTCCCTGAGGCAGCTCTCTGCTGACTTCAGCACTCGCCCTCTTCCTTGCCCCCACCCTAGCAGCACTGAGCTGCTCAGCATGCCTTTCAGGCTGGCTAGCCGTTAATTGGCCAGCCAGCATGAAATTGCATTCGAGGGCCGATCCCAGGCAGTGTGCTATCTCCCGGATGCTCGCCACGCCCACCCGATGACCCAAAAAACCTGCCTTCAGTCTTCACAGCAATCACATTATGTAAGGAGTAAATATCAGGAGCAGTAGCTTCGGTCTTTGCTGTACCCATTACTTCCATCATGTTTGTTTGCTGTTTCACAGACGGCTTCAGCTTTGTCTGGCATTGCCTAACCATGTGACCCTTCTTATAACAGCAATGGCATTCTGCGTCTCTGAATTTACAGATATCTGCTCCGTGGTCACCTCCACATCTATAGCAACTTTGTTTTGAAACCGACAAATTCTGTTGGGTTTCTTAATGTTTTTCACAATGGCCATTGAATTGCGCTTTAATTCTGCAGGTCTGGCCAAGCTTGGTGGCAGGTTCTCACCCAACATGAAGTCCATTATTTATATCTTGCAAAGCCTGCAAGCCTCTCGCAGCACCTTCCATAGTGAGGGAGATTTCTAGGACACGTTTAACATTGATATCAACATCAACAAGCGATCGGCACGGAATGGCGTTGACCTTCACTCCACATACCAATTGGTTCCCCCAGAGGTCCAAACGTTAACTCTGTTTCTCTCTCCACAGATGCTGCCGGACCTGCTGAGTTTTACCAGCATTTTCTGTTTTCATTATGAATCAAGTTGTATGTTTTAGTGCCACATACACTTAACAGGATCGCTTTCTGCTTTTCTTCGGCAGTTGTTTCATTTGCTACAAAGTAAAATTTGAGGCGCTCAACATACTGGCTCCAATCTTCAATATTAGCATTGCATGCGTCGATTCTTCTGAACAGTGGCATGACTGGCAAGTAGTTTTTAAAATTTGATTTACTCACAGTAACTGGGCAGGTGCTCAGTTGATTTTACTCTCGTCACCAAATGTGATGACTCTATGGAGCAAACTGATTTTGTGAAGAAACAGTTAAACTTTATTACAGAGATACTTCCAATGCTTGCGCGCTCGACCTGATCTCATCAGAAAAGCCCTGTCCCTCGGATTGCCTGCGCTGAGACCTCATTGACCGGAGCCCCCACCCCACAGTACATCACATTGCCTGTGATTGGTAGGAAGGAGTGAAGACTGGCTGAGCTAGGTTTCAAGCTTAATGGGGAAAAATTGAATTAAGTCGACATAATCACTGCATAAGTGTATGAGTTCCTAATCTCCCAGAAGACCCATCTGAATGAACTAGGCCTTAAGTGCACAGGAATTGTGTGCAGAATTGTAACTAAACTATTGATCAAGAAACCAAAAGAGATAGCAGCTGACTTCAAATCTTGATTGTAAAAACAGGAATTGAACAATGCAAGGCTCAACTGAAAGAAACATGTTTTTAGAAAATCACAACTAAAATAAACACTTAGGGGAGCATTTTCTCCCCACTTGGGGGGGCGGTGCTGAGTAGGAGCGGGTGCGGGCAGGCATGCAGCTGATTGCCGCCTGCGATTGGCTGCGTGCCGCCATTTTATGTGGGTGGGCCAATTAAGGCCCACCCAGCGTGATGTGCACCCGGAAGTGCCGAGCACTCACTGTGCGGGACAGGGGAGGAGGCTGAGTCAGGGTCTGCGCTCCCTTGCGCAGGAATCTCCCTGAGGCACAGAGCAGCCTCAGGGAGATTAATTTGATTATCAATAAGTTAAATAAAGAAAAAAAAAAATAAAAAACATGTCCCCTCATGTGAACTTTAGTAAAAACCTTTATTCAATTTATAAACACTTCATGAAATCTCATCCCACCCGTGGATGAGGTTTCATGATAAAAGCGAAAGCCACCTGGGCTCTTGGCCTGACCCCCCTACCCCCCCCCACCCCCCCCCCCCCGCCAACCTTAAGGTTGGACAGGCAGCTCCATTAATTATTTTAACTAGGTTTTAAATGCCCTTAATAGGCCTTTGACAGTTTGGCGGGTGCACAGGCAACTCTGGTGCCCACCCGCCAAACTTAAGGTCGGAATGACGCAGTGACGTTGGGATGCACGCCTGGAGTCACCCTGCGTCATTTTACACATCGGCAAGCAGGGCCCACCCCCACACACTGACCCGAATATCCGGCCTTAATCTACAAAACGAAAATGCATTAAATACCCATGGAAGGCGTTGTTTTTGTTCAGATTCTGATTTGACTCTCTCCTGGAGCGTCTCAGTGCCCGAGGTGCTAACAGCGAAGGGGCTTTATCATTTTGTCTGTTGGCCATTGACTGAGTCCCACAGCTGCTCCAACATCTCAGTCCCACCCAGCAGTTAAACCAGTAAGTGAAGTAAGGACAGAGAGTTATTTCACATCCAAAAAACTAGGAAAAAGATCACATATTCCATGAAGGCTCACATTGCCTTCAGTGCTGTCATATTAAAGATGCAGCCAAACCCTGGATGATGAGAATAATTTAAGATTAATTACTTTGCTATCAATTGGTTTGTAGAGGTCCGTAGCTGTATCTTCAGGTACCAGAAGCATTTGTGGGTGGCTTGATCTAGCCATTGCTGCATCTGAAGGTGCTTTCTTTTGAACTGCAATGCTGGAAAATAATTTGTGCCATTCTCCCACCTGGTGCCACTTTGAGAGAAGGAAATGGGATATACAGAGAGATAAATTACCTGATTCTGCCTTCAGCTCAAGTACCTCAAACCTGTGACATGGAGCTGTCCACTCCTCCTCCACCTCCTCCTCCACCTCCTCCTCCTCCTCCTCCTCCTCCATCATCTGGTGCAGGGCTAATCTCCCATTCCTCAGCCATGCCACTTTCTGTCATGACTTTGCGATCTTTCCTTGTGTGCTTTCACAGCACAAGAAAGTCAGTGCAACACGGCCGTGTGGGACTTTATGACTCTGGCCATGCAGGCTGAGTCCCACAGCTAGATAACGGGTGTTCTAAGAACAGAGAAAAATATAGATCAATTCCAGTAACGAAACAAGACTTTCTAACAGCACACTTATGCAGCACTGTCTCAAAATTTCAAACTCTCTCAATAGTCCCCTCTCTCTATATTTCTCGACAAGTTTATGTAAAGTAAATAAAAATTGGTTTATTTAATGCCCAGCAATACATACCTTCAGAACTTTAGGGAATATCGATTGCTGAAATCTCTCTCTCTCTTGCTCTCTCATCTCTCACCCCCCCAGAGCAGACACCATGTGGATGGCTGCAAATTTGAACAGCCCATCCCTGCAATGACCAATCAGATTTCAGCTGCGCTGAGGTCTGGCCAATCTGCATGAATCATATGAACGTACAAATTAGGAGCAGGAGTAGGCCACTCAGCCCCTCGAGCCTGCTCTGCCATTCAATAAAATCATGGCTGATCTGATTCTAACCTCAACCCCACATTCCTGCCTCCCCGCTATAGCCTTTCACTCCCTTGTTTTATCAAGAATCTATCCAGCTCTGCCTTAAAAATATTCAAAGAACCTGCTTCCACCGCCTATTGAGGAAGAGAGTTCCAAAGACTCGCTAACATCAGAGAAAAAAACTTTCCCTCATCTCTGTCTTGAATGAGTGAATCCTTATTTTTAAAAAGTGACCCCGATTTCTAGATTGTTCCACAGGAGGAAACATCCTCTCCACATCCACCCTGTCAAGCCCCCTCAGGATCTTAAAGGTTTCAATCAAGTTGCCTCTTACTTTTCTAAGCTCCAGTGGATACAAGCCTAACCTGTCTAACCTTTCCTCATTCCTGATATTAGTCTAGCAAACCTTCTCTTGACTGTTTCTAACACGTTTAAATCTTTCCCTAAATAAGGAGACTGGTACTGTACATAGTACTCCCCCAGTGCCCTCTACAACTGAAGCATAACCTCCCTACTTTTGTAATCAATTCCCCTCACAACAAATGATCACATTCTAAGGGTGGGACCTCCAATTTTGAGATTTGGGGGCTGGGTTAGGAACAGGTGCCGAAATCTCTTTGAGCCAATGGGGTTCCTCCGATTGCAAACCACTTCCTGTAGGATTTCAGTGCGTGAGGAGGAGGCCTCTGTGCTCAGCGTCATATTTTTTTCAGGAGGACAATTAACAAATTGAATAAAATCAAAGGCTGAACTTCTTGTTGGGCCCCGGCTTCTCCCCACATCACCCCCGTTTGCCGGCTCTTCAGTGATTCACCCCGTCTCTGATCCACTTCTCCCGACTGTCCTTGCGCCTTCCCCATAGGCCCTGGCTCTCCCCCACTTTGCCGGCTCTGCTGCTTCTCAGGCTGTCTTTACCCGGCTCTCGCCTGCTTCTCCTGGCTCTGTCCCTGCTTCTCCCGGCTCTCCCACACTCCTCTCCCGGCTCTCCCACAGCCCCCGTCCCATCTGAAGGCTCTTCCCTATCTCATTCTCCCCGCGCACCCAGCGTCTCTCCTGCTTCTCCCCGTGGCCCTCGCTGCCTATTGGCGCGCATCTGCGTTGAGGCGCCACTAGGCCTCAGGCCTTCGATCGATTGCAACCCTGAGTGAATGTGGATGAGTGTGTGTAATGAGGATGAGTGTGTGTAATGAGGATGAGTGTGTGTAATGAGGATGAGTATGTGTAAAGAGTGAGGATGGGTGCGAGTGAGTGGGTGAGAGAGAGTGTGTGGCTGAGGGGAAGAGTGTGGGTGAGGGTGCTGAGGTGCAGCAGGGCAAGTCAAGGTGAGTTATCTCCAAGTGCTTGGGTCACCCCCTCTTCCTCTCCTCCACCTCCTCCCCTTCCACTCTGCCACCTCCACCTCCTCTTCTTTGCCGACACCGACACCACCTCCTCTTCTCTGCCACCTCCTCCTCTTCCTCTCTTCCTCTCTGCCATATCCATCTCCTCCTCCACCTCCTCTTCTCCATCAATCTTGTCCCAACTTTCCATATTGACCAGCTTGCAATAACATTAGCCAGCAGCATTGGTTACTGACTGGCTGTTTTATGCCAACTAGCCCATGTCAACAGTCCCATTCCCACAGACATGAGGCAGATAATTGTTCAGCTGCCCAAAACTCAAATTTAAATCAGAGATATGTGGACACATCAGGGTGCCAGTGTGGTCCTATCAGGGCAGGGGGCAAGCTCGATTTCGGCCAGTCCTCAGTTCCATCTCCCTGTAAATCAGAACTGGACATAGCCTAAAGTCGGCTGACAAAATCGCGGGTGAAATGCTGTTCGGCTGCTCTGGTTGACCCCAAGTACAGACAGGTCATTCTGGTTAGGATGTGACCAGGTTAAAGCTGTTTTTCCCTTTCATAGCAAGTTGCCAAGTTGCAGGCTAACAAAGGGTTTGCAATTATAAACCATTGTGGAATGAAGGTTGGAATTCAATTTTTTTTAAAATAATCTGTATTAGCCCAGACAGATGAAATAAATGTATCTCTGTAACTATTAAAAGTGACAGGTTTCAGCTGTAAACTGAGTCTGAATTAAGGTTTTTCCAAGTGTTAAAAAGACCCTTAACTATTTTGTTCTTTCTGTAGGGACAGAATATTCCCCTTGGTGTGCAGAGGTGGGGCCCGCACATCCGTGGGTAAAATGACATGCGGTGATGTTGGGTGAGCGTCCCGAGGTCACCGCGCGCCATCGAGATATTTCGCTGGGCAGGCGCGCGATGATGTCCATTGTGCGCCCGCCATTAATTAACGGGCCACTTAAGGCCCTTGACTCATCAATCGACACTGATTTTTTGGTGCCCGTGCAATCTTCAGGTTGTCACACGGGCACAACAGGCAGGCGGGTAGGACACATTTGTATAAACCTCATCCACGGGCGGGATAAGAGGGTTCACTGGGGACGCGAGTTTACTGTCTCAATTGTTGACTTTTCAATTTTTGAAACTTGCCTGTGTGATCTGCAATACTTCAAAACACATACCAGCTGCTTTGTCCAGACTCTTAACCCTCTGGTTAGCACTCTGCAGTCAGTGAGGAATCTTTTTTAGTCCTGCAGGTTTCTGGAAGCCTTCCCAAAGCCTGGGAATGGGAGCTGAACTCTCCACCGGAGGCAACTCCTCTGAGGAGGAAGGGAGGGCTAGAAGGGGGAAGAGGCCAGGAGTGCACTTTCAGCCTCCAGGGGAGCCACTTTTGGGAGGACAGGCACAGGCACAAGGGGTGCAGGGCCAAGAGGTAGTCCAAGGCAGAAGGGGCCACAGAAGACACAACTATCCTGCTGCCAGGATATACAGGCGGCGAAGTAGCTACCTCAATCTGTCTGAGATGCAATGCTGAAGGAGGCTCTGTCTCTCAATGGAGACAGTCAACTATATCTGTCAGATGATTGGCCCTGAGATCTCCCCTAACTGTGTGGGTGGACACCCCATCCCAGTGGCTCTAAAGGTCACAGCTGCCCTCCACTTCTATGCCTCTGGCTCCTTCCAGGGGTCAGCGGGCGATCTTTGTGGTGTCTCCCAATCAGCTGTCCACACTTGCGTCAAGCAGGTCACAGACGCTCTGTTCAGACGTGCATTGACCTTCATACACTTCTGTTGCAACCAGGCAAGCCAGACACAGCAAACCAGAGGCTTCGCAGCCATTGCTGGCTTCCCCCGTGTCCAGGGTGCAATAGACTGTACACATGTGGCCATCAAGGCACCAGCAGGTGAGCCTGATGCCTTCGTCAACAGGAAGGGCTTCCACTCCATGAACATGCAGATAGTGTGTGACCACAGGATGTTGATTCTACAAGTCTGTGCAAGGTACCCAGGCAGCTCCCACGACACCTACATCCTCAGACACTCCCAGGTGCCGGGGCTCTTCAGTGCTCTGGCTTGGCTTGATGGATGGCTGCTCGGTGACAAGGTCTATCCCTTCAGAAGGTGGCTCTCTGCCATCCAAGAACAGAAGCTGAGCAGCGTTACAGCAGGAGCCACGTCTCCACAAGGGCTGTGGTGGACAGAGCCATCGATCTTCTCAAGATGCACTTCCAATGCCTGGACTGCTCAGCGGGCGCACTCCAGTACCCCCAGATCGTGTCTCGGTGATAGTGGTTGCATGCTGCGCTCTCCACAATCTTGCACTGGAAAGGGGGGATGCTGTGGACGATGAAGATGTCAGTGCAGTGGCTGCAGCTGTACCTGATGAGTCCAGCAGTGAGTCCGAGGATGAGCACACACAGGGAAATGCTGAGGGGGTAGACGCTGACCCGGGCATACTGCAGGGAGGCAGGGACACTCGGGAGGCTTTAATCCAATGAACCTTAAACTAGCACACCACAGATGGACCTCCAGGACAAGCCTGGGCTGCAGGTTCCATACTTGATACCTAAGTACCAAATCTTCCAGGTTATAAACAGTAACTAAGCACCTTGTTAAGAAAGCTGTATGTCCCACAAAGCACTGCTAACATTTTTGGAAACCATACACATGCAGAAGAAAAGAGGTACCCTCAGCCATGGTCACAGGTCTGAATTTAAGATCACAGGCAAAGAAACTTAATGAAACAAAATGACAAGGGTGTTCCAATTCAAAGCAAATCATTAAGACCTCATCTCAGACCAACACAAAAGCACCAGTGATAAACCCATGGTGTGCCTAAGGTGCCTTATGTTTATGTTTCCATCTGCTACGTCTTGGTGCTGCCCCCTCACTGGGACTGGCATCTGAGACAGCATGCTGACTCTGCTGTCCTGTTGGCCTTGATGACCTTGGCGGTCGTCCTCTAGCCCGTGGAGCCTGGGAGGGATCTGCCAGTTCTACAGCTGGCATCTCCCCAGTCGTGGCAGCCTCACCTGATGCTACGGTCACTGGAAAAAGGGCAGATCAGCTGGGGCCCTCAACCGCAGCGCTCTGAGAGGTGCCTGCAGAGATGACAAACAGCTGCTGCACCGACGTGAGGTCACTTCAGACCTCCCTGCTCACTGTGGATGGATGGGCACCGAGCTGGGAAACTTGGTGCCCATACCAGCTCCCACACTGGCATTGACTAGCTGAGGTCAATGCTGATGTGAGGGCTTGCTGGTCAAAGCGCACCCCCAGGAAGCCCTGATGGGTCTCCTGGAGGAGCCTCTCCATGAGAGTCACCATTGTCTCCCCATGGAGGACACTTGGCGCTCGGACATGTGGCTCATTGCTTTGGCGATTGTCTGCGTAGACTCCTCCAGCACGGAGGCCAAGCCAAGCATAGCCCCAGATATCCCCCCAGATGGGCCGCATTTACTGCGTTTGCTGCCTCGCGGCTGACTCCAGAGGCACATCATCAGGCACCAACTGAGCATGTGCCTGTTCCCCTGCAGTCCTCCGACTGCTGGTGCCATGGGCACTCTCCTCTAGTGACTGTGAAGTGCCCTTACCACTGTGCCCTGGGACATTAGCCAATGTCCTAACTCCCACCCAGGTGCTAGTATTCTCGCTGATGCCTGCCTGGCAGAGATGGTGTGATGCTGGTGTGACTTCAGGGCCCTCAGGTGTGAGAGGGGGCATCTGCTGCTCCTTCTCCCGGCCCTGCTCCGATGATGCTGAAAGGAAGAACAAGGACATTGGATCAGTTAGCGTGCAGACAATGACAAAGTGCATCCCTGTCCCCCGGATCATTATGCGCTCATCCTTCCATAAGCAATGGTCAAGCCATGTGGCAAAATGAAATCACTGAATATTCAGTACTGCCATGGCTGTTGGGAGAACAATGGTGACCTCACTGCTGGGCAAACATACCTGCCCGTGGCACCCCAGCCTCACCGATACCATTGGACCTGGGCGCATGGGGCCTCTCCAAATCCAGGGCCTTCTGCTCAAACCGGCTAAGAATGGTGATCTGCACCTGGTCGCCACCAGTCCTCACAAGCTCTGCCACATTATGAATGTTCTTCACCTGAAAATGAGAGAAGAACATAGATTTATGTAAATTGAACATGGATTCTCTTTGCGCACGGCCCACCCCAACCAGAGTGGGATATATCAGTCCTCCAGTGCCTCCTCACCCCGCTGCTGGCAAACACTCACTGAAAGATGCTAGGCCTGTTCCCCACCACCACCGCACCACCCCCCCCCCCCCACCCCAACCACTTAGCTACATACTGCCCACATCGTATTAGGCACCACACGGTCTAACCTTCCATAGCAAGGAAGCGCAAGCACGTGGAGCACAGAGGGCAGCAGATGGTTTGTTGCCACGTCACCTTGAAGCTCCCCTCCCAGCATGTCCTCACCCTGACTTGGACATGCCCTGCAGTTCAAGCACAAAGCCTAGGTGCAAGTCCTCCAGGTTGCCCCCAAAACAGTCATGTGGGACTTAGTGTAACATATGCTGCGGGCACAGAACCCATCCCTTCACCACCATCTCAGGGTGACCTTGGCATGGGCAATATCTGCTAGTCCACCCACCAAAGGACACATGCCGTCAATGATTCAATACAGTCACTACACTCAGAGTTGGGGCAGCTGGGAGCAGCAGTGGGGAAAGCGACCTGCTGGGTTAAGTGACCAGTGCCAACATTGTCCCCTTCCAGAGCGCCACAAGTTGTTGAAGCGCTTGCAGCACTGGATCCAGGTGCGCCGAACCAAGTCATGGGAGCTCACCACCTCCGCCACCCCCTCCAAGGCATGTTTCGTCATGTCGGGGGGGCCAGCCTCCTCCCATCCTGGGGTACCAACACCACCTGCCGTGCTACCACCTCCTTGAGAAAGGCAGTAAGGCAGTCATCAGAAAAACCAGGGGCACCCTGGCCCTCTGCCCTACCCGCCGGCCTGGCCTGCCCCAATGGCCTACCCTCTGGACTTGCATAGCCTCCGTCGTCCCTCTGCAGAGCCCTTCGCCCAGCCATTGTGAGCAACCTTTCCAAGCTGCTGGGCCTTCCTTTATACAGGCTGCCGGGTCACCATTGTACCTGGCGATCAGGTCCACGCCCACCAGTGTCCGATCCCGCTCCGCCCTTCCCCCACCCCCCACCATCCAGAAAATTCTGCCCTAGGTTTATTTCACATCAGAATGTGTAGCCTGGGCAAGCAATAGAATAAATCTCGAACAATTCCTTGTCTATGCTAAGTTAAGGTAAACTCAGGAGAATGCTTTCTTAACACAGTGACAATAATTACTAACCAGCTGTTCCTGGCTACCAATATTTTTCTCCGCAATTTGTCATGAAATATGAGTTTGGCCATATCTCTGGGTGTAAAGAAAACATTGACAACTCTATAGTATATAGAATATTTATATAATTGTATTTTTAGAAGCAATTTGGTTGATCAATTCATCAACAGTATTTGCATCAACTTGTACCCACATTAATCAAACTACTACAAAGTTTTTAAATTCCCTGTTTAATAAAAAAATAAGAATCCCCAAAACTGCTTTTTTTTTAGAGCTAGCTGTGAAATTTTGCAAAGGAAAGAAGCAGGTTCGTATTTATGAAACATCGGATAACGTCTCTCAGAAATGTTTGAAAGCGATAAATACACAATGGATTACTCTAGCAGGGGTTGCTTTGCAGGCAAATTCAGAAGCCGTTTTAGGCACGTGATCCCACAAACAGAATGAGATGAAGGTCCAATAAATTTATTTTGATTGGGGATTTGGTTGAGGAAGTAATGGCTCAGTTCTTCCACTCTGCATAACTGCTAACGTTGAGACATTCACCACTGTTGAGTTTTAGGACAAAAGAGAAATTACAATTGTGTGGTACTTGTACATGAACTTGATACTTCCAATGGGCAGGGATATACTGCCCGGGTAGTTTGATGGATACCTCCTACAAAGCATGGAATTGGCTCTGCTGTCAGAGAATTAGGATAGGTGTCCAGAACATGCCCATAAATTTAGTCCAGGTTAATCACAGGGTTGGAAGTGATTTACAGTGGAAGCTCTATTGCAAAGGCCTTTTTTCTTATACAAAATGTATTTAAAAGCAAAATCGCACAGCAATCACCTCCCCACCCCAAATCCCTACCCCACCACCCCCACACATACAACCCTTTCTCCCACCCCCACCCCAGCCTCAACCTCCACCTCCCCCAAAACCCCCCCCCCCACCACAATCTCCTACAACCCAAGCCCTGGTATACCTCAGCCTTGCCACTAACTGGGAGATCCGGACATTGTTGAGCAGCACACTGGAAGAGCTCCCTGGCTTTGAATACTCCTAAGGGATCTTTGAGTTCAGGAAAACAGGGACTCCATTTTTTGCCTCATTTGAAAGGACAACATCTCTGTCATTCTAGCATTGCCTCTGTACTGCAATGACTGACAGCTTAGGTTTTGTGCTCAATTGCTGTAGTACTGTTTGAAACTACAAGCTTTTAACTCTGAGGTGAACATGCTATCAGCTGAGTCAAGCTGACACTTTATTGATTTGAAGTCACAAATTCACTTGTGTGTCAGGAATCAATCTATGGGATATAAAAAAAAAATGCTTGTAGTATGAAAAAAAATTCAATTGACTGTGTGACTTAATGTATTGAAGTTGGGAAGACTGGTCCACGTGAGATACTTCTGGATGAGTTGCTTTCTGAGAGTTCTGGAAACGAGAGATACTGGTGTTAATGTTCCACCTGCCTAATCCTCCTCTGCTTTTGCCTCTTTTGCCTCCTCTTCCTGCACATTGCACTGGCTAGGTGGTAAGAAGGAAAGCTATGCAAGAGGAAGTCAAAGATACCCTGGAACCCTCTCCCTAACAGCACTGTGGGTGTACCTTCACCACACAGACTGCAGTGGTCCAAGAAGGCAGCTCACGCCCACCTTCTCATGAGCAATTAGGGATGGGAAATAAATGCTGGCCTAGCCAGCAATACCCACATCCCATGAATGCATTATAAAAAGCACATAATCATGAACCTTGAATACAATGTCAGGGGTAGGATTTTCCCCCCATTGGGGGTGGGGGGGTAGGGGGGGGTTGTGCGGGGGCAAGCGCAGACCTGATCAGCGCCCCCGATCGGGTCCATGCCACCGTTTTATGTGGGCAGGCCAATTAAGGCCCGCTCAGCACGACACACGCCCGGAAGCGCTGAGCGGCCCCTGTGCGGTTGTGGGGGGGGAGGTGGGGGGGGCTTCCCTGTGTCGGGGCCTATGCTCTTTTGTGCATGCACGTGAAAGAGCGCGGAAACCTCCCTGAGGCACAGAGCTGCCTCAGGGAGATTAGTTTAAGTTCCAAAAATTATAATATATTAAAAAAAAATTAAGACATGTCCCTTCATGTTACAGTGTCACATGAGCTGGGACATGTCAATGAACTTTAATGAAAAAATGTATTTAATTTATAAACCCTTCATGAAAGCTCATCCCGCCCATGGCTGAGGATCCATGAAAAATGAGAAGGCCGCCTGGGCTCTTTGCCTGCCCGTCCAATCTTATGGTTGGTGGGCAGCTTTCTCAATAGGCTTCATTTCATTAGTTAATTAATGGCCTTAACAGGCCTTTGATAGTTCGGCAGGCAGGCAGCTGAGTCAGCCAAGCGCCTGCTGAACTGAAAACCTAAATGACGCGCGGTGACATCGGAACACACGCCCCAATGTCACCCCACGTGATTTTACGCCTCGGTGAGCAGGGCCAGGGTCTGCCCGCCAAGCCGAAGATTCAGCCCCAGGGCTGTATGACAGAACTCCACTCGCCTGATCCAGGTAGATGAAACATTGCTTGAGCGTGTTGATGGTCTGCTTGATCCTATTTCTGATGGAGATATGGTTCTGGTTGTAGGTTACCTCTCTGGTTGTGTGTTCCTGACAAGAATCATGAACCATGTTCCCAAGGATACTGTCGTTCAGTATCCAGCCTGCACCTGATGACATGATTGGAACAAATGCAGCACAGAGTCCTGGTACAGGGTGAATGAATCATGATGACTGCTGCCAGGAAACTGGCAAAGGACTGCATGATGTGGCACCTGTAAATGCAAAGTAGCTTGATACTGAGTGAATTGAATCCTTTTCTTTTGAGACAGATATGTCTAAGACTAAATCAGACTGTTTGCAATCTTGAAATGTCAAATTGCGACAGTTCCCTAAGAAAGAAATTCACACAACCATTCAGATCAAGATGAGGATGGTAAATAAACCCACAACCATATATCTGAAGTAGAACCTTGATACTGAAGCATAAAGTAACATCATGCTCCTCGCAGACTACTCCAGAAGATCGTTCCTGAAAATTTGAAAGAAAATGGTTACCCAAAGAAAGAAGCTCTGAAACTGAGCAATGTTATGCTGATGGCATGGTGGAATTGAGATTCAATAGGAACAATCCAAATGAAAGGAACACACAAAGGATGGGATTTTCTGCCTTCACCCACAGCTGGGATCATCTGGTCCTGCTGATAATCAATGGGCTTTTGGCTGGGCCACCAAACCTCCCTTGGTAGTTCCCACCACAACGGGGCCAGAAAATCCTCACCAAAGGAAAAGTTGTTAACCGTTGGTTCTACTGAAACAGATAGCCCTGCCATCCTGCAGTTGTGAAGAGCTGTTGCTGATTTCAGTGAACCATGAGATGAAGGAGACATCACTGAAGGCTGGAGGTAGCACAGCCATTGAAAAGTGCCCTCTGATCAGAAGCGAGAAAGATTTAGTCCAAATGTATCCAGAATGATACATGGTAAGGCGTCTGGATGTTTTGAAGATTTTGAGTATCACATCACCGTTGACCCAGAGAGGAAACCAGCAATTCATCCCCACACAAAGTACCAACAGAATTAAAATGAAAACTTGAAAATGAACTCCAAGAGATGGAATAAACGGAAGTGATGACTAAGGTCACAGAGCATACAGGCTGTGAAAATTCAATTCATTGTGAGATGCACAGCCATAATTTTGCCTGGATTCCAAAGATCTTAATCAAGCAATAAAGAGAACTCACTGTCCTACTCCAACACTGGAAGAGATCACACCAGCACTGGCAGGAACAAAAGTTTTTAGCAAGTTTGGAGCCAGAAATGGTTATCTGGAGCAAGAAGCTTGATGAGGAATCCTCACTGTTGGCAACATTCAACTCACCTCTGGGAAATAATGATCATAATACCATTGAATTCCATGTTAAGTTTGAAAGTGACATATTCCAATCCTAAACAAGAATCTTAAACTTAAACATAGGTATAATGGGTGAACTGGTTAAGGTTAAGCGGATAAATGGACTAAAAGATATGGAGATACATAGACTGGGGGAAAAATTTAAAGAAACAGTTCAAAATCTTCAATAAAAATAGATTTCATTAAAAAAAGAAGAGTTCAACAAGAAAGACCCATCCATCAGGAAGTTAAGTATATTGTTAGATTAAAAGAGGCTTACAATGTTGCAAAAAACAGTAGCAAGTCTAAGGATTGGGAGTGTTTTAGACACCAGCAGAGGATTGATACAAAGGGAAAAATCAAATCTGAGAGTAAACTAGCCAAGAGCATAAAAACAGATTGTAAGAGCTTTTTATAAGTATGCAAGAAGAAGAGAGCAGCTCAAGTAATTATTGGCTCCTAGAAGCAGAGACACGATAAATTATCATGGGGAATGAGGAAATAGCAGAGGCATTAAACAAATAATTTGTGTCTGTTTTCACAGTAGAAGAAGCAAGTTTCATATAAGAAATAAATGGTAATCTAGGTGCTAAAAGGTGCAGAAATTAAGGGAATTAATATCAACAGCGAAAAAGTATTGGCAAAACTTGAGGGTGTCATGAAGCTATATAATATTTTGGAAAATATTTTTCTTTTAAAGTAGAGGTTTAATCTGCGGGTATGTCTTAATTGAATTAAAGCCAGCTATTCTGGCTGCTTTGATATGTACTAGTTTTGATATGTGAGAGAGATAGAGTATATTTGCAGTCTTTGAATAGAACATTCAAGAAGTGGGGTGAAAACTTGATGCCTTTCTAGCAGCCACCAAGCAATATGTTTATATTGCTTATAAAATAGGTACAATGAATGGGGTTTCATTGTTAAAAGGTGAAGTTCAAAGAGGTTGTTGATACAATGAGAATTTGAACTTAATCAGTGGTGGTAGGTATAACTTCAGCAGTTTTGGGGTGTGCAGACAGACGCAATGTAAGGTGAAGAGGCAGCTGCAAGCCTCCAACAGGCTCCACAGTGAAAAGAACCTCATTCAGAATTCATAAGGTGAAATGCTTTGCCTGGTGTTTGGTTAAGTCTATGGGTTGCTGTTGCCTTAATGGAGATTAGTTTGGGAATTTGTTAAAAGTTATGATAGTAGTAATTTGTAGCCATGTGTATATATATTTTAACCTGTGTAAATTAATAAAATGTTCCATTTAGTTCAATGTAAAACCTCGAGAACTGATGGTCTGATTCCTGAGTTTAGAGTCGCATTGCAAACATTTAAACTTATTGATTATGACAGTTCTTTAAAATTTCCCTCTGGGATTTTTAAAATAATTCCGCTTTACTAACTACATTGGTCATAACAAGGGACTAAAACCTGACAGATCCCTGGGACCTGATGGTCTACACCTTAGGGTTCTGAAGGAGATAGCTGCAGGGATGATGGATGTGCTGGCTATGATTTTCCAAAATTCCTTAGATTCGGGAACAGTCCCACTAGATTGGAAGTTGGCAACTGTTACACTACTTTTCAAGAAAGGAAAGGCAGAGAAAACAGAGAGCCACAGGCCTCAGTTGTTGGGAAAATGCTAGAGTCTATTATTAAGGAAGTCTTAACAATGCAATTAGAAAAGCATAGTATGATTAGAACAAGTCAACATGGTTTTAATAAAGGGAACTTCTGTTTGACAAATTTATTAGAGATTTTTGAGGATGTAGCTAGTAGGGGAGATAAAGGGAAGACAGTAGGTGTAGCATACTTGGATTTCCAAAAGGCATTCGATAAAATGCCACACAAAATGGTAATAGGCAAGATAAGGGACTATGGATTTGGGAGTTATATTTTAGCATAGATAGAGGATTGGTTAATGGATAGGAAGTACAGAATGAGCATAAATGGGGTTTTTTTCAAGTTGGTAGGCAGTGAATAGTGGAGTGCCGTAAGGATCAGTGCTGGGGCCTTAGCTCTTTACAACCTAAATTAATGACTTAAGTGAAGTGACAGAGAGTAATGCATTAAGGTTTGCTGATGATACCAAGCTAGGTGGGAGGATAAGCTTTGAGGAGGACACAGAAGCTGTAAAGAGATATAGGTGGGTTAAGTGGGTGGGCAAGAAGATGGCAGATAGAGTATATTGTAGGGAAGTATGAAGTTATTCATTTTGGTCATAAGAATAGAAAAGAAGATGAAACTTGTAAGTGTTGACGTTCAAAGGAACTTGGGTGTGCCCGCACATGGAACACGGAGAGTTAACATGCTTGTGCAGGAAGCAGTTAGGGAGGCAAATGGCATGTTGGCCTTTATTGCAAGGGGATTGGAGAACAAGAACAAATAAGTCTTGCTACAGTTGTTCAGGGTTTTGGTGAGACTGCATCTGGAATACTGTATGCAGCTTGGTCTCCACACTTAAGAAAGGATATACTTGCATTAGAGGCAGTACAGCCAAAGTTCACTAAATTGGTCCCTGGATGAGGGAGTTGTCCTTTGATGAAACGCTAAGTAAATTGGGCTTATGTTGTCTGGACTACTCATTGTGATCTCATTGAAATCTACAAAATTCTGAGGGGGTTTGATAGGGTAGATGCCGAGAGACTTTTCTAATAGTTGGGGGGGTCTAAAACACAGGGCCACAGTCTTAGGATAAGGGGCCGATCATTTAGGACTGAGTTGAGGAGAAATTGCTTCACTCAAAGGGTAGTGAGTCCTTTGAATTCTCTACCCCAGAGGACTCTGGATGCTCTATCATTGAATACCTTTAAGGTTGGAATAGACAGATTTTTGGTCTCACAGGTGATTAAGGGAAATGGGGAGCAGGCGGGAAAATGGAATTGAAGACCAAGATCAGTCATGATCATATTGAATGGCAGAGTAGGCTTGATGGGCCATATGGTCTATTCCTGCTCCTGTTTCTTCTGTTCACCCTTTGGACAGTACAAATTCCTGCATCAACTTTTGGCCTTAATGCCATGATGTTTTCCAGCAGAAAGTAGATGAAATATGTAAAGGATGCAAAGGAGCAGTCAACACAACTAATGATATCCAGGTCAGTGGTGTAGATGCAAAAGACCATGGCTACCATCTATATGAAACCATAGAGAGAATCAAGGAATTTGGGATCAAGCTAAATGGAGAAAATGCACTATGAAGGTATCAGAATTCCAATTCTTCAGGATGGTGTACACATCTGACAGAGTCAAGCTGAGTCCTAAAAAAGGTCAAAGCCATCTCTGAGATGGAACCTCCAAGAGAAAAGAAAGAGCTAGAAAGTTTCCTTGGCTTGATCCAATACACGAGTTCTTCCATACCTCTCACATCAGAACACACAGGAAACCTACAAGAGCTGATACTTCTGCTTTAATTATGCCGACATCACAGGCTAATATCTCTATTCTGCCAACCTTTATATAAGTTGTGCCAGCTAAACCAGATATGACCCACTGAAATGGTAGTACTGATAATGAAAGCTTTTAAATGGAAATAATCTAAAGATGGGTCTTGAAGATTTCAAGTGATGGAGCTGTGACTATTTCCTTTGGCAGCATTGTTCCATTGCCCTTGGGAGAAAGATTTTTGATACACTGTCTTGAAAAAAATGGTCTTTGCAGTTTGCGTGAATGGCCACCTCGTATTTTGTTACTGCTGGAGGGCACCAGTTACTTGTTTCTGTCAATTCCCACCAGTCCATCCCATATTTTATAGAACATGGTCAATCTATTTTTCTCCCTCCTTTGCTGTAGTGATTTCCATTCCAAATATTTCATCAAAGAAGTGACACTGGTATATTCCCCATATTGATCTGTGCAGAATCATGTAACATGTCTTTGGATCACTTCAATCTTATTTATATCTGTAACCATGTAAGAATTGCACACACAACTTACCTACCCCAGGACTGGACGAACAGCTGGGCCATTACTCTAATTTTCTTTGCAATACCAAAGATCCACCTTCAGAAATCCAAGAGCCCTGTTTGCTTTGGGTGTTAATGTTGAATATCGGACACCCATTGAAGATTGTGTCATAGACAGAATTTATAAGTTCTCTTCCTGCTCATGATCAGCATGTTTTGCATGGAAAGAATTGTGTTTTTTCTTGCTCTTAAAGTGTGTATTCCAATTAAATCATTCTGTGGTAAGTTTTTGGAGTTTAAAAATAAAGGTTATTTATTCTCTCACCATGAACCCAAATTAAATGCAACAACAAATACACTGAGGCCTGAATTTTTCCCTTGGTGGGTGTGCACAATGGGCGGACCCAGGACCAGTTGAGAAACAGGCCCCCAACTGCAATTGGCCCATGACTGTGATTTCACACTGGCTGCACAGTTAAGACCTGCCTAGCATGAAACACGTCTTCCCAATGGTCGGGAAGGGCTGGGCGGGGGCCTATCAGGTGCCGAGTCCAGTGGCGACCCAATGGGCATTTTAAAATCAGCAGAGGCAGCTCCCTGAAGGCTGCCAGGGGAGAATCACTCTGTGGTTTGGAGACTGGAGCAATGGCCTCAACAGTGGCTCAAGATGTCAGGTGGGAGGGCAGGTTGGGTCGGCGCTTGGTCGCCCCATTTCTCAGAAGAGCGCCTCGTGGAGGAGGTGGGTGTCAAGCGGCACACCCTTGTTCCCAGGCATGGCAGGAGGAGGCTACCGCATCAGACCAAAAAAGCTTGGGAGGAGGTGGCAGCCACAATGTTGTGAAGCGCACATGGGTGCAGTGCCCTGCTGCACTCAGCAAGGGTGAGCACTGTGTTGGCATGGATCAGTGGAGAAGTGTTAAGGGCTGGCCACTCCCCCATGGAGCTCAGGGGTCTTAGAGTCTGAGCCAACTATCAATGATGTTGGAGCTGGCCAAGGGGTGAACCCTGGCTGTTTGGCCTGAGTACCTTATGGGTTGAGGGCCGCGACTAGGATGTACCCTGCAAGGTGTTCCTCAGGTGGGGTTGATCAAGCTGCAATAGCGCTACAGGTAGAGAGTGGACTAATCAATGCTCCCCTGACTTTTCAGGAGAAGACAAGTCATAACAACATAGAGAGGTCATGGACAGGCGGCGGCCCCCCAAACCTCCTAATCATGACAAGGTTTGAAGAGGACTCTTTGGAGTTGGAGAGCCGCCACCCTCAGTCATCCAGTCATGGAGAGGCAGGGGTCTCTGATGAAGGTAAGAGTGCAGTACACAGAGGTGAGAGTGTCGGATTTTGCATACGTTCTTGTGTAGTCTCATTGTTAATGGAAGCATCAAAACTGGACTCCCCATTGATCATTGAAAGATGATGGCACCATGATGCAGATTTCTATTGTCTCACCAGGGTGTCTGGCATGCACAGTAACAGTGTGATGACTAAAACCAATGACGTCGTTGTTCGCACTTAGATTCGCCAGCACGCACCCAATCACAGGACCCTGAAGAGCTACCCCGGACGCCAGGGGACTGTCAGGCTTTAGGTGCACCTGCTTCACACCCACTCTCTGAACCAGGCACGAATGCAGATACCAGCACCTCGGTGGGTGTTAGATCGGCGGCTGGAATGTCGGAGCACAGCGGTGAGGACTTCATACTCACTTGAGGAGCAGGCGGGGGCAGAGTGTGCCCAGGGTGCCGGAAGTGGACAGCCTCTGGAGTCATCCATTAGGCGGCAGATGCTGGATGCCCAACAGGATGTGCGGGAGGATCTGGTGGAGATCCATGAGGGTATGTGTGCCATGGTGTCTGTTGTGGAGGAGTCCATGCGGAGCACAAGCATTGAGTTGACCCTCATCGCCAAGCTCACTGCATCCTCCATTGAGAGAGTGGCGACTCTCATGAAGATGCAGAACCAGGGACAGAATCAGGGGTTCCTGGGGTTGACCTGGGACCTGCAAGCCCTCACACAGGCACTGGTGGTCAATGCCAGTGTGGGAGAAGGATAATGCACCCAGTATCCCAACTAGGTGCCCATCAATGGCGAGCAGGGAGGTCCAGAGCAACCTCATATTGGCACATGACCTGCATGTCTTCTCAGGCTCATCTCAGGGCACTCCGGATGATGGCAGCAGCTCCCCCACCTGTCTGCCAGTGACCATGGCATCTGATGAGGCTGTGATGACTGGGGAGATGCCAATCGAGGCACTAGCCACTCCCTCCCAGGCAGGGCCAGCACAGGTTGCACTGGCCAGAGGACGACCACCAAGGTCATCAAGGCCAACAGGACAGCAGAGTCAGCAGGCTGTCTGCAATGCCGGTGTCAGCGAGATGGGGTGGCACCAAGATATAGCACTCGGAAGTGTAAGTTTAAAGCACCATGAGCACAAGAGGGACTGTTCATAGATGATCTTCTGTTCTGCCATGTTCTGCTTACATGTTTACTGGTGTGACAATTAACACCAGATATTCAGTTCATTTGATTTGGGTGTCAAAATTATATGAATTTTGATTTTGTCTTAATGGCTTAAATATGCTTCACCGTTTTGTTTGGTGCTGACAGTGAGGTCAGCGCTGCTCTACCCAGTGAGGACCCAGCAGTGCAACATCCATTAGACAACCATACCTTGAGTGATGTGTCCCCTTTCACAGGCCACTGCCAGGCACTAATTATCTCTCCTTGCTTTCGCAGGCGCATCTGCCAAACAGCCAACAGAGTCCATGGCCCAGAGCCTCCAATCAAGTCCCAAAGAAACCTCCAAAGGCGAATCTGAAGGCACCTTCCTCGAAGTTCTGTCACAGCGCTCACCCACACCCTCCACCAGCACAGAAACACACACCTTGGTTGGACCTAGCTCTAGAGTGGGCACAGGATCTCATTCTGGTGAGCACAGTACACAGTCTCACAGCAGCAGGGACTTCCCAGCTGCCTGGCATTCAGATGGCTGCTGGAGGCCAGGAACCTGTTGAATCCGACTCAGATGAGGAGCCTCTGGACTTGGTCATGTCACAGTTGCTGGAGCTGCAAAGACAAGCTCGGGAACATCAGGAAGGGACATCCACTGCACTCCTCAGATTGCAAAGCAGGATGGAGGAGTCCGTCTGTCTTCAGGCTGAGGTGATAGCGCTGGCATTGCAACGCACCAAGCCGCCATGGAGACCTTGGTCCAGGATATTGCTCCTGCACTGCTACGCGAGCTTAACTCTATCGCTGATGCCATAGTTGGCTTCCAATGTTGTGTGCATGAGAGGTGTGCCAGACAGCTTGATCTCACTCCAGCTACTCCTTCCCCTCATGGAGTCATCCAGGGGCCCTCGGGCACCCATAGGGAGGAGGATCAGCAGATGCACATCCCAGGGTCATCCACACAGGTGACCCTGGGAGAGTCTGGCCCATCCAAATCTCCTCAGATCCAGCTTCACAGGCTGAGTAGGATGTCAGTGTAGACAGCAGAACCCTGAAAGCAGGCCGGGGACCTCCAAGTTTTAGCCCTCCAGAGGACACCCACCAAAGTCATCACAGAAAGGGAGTCAGAGTCAGCAGGCTGCCTCTAACTCCGCTGTGGATGTCCAGTAAGCACCAAGACGATGTGGCAGGGTTAGGGCTGTTAAAAAAAAGGAGTTGCACAGCCTGAGCATGGGTGTTAGTCATTTGCATAAACTGTTCACTATTGTCAATAGACTCCTAAGAATGTCTCCCTGCCTGTGGCTCCTTGTTCTTATGAGCAGCGTTCTTGTCACTTGGATATGAAACAAGATAAAAGGCATTTGTCTCAGTCCAGGACCTTTTCCCTGTGTTCTGTGCAGTCTTCAGGCCACAGTGATGAACCGACCTCACACTCCTTGGAAACATTACTGATGCCTGCTCTTTGGCCATGCTTGTCATTGCTGCTAGAATGTAGTGGGCAGGTGCTACGTAGTTCTCGCATCCTCTCTGTGTGCTTTCAGGACATTTAATGTGGGTCTGGCCCCTTTCGCACCAGTGTCTGTGACCAGTAATAATGTGCATCAGCTCCTGAAGGGCTCAGGTGGTGAAAGTGGACACAGAATCAGATGCGTCTAAAGTTTCATTGTGCGTCTCTGAGATGGCCCTGGTCATGGAGCGCAAGTGAGCTGCCCTCAGCCAGACAGGAGTCAGACATTCTCAGAGTCTATGTGAAGATTCATGGAGTGTCCTCACTGTATGTTGTCATCATCCTGCTACGATCGAGTGACTATTAGGGCCTCCACAGCGTCTCCATGACAGGAGCATTATCACAGAGGGTATTTGCATTGCCATAAGCCATACTGGAGTCAAACGTTCACAACTGTGATGTGAGGATCTATGGGGACACCTCACTGCATGTCGTCATCATCTTCCACAAATCTGGCAGCTGAGGACCTCTCGAGCATGTCTGCCTCGTCTAGCCAGTGCGAGAGCCTCATCCCTGTCATTGTCACCACTGAGGACCTCCTCACCCTCATCCCCACTGCCGTCCTCCTCATCCAAGGATACCTCCAGCTCCTCCATCTCCTCCCCAGCCAGCTCATCTCATCAGGTTGTAAAGGATGCAGCAGATGATGATGATGTATAACATCCTCTATGGACTATTTTGCGGGGAACCGCCAGACTGGTCCAGGCACCGGAACCACATCTGCAGCATCCCGATGGTGGTCTGTTCCACCAAGTTGTGAGCTGCTGCATGAGCCTCGTTATAGCATCGCTCTGCTGCAGTCTGAGGCCGCTGCACAGGTGTCATCAGCCACGGCCTCTGCAGGTATCTCCTGTCCCCAAGAAGACAGCCCTGCTGCCTCTGTGGACCCTGGAAGACTGCAGGGATCTGTGAGCGGCTGAGGATGTAGGTGTCATGCACACTCCCTGGAAACCGTGTGCATACCTGCAAGATGTGCTTCTGGTGGTCGCATACCAGCTGCACATTCAGTGAGTGGAAGCCCTTGTGGTAGATGTTGTCCACTGTATGTAGCGACGAAGACCTGAGCACGACATAGCTGCAGTTGGTCACACCCTGCACCGGTGGGAATCCCAAGACCTGAGCGAATCCAATGGCCCTTTCATCCTGGATGTCCTGGTCCCGGGTGAAATGCACAAAGTTGTGTGCCCTCGAAGATGGCATCCGTGATCTCATGGATGCATTTGTGGGTGATGGCTTGTGAGATTCCACAGAGGTCACCTGTGGAGCCCTTAAAGGAGCCACTAGCATAGAAATTGAGCACCACATTCACAGCCACTGGCAGTAGATGCCCTCCATGTCCCCTTGGTGCCAAATCCTGCAGTAAGTGGCAGATGTGAGCTACCAGGTCCCTAGACATGCGCAGTCTTCAGCGACACTGGTTCTCGGTCATCTGCAGGAATAACAGGCGGTGTCTATAGACCCTGGGTGTCACTAGGCGCTGACCAGCCACAGCTCCCTGTTGCTTTGGGCACTGTTTGCGGGATCTTCAGCAGCCCGTTCTTCCTGAGGATGCTGCTCCTGCCTTTGCCTGGCCTGGAACCTCAGTCGCTCTCTCCGCCATCTTCTCTGCTCTCTGTAGGCTAACAGGCGTACATCTAGGTCACCGGGATCCATGAGGTGGTCCTTCTGCTGCAAGAGAGAGAGTGAGAGACATGGTTAGCATGGGTGTATTTAACATACATCCCTGGCCCTGTGTGACCACTTCTTAGCGCTTCCCAGGAAGTGCTGGCCACCCCTTGGATGGCCACAGATGGGCGCTCTGCATGGCTGCCCTGTCACCCTGCGACATGGGGGACACTGGTCCAAACCGGGATGCTGAGATTGCAAAGGGGCTGTGAGCGCCTCCAGCAGTGACTGCTACATGGCCAGCGTTGGCGAGGAGATTGTACAATTTGTGCAGTCCAACTGCTGTGCGGCCCAGTAAAGAGGTCGCAGACTTGCAGTCTGTGCCAGGGTGGTGCCGGGGGTGTGGGGGATGGCAGGTAAGGTCTGGAGGGCCTGGTGGCCTCTGCGTTGCTTATGTGTGCCGGCAGGCTAGGACCCTGACCCCAATCGCATCACTGTGGCTTGCGCCTGAACAGTCTCAGTTGCAGAGGAGTGGTCATTTGATACAGGTGCCCCTATTGCGTCGCCTCTTCCCTCACCTACCCTGCCCCCTGCCTCCACTGCTTGCGCACATGATCCAACACCAGGACAGTAATTGCCCCGGACACCCCCACCCCGAGTACAGTCACCCCCGAGGCCAGGCAGCTGTTGCCGCCAGACATCACCCCCCCAACCCCTCCCCGAAAACAGTCACCTCTGTGGCAGGGCGGCACATCACCCAGGCCCCTTGGCACCCTTGAAGCCTGTAGAGCCACAGGCAACCCTGGCGCGCTGTGGAAACGATACTGTTCATTCACATTCGTTTCCCCAAAGTGAAGGCCGCCAAGTGCACATCGCTTGTGCGCTGTTGTGAAACATGTCAACATGCTTTCCCGCCAGCATGGACAGACAATCCGGCAGGGATCCAGAGCCTGGCAGGATGGCCTTTTAATGAGATGTGATGTATTGCAATGAGCTCCCCACTGACCTGCCGCCGGCTGGCTAGGCAGATGATCATGACCTGCCTTCCCACCGTCGTTAACCCGATTGCGCTATATTGTCCGCGCCCACCACCTGTTATGCCCGCTGCCAGCGTGCATGGAAAATTCCGCCCAGTGCCTTTGTTTTAGAATGGCCCATTCAAATCAGATAATACCCATTTGATTGGTTTCAGGGAAGGACATCGGCTCATATGAGCCTGAAATATTCTTTGGTTCCGTCTTAATACAGGGGAACAGTTCAAGTCCACAAAAGCACTCAGTTGATCTTGGGCAGCCATCTTTTCCAGTCTTTATGTCACGTATTTCAAAATGTAAAATTAGCTTGGAGTTCAGAATATTACATACCAGTACTGGGCATGACAATTGTCTTTAAAATGAACCCCCAGGTATGGTTGTGTATCTACCTGCTGGAGAATTTGATTACAGATGTTAAATCTATCTTTTGGTGGATCCTTTTTGTTGGTACACATGATTTGGCATTTTTTGGCATTGAATACCATTTTCCATTGATCCTGCCATTTTTTACAATTCCAGAAGATCATCTTTCAGTGAATTGATATGATGTTGAGTTTTCCCTGATGCATAAACCACGCAGTCATCTGCAAATATTCACAGCCTGTTTTTTAACTTGTTGGGATGGTGGTTTGTGTATGTCAAGAAGATGAAAGGTCCCAGCACAGTTCCCTGGGGCGTTCCAAAGAGGAAATCTCCAGGAGAGAGTGTTTCCCATTATATACCACTTTTTTTGTCTTCTGTTGGTTAGGAAGTGTTGGATCCAATTTAATAATGTCCCCCAAGACTCCATAGTATGTTTAGTATCAAAGTTTAGATAAGAGTTTTTCATTAAGAACTTTGTCAAAGGCTTTTGAGAAATCTAGTATTGCCATCTGAGTAGTTTCATCTCTTTTGACACTTGAAGCTAGGTCATCGACAATCTGCAAAAACTGTGTTTTGGTAGATCTCTTCAACCAAAAACCATGCTATCTTCCCAGATATTGTGACCTTCAAAGCTTTTCATGACATGAGAATGAATGATTTGTTCAAGAAATTTGCAAATAACACTAGTGAGAGATACTAGTTTCTAATTTTCTGGCTGACTTTTATCCCCTTTTCTGAATGTACCACAGATGTTAGCTTGTCTTCACTAGTCTGATAAGTGGCTGGTGTTGATTGGCTCTTCAAAACAATTGGTCAATATTGGAGCCAGATGGTACTTTGTGGAGAGGTTTATCAAAATCCATCTGGCTTAAATACCGCAATGAAGTGACCACACAGCTGCTACCTTTAAAATCCAGAGAGGGATTTCATCTGGATCTGGAGCTTTAGTTGGATTTATTAGTTGTAATAATTTCAAAAGACCCTCTTTACTTAAAATGAGGTTTAGTAATGTGGTAAGTGGTCACTATCTAAGCTAGGTATGTATGTTAAATCTCTGGTAAATACCCTGGAAAACTGATCACTTTGTGCTTCTGCTTTACCCTTAGAATCACATGTAAGCCTACTGTCTATTTTGATACCAGAAATGCCCACTTCTTCTTTTCTGATTTTCTTAACGAATGACCAAATGCTCTTAGGATTCCTCTTAACAGAGGTTGCAAGGTACTCTGAAAAATAATCTTTCCTGGCTTTGATGAAAGCTTTCTTTACTTTCCTCTGGCAGGTTTTGAATTCCTTCCAGTCCTCCTCATCCCCAGGCTTCAAAGCCCTTGTTGTAAAGATGTGGTTTCTTCCTGCATAGCCTAGTGTTCTCTGCAGAACCATGAAAGGTTTCTCCTGTTGGATGAAAACTTGGATGGTGCATTTTTATCCATGGCTAGGTCAAGGTCAAGGCATTTTGCAGTTTGTCACAATTTTCTAGCACTTACTTTATTAATTCAATTTCATTGTAAAAATTGCTAAAATTTTGAAGATTTATTTTATTCCTTCCTTGTCAGCTTTTTCCAAATGAAAAATTTCCTCTTGATGTTTTCCTAAGGGGTGCAGGTCTGATATAATGATTGCATAATCTCTGGTTCTACAAACATCCTCGTGAATTAACTTGCATTGTTGGTGAACATGAGGTCCAGGGGGTTATTCCCTCTTGTTGATTCTTCAACCAGCTGTTCCATTTCACGATGAACAATAACATCTAAGAGATCTTTCACAGTCTTTCCACAAGTGTAGTGATTGAGGATGAGAGGTAATGCTGAGTACCAATGGTCAGTCACTTGGAAGGAGTTTCAGTAAATTCAGGGAGGTAGTATGCCAAGAGAAAAGTCTGTCATATCAAAACAGAGAGAAAGTAGATGCTGCTGCATTAATACTGGGAGTGGCCCTGGTGCAAGAGGGAAAGCTGATAACATTGACATCCAAGGCTCTAAAATCAGCTGAGACCAGGTATGACAACATAAAAAGAAAACTTTTGGCAGTGGTGTCTGGAAGCGAAAGATTCCATGCATACCTTTATGGGGGAAAGTTCAGAGTGGAGAGTGATCATTGTCCACTGGAGCAGGTTTACAAGAAAAATCTTGTAATAGCAGACTATTAATCAAAGTTCCCACTCATCAGAAAGGTAGAGCTACAATAATCACCACAGCAGCACAAGTTCTGTTTGCTGAACAAGCAATTCCTGAAAGTGTAATATGCAATATTGGAACCTTTAGAGAGTTTAAGAAATTGCCTGAAGTGTATGGTTTCAACATCATAACCTCATCGCAGCATTACTCAAGGTTACATGATTTCATGGAAAACCATGTTCAGATGATCAACAGGACCCTTATCAAGTGCTGAAAGACAAAAGAAGACCTCAACCTTGCCTTATTGTCACTCCGAGCCATACTTTTTAAGGATGACATGAAGTCACCTGCAGGGCTAACCAATGGAAGAAAATACAAGCCAACTCTGCCAAGCAAGACACGTCCTCCAATTGACCAGGGAAAGTAAGGCAACAACTCACTGGTGCACAGGTAAAAGGAGGTCAGCACGTCAACAAGCATGCCAAAATTTTGCCCAAGTTGTTGAGAGGACAAACCGTGCAGGATCAAATCATGAAAATTTGGATCCCAGTATAAGTGAAGCTGAGACTCCACTATTGTACCTGGTAAGCAGATGAGAAGAACAGAGTCCATATCTGAACTACACCAGAACTGGCAGAGCAGTGAAAGTCATCAGCAATATCAGAAACATCACCAACAAGCAATGCAGCATTAGCTACACCATCAACAAGCAACACATCAGCAACATCAACATTGCTAGTTCAGTGCACCCACTCTTTACAGCGAACAATGACTACCAAATGAACAAAATGAAGGCCCAGCACTTTACCACTTGAGCAATACCATGAGTAATGATGTTTTTTAGAAAAGAAAATAAACTATGAAAAAGTCTTAAAATGTTCAGAAATACAAGTTTAATTATAAAAGTTGATTGTAAATGTTCTTAAATTTAACATATGTAAAAAAGTTAATGATTGGGAAAGTTATGTTGATATAAAGAGGCATTACATTTTTAAAGAAAGCGATTTATATTGTCACATTATTCCAAAATGATTTAGGAATTATATTGTCATAGGAATGTATTATTGTTTATCCGGGTTGCCACATCACTCACTACTTCATTGGTGTAAACTAGCCAACATTGGTTTTAGTGTACCAAACCATCATTGTATAATTCCGCCACACACAAGGGGAGATGTGAGAAAACATACTTGATGAAAGCTCCAGCGTTTGTTAAACAGTGTGGTTACTTCAGACTTCTGGCAACTACATGACATAAACACCTTCAGCTGTCAAGGTTGTAAGCTCTGGAATTCTCTCCTTAGATCTCTCCCACCCTCTAACGCACTTTCTTTCTTTAAGGCGCTCCTTAAAATTTAACTCCTTGATCCAGCTTTTGGCCAACTTCCCTAATATTGCCTTATGTGGCTCAGTGTCTAATTTTGCTTTACCATATTCCTGCGAGGCACCATGGGATTTTTTATTAAATTAAGGACACTATATAAGTGCAAATTATTGTTTTTCTTTATCTATGGCACCTTGAACTTTGGAGAACTCAGGTATGCTGACAAACCTAATACTTTTCCATTCTGCTTCATTCTGTTCATCGCGAACGTGATATAGGTGTTCCTCCTGGTATGGAGAGCTGTGGTGACCTACCTAATACAACAGTGAACAGAAAACTAGACAATGCCACTGGTGTCACCTCCTGCAGCCTGGAAGGTGCCTGTTGTGCAAAGGTGTTGGGCCACAGTAACTTTGACAGCCACAGGTAGTGCTATCCGCACCTGGTTTGAAGTTTGAATTTTGCTGCAGCAGATGACATACTTCAATAATGGCCTCCTTGATTAAGCAGAGAGAGATGCCTGAGTCGTTGCTCTCAGTGAAGCTGAGTACAGAGCAAAGCTTTCTGAAGACCCGGCCATCTTGTGTGCCGTCCTCGTCCTCCCTCATTACCCAGTTGCTCCTGGTCTCATATACACCTGCTCTCGCCCCGACCAGACTACCCAACTGGAATAAAATGGTGTTAAAGGCAGGCAAAAACCACCCAGCACTAGAAATTCAGTTGTCAAAGCCGGAAAATAGTAAATAGAGCACCCAAAACCTAACCAGCAGCCTAAAAGAAATGAATATAAAAATAACAACTACAGATGCTGGAAATCTGAAATAAAAATAGAAAATGCAGGTTTGGCATCATCTGTGGATAGGGAAACAGAGTTAATGTTTCATGCCGATGATAACCACCCCCTGTCAGACCTTAAATAGGGAAGTAACTACCTGCCTGAAGTGATTAGTAGCACCATTAAAGGGTCCCTGTTGCCTGTTAGTGCCATGGTTTAGAGAGAGAGTGAATTAGGAGAGTGAGGAGACGCTCTCTTAGAGTAGCAGCAGAGAGTCAGGAGAATGGAGAGGGTGCTGGGAGAAGAATGGAGAGGGTGCTGGGAGTGGCTCCAAGAATTTAAAAAGAAGCTCAGTAGAGCAGCTGCTGAAGGAGGACAGGAGGACAAAAATCGCAGCACACGGAGGGATGGCAGGAGTAAGTTTACAGATAAACAATTAACTTAACCTATGCATAACTTAACTGAGATCAAGTAATTAGTTTAAAAAACCAACAAAAGCTAAGTTGGTGCAATACATAGGGCAGGATTTTACCTGATCGGGCGTAAAATAGTGTGCGATGATGTCGGGCAAGCATTCCGCCATCATTGTGCACTTGTGCGATATTTCGGTCGGCTGGTGCATGCAAGAGTTGGCAATGCGCCCGCCGACAATTAAGAGGCCTATTAAGGCCATTAAAGTAGCAATTGGTGGTGATTTTCCGCTGACCATCCAGCCGTATGGTTGGTGGGTGGGCGAATCGGCCAGGCGGCCTTTACATTTTGAGAAAACCTCATCCAAGGGCGAGATGAGGTTTCCGATGTTAATTTTTAAAAAAAGTTTGGGCAGAAATTTTATGATCTATATGTTTAGGTGAGTGAGTCCGATGTGTGGGCATTTTTTCTGCATTTTTAAAACCTTTATTTAATGGTTTTAAATTCTTCAAGTCCCTGAGACAGTTCTTTGCCTTCACGAAGCTTTCCTTCTCCTGTGCCCACGCTGACTTCAGCAGTCACCCTCCTCCCACCCCCACCCCGGCAGTGCTGAGCCTTTCACACTGGCTGGCCGTTAATTGACCAGCCAGCGTGAAATTGTGGTTGGGAGTCGAACACAGGTAGCGGGCCATATCCCGGCCACTCCAAGGCCCGCCCACAATGCCCGCCTGATGACCCGAAAATTCTGCCCATAAACTTTGGTCGTTTGGAAGTACAGAACTTTAGTGTTGCTGAAAAAAGAGACAAGCTATCAAAGCTTTTCATCTTGTACTCATCAGGCTAGCACAGAAGAAATTACCAACAGCAACAGGGGAACATCAAGTTATACTGCAAGAGAAAAGAGTGCTGATTGGTTGGCAAGTGGGCTCTGGTTGGTGGCGGTGTTGCCATGGAAATGCAGCACGGCACAGTTAACTACCCAGCTTTGTTCAAATTCAAACTAGGCAATTTATCTTTGATTGGTCAAGGCATTGACCTGGGGAATAAACCAGGGAACAGGCTAGGGTCTTATTAGGTTTGGGTGTTCCAATGAGTGTGTCAACAATTTGGGCTGTACTCAGTATCTGTAAGCTTTGTCGACCTGTGAGGGTAGCTTCCATGGAATCAGTTAGACATCACTATGCAGAATTCATACCTGTATGTAACTGTTCTCATGTGCCTAGTCTCAATAACTAAACCCACAATGTGTTTACCCAATCCCATATGAACAATTGGTGCCTATATCATTATATTAACACAACATGGTGCTCAGCGGTGGTCAAACAGTCTAACAGCAAGACTGAGTACAGGTACAACATGGTGAACAGATTTAGATCATGCTACGTGGCATGAGATGACCCTCAATGCTTTTGGTCGGACCGCAATGAGTTTGTAGCTTTGGAGAGTGTTGAAACCACAATGTGATGACTGTGCAGAAAAGCTTTGAAGACACAGGACAGTAGAGTGCTCAGGTAAAGAGCTGGTAAGCAAATGGATTCCTCATGTTGAGATTGCAGCACGTAGCTAGTCAGTTCTGTGATTGTGACAATGCGTCAAGAGAACCAGCATTTGATCAGCTAAGTCGGAAAAGGCAAGTGACCAGGGTGTGGGCTGGATCGATAGCGAGTGAGGGAGAGTCAAACTAAAAAAAAGCAAACAAAGCCATCTTAAAAATCAGGCCAGAGATGGTTGCAATTATAATTTGGGACTTGCTGGCAAATAAATTGAATAAAAGAGAAGGTCAAAGGGATATTGTCAGAATGTCCTCAAAATTCCCCAGTTTGAATTGGGATGCAGCTGACCAACTATCCTAAATTCAACATGCTTACACAGTGCACAGAGCTTTGGTTTCTTGATTCAGGTGTGTCTGAACCAGAAAAGCAAACCATAAAAATGTACTCAGCAATTTGGAATGAAGGTCTACACAGGCTGAGCACATCAGGGTTAACTGCAAAAGAGCTAATGGATCGTCAAAAGATATGAAATCCATTAAAAGACCGGTTCAGAATTCGGTTAAACTTCCATATTCATCGATTAGAGTTCATGACATTTTGACAACAGTCAGCAGAATTGAAAGACCATTCATCAGCAGATGCAGAGAAAAGGGTACGTGCTGTGATTTTTCAAACGCAGAGCTAGCAGACAGAATTGTTGAGTTGATGATTGCATTGAAGCATTCCAGAAAGATCTGCTAGCAAGCTCAAAGCATGTCGCATTGAAGAGCTACTTAAGGATGGACATAAGTATTAAGTGATCCTCTTAGGTCGAGAAAGCTTATAGGTCCTAAGCCACAACTCCAATTGTTGACACACTCATAAAACACCTAAATCTAGCAAAAACATGCGGAAGGTCTGGCCTTTTGCATGTACCAAGGAAATGCCCAGCTTTCCAGCAATTCTGTAAGGCATGTGGCAGAAAAGGCCATTGGCGGCTACAGTGCACTAGAACATAGACTGATGCTGCTATAAAGAGCTGTGTACTGATCCAAACAGACCATACACAATGGATACCTTCAAGCATCTGGTATCCCATCAGAAACATAGACATGATGCGACTGATAAACCAGAAAAGGATGATGATATGCACAATGAGATGAAGAACAGCAAACACATGTTTCATACCGTCAACCTCGTGGAAAACTTTAGTGCCATCACAGTTTCTGAAGCGTTTGTCAAGATTCAAATTATCAGTTCTCAGAAAGTTGGCAACTACTCGTTATTGGCTAAGATTGACCCAGGGGCAAGTCCCACCATACTACCTCTGTGGATTGTAAAAGATGTATTCACAGACATGGAAGGCCATACCAAAACCTATTACTGTGAAACTTTCAGTGTACAACAGTTCACTAATTCCATGTGTGGGATCCATAGTCCAGGAGTGCAAGTGCAATCAATCCTCCTGGGTGTCCCAGCTGTTCTCCATCTTGGCAACTAAAGGCCCAGTGTTCGCAGGTCTATGGGTATGCTGTAACCTCGCACCAGCGACAATCCATGGAATTAGTCAGACATCACCTGGGAGATCAACCTCATAAACTACCCCATCACCTCAGTTTACACCAAACATCAAAGTATCCACCTTTGATCTGTCCGCAAGCATGACCCAGACCTCCCTGTCGCTTGCCATTTCAACACTCCGCCCTGCTCTCATGCCCACACGTCCGTCCTTGGCTTGCTGCATTGTTCCAGTGAAGCTCAACGCAAACTGGAGGGACAGCACCTCATCTTCCGACTAGGCACTTTACAGCCTTCCGGACTGAATATTGAGTTCAACATCTTCAGACCGTATACTGTCTCCTCCATCCTCACCACTTTTTGATCCCCTTTTTTCAAATATTTATTTTTTACTTTATATATATATATATATATATACATTTTTCCCACCTATTTTTATTATTATTATAATTATTTTTAAATGTATTTCCATTCATTGTTTTATCTCCACCTTTTAGCCAATTTCAATATTTTTTCCCACGCTGTCCCCTCCCCCCATCCCACCCCCACTGGGGCCATCTGCCATTTGCTCATTCTGCTTTCTACCTCTTATAGGGTAGAATCGTCTGTTCGGCAAGCAGGGGAGGGCCTTCTCAGGTCGGCGGGCGTGCAGCTGAGTCAGCTGCGCACCCGCCAACCTGTCAACGGCCCATTAAGGCCATTAAAAAACTACTTGAAACCATTAATGGACCTGCCCGTCCAACCCTAAGGTTGGAGGGCAGGCCGGGAGCCCTGCCTAGCTTCTGAATAAAACATGAAACCTCATTCGTGGGCCGGATGAGGTTTCATGAGGGATCTTACAATTTCAGAGTGTGTTAAAATATAAGTTATGGTGTCACATGAGGGGACATGGCAGCAAAACTTTTCCTCATCTGTATTTAAAGTTTCAAGTCTGAGCCGATCTCCGTGAGGCAGCACTTTCCTTCAGGGAGATCTGTGCGTTTTTTTGCCCTCTTGCCCCCCCCAACCGGTGGCACTGATCAGGAACGTGGCCCCCAACCCCCCAACCCTGTGCCTGCTCCCACACATCCTCCCCTGACTGGGGGAAAATGTTGGCCTTAATGTCACCATTTAGCACCTCCTTTAGCCAGTATCACCACCATCAACAACCCTTTGACCTTTTTTTTGACATCTTTTGCAATCTCTCCTTTGCCTCCTCCCATCTCTGGCCTTCTATCCAGCTTCACCTGTCCCACCCTCCTTAAACAGTATATATTTCACCACATTTTTACTTCTCTTTAGTCCTGAAGAAGAGTGATATGGACTCAAAATGTTAACTCTGTCTTTCTCTCCACAGATGCATCAGAGTTTTTTCAGCAATTTTTGTTTTTGTTTCAGATTTCCAGCATCTGCAGTATTTTGCTTTTATAAAATTATCCAGAAGATTTTGACAAAATTTGCAGATTCAAGGAAGTTGCAATGCTACATTTGCAGGAGAATGCAAGTCTGGCAATTGATCTGATACACTCTGCGCAACACAAATGGCAGCAGCTTCAAGAGGAAATGGTGAAAGATTCTACACTACAAAAACTGTGGAAAATCATAACTGAAGGATGGCTTGATTCAATTCAGCAAGTCCATGGACATGTGAGACCATCTTGGCCTTATCAAGACGAGTTAGGAATCTCCTGACAGTCATTTCTAAAGGCAGGCAGGTCAAACTGGAACATTTGCAACCTGATATTCTTCAGCAACTTCATCACTCAAACATGAGCATAGATCAGACAAGAAGACTTGCAAGAGAGGATGTCTACTGGCTGGGTATGAACAATAACATTGAGGATGTCATCAAGAAGTGTGAGGCAAGTCAAGATCAAATGCCAAGTTAGCATAAAGAATTATTGATTCCATATGAAGCTCCTACCCATCCTTGGTCCAAATTAGCATCCAACCTCTTTCATCTCCATGGTACTGATTTCATTGTCGACTACTTTACCAAGTAACCCATTATTCGACAATTGCACAATATCTCAATCATAACTGTCATGCACACTGTTAAGTACTATTTTCAGTTTATTTGGTGTGCCTAGAGAGATCATTATGGATAACAATCTGCAATTTATTGGTTATAGCCATTTCAGGATATGTGAGAGAAGTGGAATATCGAACACGTTACTACTTCTTCTTATAACTCTGGATCTAACAGCTTAGCTGAAAGAATGAGTTGCATGTTTAAATCCTTAATTCTCAATCGTAGACAGACCAAGCAAGATCTAAACATTGAAATGTTACATCTGAGGCTGACACCTTTAAGTACAACAATTCCACTACTGGCAGAGCTTATGTTTGGCAGACCAGTGTGTACCAACTTACCTACACTTACCCATTCTACTTTCTCAGACACTAGAGAGCAACTTTTAACCTTTAAAATTGCAAGTGCATGTGACCAATGTGCATGATGATAATGTGGGTACATAATTGCCAGGGTTACAGTTGGCACAACAAGTTCACACCACAATTCCACAGAAGAAGCATGGTAACCAGCTGAGGTGACAAGGATTTGTTCAAAACCAAGGCCCTATGAAGTCATAATATACAAAGGCACATCAGTAAGACGTAACTAAGGGCAAATCAGATCCATTCCAGCTCCTCAACTACAGTACAGTTCTTTTGCATTAAGGACAAGATCCTGAATGAAACCAGGAACAACAAACAAAAATGCCAATCACACAGATTACAGTGAGCAATTAAATAAACCTCCAGACAAGGTTACCTTTGCAAGGTCTGGTCGAAACAGCAGATTACCTCTACTTAGAGATTCATCAATTCATCAATTCTATACACTTCTGTAATGATAACTAAACACAAACATATATTGTAAATCATTATACTTCTTTGGAAGGAGGGAAAGTATCTTTAAAAAGAAAGGGGGTGTTGTAATATGCCTTTAAGGGATAGTAGCAAGCCATCACTATAAGGAAAGTGTGTCATATGATCCAGTCTTAGTTTCATTTTTGCTTTGAGTGGCGCACAGACACACAGCTTTGATGCCTTCAAGGTTTATACCTATGTATAATGATTCTCATGTGCCTAGACTTGAAAAATGAACACACAACTTGTTTACCAAACCCCTTATGAGTGACCGGTACTTTGTGTCTTGAACAGTAGACAAGGCCAACATATTATATCATTATAATAACTCAGCAGCAATCCTAAGGAATACCTGCAGCAATGTCCTGCCACTGAGATAATTGGCCTCCAACAAACACAATCATTTTCCTTTATGCTAGGTATGACTCAAACCGGTGGATGTGTACCCCTCAACCCCTCTCTGACTCCCATCGACTTCAGTTTTGTTAGGGCTCCTTAGTGCCAAACCTGGTCAAATTCTGCCTTGATATCGAGGGATCACTTTCACCTCACCTCATTTTTCTTTTTATTTTGCTTTTAACTTAATAACACATCCCAAGGCACTCCGCAGAGACATTATAAAACAAAATATGACACAGAGGCACAGAAGCTGATTTTAGGGCAGATGACCAAAAGAATGGACAAAGTAGTTGGTTTTAAGGAATGTCTTAAAGGAGCAAAATTAAGTAGAGAGTAAAAAGATTTAAGATGGGGATTCCAGAACTTGGGGCCTACACAACTAAAGACATGGGCCAGGATTTTGCCCTCGGCGAATCGGGGGCGGGGCCTGCTCGCCGAGGGTAAAATGACGCTGGATGACTTTGGGAAGAATCACCGACGTCATCCTGGGCCAATTAAATCTTAAGGAAGGCGGGTGGACAGCGAAAACAGCTGTCTGCCGGCCGACCTGTCAATGGCCAATTGAGGCCATTGACAGGCTCATTAAGGTAGTTAAATGCCCAGCCCGGCCAACCTTATGGCTGGTAGACAGGCCAGGAGCCCCAGTGGCCTGTAGATTATTAATGAAACTTCATCCACTGGCGGGATGAAGTTTCATTACCGCTTTGTAAAAAGTTAATAAATTTTATGAGTTTGTTATCAACATGTCCCATCTCGTGTGACGTTGTCACATGAGGGGGACATGTTAATTTTAAAATGTCTCTATTTTTTTACTTTACTTATCTTTCACTAAACTCTCCGAGACAGGACTTTGCCTCAGGGAGCAGTGTGCACTTTCACGCGCATGTACAAAAAGAGTGCACTTTGACAGTTGGGGATTTCCTCCCCCCTCGGAACAGGAAGTGCATAGCGCTTCCTGTCGGGCAGGCCTTAATTGGCTTGCCCACTCAAAATGGCGGTGGGCCCCATTTCAGCGGCGGGGTTTGGCTGCCCGCCCACCAGACAAGGGCTAAATTCTGCCCGTGGTCACCAATGGTGGAGCAATTAAAATGGGGGATGCTCAAGAGACTGGAATTAGAGAAGTAAAGGTGTCTCAGGGGGTAGTCGGGGCTGGAGGAGATTACAGAGACTAGGAGACAAAAATGTTTATAGAATTTAAAATGTAATCCAGCTCTGCAACATCGAAGCAGCTGTCAAGGTTGAGTGGTGGAGTGGCTGTCAAATTTAAAAATATATATACCCTTTCCTTACCAATTATATGCTGCTGTTAATGAGTTCTGAGTAACAGGAACGTTGCTCAGACACTCCAACCACATTATGAGGCACAGATTGAATCAGCATAGCTTCCAGGTCCGAAGTGAGGCTGGTAAACTCCCAGAACGCTATATGCTGGTCAGTCACATTAAGGCTCAATTGACACATTGGGCACAGAATAGACCACAGCTTTCTGCATCTGATAACAAAGGAAGCAGCCCGATGCCCTTCAGCAGAATGGATACCAAGTATTGATTCATGACCCAAATATCGCTCTTCCCGCAAGTGTGCTTCTTGTTACAATCCCTGTGGAGGCAAGTAATGTTTTAAAAAATTGAACTTCCAGTTTATAGCTGAAAGGGTGGCGTGGAAAGATTTCACATTTTAAGATTTTTACTGTAAGAAGCAAACTAGGAGCAACATTGACTAAGCACTTTGTGTGGGCAGCTTATGTTTTAAACTACCAAACAAATCTTTCCCCTTTTACATTTAACACAGTTGAAATTCCCACTTCACAATTATATTTTACACTGTCCCTTAAGTAGACATTCAGTTCTGATGGAACCAGCCCAAAGTGATTCTTAGCTCCAGGGGGTTTACTTCTGATCTTTTCCTCCCAGCCTCGTAGCTTTTAATGCCAGAACTCTCTTTCAAGGTTAGGATTTAACGCCAGAACTCTCTTTCAAGGTTAGGGTTTAATGCCAGAACTCTCTTTCAAGGTTAGGGTTTAATGCCAGAACTCTCTTTCAAGGTTAGGGTTTAATGCCAGAACTCTCTTTCAAGGTTAGGATTTAACGCCAGAACTCTCTTTCAAGGTTAGGATTTAACGCCAGAACTCTCTTTCAAGGTTAGGATTTAACGCCAGAACTCTCTTTCAAGGTTAGGGTTTAATGCCAGAACTCTCTTTCAAGGTTAGGGTTTAATGCCAGAACTCTCTTTCAAGGTTAGGATTTAACGCCAGAACTCTCTTTCAAGGTTAGGATTTAACGCCAGAACTCTCTTTCAAGGTTAGGATTTAACGCCAGAACTCTCTTTCAAGGTTAGGGTTTAATGCCAGAACTCTCTTTCAAGGTTAGGATTTAACGCCAGAGCTCTCTTTCAAGGTTAGGGTTTTCCCTGGAGTTTTTCCCTCTAATAAAAGCTAAGCTAATCTTCAAGCCTCATTCTATATCCCCATGAGCTTGATCTTTTCACTCCGAGCGCAAGCTCCCACTCTGACTTCCCTTTAGCACTACAATGAATGCTGGTTCCCTAGAGGGAAAGCAAAGACATACATCTATCTTTGGGATGTTCCTCAGCCTGAATGCTTAGGGACCTTATTCCACCAGTTAGGTAGCCAACCCTCCTGCATTGGCCAGCAGCCTTAGAACTAGCTCCCGGTGACCATTGAAAGCAATCTGATTTAGGATATGTGATTGTGAAATGTTAATTGATATAGGGAGGGTGAATGAATGGATGGGGTTGGTAGGTAGCCAGAAGTTTTTTTCTGGGGGGTGCTGATGGGCAATGGAAGTTTGAGGAGCATTGGTTCCACTGCTGATAAATATGGTGGCCGCCAGAGCTGGGTTGAGGCTGTTGCTGTCTCTGTAGAGCCTGGAGATTGTTTTGGGTCTTCTCACTGGCCTCCACGCTTCTGAGGCAGAAGAAGTGCAGGTGGGGGAGTGTTGAACAGAGGGATTAGCTCTCAGTGAAAAGCCACCCTTTCCAGGGCGGGCTGCAAGGCAGAAGGGTCTCAGCCTGAAGTATAGCGAGTGCCTAGTCTGTGGGAATGGGGCAGCCGCAAGCTCGGCTGCTCTCTACCTGGCTGAGACACCAATAGCACGAGTCTGGGAGAGGGGCTGATGAAGGTACGTGACATCTCCTGGAATCTGCCAAGCCAGAGTTGGCAAACCTACACCCAGGTGACTGGAATACCTGCTCTCAATGATTGCCTTATCCCTTGCCTTTGCCTTATCTATTCCTAGTTCAGGGGCACTAGAACTAGGGAGGAGAAAGCCTTCATTGCTGTCCACCTACTATTACAATGCTGCCTTTGGACAGGGTGAACAGAAACTCTTCCCCTTACAAAACGTGTGGAATATCGAAGTCAGGCCAAGACCTGGCATGTCTGATGTTCAACATTCCCAGGTTTTCAGTCCCAATATTTACCTCTTACCTTCTTCAAGATGCTGGATGTACAGGAGGAAGATTAGTTGCTGTACGTACCGGGTTGGAGGTGGGAGCGTGGATTAATTGTAGAAAGGTTTGACAACATTGAGCAAGAGGGTATGGAGACTGTAACTTACAGTGTCTTTACAGTGCAGAAGGAGGCCATTTGGCCCATTGAGTCTGCAAGGGATCTCTGAAAGAACATACTATCTAATCCCACACACTGGCCTTATCCCTGTAACCTTGCACATTCTTTATTTTCAGATAGCAATCCAATTCCCTTTTAAATACCTCAATTAAGCCTGCCTCCACCACCCTCTCAGGAAGTTTGTTTCAAACTCCAGCCACCATCTGGATAACATTTTTTTCCTCACATTACTATTACTCCTTTTGCCAATTACTTTGAATCCCACCAGTTCTTGATGGTCCCTTGAGTGGGAACAGTTTCTCACTATTTACCCTGTCCGCACTCATCAGGATCTTGAGTACCTCTTCTCTCAGCTTTCCTTTCTGCAAGGAAAAGAATCCCAGCCTCTCTAATCTATCCTCATGGATACAGTTCTTTTTCCCAGGAATCATTCTTGTAAATCTCCTCTGTACTCCCCCCAATGCCTTCACATCTTTACTCAAGTATGGTACCCAGAACTGCATGCAGTGCTACAGATGAGGACTAGACCATAAGATGCTTTATTAATTATTAATGTTAATGCTAAAAGGTTAGTTAAGGAAAAAGTGGGACCTATCAGAGAACAAGATGGAAACTTGTGCGTAGATGCAGAGGTTGTGGGAAGGGTTTTGAATTAATATTTTGTCTCCGTGTTTACAAAGGAAAGGGAGGATGTAGACATAGTAGTCCAGGAGAAATACTGCGAGATATTGGATGGGATAGTCATAAAGAGAGAGGAAGTACTCGAAGGGTTGAAATCCGTGAAAGTTGATAAGTCACCAGGGCCAGATGGATTGTTTCCGAGGCTGCTGAAGGAAGTCAGGGAGGAGATAGCAGATGCACTGAAGATGATTTTCCAATCTTCACCAGATACAGGGGAGGTAACAGAGGACTAGAGAAATGCAAACGTAGTTTCCTTGTTTAAATGGGGATCAAAGGAAGTGCCAAACAATTATAGGCCAGTTAGTCTTACATCGGTGGCGAGCAAATTAGCAGAATCAATCCTGAGAAAGGATTAACTGTCATGTGGAAAGGCATGGACTAGTCAGGGATGGTCAGCATGGATTTGTTAAAGGAAGGTCTTGCCTCACAAACTTGATTGAATTCTTTGAGGAAGTGACAAGAAGGGTTGATGAAGGTAGTGCAGTGGATGTTGTGTACATGGATTTTAGCAAGGCATTTGACAAGGTCCCACATGGCAGATTGGTCAGGAAAGTAAAAGCCCATGGGATTCAGGGTAATGTAGCAAACTGGATAAAAGGTTGGCTTTGCAACAGGAAACAAAGGGTAATGGTCGATGAATGTCCTTGCGAATGGAAAGTTGTATCAAGTGGTATTCCACAGGGCTCGGAGTTGGGACCTTTGCAGTTTGGGTTATATATTAATGATTTGGATGTGAATGTGGGGGGCATGATTGGGAAATTTGCAGACGACACAAAGATTGGCCGAGTAGTGGATAGTGTAGAGGATAGTCATAATCTCCAAAACGATATAGATGGGTTGGTGGAGTGGGCAGTAAAGTGGCAGATGGATTTTAACATAGAGAAGTGTGAGGTCATACATTTAGGGAGATCAAACAGTTACAGGGATTACAAAATAAATAGGAATATACTAAGAGGGGTAGATGAAGTGAGAGATCTTGGCGTACAAGTACACAGGTCCCTGAAGGCAACAGTTCAAGTAGACAAGGTTGTAAAGAAGGCATATGGAATGCTCTCCTTCATTAGCAGAGATATAGAATATAAAAATAAGGATATAATGTTTGAATTGTATAAAACACTGGTGAGGCCACAACTGGAGTATTGAGTGCAGTTCTGGTCACCACATTACAGGAAGGATGTAATAGCTCTGGAGAGAGTGCAGAGGAGGTTTACAAGAATGTTGCCAGGGTTAGAAAAGTGTAGCTACGAGGAGAGATTGGATAGGTTGGGGTTATTTTCCTTAGAACAAAGAAGGCTGAGAGATGACTTGATTGAGATGTATAAAATTATGAGGGGAATAGATAAAGTGGACAGGATAAAATTGTTTCCCTTTGTTGAGAATTCTAGAACCAGGGGACACAGATTCAAGATAAGTGGCAGAAGGTGTAAGGGGGCCATGAGGAAGAACTTTTTTACACAGAGGGTAGAGGGTGTCTGGAATTTGCTGCCCAAGTTGGTGGTAGAGGCAGAAACTTTAAATTATTTTAAAAAGTACCTGGATCTGCACCTTAAGTGCTGTAAGCTGCAGGGCTATGGGCCGGGTGCAGGAAGGTGGGATTAGAAAGGGCACCTGGGTGTCCTTGGGCTGGCATGGACAAGATGGGTCAAATGGCCTCCTTCTGTGCTGTAACTTTTCTATGGTTCTCTGGTTCTATGTAGGAATAAAAGTAGGCCATTCAGCCCATCGAGTCTGCTCCACCATTCAATGAGATCATGGCTGATCTGATAATCTTTAACTCCACTTTCCTGCCTTTTCCCCATAACTCTTGATTCCCTTACTGATTAAAAATCTGTCTATCTCAGCCTTGAATATACTTAACGACCCAGCCTCCACAGCCCTCTGCGGTAAAGAATTCCACAGATTGACTACCCTCAGAGAAGAAATTCCACCTCATCTCTGTCTTAAATGTGTGATCCCTTACTCTGAGATTATGCCCTCTGGTCCTAGACTCTCCCACAAAGGGAAACAACCTCTCAGGATCTACCCTGTCAAGCCCCCTAAGAACCTTATATGTTTCAATAAGGTCGCCTCTCATTCTCCTAAACTTCAGTGTATACAGGCCCAACCTACTCAAACTCTCCTCATAAGAAAATCCATCTCTGGGATCAATCTAATGAACCTTCTCTGGACAGTCTCCAATGCCAGTATATCTTTCCTTAGATACGGAGACCAAAACTGTTCACAGTATTCTAGGTGTGGTCTAACCTTCTATAGTTTTAGCAAGACTTCTGTATTTTTATACTCCAAACCCTTTGAAATAAAGGCCAACATTCCATTTGCCTTCCCTACTACCTGCTAAACTTGTATGTTAGCTTTTTGAGATTCATGCCTGAGGACTCCCAAATCTCTCTGGGCTACAGCTTTCTTCATTTAACTTCATTCAGCTCCTCTATTTTTCCTGACTAACTAGTATTTTATACAAATTCAACATGATCTTCTTACTCTTGTGCTCATTGCCCCTATTAATAAAGTCTAAGATACTATTTGTTTCATTAACTGCTCTCTCAACATGCCCTGCCATCTTCAATGACCTATGTATATATACACTGACATCCCTCTGTTCTTGCACCTCCTTTAGAGTTTCTCCCTTTATTTTATACTCTCTCTCTCTCTTCATATTCTTCATGCCAAAATGAATCACCTCACTCACACTTTTCTGCACTGAACTCTATCTGCCGCTTACAAAAACAGAATTACCTGGAAAAACTCAGCAGGTCTGGCAGCATCGGCGGAGAAGAAAAGAGTTGACGTTTCGAGTCCTCATGACCCTTCGACAGAACTTGAGTTCGAGTCCAAGAAAGAGTTGAAATATAAGCTGGTTTATATAAGCTGGTTTTCTTGGACTCGAACTCAAGTTCTGTCGAAGGGTCATGAGGACTCGAAACGTCAACTCCTTTCTTCTCCGCCGATGCTGCCAGACCTGCTGAGTTTTTCCAGGTAATTCTGTTTTTGTTTTGGATTTCCAGCATCCGCAGTTTTTTTGTTTCTATCTGCCGCTTGTCTGCCCATTGCAGCAACATGTCTATGTCCTTTCAAAGTTCAAGACTACCATTGTCACAGTTGACAACATTTCCAATCTTTGTATCATTTGTAAATGTTGACATCATGCCCTGAACACCAAAGTCTAGGGTTATTAATTTATATCAGGAAATGCAAGGGCCTCAACACTGACCCCGGGGAACTCCATGACAAACCTTCCTCCAGCCTGAAAAACAACCATTTATCACTACACTCTGTTTCCTGTCAATCAGCCAATTTCTTATTCAAGTGCCTGCTTTCCCTTTTATTCCATGAGGTAGAATTTTGCTCACAAGTCTGTTGTGTGGCACTGTATCAAATGCCTTTTGAAAACACATCAACCAGGCTTCCCTTAACAACCTTCTCTGTTACCTCCTCAAAAAACTCCAGCAAGTTAGTTAAACATGGTTTTCCCTTAATTAATGCAGGCTGGTTTTTCTTATTAATCCTGCACTTGCCGAAGTGAATATTGATTTTATCCTGAGCTATGGGACAGGATTTTCCAGTCGTCAGGCCAGATTGGCAGTGGTGAAATGGACCACCCCTTGCGATTGGGCCTCGACTTCAATTTCATGCTGGCTGGCCAATTCGCGGGCAGAATTGCGTGCAATGTGCGCAGCAGCACTGAGCGCTGCCGGGGTGGGGGATGGGAGGAGCACGGAAGTTCAGACATGCGCGTGGGTGCAGGCAGTAAAAGTTCCCTGAGGCATGGAGCTGCCTCAGGAAGCTGAAGATTTTTAAAATAAAAAATAAAGAAATCAGAAGTGCTAAAAACATGTCCCCTCGTGTGACTCTGTGACATAACAGGGACATGTTAGAGATGAGTTTGAAAAGTAAAAAAAAAATTTTAAACACTGGTCAAAACCTCATCCCAGCCGTGGATAAGGTTTCACCAAAAATACAAAGGCCCCTTGGCATTTTTGCCCGCCTGTCAACCGAACGATTGGACGGGCAGCAGAAGGTTTCAATCAGTTAGTTCATTAAGGGCCTTGACAGTCCGTTTAATTGTTAGTGTGTATGCTGCCGACTCCTGCAAGCGCCCGCCAACCAGAGTGTGTCGCGAGTGCACAATGGCATCGGGATGCTCACCCAACGTCATCGCGCATCATTTTATACTCGTTCGGGTCGGGCGCGCGCTGCCCGATGAGCCACAAGTTCTCCCCCACTGTTTCCAGAAGTTTCCCTGTCCTGACTGGTCTGTAGTTGTTGATTTTATCCTTGCACCCCTTTTTGAACAAAGGTGCAATTTTTCAGTCCACTGGCATCACCCCTGTGTCTCAGCAAGACTGGAGGTTGATCACCAGTGTCTCTGCAATTCCTGCTCTCCCTTCTTTCAGCACTCTTGGATGCAGCTCATCTGGCCCTAGTACCTTGTCAATTTTAAGTAAAGATTGCCTTTCTAACAGCTCCTCCTTCTCAATTGTAAATTCTTCTAGTGTACCAGTTACCTCCTCTCTCACCTTTGCCTGGGTAGCATATTCTTCCTTTGTAAAAAACAGGTGCAAAAATACTCATTTAATACCTCCGCTGTTTCTCCATGTGCAAGTCCCCTTTCTTATCCCTAATTGGCCCTAATCTTTCTTTTATCATTTTCTTTTTATTGTTTAAATACTTATAGAAGACCTTGGGATGCCTTAACTAGTGGGGTGCCACAGGGATCAGTGCTGGAGCCTCAAATATTTATGATCTATATTAATACCTTTGGTGAAGGGAACAGCTATATTGCAAATTTGATACAGATAGGTGGGAAAGCAAGTTGTGAGGAGGATACAAAGAGAAAAATGATGTAAGCATCCAGAAACTTCATCTCTTTACATTGCACCTCTTGCACTAAGATCTTCAATGCTGGATCTGAGAACTAGGCAGCTCTCTTTCTGGCCTGCTGTTCTGTTGGTACAGTTTGTTCCTTTTCACAAAGTCTCTCCCATCCACTCCCAGGACCTGCTGCAGCCAGAATTAGCCTTCCATTTAAGCAGTGCATGGTCGCTTTAATCAGCGAAGGTCTCACAAAAACCTGAGGCCCCTGCTGAAAATGCAGCAACTCAGCAGCACCTTTAGCACTGGGCTGCTCGCCACAATGACAATGAACAGGCGGCACAGAGTTTGCATGCTGACTATATCACTTGCATCACGCATAGGGTGAAGAGGATCATGATCCCCACACCCGCTAATGCGCCTTATCCAGTTTGGATTACTGTAGCAAAGAGCCAGAACAGATGCAATGGGCCAAATGGCCTCCTTGTCTGCTGTAATCACCGTGGTTGTCAAAGATAAGGTGACAACATTAGAAAGCAAATACATTTGGATTATTTCATTTACCTCTCAGCCGTTGGCTGCCTTCTTTTTGCAGATCTCTTCTCTATCCCTTTGAGTGAGAAATGATGCATTGTCCAGGAAAACCTAAACAGATGAAGGGAAAATAAGCACAATCAAAAAGAGCTTTTACGGAAATTACTTTGTATCTCGTGTATGTCCACAACTCTCTTGTAGCTCTGATCTAAATGGGGCAGAAAGTAAAACACAGCAAAGACAAATGTTAGATTTAATACTGATAGTATTTGTGTTGGAATTGGATTTCAATTTGGTTAACTGCTGCAAATATTATCCTAATGAAATATTTATACAAGAGATGTACAAGGAGAAACACAGGTGCCTAGCTGGTTTTATTATTTTCACTGTGATTCTAAATTGACTTTACTGCTCAGACTTGTCATCAAACTATCTATTACTCTTTCCTAATTGACTCGTTCTAACAAATAATTGTTTATCAACCTATAAACACTGACAGAAAACATTGGGAACTTTTTTTTAGGAAGTATTGACCTCCATACATCTTTTATCTGTCATGGTTGTAAATATCAGAAAGCCAAGGTGAGATTTTCCCTGCTCTATGCCTAGGTCATCGATACAGGACAGTGCAAAAAAAAAAGTGTGGTGACAAGTAAGGCCTCAGGTCACAGCCCACAATCCATCTTTATAGGAATGTTTTCAGGCTTCGTCACTGCAGCAGGTACTGCCCCTACCATTAGTGTTTTAATGACATGGCAGGGGCAGTTCCTGGAGGTTTACATCATTTTCTTTTGGCTCTGCTTGCTGGCCACATTAACCGGGGACGTTCTTGTTTGTCACCAAGACCCAGTAACTGGAAGGTTTACAGGGAACCTAGCAGGAGGCAGATATGTCACTTTTTATTTTCAATCTCACCACTTCTGAGGATGAATTTCAGGCATTCAAAATTGTTTGGTTATTGATCTCCATCAGCAGACAGAACACCCCAATCTCAGAGGTCTGAAATACAACTGCAGATCTTCCAGGCCTGTGGCTCTGCTAACATTTCTCTCTGCATGATGTTTAAGTACAATTTCTGGGCTTGGAAGATCAGGGTGGCTTTACCTGAAGAGTCTGCAGATCGTGAAAGTGGATGAAAGAGGAATACCATTTTCACTCAGTGGCTCAGAGAGAACCAGAGAGTAAAATTTATCCTCCTATGTATTATCTTCAGCTCCATGGTATATTGCCCTTAGTTCTAATCTAATACACAAAAGTATCTGGCTTCCTAAAGTATTCCCCATTAAAATTTCATCATGGAGTGGTCATCTTCAAGAGATGTACCCTAGGAAGGATGGGAATGAATTGTTTCTACAGTTCTAAATTGTATAAATCCTGCTTAAAAGGGCAGATGCTAATCATGCTTAATTCTTCATGTAAGCTCATTTGCGTAGTGATTCACCGACTCCAACTCAGGCTTGTCCAATCCTTTCACCTGGAGGGGCACAATTCCCTTTCCTTCTCAATCAAGGAGCTGATGAGCAAAGATAACATTTGGTACATTAAACCTGAATTTCGAAATAAAGTTGAGGTATGAAGAGAATAGACAAACTGCTCAGCAAAAATAAAGCAATGTCAAAGTAATAAATAGACAATTAAAACAGAGTAATTAATAAAGATCACCAAGGGTGATAGGGACAGAGTCTGTGTGTCTGGCTCACTCTCAATCTCTTGATGCTCACTCACTCACCAACACCCACGCTGTGAGTAGTAGTGATTGTGTGTTGGTGTGTGAAGTTGAGAATGAGTAGGAATCCTGAATGAGTCAGACACACACACACTTCTCTCACTCACTCTCTCCCACCCCCTCACACACTCATTCCCCCAGCACATACGCACTCCCTCCCTTCACCCTACACACACTCCCTCCCTCCCCCCCACCACACACACGCACACACACACCCCACACACTCCGGCCTGAATTTTCCCGTCAGCGATTTGGGGACGAGGGAAAATGACGCGGGATGAAATTGGGAGGAACCCCCAACGTCATCCCGGTCCATTTAACTATTGAGGATGGGGGGCAGACAGCGAAATCAGCCATTGACAGGATAATTAAGCTCACTAAGTACCCTGCCCGTCCAACCTTAAGGTTTCATGTCTGTTTTAAAAATGTTTAATAAACTTTATTTCCGTTTTATTAACATGTCCCATCTCGTGTGACATCATCACATGAGGGGGACATGTTAATAAATTTTTTATTTGGCTATTCTTGATGTTTAAAAGAACTTTCAATGATCTCCCTGAGACAGCACTTAGTGTGGAAGAGTGCACTTTGACAGTTGGGGAATCCCTCCCCACCCCCCCACCCCACACACAGGAAGTACATAGTGCTTCACGTTGGGCAGGCCGCTTAATTGGCCCGCCCACTCAAAATGGCGGCGGGGCCCATTTCGGCGGCGGAGTTCAGCTGCCCACCTGCTGCTGAGCTGGTGGGGCCCGCCCGCCCACCAAGGGCAAAATTCTGCCCTCCATCCCTCCCCACACACAATCTCTCCCTGCACAGAATCCCTCCCTCCCCAACAGACACTCGCTCCCTCCCCCCCCCATACACACCACATCCCACCCACAATCCCTCACTCCCACACAATCTCTCTCTCTCTCTGACACCCCTGGACAGCCAGTCTTTTCATCCACACCATGCAGACCCTACAGGCCCTCAAACCCCCCCACCTGTACCATCACACCGAACTGCTTCCGGCCCGAGAACGAGTGTCTCCCCTCTCACCACCCGGCCTGGCATGAATCGAGTCTCTCCTGGTCCAGCATGGAGCGAGTCTCTCTTGACCCTGCGCAGCGTGGAGCGAGTGTCGCCCTCCCACGCCCGGCCCAACACAGAGGGAGTCTCTCCCAGCCCGGTCCGGCAGCGAGTCTCTCTCTCACTCGCCCAGCCCAGCATGGAGCGAGCCTGCCCCAGTCTGGCATGGAGTGAGTCTCTCTTGGCCCTGCATGGAGTGAGTGTCTCGCTTCCCCACCCAGCATGGCACAGCAGCCCCTCTCTCTCTTCCTTTCTCCTTCTCCCCTTTCTCCAATACCTCTGTTTCCATAGCCCACTTGCTGCTGCCAGTGTTGCTGCTCCTTCAATCGTAGAGTGCTTCTTTCCCATATTTGCTGCTGATAGAGGGGGGAGGACCAGCCCACAGGCTGCGCGTTGGACAAGCCTGCTCTAACTAGTTTAGTTAATATGTTAGTTCTGGGAGAGGACAATTGCATGCAGTCCATGCCCAAATACAGCAAGACCTGGACAATACCCAGGTTTGGGCTGACAAGTGGCAAGTAATATTTGTGCCACACAAGCGCCAGACAATGACCATCTCCAACAAGAGAGTATTTAACCATCATCCCTTGACATTCAATGGCATTATCATCACTGAGTTGCCCCACTCTCAACATCCTGAGGATTACCATTGACCAGGAGCTGATCGGGAACAGTCATATAAACACTGTGGCTACAAGAGCAAGTCAGAGAGGCTAGGAATTCTGCAGTGGGTAACTCACTTCTTGACTCCCCAAAGCTTATCCACCATCTACAAGGCAGAAGTCAGGAATATGATGGAATACTCTCCACTTGCCTGGATGAGTGCAGCTCCAAGTGAAGAAACTTGGCATCATCAGGGCAAAGCAGCCCACTTGACTGGCACTCCTTCCACAAACATTCACTCCCTCCACCACCGATGCACAGTGTGTACCAGCTACAAGATGCACTGCAGAAATGCACCAAGGCTTCTCAGACAGCATCTTCCAAATTTACAACCACCACCATCTAGATGGACATGGGCTGGAGACATGAATTTTTCTCGCATTGGGCGGGCTCGGCAGGAGTGGGCGGGGTCGGCAGGAGTGGGCGGGCTCGGCAGGAGTGGGCGGGGTCGGCAGGAGTGGGCAGGGTCGGTCGCAGAGCCGACTGTCGTCAATGATCTGCTCCACGTCAGCATTTTACGCAGGTGGGCCAATGTAAGACTCGAGCGGTAGTGCTTGCTACCTGTGTGGGCGGGGGGGTGGGGGGGGTGGGGGGTGGTGCGGAGGAGGGAGAGTCGTGGCCAGCGTTCTTTCATGCCTGCTCGTGAAGGAGCGCTTCAATCTCCCTGAGGCACAGAGCTGCCCCAGGGTGATTGAAGCACTTTTGAAATAAATAAACAAATGGATTGAAAATGTAATTAAACATGTTCCCTCATGTGATTGTGTCACATGAGATGGGACATGTTTTTATATTTCAGAAAAATGTTTTTATTTAATCCGTTCATGGATGAGGTTTCCTAAAAAACTTAAAGGCCACTTGGCCTTTTCGCCTGCCCGACAACCTTACACCACATGACTGCAGTAGTTCAAGAAGGCAGCTCATCACCACCTTCTCAAAGGCAACCAGGGATGGGCAATAAATGCTGGCCCAGCCAGCAAAGCCCACACCCCATGAGTGAATGAAAAAACAATGATCCCTTCATCCAAGTCATTGATATAAATTGTAAACAGTTGAGGTCCCAGCACTGATCCCTATGGCACACCACTCGTTACATCTTGCCAACTTGAAAAAGACTTGTTTATGCCTATTATCTGCTTCCTGTTAACCAGCCAATCTTCTATCCATGCCAAAATGATACCTCCTATACCATGAGCTGTTATTTTCTGCAATAACCTTGGATAAGGCACTTTATCAAATGCTTTCTGGAAATCCAAGTACAGCACACCCATTGGTTCCCCTTTATCTACAGCACATGCTACTTCCTCAAAGAACTCCAATAAGTGGATTAAACAAGTTTTCCCTTTCACAAAACCATGTTGACTCTGCCTGATGACCTTGAGTCTATCTAAGTGCCCTGTTATAACTTCTGTAATAATAGCTTCTAACATTTTCCCTATGACAGATGTTAGGCTAACCCTGTAATTTCCTACTTTCTGCCTCCCTCTCTTTTTGAATAATAGAGTTACATTTGCTATCTTCCAACCTAATGGGACCTTCCCTGAATCTAGGGAGTTTTGGAAAATTAAAATCAATGCATCACATATCCCATTAAACACTTCTTTTAAGATCCTGGGAAGAAGTCCATCAGGACCTGGCCTCTAGTCAGCCCACAGCCCCAACAATTTGCTCAGTACTTCTCTGGTGATTGTAATTTTCCTGACTTCCATTTCCTGGTTTTTAGCTGCTTCTGCGATGTTACTTGTATCCTCTATAGTGAAATCTGATGCAAAATACCTGTTCAATTCATCTTCCATCTCCTTGTTTCCTGCCTTTTCCTTGATTAAGAAATGACAGGCCACAAAGAAAGGAAAGAAAGCTTGGGGCACAGACTTGAAACTGCAGACAAGTGACAGAACAGCCAGAATTCAACCCTTTGTGCTAAAGTCAAGGTGATGTTTCATTAGCTGCTTGCAAAGAAGGTTCTACTCTGTGCCATTCCACAGTACCATCTTTATAGTTGAGTCTTATAGGATGCTTACTGTGGAAGTGCAGCAAGCTATTTAAGTTACAGCATGTGCCAGCACTAGGCAACAGTTTCAGCAGCTGACCTTGTTTGGTCTGTATCTGCCTGTCTGCTGACTTTGGTCCCAAGAAGATAGATTTCCATAGCCTCAATTTCACACTTGACGTGTATGCAAAGTCAGCAGGCCCAGAAGCAGATGTAGGATCTGCTCCCAGGTGAGATAGCATTTTCAACGCAATTTCATGCTGGGAGGCCAAACGCGTCTTTTCACTGGTCGGCAGGGCTGGGCGGGGGGCGGGAGCCTGTTGGGCGCCAGGTTCAATGGCGTCCCAGTGGTGGATTCAAAAGCAACTCCCTGAAGGCTGCCAGAGGACACTGAGGAAGCTGTCGAGCTCACGGGATAAAGATGCGTGTGGAATAGCAATGGCATCTGCACCTGCTGGGCACACCAGGTGGGAGGGCAAGTCCGCTAGGCGCTCATCCCTGCCTGCTCTCAAATGAGTGCCTGGGAACCCTTGAGAAGGTCAGTGCCAGAAGGGACATCGTGATACCAAGGTATGGAAAGAGGACGCCACTGTACCTCATCAAGGTCGCATGGGCAGAGATGGCAGTCCAGGTCAGCAGCCGCGATGTTGTGCGGCGCACATAGATGCAGTGCCGTAAAAGGCTCAATGGTCTGCTGTGCTCGGCAAGGATGAGTACCGAGTTGGCATGGATCTGTGTGTGCAGAATTGTTAAGGGCTAGCCACCTCACCGTGGTGCTCGGGGGTGTTAAGAGTCTGAGCGCCAACTGTCAATGACATCGGCGCCAGCCAAGGCGGTGAGCTCTGGCTGCTTGGCCTGATTGGTTTGTGGGTTGAGGGCCACGACTCGGATGTGCCCTGACAGGTGTTCCTCAGGTGGGGTTGGCCAGTCTGCAATGGCGCTGCAGGAAGACAGTGGACTAATCAATGCTCTTCTGTCCTTTCAGGAGGAGAGGCCATAACAACATTGAGATGTCAAGGACCTAATAATTTTGATGAGGTACAAGATGGATGCCCTAGAGATGGAGTGCCAGAGCACTTGGTCCACCGGTCATGGAGAGGCAGTGGTCTCTGTCAAAGGTAAGAGTGCAGTTCGTAGATGCAAGAGTGTCAGAGTGTGTAAACATTGTTGCGTTGTCTTATCTGAAATTGAAACCTCAAACCTTCAGACCCCATTGTTCATTAAAAGATGATGGCACCATGATGCAGATCTCCACTGTCTCACCAGCCCGCCTAGCATGTACAGTGACAGTGTGATGGCTGATACTACTGACATGTTGTTTTTCTCCCCTAGAATCACCATCCAGCCAATGAGCAAAAGATGCCGAGGAGTCACCTTTGACACTAGAGGACCAGTGCCTGTCAGATGTGCCTGTGTCACACCCCCTCTCTCCACCAGGCACCAGCACAGGTGCAAGCACCTCAGTGGGCATTAGATTGTCAGCTACGATGTCAGTGCACAGCGGTGAGGGCACAGCACAGGCATGAGGAGCTGGTGGAGGCAAAGAGTGCCCAGGGCACCAGCAGTTGGAGCACTGCTGGGGACAAGGGCTATACTGGTTGGATGCAACTGACAAGCTTCTGGAGCCATCTATTAGGCAGCAGATGCTGAATGTCCAGTGGGATGCACGGGAGGATCTGGCGGAGATTTCTGAGGGTTTGCGAGCCTTGTTCTCTGTCATGGAGGAGTCCATGTGGAGCGTGAGTATGGTGTTGACCCTGAGCATCGAGCGCACTGCCTCCTCCATTGAGATAGTGGCAACTCTCATGGACAGGCAGCTCCAGGTACAGAGTCAGGGGTCCCTGGGGTTGCACTTGGCTCTGCAAGTCCTCACACAGGCTATAACCTCTGGCTCATTGCTCATCTCACACAATTTCACGTGCCTTTGGGCCGGTCGCACACCCAACCTCAGAACATAAAATTCAGGTCTTTGCCAGATTGTTGTACGGCTTGCATAAGTGGTTGGTAGCACATGATAGGCATTTAAAAGCAGCCATCTGGCATACCTGTGCTCTGAAAGCCAAGTCAATCATTACGTACTGTGATCAGGTGCTTCTGAAGAACATTGCAGCATTGGCTATCTGACACCTCACCTCATTGGGGGTCAGTTCCTTAATTGTTTAAGAAAAGTTTAAACAATAGGAAAATAATTTCATCTCAGTCAGCTGATATGGTATGGAGTAGCTGGTGGGAGGGCACAGAGCACCTCTTCGGAACCGGCAAGCTACTGACACCTCTTGGCCTTCTGTACTTTCTCCGAACCCAAACATACAGTTTTAAGGATCCCCTTTGGAAAACTCATTGATGCCAGTTACAATGCTATGGTCAAAATAAACAATAAAACTGACACAACTGGCATGAACATTTTAAACATTGGAGATATTCAGCAGCAATATTGCCCTAAGCTGTATGAGTGCAAGGCAGCGCAGCAATCGGGAATGCGCCATGCAGAGGAAACAGGTCACCAGTTTGTGCTCATGCCCAGCCACATGTCAATCATAAATAAGCCATGCAGTGCAACACGCCGGCTGTGCACAGCAAACAGGAGCTGCAGGGAACATTGCTCAGCAGGTCAGGCAACATCTCTCCACAGACGCTACCTAATATTGGAGCATAGAACAGAAATAAGCTATTTGGCTCTTCGAGCGCCGCCATTCAATAATCTGTCTCGTCGGTACCCGCTGGTCATGTGGGCCTCTGACACAGGCAGGCTTTCACTTCGTGCACAAATAGGGGTTTGTGAAGGTTCTGGCAATGGTTTGCTCGTGGCTATTAACAGATAGTTCATGTCTCATTGAATAATTCATTGAATGGCAGAACAGCCTTGAAGGGCTAAGTGGCCTACTCCGGTGCCTAGACTGCTGGCTGATCTGTGACCTAGCTACGTACACCTGCGTTCACCCATATCCCTTAATACCTTTGGTTAACGGAAATCTAACAACCTCAGATTTAAATTTATTGACGCAGAATCAGCTATCATTTGCAGAAGAGAGTTTTAAACATCTACCGCCCATTGTGTGCAGAAGTGTTTCCTAACCTCACTCCTGAAAGGTCTGCCTCTAATTTTTATGCTATTTTCCCTGGCCCTAAACTTCCAGCCAGCAGAAATAATTTCTCTCTATTTATCTCATCGGTTCCCTTAATATATTGAAAATTTTGATCAAATCACCCTTAACCTTCTGAACTCCAGGGACTACTGTTCTGTGATAGGTTCTTCCATCTTGGACTCTCGGCATGGGACTTGGTTCTTAGATATACAGTAGACATTCTCTGGTAACTGCTTAATACTTGTTTATTAGTATTACATCTAAACAGGTTACAGCAAGGTGCTCCTAGGCATGGTGTTCCAACCTCTCTCTTTCGAGTTTAACACATGACTCACTGATGCCAGTAGTACATCATCATCCATGCCATATATTAACAGATGGAATAAAATTAGCCAGACAGGGGCCAGTCCTGATGCACTCCTCTACTAAAGTGAAGGGGCGCCATCAGGGACGCACTAACTTTAATGAGACACTCTGTGGCAGTATACAGAAGTCGGATACGGGCGACGAAATGCGCCCTGAGCCCGAATACTCGCAGAGTCCCAAATAAATATTCATGATCCACCCTGTCGAATGCCTTCTCCTAGTCAAGAGACAGGAAGGCGCTCGACAGACCAGTCCTCTGGGAGAAGTGGATGATGTCCCGGACCAGATGGATATTATCTAAAATAATGCGCCCAGCACCATGTAGGACTGGATCATGTGGTCCAGCACAGTGCCAAGGCGAGAAGACATTGCCCTGGCAAAGATCTTGTAATCCGTGCTGAGGAGGGAGACTGGGCACCAGTTCCTCAGTTGGAGGAGATCCCTCTTCTTCGGCAACAGGACAATGACTACCCTGCGCCACGAGAGGGGCACCTCCCCGGTAGCGATACTCTCCCCCAGGACCCCCGCGTAGTCATTCCCCAGGACGTCCCAGAATGTCCTAAAGAACTCCACAGTTAGCCTGTTCAACCCCACTTGGATTTGCCCCTGGAGAGGCTATCGAGGGCGCCGGTCTTTAGGGGAGTCACGTTTCTGGCGCCCTCCGGGCTGACCTGTGGCAGGTCCTCCCACAAAACTCTATGAGCATCCTCACTGGGCGGATCCGGAGAGAACAGGGCAGTGTAGTTTTAACAATGGCCCTGATGCCCTCTGGATCTGAGACAAGTGATCTGTCGTTAGCCAGCAGCATAAGGAGCTGCTGACGGACCCAGTGTCTTTTTTTCCAGTGAGTGGAAGAAGGGGGAGCCACAGTCTAGGTCCTGGTGGAACTGGACCTGTGACCTCACGAACGCGCTGTGGGACCCGACGAGTTATAGGTCCCGCAGCGCGCCCTGCTCCTCTTCGTACACCAACCGCAGGGCCGGGTCCGCATCGAGCTGACGGAGATGTGCCTCTAAGTCGAGCACCTCCTTTTCCAAATCCTCAACCCTTCATAAAACCCCTCGCATACTCCTGACAGAGCAGGGACTGATGCAGCGCACTTACCCTCTGTGATAAGGCTCAAGAGTCAAAAGTTCACAGATGCAATATGAGGATCTATGGTGTCTCCTCACTGCATCCTCCACAAATCTAGCAGCTGTGAGGGTCCCGGGCATGTCTGCCTTGTCTGGCCAGTGTGATGGCATCATCGGCGTCCTTGCCTTTGGGAACCTCCTCACCCTCATCCCCCTCAACATCCTCCTCATTGGAGGAGACGTGCAGCTCCTGCATCTCCACCACTTATTGCCACAGAGATCTGAGCACCATGTGAGTGCAGTCAATGGCACCCTGCACCTGTGGGAAGCCTGATATCTTGGCAAATTCCAGCGCCCTTGTTTTCTAGCTTTCCTGATCCCAGATGAGATGCACAAAGTTCTGTGCCTTCGTGAGAATGGCCTCCGTGGCCTCCTGGATGCATTTTTGCATGGAGGCTTGCAATATCCCACAGACTCATAGAGTCACAGCACAGAAAAAAGGCCCTTCAGCCCATCAGGTCTGCGCCGGTCAAACAAGCACCTAACTATTCTAATCCCATTTTCCAGCACCAGGCCCATAGCCTTGTATGCCAGGGCATCGCAAGTGCACATCCAAATACTTCTTAACTGTTATGTGGGTTTCTGCCTCTACCACCCTTTCAGACAGAGAGTTCCAGAGTACCACCACCCTCTGGGTGAAAAAATTCTTCCTCACATCCCCTCTAAACCTCCTGCCCCTTACCTTAAATCTATGGCTGCCAGTTATTGATCCCTCCACCAAGGAAAAAAGTTCCTTCCTGTCTAACCTATCTATGCCCTTCATAAATTTATACACCTCAATCTCCTCTGCTCCAGGGAAAACAACCCCAGTCTATCAAACCTCTCCTCAAAACTAAAACTCTCCAGCCCAGGCAACATCCTTGTAAATCTCCTCCGCACTCTCTCTAGTGCAACCACATCCTTCCTACAATGTGGGTTCCAGAACTGCATGTTCTACTTTAACTGTGGCCTAACCAGCATTTTATACAGTTCCAGCATAACCTCCCTGCTATTATATTCTATGCCTTGGCTAATAAAGGCAAGTATCCCATATGCCTTCTTAACCACCCTATCTATCTGTCCTGCTATCTTAAGGGACCAGTGAACATGCACACCAAGGTCCCTCTGATCCTCGGTACTTCCCAGGATCCTACCGTTCATCATGTATTCCTGTGCCTTGTTTGTCCTTCCCAAGTGCATCACCTCACACTTAGCCGGATTAAGTTCCATTTGCCAGTGATCAGCTCGTCTGACCAGCCTGTCTATATCCTTCTGTGTCCTAAGGCCATCCCCCTCATTATTTACCACCCCACTAATTTTCGTGTCATCCATGAACTTACTGATCAGCCCCCCTACATTGAAGTCTAAATTGTTTATATATATATACCACAAACAACAAGGGACTCAACTACAATTCCTGTGGAACCCCATTGGACATGGGCATCCAGTCACTAAAACACTCCTTGGCCATCCCCTCTGCTTCCTGCCACTCAGCTAATTCTAGATCTAATTTGTCAAATTGCCTTGGATCCCATGGGCCCTTATCTTCGTTATCAGTTTCCCATGTGGGTCCTTATCAAAAGCCTTGCTGAAGTCCAAGTAGACGACATCAAATGCATTGCCCTCATCTACACACCTGGTCACATCTTCGAAAAATTCAATCAAATTGGTCAGACATGACCTCCCTTTAACAAAATCATGCTGACTGTCTTTGATTAATCCCTGCCTCTCCAAGCTTAAATTAATTATGTCCCTCAGAATTGCTTCTAATAGTTTCCCCACCACTGATGGTTAGATTGACTGGCCTGCAGTTCCCTGGTTTATCCCTTCCTCCCTTCTTGAATAACAGCACCACATTGGCTGTCCTCCAGTCCTCTGGCCCCTCTCCTGTGGCCAGAGAGGTATTGAAAATTATTGCCAGTGCCCCTGCTATCTTCTCCCTTGTCTCACTCAACAGCCTGGTAGGATTTCATCCGAGCCTGGATATTTATCTACTATTAAGCCTGCCAGACCACTTAGAACCTCCTCCCTTTCTATGCTAATTTCTTTAAATATATCACAGTCCTTCTGCCTGATTTCCATACCCACGTTGCCCCTCTCATTTATGAACTTGAGGTCACCTGTGGAGCCCTGAAAGGACACACTGGCGTAAAAATTGAGTGCCATGGTCACTTTCATGGCCTCTCTCAGCCAATGCCCTCCATGAATCCATGGTGCCAAATCCTACATTAGGTGGCAGATGTGAACAATCAGTTCCCTGGACATGCATAGTCTTCGGCTGGATCTCAGTCATATGCAGGAATGAAATGCGCCACCTACAGACCCTGGGTCAAGTTAGGCGCCGACCAGCAATGGTTCACTGTGGCTCTTCAGCAGCGTACGCGGGATCCTCAGTCACCCCTTCTTCCTGAGGGTGTTGCTCCTCCCTCAGCCAGGCTCTCCTGTCACTCACTTCCCCTTCATCTCTGCTCCCTGAAGCCATCAGGCACGCAGATAATTCATCAGGCTCAATGCCCCTGATGTACTCCTACAGAATAAAAGAGGGAGACATGTGGGTTAGCTTGGGTGTACAAAGAACCTCTCTTGGTTAAACCTGAAGGCCCCTTAAGACATCCAAGAAGAGTGCTGGCCATCACTTGGATGGCCAGAGTTTAGTGCGCCGCATGGCTGCCTGAAACCCTACTCACCTCCACCCACTCCACCCGACCAATTAGTGGGAGCTTTGCCCATTGGACTGCATATTGTGGTCTCAGCTCAAAAGCAGGCATTCTCCTAACCCACACTGCAAGGCTGCGCTGTTAGCTTGAATCATGGGAGAGACTGGTCCAAACCAGAGTGATGACATTGCAAGGGGCTATCAGCGCCCCCACCAGTGACTGATGCATGGCCAGCTTTTGCAAGGAGATTATACAACTTGCCCAGTTGTCTATAATCCTGTAAGACCAAAAGATGTAGGAGCAGAAGTAGACCATTCAGCCCATCCAGTCTGCTCTGCCTTTCAATGAGATGATGGCTGATCTGATAATCCTCAACTCCACTTTCCTACCTTTTCCTCATAACCTTTGACTCCCTTACTGATTTATAATCTGTCTATCTCAGCCTTGAACATACTTAGTAACCAGACAGCAACAGCCCTCTGCGCTAAAGAACTCCACAGATTCACTACTGTCTGAGAGAAGAAATTCCTTCTCATCTCTGTCTTAAGTGGGCAACCCCCTTACTCTGAGATTATGCTCTCTGGTCCTAGACTCTCCTACAAAGAGAAACAACCTCTTAGCATCTACCCTGTCAAGCCCCCTAAGAATCATATATGTTTCAATAAGGTCACCCCTTTTTCTTATAAATTCCAATGAATACAGGCCCAACCTATTCAACATCTCCACATAAGAAAATCCCTCCATACCCAGGATCAACCTAGTGAACCTTCTCTGCTCAGTCTCCAATGCCAGTCTATCTTTCCTTCGATAAGTGGACCAAAACTGTTCACAGTATTCTAGGTATGGTCTAACTAGTGCCCGGCATAATTTTAGCATGGTTTCCTATTTTTATACTCCATTCCCTTTGAAAAAAGGCCAACATTCCATTTGCCTTCCTAATACCTGTTTAACTTGTATGCTAGCTTTTTGTGAGTCATATATGAGGACCCCCAAATCCCTCTGTGCTGCAGCTTTCTGCAGTCTTTCTCCATTTAAATAATATTCATCTCCTCTATTCTTCCTGCCAAAATGCATAACCTCACATTTTCCCACATTATATTCCATCTGCCAACTCACTAACCTGTATATATCCCTCTGTAGATTCTTAGTGTCATCTTCACCCCTACCTTCCCACCTATTTTTGTATCATCTGCAAACTTGGCAATAGTACAATCATGTCATTAATATATATTGCAAATAATTTTGGCTCCAGCACAGATCCCTGTGGCACCAACAGGTTACAGGTTGTCATCCTGAAAATTCCCCCCTTTATCCTTACTCTCTGCCTTCTATTAGTTAGCCAATCCCCTATCCATGTTAATAGACTACCCCCAACACCATTGGCTCTTATCTTATTACTAGCCTTATGTGTGATTGCCCAATTTTTCTGCAGTCTACTGAAACATTCATTAGTTTACAGTCTGTGCCCGAGGGTTGAAAAGCTCTGGATCTTTTGATGGTACTCGAGTGGTGTTGCTTGAGTGGGCAGATAAGCTAGGGGCCCAATTCCAAGCATGGCAAAGTGGCTTAACCTGAACTGTCTCAGCTATGGAGTTATGATTACCTTATACAGGTTTACCCTAATGCGTGGCTCCTTCCCTGCCCCCAGCTCTGCATATACTTGTGCACCATTATCTGATGCAATGCAGCCCTTGTCCCCCTAACTCACCCCAACTGCAGTGCAGCCTTTTCTCCCCCCAACTTGCCCCAAACACAGACCAGCCCTTGCGCACCGCCCCCCCCCTCCCCCACCCCACCCCAACCCCCCTCAAACACAGTGCAGCCCTTGCCCTAGCACCACACTGTCAGCTAGCTGGGAAAAAGTGACTTGCCTGTGCCCTTGCCTGAATGCGCGGTACCTCAAACTTGAAGGCGAATGGGTGACCCTCACAAACACTGTGCAACGCTATTGTGCACTTTCCTCTGAGTTCCTCTCTAAGTTCAGCTCGCCAGGTGCACGTCTTATAAATGCTGTTTTGAAACATGTCGGTGTGCAATCACGCCAACATCCGGCAGCAGGAAATGCAGCCTGCCATTGACAGGCGAAGCAGACGATTGCAAGTTGGGTTCAGGCTGTCGTGAAATCGATTTTTGGCTTTTCTGCCATGTTGTCTGTTCACGCCCACCATGATGCCTGACGCCAATGGGGAGTGAAAATTCCATCCACTGTGTGGACAATGGAATGCATCAGCATGGTCAACACATGACTGGATCTGGCTGCAGAGAGAGCCAATACTTTAATAATCAAGGGCAACCCAGCTAGTCAGTCTGGGATACAAAGACTAGAGGGAAGGAATCTCTTGCCTAGCACAAGCGAGTACCCTGCCTCAAATGTTACCTTAGGCAGATAAGTGGGGCTTATTTGTTTCACCTGCAAGACTATATTTCCTCATTACAGGAGCTCAACCATAATTGTGTCTGATACAGCCACAAAGTTCCAACCTCCACAGCCTCCAGTGAACCAGGAGTCATTCAGACTTGCAACATTTCAACCACCATATTAAGGACTGTGTAAATGAGTGACCTGATTCTTTTTACTCTGCTAGTAATCAAAGTGCTTATTACATCTTTAGAAATCATCTTTTCTTGTGTGTGGCGGTCTGTTTGTTTAGAGTGTTTGGGTGTTATGAAAAATAAATGTTTATCCTTTCTTCTGATTTAAACTTACAAGAAAACCTGTTTTGTGTCTGTTCTTTAAAGTTGCAGCACAAAAAGGGGGAGAAAAACTCCCCTAAAATACGTATTGTTACAGTCAACCAAGGGGTGAGAAAAGGGGCAGATTGTCCCACATCTCTCCCCGTCCATAACAATAGTAACATTTTTGTCACAAGGTTAAATTTTCATTCATGCCTGAACTGCTGATATGTGTTCCGAAGCAGAGTCATATTGGACTTGAAACAGTAATCCTGTACCTCTCTCCACAGATAATGCTAGACTTGCTGACTTTTTGCAGTATTTTCTGTTTTTGTTACTAATATGGATTCCTGCTCCTCAAATTGTTCAAATTTCAAATGTTACTGGAGTAATTTGAGCCAGGATTTCCTGGTCGGCGAGAGGGGGGTGGGGGTCGGGGGCCCGCTCGCCAACACGCAAAATGACGGGGGATGACATTGGGCGGAACTCCCGACATCATCCCGCCTTATTTCAATTTTCAGGTTGGCGGGGGCTCAGCAGAATCAGCTCTGCACCCACCAACCTGTCAACGGCCAATTGAGGCCATTGACAAAGTAGCTAAAGTAATTAATGGACCTCCCCATCTAACCTTAAGGTTGGCGGGCAGGCTGGGAGCCCTGGCGGGCTTAAGAAAAAGTGTAAAACCTCATCCAGTGGGCGGGATGAGGTTTCATGTAGGTTTTAAATTTTTTAATAAAATTGTCAATGAAAGTGATGGACATGTCCCAACTCATGTGACAGTGTCACCTGAGGGGACACATCAGGGAAATTTAGTTCTTCTGTTTTCAAAGTTTTTTCGGACAGGAGCCGATCTCCCTGAGGCAGCACTTAGCCTCAGGGAGATGAGTGCGCTCATTTGCGGGCGTGTGCGAAAGAGCACACTCTCGGCTCAGGAAATCCCCACCCGCAAAGGGATGTCACGCTGGGAGGGCCTTAATTGGCCTGCCCATGTAAAATGGCGGTGCGCCCATTCCTAAACTTCCCCCCACCCCCCCCACAACGGGGGGGAAATTCTGCCCTTGGAGTTTATGCAATAATGCAAAATGGGCGGCAGTGAATTTCACACTGCATCAAAATTTAACTTGATCGATTTTTTTTTCTATTTGTAGAAATAAAAATGAAGGAAGATACGGAATGAACTGCCAGTTCAGTATCACTTGTTTTACATTATTGTGAGTCAAATTTCATTGTATGATAAACATTTTATCTTGATCACTGAATTATCACATGGTGCTGAGCTGCATCAGTAATCATTGGCACTAAATACAAACTTCTGACCGAGGTTGGCTTATTCATCAATAGGCATTTTACAAGTTCCTCCATTGTTGCATTCAGTAGTTGCACATTTGCCAGCAACCAGGATTTCATGCTGACAGCAATGTTAACCCAGGTGTCAACTTGTAAGTTTTTATAAGAAAATTCAGCTTCTCCCACAGGAATTAAAAATAGTCAGTAATAGCTAATTAGATCACGCAAAATGAAAGATTGCATAATGTTAGCGTCAATCAGATCGGCTGAAAGGCAGGACTAAAGATTGCTAGATTGGTCGGAGGATTGACTGGTGGCCACCAGAACCAATCAATTAGATGTTATGTTTTCCTACTGTTGGTTGCAAATGAATTTCAGATAAAAAAACTTTAGATACCATTTTAACCCAACTGGCCCTCTGGCAATTTTTAAAAATTAATTTGCAGGATGTGGGCATCGTTGGCAAGGCTAGCAGTTATTGCCCATCTCTAATTGCCCTTCAGTAGGTGATAGTGATCTGCCTTCTTGAACCGCGGCAATCGTTTTGGTGTAGGTACACCCACAGTGCTGTTAGGGAGAGAGTTCCAGGGTTTTGACCCAGCGACAGTGAAGGAACAGCAATATATTTCCAAGTCAGGATGGTGAGTGGCTTGGAGGGGAACTTCCAAGTGGTGGTGTCCCCCATGAATCTGCTGCCCCTGTCCTTCCTAATGGTAGTGGTTGTGGGTTTGGAATGCTTGCTTATCTAAGCTGCTTGTTATACAGCCACTTTGGGGGGTATTTTATGATGATTAAGCGGGGCCTAGTGGTAATGTCACAGGATTAGTAATCCAGGGGCTCAGGCTAATCCTCTGGGGATTAGCCCCAGCAGCTGGTGGAATTTAAATTCAATTAGTAAAGAAAAAAACTGAAATTGAAAGATAGTCTCAGTAATGGTGACCATGTAACTAACATCAATTGTTATAAATCACAGATCACAGATGTCCTTTAGGGAAAGAAATCTGCTGTCCTTACCTGGTCTGGCCTACATGTGACTCCAGACCCACAGCAACGTATTTGATTCATAACTGCCCCTCTCAAATGGCCTAGCAAGCCACTCAGTTCATGGGTAATTAGGGATGGGTGACAAATGCTGGCCTTGGCAGCGACACCCACATCTCATGAAAGAATGAAAAAGATACGAAGCTCGCGAGGTGACGAATTAGGCGGGGTGTAAAATGTTGATTACCTGGCAGCGAGTTGAGATGCAGAGATGAAGTCAGTGGTGTGTTTGAGGCCTGTTGGGCCTCATGCTGGCCTGTGACAGGTTTGTACTTGGAATGCAATTGCATACCGTAAATATTCATTAGCACAAAATGTTTCTTAATGAAGTCCTATGTTAAAGATAAAGTCAGTAGCGCATGAGAATCTTGTCGCACCTAGTTCACGTTTGTTAAAAGGCGATGTGCGCCAGTCGGCTTTGTGCAGTTGTGTCTAAGTCCAGCAGTTTTCTTTGTCAAACTCTGTGGCACAAGAGATGTTAGCAGGCGAATGGCAATTTGCTTGGAGGCTCAGGTCTGGCAAGTGTTGGGGGAGAGTGTAGCGTGTGTTTGGGGCATGGCGAGCGGAAGAGAGATCCGGGGAGGGCAAGGGGTGTGGTTATGGGCTGGGAATAATGGAAGAGGGGTCCAAGGGAGGAAAGAGGGTTAGGCCAAGGATATGTAGGAGTAAAGTGGGAAGGGCCTAGCATCTTGGGAGTGTGTGCGTGTGTGTGTGTGTAGTGAGATGCTGCGGGGGGAGGAGGGTAGGGGAAGGTGTAGAGTGTGTTAGTGGGCACAGTCAGTCAAAATAAAAAAGTGAGGGGCCTAAAGGGCAGTGTCAGTGCGTCCAAATCTGGGTCCACCTCAGGATTTCTACCTGGCAGAATCCTTACAGGGCTTTGGGTTCTTCTGCAACATTTTAATATCCTCGCTGAGAGAGATCTCAGACAATGTCCTGTGCAATGGATAGAAGGGAGGGCCACCTAAGCCTGCAAGTTCAGCCCTGTGCCACTGAGTGGTGAGTACAACACTGGACACTAACATGAACATTCAATAGAGAATGAACTAAAAACACAACATTGTTTCTTCCACGATAAGGAAAATGTCCCCAATTCCCCCGTAACCATCCATGTGTGACATTGTTGAGGCGTGCCAGTATATTTAAGTCTTTGACTAAGCTAGTTTCACCAAATAATGATGATGCCAACATGAATGAAGTGAAACAAATGTTGTGTGAATTAGTTACAATTGAAATTTAAATTTGAAAAATAAAACACACATGCCGCATTCGTGCTCTTAATAAATCGTATGTTAATTGCAATGGAGTTGTGCAGGAAGGTTTTGGCTATAATGCATTGAAAACGTCCCCCTGCTGTGGAATCTCACATGTCTCCTGTGCATGCCACAGGGACTTAAAATTTTAATTGTAATTGCGTAGGAAATAGGAAAGAGCAAGAGAATGGAAGTGGCCCATACTTCCCAGTTCCAACATTGGGAACAGGTCACCACTGACAAAATTCCACCTTCTATTTTACTATCCATTCACTGTGGAGCTACGATCTAGACCCAAAAAACTGCACAGAGAAGAACGTGGAACTTCACTCACTCAGGCCACCAAACCCTCCACAAGGAAATCACAGGCTGGTAGCACAGGGTCCTCGGTGTGAGTGTCGCCAGACCACCCAGAAAAATAATTTGCTACTTTGAAAGGTTGACACAAGTCTGAGATATTTGGTCCAGGTTGCAAAAGGGCACTTTTAAAATGCATTCATGGGATGTGGACTTCGCAGGCTGGGCCAGTGTTTATTGCCCATCCCTAGTTGCCCTTGAGACGGTGATGGTGAGCTGTCTTCTTGCACCGCTGCCGTCCATGTAGTGTGGCTACACCCACAGTGCTGTTAGGGAGGGAGTTCCAGGATTTTGACCCAGCGACAGTGAAGGAATGGCGATATATTTCCAAGTCAGGATGATGAGTGACTTGGAGGGGAGATTCCAGGTGGTGGTGTTCCCATCTATCTGCTGCCCTTGTCCTTGTGGATGGTAGTGCTCGTGCGTGTTGAAGGTGCTGTTGAAGGAGCCTTGGTGAATTCCTGCAGTGCATCTTGTAGATGGTACATACTGCTACTGTGTGTTGGTGTTGGAGGTAGTGAACTTTTGTGGGTGTGGTGCCAGTCAAGTGGAATGCTTTGTCCTGTATGGTGTCAAGCTTCTTGAGTGTTGTGGGAACTGCACTCATCCAGGCAAGTGCGGAGTATTTCAATCATAATACATGATAAGTTTCTCAACCCCATTCTCCCGCCTTCTCCCCGTAACCTTTGATTCCCTTACCAATCAAGAACCTATCTATCTCGGTCTTAAATACACTCAATGACCCGGCTTCCACAGCCTTCTGTGGCAATGAATTCCATAGATTCACCACTCTCTGGCTAAAGAAGTTTCTCCTCATCTCCGTTCTAAAAGGTCTTCCCTTTACTCTGAGGCTGTGCCCTCGGGTCCTAGTCTCTCCTACTAATGGAAACATCTTCCCCATGTCCACTCTATCCAGGCCTTTCAGTATTCTGTAAGTTTCAATTAGATCCCCCCTCATCCTTCTAAACTCCATCGAGTATAGACCCAGAGTCCTCAAACGTTCCTCATATGTTAAGCCTTTCATTCCTGGGATCGTTCTCGTGAACCTCGTCTGGACCCTCTCCAGGGCCAGCACATCCTTCCTGAGATACGGGGCACAAAATTGCCACAATATTTTAAATGTGGTCTGACCAGAGCCTGATAAAGCCTCAGCAGCACATCCCCGCTTTTATGTTCTAGTCCTCTCGAAATAAATGCCAACATTGCATTTGCCTTCCTAACTACCGACTCAACCTACAAGTTAACCTTAAGAGAATCTTGGACTAGGACTCCCAAGTCCCTTTGCACTCCAGATTTCTGAATTCTCTCCCCATTTAGAAAATAGTCTATGCCTCTATTCTTCCTACCAAGTGCATGACCTCACACTTCCCCACATTGTATTCCATCTGCCACTTCTTTGCCCATTCTCCTAACCTGTCCAAATCCTTCTGCAGCCTCCCTACCTCCTCAATACTACCTGTCCCTCCACCTATCTTTGTATCATCTGCAAACTTAGCCAGGATGCCCTCAGTTCCTTCATCTAGATCATTAATGTATAAAGTGAAAAGTTGTGGTCCCAACACTGACCCCTGCAGAATTCCACTTGTCACCAGCTGCCATCCTGAGAAGGACCCCCTTATCCCCAAACACTGCCTCCTGCCAGACAGCCAATCTTCTATCCATGCTAGTACCTTGCCTCTAACACCATGGGCTCTTATCTTACTGAGCAGCCTCCTGTGCGGCACCTTGTCAAAGGCCTTCTGGAAGTCCAAGTAGATAACATCCATTGACTCTCCATTGTCTAACCTACTCATTACCTCCTCAAAGAATTCTAACAGATTTGTCAGGCATGACCTCCCCTTGATGAAACCATGCTGAATCTGCCCGATTTTACCATGCACTTCCAAGTACTCTGAAATCTCATCCTTAATAATGGACTCTAAAACCTTACCAACGACTGAGGTCAGGCTAATCGGCCTGTAATTTCCCATCTTTTGCCTCATTCGCTTCTTAAACAAGGGAGTTACATTAGCGATTTTCCAGTCCTCTGGGACCCTCCCTGACTGCAGTGATTCCTGAAAGATCACCACTAACACTTCCACTATCTCTTCAGCTATCTCCTTCAGAACTGTGATGTAATCCATCTGGTCCAGGTGATTTATCCACCTTCAGACCTTTCAGTTTTCCTAGCACCTTCTCCTTGGTAATGGCCACTATACTCACCTCTGACCCCCGACTCTCTTGAACTTTGGGGATGTCACTCGTGTCTTCCACTGTGAAGACTCTCGCCAAGTAGCTATTCAGTTCCTCCGCCATTTCTTTGTTCCCCACTACTACTTCTCCAGCGTCATTTTCCAGCAGCGCAATGCCTCTCTCTTACCCTTTATATATCTAAAAAAAACTCTTGCAATCTTCTTTTATATTACTGGCTAGTTTACCCTCATATTTAACCTTCTCCCTCCTTATTTCTTTTTTAGCTATCCACTGTTGGTCTTTGTAGGCTTCCTAATCCCCTGGTTTCCCACTGCTCTTCGCCGCATCGTATGCTTTCTCTTTAGCTTTTATGCTGTCCCTGACTTCCCTTGTCAGCCATGGTTGCCTTGTCCTTCCTTTAGTATGCTCCTTCTTCCTAGGGATGAATTTTTGCTGTGTCTCCCAAATTACTCCCAGAAACTCCTGCCATTTCTGTTTCACTGTCTTTCCTGCTAGGCTCATCTCCCAGTCAATTCTGGCCAGCTCCTCCCTCACGCCTCTATAGTTACCTTTATTTAACTGTAATACCGTTACATGTGATTCCAGCTTTTTCTTCTCAAATTGCAGTGTAAATTCTATCATATTATGATCACTTCCTCCTAAGGGTTCTTTCACCTTAAGCTCTCTTATCAAATCTGCCTCATTACACATCAGTAAATCTAGAATTGCCTGTTCCCTAGTGGGCTCCACCACAAGCTGCTCCAAAAAGCCATCTCGTAGACATTCCACAAATTCCTTTTCTTGGGATCCACTACCAACCTGATTTTCCCAGTCTACCTGCATATTGAAATCCCCCATGATCACAATAACTTTGCCTTTCTTACGCGCCTTTTCTATCTCCTCTTGTATCTTGTGCCCCACATCCTGACTGCTGTTCGGAGGCCTGTACATAACTCCCATCATGGTTTTTTTTTTTTACCTTTGCAGTTCCTCAACTCTACCCACACAGATTCTACATCATCTGACCCGACATCATTTCTTGCTATCGATTTAATTTCATTGCTTACTAACAAAGCAACCCCACCCCCTCTGCCAACCTGCCTATCTTTTCAACAGGATGTATATCCTTGGATATTTAGCTCCCAGTCCTGATCCCCTTGCAGCCATGTCTCAGTGGTACCCACCACATCATACCTGCCAATTTCAATCTGCGCCACAAGCTCATTTACCTTATTTGGTATACTGCGTGCATTCAGATACAACACCTTCAATCCTGTATTTCCCATCCCCTTTCTCATTGTCGTCCCTTTATCTGATGTGCTTGAAGTTAAATTCCTAGCCCTTTCCAAACACTCTGTCCTATTTTGTGTTCTGGGGACTTTAATAGCCTCTCCTGGGCTGTCCGTTCTTTTCAGTTTTTTTCATAATTTTCCATGAAGTTGAATCCACCCCCCCACACACTAACCTGCTGCTTTGTTTCCCATTAGTCATACTTCTTGGAGTTTTACCCTTCCCTCCTCCCCCACTTTCTAGTTTAAAGTCCTGTTGACCACCCTATTTACCCTTTTGCCAGAACATTGGTCCCAGATCGGTTCAGGTGGAGACCGTCTCAATGGTACAGATCCCTCCTGTTCCAATACTGATGCCAGTGCCCCACGAAATGGAACCCCTCTTTCCCCCGCCACTCCTTTAGTCACGTGTTTACTTCCCTTATTGTCACATCCCTATGCCAATTTGCACATGTCTCGGGTAGTAATCCGGAGATTATAACCCTTGAGGACCTGTTCTTTAATTTAGTTCCTAGTTCCTGATAATCCCCAAACAGGTCCTCTTTCCTAGTCTTACCTATGTTATTTGTCCCGAAGTGGACCACAACAACTGGATCCTCCCCCTCCCTCTCCTAAATCCTTTCAAGCCGGACAGAGATGTCCCTCACCCGAGCAACGGGCAGGCAACATACCATGCGGGACTGTCAATCCTGCTTACAAAGGAAGCTGTCAATTCCCCTTGTTATAGAATCCCCTACAACTACCACTGGTCTTTTTGCTCCCCCCTCTTGAATGGCCTCCTGTGTCACGGTGCCGTGGTCAGCTGGCTCATCCTCCCTACAGCCCTGTTCCTCATCCACACAGGGAGCAGGTACCTCGTACCTGTTGGACAAGGTCAAGAGCTGAGGCTCCTCTGTTCCTGAACACAGGATCTCTCTACCTGCCTCACTTGCAGTCACACCCTGCTGACCCTGACCACTGACCACTGACCGGACTTGAGGTACTTAATCCACCAGATGTCACCACCTCCTGATACAAAGCGTCCAGGTAACTCTCCCCCACCGGATGTGCCGCAGTGTCCGGAGCTCAGACTCCAGCTCATCAATTCTGAGCCACAGTTCCTCCAGCAACCAACACTTGCTGCAAATGTGGTCACTGCAGCTCGCCGTGGGATCTCCCAGCTCCCACATCATACAGCTACAGCACATCACCTGCCCAGCCATCTCTACTTAGATAATTAATTTATTAATTAGCATTGCAGTGTTTTTTTTTTCAAATTTGGTGCAGATTTCCTACCAACCAATCAGGTCACAGCTTTCCTGTGACATCACTTTTTTAGTTTTGACTTCAGTTACTCTGTGCCCCAAGGTCACCGCTCTGGTGCTTCTCCCTCCGAGTCTGCTCCCTGGAGACAAGGTCGTGGATCCCCAAGGTAAGCTAGATTTATACTCACCGCTCTGGTGCTCCTCCCTCTGAGTCTGCTCCCAGGATTTACTCACCAGTCAACTGCTTTTCCTTTAAAATCCACTTTCAGAAGAGTTTCCCTCACAGTTTCAATGGTTTATTAGCCTCGCCGGTATCGCTCATGTGAAAACAGCACCGTACTACCCTTCCTAAATGGTCTGGCTGAAAGAAGGGTTCTAATGTTCAAGACAAGCATGAGAGACCTAACTGGCATTTCCTTGGCAACCAAGCTAGCACACTTTCTTTTTCATCACACAACAACAGTTATCACACCTATGGAGTTATTGTTGAAATGTCATCTCAGGATGAGGTTGTGATTAAGAATGCCAAATTTGGAGGGGAAGGTGGAAAGGAGTCAGGGAAGTCAGAAAACTAGACATGACTGGCATAGCCATGAGAGAAAATTTACCATGGGAGAGGCGGTGCATGTGAAAAACTTCGGGGAAGGACCAAAGTGGTTACCGGGTGAAATAAATGCGGTGACTGGACCTCTATCTTACCATGTGGATGTTGAAGGCCGGATCATCCGTAAACACATGGACCATTTAAGGAAGTGAGAGGCAAATTACCAATATTTGGTTCCACCAGTGATCATAATCGAGTCTGCCTTTCCTGTTGAGGATACTCATCCAGGACTGACATGTCTGATGTTCCTGTAAGAGTTGAGAATACAGAACTGCAAGCGCCCACTGAAGCACCCGATGTTTAGGCAGCTCCAGAAATGGAGATTCCTGACAATGAATCTGAAGTCGTGGAGCTGCGACATTCCACACCTATCAGGAAACCACCTGAAAGACTGAACTTGTAAATCCCTTACCCCTTAAAAGGGAAGGCATGTGGTAATTATGGTTTTATTTAGTGTGTAATGTACCTTTAAGAATAATGTGTTAGGCAAGATCACATGATCTGTAGTAACCAATAGGTGAATAGCATGGGCTACCTCAGCTGTCAGTGTAGAGTTAGAGTTTGAGCTAGAAGCACACGTGTAGTTGCTGCTGAATATATTGTAAATAAGCTTAAAGTTTCCCCCAAGAAGAGCCTGCAGGTCGACTCTATCACTAGTAGTATAATTCGGCCACCCTCCCACATATTGTGTACTGGTTTCTCCGACATGGGCAAAAGGGAGCAAGATAGGGCACTGCTGTCCTGCATGGTCAATGTCATCTGCTCCTGTTCATTGGCAGCTGCATGTCTCAATGGTGACATGTCCGCAGGGGTACTATGGTTGTGCTCCATTAAATGGAGCATTCCAAATCAGTACAATCTATTATGACTATTTCTTCGCAAATCGAAAAGCAGCATCCTAATCCATATCGGAAATCTTCTAAGTATTTGGTGTAAAAATGGGACCTGCTTTTTTTCAGATAGGTCCCTTGTGTGAATCAAAACTACTTCATACACTGAAATAGATTGTTATCTGCATCGCTCTTGACGATCACAAACAGCACTCCTAATATTTCCCAATAACATAAAAATAGTTTTAAACAAAGAAATTATGTGTAACAAGGTTTACTCGTTAGATATGCAAGAGTACAATTTAAAATCAGGCTTTTGGTACATTGTTTCACTTAGCTATAACACTTGATGGGAAAATACAACCTCCTTCATTACTTGCTCTCTGATCTTATCAATGGCAAATAATTAACCTTCAGCTTATAGCAAACATGCTGAATCATAGGTCTGAGGCTTAATACTAAGACACATATTAAGCAGACACAATGCGAACAGCAAAGTGTAGAAGAAATCACAGCAAAAATCAATGCTTTACCTTTTATAAAAGTTAATAAAGACATTGTTAGAAATTGATCTTAACCCTGATGTCACCTACAAGAAGTGTTTAAATTGAAATTAATTGTACCCTTTATTCCAATAATCTATTTCACTGCTTTCACTTTTTGTTAATTCAATTATTATAACATGCAATAATTGTATGACCTAGAACTCCGATGCATATTTTGTATGAGTCCAAATGGTAGTTCATCTTACTGAAGCTCTTTACTGCTCCATTTGGAAGGGCTGTAGCTACATCATACTAACTGTAGCTTTATTTCATTCCCATAAAAACATCTCAAAAAATGACCCAGTTTACTTAATTGTCAATTTAAACGTGGAAGAGAATATCAAGGAATCATTGCAAAAATGTAATTGATTTTGGACAAGCTTGACATTTTTATGCTTTTGAACACACCTCTGAAGAGTTAGGAGAATCTCATGTCAGTGAATACATTTAATTATAGTCTAGAGAATAAAAATGTTAAGCTAATGTCTAGCAATTGGATCAGATTAAATGTAGTGAATGCCTACAGGTTGAGGCTGTCACCAACAATCACAGCTGATTATTTCCCTTGCTGCTTCTCATGAAAGGACATTTTAACATAACATTGTTTATCCATCTTGCAGCTTTCCTAGCAAAATGTATATCTTTGAATGTCATCTTTTCAAAATGACATTTAGTGACAAGAAATAAATTTTCTCCTTAAACACAATTAGGTTTATATCATGTATGATCTTCCATTATCCACCTTAACCAAACTCCAAAATTTTCAAGGTTGCTTACATCCTAATTTTCATTTACCCGATTACCCAACCGTCATTTCTGACCTCTACTGACTTTCCAACTCAAATCCCTCAAAGGATCCAATTTAATATTCAGTTTCAAATTTCCTGATCATCTTGCTCTCTGCCACCTTCTCCAGTCAAATTTTCCCTACTGCACCCTTCAGTCACCCAACTCTGCCCTCCCATCACCCCAACATCGGTGACCAAGCTTTCAGTTGCCCCAGCTTTGCTTTCTGAAACTCGTTTCATACATATTGTTCCTTTTTCCTTCTTAGCTTGTTTCAAAGCCCTACCCAAAGCTAACAATTTCGACACTGCCTAAGTCACGACCTCGACTTTCTCACGATGCTCAGCATTTGTTCCCCTTATTCCTTTGTAAAGCACCTTGGTCACCTCGGTGGTGTAGACCTCACAAAATGAGAGAGACACGCAGAGATGAATCAGTCTTGTAGGCAATGGTACAGAATTTCCAGCAGAAGCAGTGTAGATGAGGCCTGGTGTTCCACCTGGGCAGAGTCCTTTTCTGTGAGGCTGTTAGTCAGTTGATTAAAACAGCAGATTGAGCTATTCAGTTTAGCAAGGCAATGGTAACTTGTTCAACAAGCCAGATGCCTATGTCACATGACCCCCACTTCTCCACCTGGTCTCCAACAAAGGATGTGTATCCATCATTTGGAATGCAGCTAGGTTTCAAAGATTGCTAAGTGTCTCAGCCATTATGAATCGAAAGAAATGTTGCAGGGCCTGTTGTCTTAGCAGATCATCAGACTCCTTCTGGCCAGCCTGGGTTTTTAAATGCAGATGGCCTTTGTATAGCTCTCTTTGAAGGTGGGCTATGCGGTCCACAGATGGTCATTAGTGACTCCTCAGAGATAACAAGGTGTATGTTTCCCTGAAACTGCAAGGTAGCCTCTTTTGTTCAGGGGTCACAGACAGACATAGGCTCAGTCATTTTAAGGATCTTGTTCAGTCTTTAAATTCACAAAATAGCAATGAGGAAATCTATTTATATTATAAAAATATACAGGGTGAGCTCTTAGTCCCTCACACTCCCTAAATATTTCTGCTTCTCTAGAGTGTGAACTGAGAGAGTGCTGCAGGGTTGGATGAGACATTAAACCAAGTTCCCCTACCCTCACAGGTGGATCCAAAGATCTCATGGTGCCATTTTGAAGTAGATCAGAGGAGTTCTCTTTGGTTCTTGGTCATTACTTATCACATTTGCACATCACCTGAAGTTGTTATATCACTTCCCCATAAATAAAACCAAGCACCATCAGTCTTGCCATTATCTTGGTGGTGAATTCTGAGTTACAATCCGTAGAATATTAGCCTCCTGCTAATTTGCCCTTGAACATTTTTGGTTAGCGTTTTTTGATTTAATTTTGTTACGCATCCTTTTAGGTGCATACATGGCTTCCTTTTACTCGAGGTTGGTTTTTCACAGCATCTGTTTCTCCACCCAAACTTTGACCAAGCCCTTTGTCAGTTTACTTAAATAGCACTCTTGAAATCAGGAATAAACATTACCTTGTTAATAGCCCTTGGGTGATTAATAATATTAAATTGAATAATTTTATAATCACTGCTGCACTGTGCGTGGAACTGTGATACAGCTAGAGGGCCACTTCTAAAAAAAATAAATTAAGAATTTGAGAATCCAATGTCACATAAAGAAACAAAAGAAAAACTCCTTAATTTAGCCTATTTCACAATGCCAGCACATCCCAAATAATTTTACAGCCAATTAAGTACTTTTGAAGTGTAGTCACTGTTGCAATGTATGAAACAATCAGCCCTGTTTATGGCCCAGATTTTTCCAATCGTGGGTGGGCTGGACGGGACCGAGCAGGGGAAGGCATGGAGCTGATCTCTGCCCGCGATCGGCTCCGCACCACCATTTTACGTCTGTCCTATGTTTACTTCCCTATCCTTAAATCTCATTGTTAAGGAGATAACCCATTGGCTGCCTTGCACACTCTGGTCGCAGATGCCCCATCTCTCTCATTGCACTGTTATCAATTGTGTTTTCAGCAACTTATTGGGCACAAAAATGATGATTTAGAGTATGCAGAGACACAACATACTTATGGCAAATCAAAACTACCAAACCTTTGTCAGCTCAATATGTCCCTACTACAACAAATTCTGGACCTATTTTTCTTCTGCACTTAATTTTGATGTCAATATTTGTAGTGAAGTGAGAGCAATCAGGCTAGATAATTGGATGATGGTAATAAGGTGATGCTAAGAATTATGAGAATGTGTATTGAGAATGGGAGGAAAGGATCACACAGAGCACTTGTCGATAGTTGATCTTGAACCCTGGCAGCTCGGGTCAATGGTGGTTGATACTACTTATGTTCTTCCTCCTCTTTATTCTACTGTTCCTCCTCCTCCATGAACAAAGATCTGGTTACCTGCTCAGGACTCTATTGCAAAATTCCTCCAGAATGGTCCATGCGTGGAAGCATTGCTTGAACATGCCTGCTGTATGATGAATGGAGGCATTACAGCTCTCATTGTTAATCAGCAGTGCAGCTGGATCCCTGATAGGAGGTATAAACCATGTCCAAATTCCCCAATAGGCAGCTTGTGACATGATGGCTTAATTGGAACAGGGGCAGCACAAAGCACCGGCACAGGCTAAAAGAGTCATGATTGATAGTAGGAAATTGCGCATGGAGCAGCATTATGCACAGCTTGTGGTCACAGACAAAGGGGTTGCTGACAGCGTGGAATATGCCTTTCCACGGACAAAGCTGTGAGGATGGTGATGGTGATGGTGATGGAAGGAGATTGCAGTTTATGCATCCTGGGGATGCTGCAAAGTGGGTGAAATCTAGTGCTCTCTTGTCCTGCTTCATTCTGTCTATTGGGAAAGTGTGGAGAGCCTCGGTGAGATCCCTTATTTGCTCGTGCACAACAAAACTTGGATATTTTGCTGATGTCACCCACTGCAGCCTGAAAGGAGCCTGTTGCACAAAGGTTAAGGGTCACAGTGATCTTGATAAGTCCTGCCCATACCTTGATTTGAAGCTTGCATTGTTGCTGCAACAGGTGTCACAGCTTAGTGACAATCCTTATCGTGAAGCCCATGAAGCAGCTTGATCCAACATGGCAAGCAATGAGCCTCCAGCAATGCACTCCACCCATCATTTTGAATGCAAATTCCTGCAGCAGGAAAATTTAAGAACAGTGATTAAATAAGCAATGCCATAAATTAAATATGCACATTCATTTTTGAAACAATAATTATTTCCAAATTCAATTACAAATTGAAACATTTTTAAATGAATTGCATCTCATTAAATGCGACTCACAGGCTCACATTAATTATTTCCTGTATTGTTTCTCCAGCACAGTTGCTGTCTGCCGGAGCTTAATTAAATCATAAGAAAGCTTCATAGCATTGTACCACAGATCGGGCTGATGCTTCTGAATTCCACAAACAGGTTTATAATGTTGGCAATACCTTCTCTGGTCAGCCCACCTGTCAAGTTTCCATTTCCCAAATGTCAGAGAAAGTTGTTCAAAACAGCAGTGGCTCCCTGCCAAAAGAAATATTTCCAGGCGTCTACCAATTGTTACAGACATGACCTTTAGACCCATATATTTAGTCATCATACATTTCAAATAACCCATCTAATCAGATTATGTCCCAAACCCCTCATTATTTAAAAAAATCTCAATCATTTCCCCTCTAAGCATGTCCTTCCTTGCAGTGTATAGCCCTAATGTCTAGACCCCACTCTGATAACTAACAGCCCTAAGGTTTGGTATTATCCTGATGCTCCTGCTCTGCATCGTCCCTGAAGCTTCAATTCCTTTATTATGAGCAAGCACAGGAAAAGTTCATAGTTTGAAGAGTTGATGGTGGTCTCTGGTTACAAAAAAAAACAATTAGAAGCGCTGGGGCTGAATTTTCATGTTAATGGCCGGTAACATGAGCTAGGATGGTTTCCAGGTAACAAACCCATCCCCAGTGGGAAACAGAAATGATGCATGATATTCAAGGGGCGACCCCATAATTCATATGGAGATGGGTTCAATGCCCAGTTAGTGGCTTTGGGGGCAGGCATAAAGGCAGAACTTTCAAAATTCAGACCCAATTTTAACAGACCATGGTGGCCATAGCTGTGGCTGTTGTTTGTTTCAAGCTGCTGTCATCTTTAAGATATCCCATGAGAGCCGAAGGCCTGGAACCCAGAGAAGGGTGGGTGTTAGAGGCTGTGAGGGAGAGGGGGGAAAATGAATCCCAGAGGGCTGCTGGAGAAGGCCACCCACACTGACAAAACATGCCTGCAGGGCATCAATGCAATTCTGAGCTGTAGAAGTATCACCTGGAGACCATGGATGCAGTGCCGGATATGGTTCAATGACCTGATAAGTTCTTGCAAGTTTAGTGTCACTCTCAATCCTCAGGACAGGCCCCAGGGTACTCACCTTCCAGCTGACACACCACTTGAGGAGTCTGAGGCTGCATGCCACTCCTGAGCATGGAATAAAGTGTGCCCAGGGCACTTAATGCTGATTTGGAGTAACACATGGTTTGTTCTGATACAGCTCAAAGCTCATGTAACTTTTCAGATGAAACATCAATAACTGCCAATAAAAACACACAGGGAATTTGTTATCTTTCTAGAAAGTTAGTTGATTCACAACTCTACTGCCTCAGTTATAGGGCACAATTTGTTGACAGACTACAACCACAAAATCTTTGCCAGCTCAGTGTGTTCTTAAGATTAAAGAGAAGATAGCTTCTAATGTAGCTACAAGACAATTTTGCCTATATCAGCATTTGGTCCTCAGGCAAAGTGATAACAATTTTCTTTATATCCATTCACAGGATGTGGATGTTCCTGGCTAGACCAGCATTTATTGCCCATTCCTAATTACCCTTGGGAAGGTAGTGGTGAGCTGCCTTCTTGAACCACTGCAGTCCATGTGGTACACTCACAATGCTGGTAGGAAGGGATTTCCAGGATTTGTACGCAGCAACAGTGAATGAGCAAAGGGACATAAGACTTAGGAGCAGGAGTAGGCCATTCGGTCCCTCAATCCTGCTCTGCTATTCGATAAGAACATGGCTGACCTGATTGTAGTCTCAACTCCACTTTCCTGTCTGCTCCGTAATCCTTGACTCTCCTGTCTAACAAAACTCTAATTCTGTCTTGAATAAATTCAATGACCCAGCCTGCACTGTTTTCAAGGGAAGAGAATTGCACAGGCTAGCAACCCTCCAATACAGTTCCAGGTCAGGCTGATGTGTGGCTTGGAGGATAACTTGCAGATGGCGGTGTTCCCATGCATCTGCTGCCCTTCTCCTTCTAGGTGTTAGGGACTGTGATTTTAGAAGGTGCTGTTGAAGGAGCCTTGATGAATTGTTACAGCGCATCTTGTAAATGGTACACACGGCTGCCACTGTGCGTCGATGATTGAATGTGGACAGTGCTGGATAGGATGCAGATCAAACAGGCTGCTTTGTCTTTGCTGGTGTCAAGCTTCTTGGGTGTTGTTGGAGCTGCACTCATCCAGGCAAGTGGGGAGTATTCCATCCCATTCCTGACTTGTGCCTTATAGATACATACTTACAAACATTTGAATTAAGAGCAGGAAGAGGCCATTTGGCCCCTCGAATCTGCTTCTCCATTCAATAAGATCATGACTGATCTGATTCTGACCTCAAAACCACTTTCCTTTCTACCTCCTATACCACTTGACCCCCTTGTCAATCAAGAATTGATCTAATTCAGCCTTAACAATATTCAATGACTCTGCCTCCACCACACTCTGGGGAAGAAAGTTCCACACACGACTCTCAGAGAATAAAAAATTATCTTCATCTCCAGCTTAAATGAGAGATCCCTTATTTTTAAACTGTGTCCCCTAATTCTGGTCCCTCCCATAAGGGAAACATCCTTTCAGCATCCACCCCGTCAAGTCCCCTCAGAATCTTACATGTTTCAATAAGGCCACCTCTCATTTTACTGAACTCCAACAGGCCCAACCTATCCAACCTTTCATCATAGGATAATCTCCTTATTCCAGGAATCGGCTGCATGAGCCTTCTCTGAACAGTTTCAAATGCAATTTTGTCTTTTAAATAAGGAGACCAAAACTGTACATTTTATAAATGGTAGACAGGCTTTGGGAATCAGGAGAAAATTTACTCTCTGCAGAATTCCCAGCCTCTGACCTGCTGTTGTAGCCACAGCATTTAAATGGCTGTTCCAGTTCAGTTTCTGGTCAACGGTAACTCCCAGGATGTAGCTACTGAGAGATTCAGCTATAAATGCTAGTGAAAGTCAAAAGGAGATGGTTGGATTCTATTGTTGAAGATGGTCATGACTTGGCACTTCGTGACATGAATGTACTTGCCACTTAACAGCCCAAGCCTGGATGGTGTCCAGGTCTTGCACACAAACTGCTTCAGTATCTGAGGAATAGTGAATGGTGCTGAACATTGTACAATCATCAGTGAACATCCCCACTTCTGACCTTATGATGGAGGGAAGATCATTGATGAAGATGATTGGGCTTAGAGCAGACAACAATGGATGATAAAGAACAAATTTGTCTTAAATTATGATTGTCCCTGGTTTCATTTCTCGACAGAATCTCTAAATAGTACAAAAAGTTTTAATTGTCATTCACATAGGGTGGGATTTTCTGGCCCCACCCACTACCAGGATCACCTGGTCCCGCCAAAAGTCAATGGACTTCTGTCATGCAGTGAGTAACATTGAGGTCACCAATCAATGATGACAGATTAAGTCAAACACCAGCAGGATGAATCTACTCACTATTTTTGGCATATTTTCAGTACTTTATTTTCCTGGATCAGCAACTTAAGTAAAAGTCATTTATATCCATTATCCACCATAAAAATCAATTTCCTAGCTTTCTTACATTCTTGGTACTGCAATTCACCTGCCAAGTTGCAAGTGCCCTCATTCAGTTACAGTATAACAAAGGCCAGTGGTGCTGCAACTCCAAGTTTCCTGCTTTTACATTTGATATGCACTCAGGTTAACTTAGACTGAGAATCTCAAGGCACAGCTTTTGCGGTGATCAGTTGAAAGAGGCAAGAATGTAGAGTCTGAGAGCCTAGAGAGTGCGGAGAATATCATTAGTGATTTCTGCAGCTGGGAAACACATTTTTCAGAAGATGTTTTTTGCATTTTACTCCCAAAGGCCTAGATACACTTCTCACTACTTCTGACAGGTTCAGATCCATAAAAAAAATTTCACACCTTATCCATGGTCATGAATTCTCAGGAGCAGGTTTGGCATTACCTATGGGCCTTGTATGCCCTCATGGAGGAGGAGAAAAGCAACATAGAATGGAGCAAAAGGAGAGTTAGATAGCATTAAGAAGGCCACCTGATATTACTTTCCCCACTGTAGGATGTAGAGAAGCAGAGGTCATGTGATGAATTCACTGAAGAGAGTGTATAAGAAATGTGCATGTCAACAAACAGGCAATTGGCCTTTGCTTTTCAACTGGAGCTAACTATTCAAAGAAGAGCAGTGGATTTGTCCTGGCCAATATTTACCCCTTAGCCAGCAACACTAAACATAGTATCTCAGTATGTGGAACCTTGCTGCATGGAAATTGATTGCTGGTATTTCCCTCCATTACAACAGAGACTGCACTTCAAAAAGCACTTCATTGGCTATAAAGCACTTTGCCATATCCTAAGGTCATAAAGCTTCGACAAAAAAGAAAAGTGAAGGGAAGAGACTGTAGATATAATTAATAAATATGTAGCAGTGGGTGCAGCAGAATGAGATATTGTGGTCTAACAATAACTAATGTGTTGGTCAGCTGATGAATAAGTTACTGGGGCTACATCCTGAGCAATATCATTAGAAGAATGAAATAGATCATTAGGATTTTTCACACAAAATGCCATTAGGAAATGCAATGGCTATTGAGGGAGAGATTTACCATCATTTTAAATGGAATTGGATATGCATTTCAAAAGGACATAAGAGTATTTGGGAAAAGGGCAGGAAAAATGAAATAATAATACATAGCTCCAGTTGAAGACCTAGCAGCAGCGCAGGTAAAATGGGGCAAGCAACTCCAGCTGTGGTGCAACTTCTATGACTCCATGATGGATCCAGAAAATAATTGGAACAAACAAGCAAAGAACAAAATCAAAGTTAGTATAACATGCTTTAAGTATAAACATAAAGGGCAAACCAATTAAGCAATAATGGCACCCATTAAAAAGCACAGTGCATGTAAAATTTATGGCGGATTGGAAGAGAGACCAGAAAAAAACAGAATCTGCAGAGATAGGCTACACTGTGAACTGGCACTCGTCCAGCTTGTTGCAGTTGTCAACATAATATAATTATGTTCTACAAATGTATAGTTAGTGACCCAGCTGTGTCTTTCAAAGACAAATACTCAGTTTAACAAGGTTGTTTCAAACTGTCTTGAACAATGATGCATGTGTTCCGTAAAATTTGCTGACTTAAGCTCTCGGGAAATCTCTGCATCACATCAGCTTACGTTCAGAAAGTTGAGCTGTCCTGAGTGGGGGATAATGTGGGATAATGTGGGCAGGTGTGACTGAGGTACATGATCGGCTATGACCTGATTGAATGGCAGATGAGGCTTGAGGGGCCAAATGGCCAACACATCTCCTATGTTCATATGGTCATATTGTTCTTCTGTAGCTATTATGCTTGACCTTTTCTCCATGTAAGAAACAAGCAAATGACACAACCTCTACAGCGAATAAAATCTGGTCATTTTATAAGTATTTGTGATGCTGTAACTTTGACCCAAGTCAGTTCCAATCCAGAGCTGATGCTCCTCGGCATGAACGATTCTCTGGGCAACATTCCCCCCACCCCCGTCAGGGGGAGATGTGCGGGAGCAGGCACGAGCGGGCAGGTTCCCGATCGGCGCCACCATTTTACGTGGGCAGGCCAATTGAGGCCCACCCAACGTGACGCTTGCCAGGAAGTGCTATGCGCTCCCTGTGTGGGCGGGGGGAGGGGGGGGTGGGAGAATTCCCTGAGCCGGGAGTGTGCTGTTTCACACATGCGCATGAAAGAGCGGACAGGTCTCCCGGAAGCAAAGTGCGGCCTCAGGGAGATCGGCTGTGGTTTGAAAATTTCAGTAAAGAAGGGGGAAAAAAATTACTGACATGTCCACTCAGGTGCCACTGTCACATGAGCTGGGACATGTCAATTTCTTTTATTTAAACATTTCATAAAAAATGTAATACCCTCATGAGATTTCATCCCGCCCATGGATGAGGTTTGATGTTTTATCAGAAGCCCGACAACCTTAAGGTTGGATGGGCAGGTCCATTAATTATGTTAATTACTTTAGTAATGACCTTAATAGGCTGTTGACAGGCCGGCGGGCGTGCAGCTGAATCGGCTGCGCGCCCGTCAAACTGAAAACCTAATTGACGCGAGGTGACTTCGGGATGCACGCCCAGTGACACCCGGCATCATTTTACACATCGGCAAGCAGACGCACCACACCCCCCCCAGCACCCCCCCCTGCTCGCCGAACAGGAGATTCTGTCCTCTGAAGATTTCTGAACCAATTTTCCACAGCATAAAAAAACACAAGGGCAAGAATATTAAAATAACAATACTGTAACCTAAACACTGATGAACTCCATCTTAGCAGTATATGGACTAGCATCTCATATTATACTAGGTCATAATACAAAAGACAACATTATTTTAAAAATTCAGTTTATTATCCATCTCCAGGTGCCCTGAGATGGTGGCGAGGGACCTTTTCTTGAACTGCAAATAGTGGGTTGATGCAAGCAGTGGATTGTATTTGGGTTTTGAAGTGCGATCTTTACTGCATGTCCTATCTGGCGTGCTGTAGTAATGTGACTTCTGCCATGAGGGACTCCCTGCAGGTAGCCACCTTACATTCAGTTCAATGAAGACACTAACTAGAAAGACTGTAGTCTTTGAGCTTTTAATTTGGTGCCAGGAATGGATCTGAGATTGAGTTTTGAAAATCTGGAAGAGGAACAACAGCCACTAAAAGAGGAAAACTGAAATGTTCCAGCCTGCTAAAAGAAAAAAAACACAAACAAGGAAAAGCCAACACAAGCAGAAGGCTGCAAGTAAAATACTGGTTGAAATAAAAATGGCTGTAAATTTTCCACCCCAACTCCTGTCAAAATGAAAGGAGATATGTGGTAGAACTGGCAATTTTTCCACTTGCAGTGGTAAGACTACGAAATTGCAATGGATTTAACTTACAAGCTGCAGGCAATATGAATAGCAACACTTTTAACGCTGCTGGGGAAAGATTGTTACAAATTGTATTCCACCCTAAATCTAGGGGCTGCATTTTCCGATTAGCAAGTGGGGGGGCGGGGCCCGCTCATCAACACATAAAGTGATGCGAGGTAACGTTAGGTAGGCGTCCCGATGTCACCCCGCATCATTTACATTTTCAGGTCGCTGACCTGTCAATGGCCACTTAAGGCCATTAATAAAGTAACTGAATTAATCAATGGACCTGCCCGTCCAGCCTTAAGGTTGGCAGGCGGTCCAGGAGCCCAGTCAGGCTTCCAAAAAAACATCAAACCTCATCCACGGGCAGGATGAGGTTTCATGAGGGTATTAAAATGTGTGTTAAATGTCTAAATAAAAGAAATTGACATGTCCCAGTTCATGTGACAGTGGCACATGAGGGGACATGTCATTAACTTTTTTTCTAATCTTTATTCAATGTTTCAAACGTGAGCCGATCTCCCTGAGGCAGCAATTTGCCTTAGGGAGATCTGTGCACTCTTTCAGACGCATGCGGCACACTCCCGGCTCGGGGAATCCCCTCACTCCCAACCCCACCTGCAAAGGGAGCACATAGTACTTCCTGTCAGACATCATGCTGGGTGGGCCTTAATTGGCACACCCTTGGCTGGGCAGCGATCGGGAACCCGCCCGCCTACACCTGGTCCCGCACATCCCCCCCACCTCAACAGGGAGAAAATGTTGCCATATACGAAGAACAAAAACAAACAGACTGCAGAAATGTTGAAAACCTTGAAGGCATGCTTTGAACCCCAAGTAAGCCACAATTTATGAATGGTGTGTGTTCAACATTAAGGCACAAGGTGACAAAGTGTCCTTTGATCAATATGTGACTGCAGTAACACAGCTGGAAGAATCATGTGATTTTGGGCAAATGAAAGATGATTTCATTGAAGATAGAATTGTCTCAGACATAAGAGATCTTACAGTAAGAGCAAGTCCAATGAGAGAGGAGAAACTTACTCTCGAGAAAGTGATAGACGTGAGCAGAAACCCAGAGGTTATAAAATGTCAGCTAGAGCACATGAATGGCAGAACAGACCAGGAGGTACATTACGCTGAGAGACATTCCAGGCTGAAAGAGCAGAACAATGGCAGACAAAGGGTAGGATGCAAATACTGTGGCGGACATCATACAAAGGAAAAGAAGGATTATCAAGCATGGGGAAAGGAGTATTTTTAACTGCAGGAAGCTGAATCATTTTGCACATAAGTGTTTGGCTATAAAGAAGCAAAATAAGCCACTGGAGAGATATCAGCAAAAGAGTCTGATGAAGCACTATACATAATACAACAGTTTTGTTCTGTCAAGTCCAAAGGCGATAAATGGTTTGTGACAGTTAAAATGCTGACTGGAGAAAGAGAGCATCAAGTGAATAAAAAGTGTCAGATAGACACTGGTGCATCATGTAACATCATGATCTTGAAAGCCCTTTGCGAAGCAGCTCAACATGGCAATCCAAAAATGAAGCCCTTGAAAATAAGGTTGAGGCTATACGATGGTATAATGCACATACCAAGAGAAGAAATTAACCTGAGAACCCAATGCAACAGCAAGAATGAAGACCTGGAGTTCCAGATCATAGAAGGTATGCAACAGCCACTCGTCTCAGCTGTAGCAAACCTACAGCTTGGACTGGTAACCTTAGACGTGCCACAGAGATTTATGTGTCGCAGCACACAAAACCATTGACTGCTGAACAGATCCTAGAAGGGTACAAATATATACTTACAGGTTTGCGATGTCTACCAGGAGAATATCATCTGGAAGTAGATGAGAGTGTAAGACCATTTCAGCATCTGCCAAGAAGAGTTCCAGCTGCCCTCAAGTCAAGCCTAAAAAACAAGATAAAAGCAGAGAAGGGAGTAATCAAGAAAGTGACGACTCCTACAGACTGGATTAGCAGCAATGGCAGCAGTGAAGCAACCTGGAAAGCTGAGAGAATGCTTAGAACCAAAGGATCTACATAAAGTGCTGAATAAAAACTGTCGAAGGAATTTTGCCATAGCTTGCCAAGACAAAAACCTTTACTACCCTAGATTCGAAATATGGTTACTGGCAAGTGAAGCTGGATGAAAGCAGCAGCTATCTAAATACGCTCTGGACACTGTTTGGGAGACACAGATGGTTGTGCATGCCATTTGGCACTTCCACATCTCCAGGAGAGTATCAATGCAGACAGCATGAGATATTCAGTGATCTTCCTGCGGTAGACGCCACAGTGGATGATCTTCTAGCTAATGGATATGGACACGCAATGGAAGAAGCCTTAGCTGACCATGATCAAAACTTAATACGATTGGTAGAGAGAGCTTGCCAAATAAACCCGTAGCTGAAAAATAAATAATTGGAATTAAAGATTCCTGAAGTCATATACATAGGTCATGTACTGACAGTAAAAGGCCTTTGCCTGGATCCTGACAATGTGAGAGCTGTAGCAGCGATGCAGCAACCAACTCATGTGACAGCAGTGCAAAGGTTTATTGGACTCATGAACAAATTAGCAAAATTTTTACCTATTTTGTCGTTGGAGTGTGAACCATAACACAAGCTCACCGCCAAGGATGCCATGATATTAGAGCACAGAACATGACAGAGTGTTCACTAAAATCAAAAAATTAGTGAGAACAATGCCAGTGCTGAAGTTCTGAAGTCAATGATGAAGTCACCTGGCAGTGTGATGCCAATGAGACAGGTCTTGGAGCAACCTTAATGCAGCAAAGACAACCAATCACATTTGCATCCAGGGCATTAGCACAAACTGAATGATGCTACATTCAGATCAAGAAAGAGTGCATGGCTATTGTATTTTCTTGTGAGCATTTTCACCAATACCGGCTTGGGAGAGACAAAATAATAATGGAGCCCAACCAAACCTCTTCAAAGCATTTTTCTCAAGCCACTACTATCTGCTCCAAAGCATATGTAAGGAACATTACTTCATTTACAGATATAACATCTGGACATGACGTACAAGCAAGGGAAACAGATGAACATTGCTGACATGTTATCGAGAGCAGCACTCCCCATGAAGAAAGTTGAAGATCTTACAACAGAATGTGAAATCTTCCAGATTCAACATGAAGCAGCAGTGCAATATGCTCTGGAAGTCATCAACCCGGTAGAGAGATTGGGTGAAATTTTACAGCAGTGGGATTTTACGTTCCTGCCAAAGCCAATGAGGTTTAGAATGTCTCATCGCATTTTACTGCCCCGTCCCCACCGAAACTTGGCTGTAAAATTCTGCCCATTGAATCTGACAGATAAGCGCCTTGCACAAATCAAGCAAACTACCCAGCAAGATACAACTCTCCAACTGCTGCAAGATGTAGTGATGAAAGGATGGCCTGAGAGCATCAAGGATACACCTGTGGTCACAGGAGCATATTGAGCTTACTGAGATGGATTGACAGCCCAAGTAGGCATCTTGAACAAGGGAAATAGAACCATCATACCTAAGGAGATGAGAGGAGAGATGCTGAAGTGCATCTATGCAAGCCACCAAGGAATTGAATCAAGTCTGAGGAAGGCAAAAGAAGTGCTCTACTGGCCAAACGTGAGCAATTAAATTAAATGCTACATTGGCCAGTGTGGTGCTTGTAATGAGTACTAAGCTAAACATGCTAGAGAGCCACTGATTATGCATGACATCCCAGACAGACCATGGATGAAGTTGGTGGTAGATCTCTTAACTATAACAGGAACTAATTATCTTGTTACTGTAGACTACTAATCTGACTACTGGGAGGTAGATTAGTTGCGTTCAGTGATGACAGAGAGAATGCTTGAAAGCACAGTTTAGTCGATACTGCATTCCAGAGATTGTGATGAGTGTCAATGATCTTCAGTTTATGAGTGAAGAATTCAGCCATTTCACAAAGGATTAGGAAATTGAACACTGTACATTATCTCTGCACCATCCCCAGTCGAATGTAAAGGCTGAGGTGGCAGTGAAAATCGCCAAAGGACTCGTCAAGAAATGGAGCAAATCTAGTACAGATATACACGAGGCAATTCCCAAGTGGAGAAATACACCAATTGAAAGCATAGAAAGTAGCCCAGTCCAAAGACTAATGTCATGGCACACAAATACTACCTTTCCAATAGCAAAAAAGCTACTGAAACCAGAAGTAGTAACAGGTGTGTAAAAAAAAACAAGGTGAAATAGCAGAAAGCCAAATTTCACTTTGACCAGATTGCCAAACCATTACGAGAGTTGAGCATTGGAAAGCCAGCCAGAATATAAACCTTCAATGCCCTCAACAACAGCCAGCCCATGTGGCAACTTGGGACATGCATAGAGCAGTTGTCTTGATCTTGCGCGGTGGAAATAAATGACCAATGAAACCTGCGCAGCCTTAGGGCATATACGAGCAACAGAAGAAGCTGTCCCTTCACTGCAGGTGGCCATTCAGGAGGATGGGATCTCAACAGCTGCGTAGAGTACAGGATGACTGTCACTCCCAGAGGTCCACAAATTCCCCAGCAACAGAAATAGAACAATAGCAACAGTTATCACGGCAACAAAATGTGCCAGGGGAACAACACTCCCCTGAGAGGGAACATCACCCAGACGAACAGCCAATGACTATCCCAAGCACACCATTAGAGACCTGCATAATTTAACAACTATGTATGCAATGCATGCACAGAGACTGATGAGAATAACGAACAGTTTGTTAATGTATGAGAACAGATGTGGTATAATGGGTGACTTGGGTGACTCACATTTACACATGATAGTTCATGCAAATTTGTCTATTGTCCATTAGGAAAAGAGGGATGCTGGCATCTTTTGTTCATTATGAAAAGGGGAATGTTTGGGTTTCGAAATGTAATCATTACAACTTGTTCCATCTGACTTGCCGTAGTCATGTGAACTCTGCCATGAGGGACTTTCTGCAGACAGCCATCTTACGTTCAGTTCAATAAAGACACTCCACTAGAAAGACTGTAGTCTTTGAGCTCGTAACAGATTGTTAGGTTACTTCAGAGGGTGGTTGAGACTCAAGCATACATGGTAATGGATCATAGAGTCCAAGCCTGTTAAGGATGGGCCAAGAAAGGATAAAACAATTTAGAGTTGAGCAAGTAGAGAGACCTCTCGGAGTGAAATAGGCCTTCTATGAAATAGCAAACAATGCTAGTTGGGTTGCAGAGTGAATAGAGCAGGGATTGTTGGAACTTTATAGAGGCAGAGAAACAAAGACATTTAAAAAGGTATTAATGCATAAAAAAGATTTGAAACTTTTCAAGATTGTTCCTATTTGGAGCCATTTTAATTCATAAAAATACAATAGCAGAGGCCAGGGAGCTGGGAGTTGTGATGAGGTGGAATGGGTGGGCCAGGTTGCGGGGTGGTCATGGAGGTAGCACAACAGCACCATCTAGTGCCAGAAAGTCAGAAATTATGGCAAGGCAGGTAGCTGTCATACCCTTTCCATTGAGACAAAGGACTGGATTTCCGCCGAGTTGTAAGGATTCCAGAGCCATCTAAAAATGGCAAGCGGGCCCAATTCCAGGATTCCAAGATTTTTGGTAGAGTGGGGCAAGGGTGCAGGTAGCGAGCCTGCACCCTGCACTCCTGATCCAGCTAGTTCCATTGTCAGGGTCGGCATCTCCAAGGCCCTGCAATTTTCGAGGGCTAGCTTTTCCATGTATCGTGGTTCATGGCCCCTCAGAGAAGTCATGTACCATAGAGTCCAGAGTCAGGAATCTTTTGAAAGGTAGGGCCAAAAAGGCCTTAGTAAGAAGGTCTATGTAGTAGATTTTAGTGTAATTTGACCATTTATAGACTATTTTTATATTATATTCACTGTCATAAGCTAACAAAGTCAGAAAGCCATCTTGCACTCTGCACTTTATAATCACTCACACGTATTCATTAAGAACTACTAACCAGTCAGAAATAGTTTATTGACAAGTAGTGTACATTGATTAAGTTATAATTGAAGAATTAGTAATTAATTAAGAAGCTATTAAGGCTGGGTTATATTCAAAAGATGTTAAATTCTAAAAAGTACTAAAATGCTGCTGTATGATCCTAGTTTTGGATGAGCATCAAATCAGATATTATGTCCTAAGCTCAGACTAGCCTTCACCGTCTCAGAGCTGCGATCAGACAATTGTGCAACATTCGATAAGAAAAGACACTGTGAAAGATAAATTTCCCTTTGAATGGACAATGTATAAATGTAGCCAAATCCCAATTAAAACAATTCAATAATTAACTTAAACCAATTGTAGAATTACACAGACTTGCTCCGAGTTGAGGTAATGATAATTTAGGGTTAAAAATAAGGTTTATGAGTGACATCTTTGCTAGCTAGTCATGCACTGCATTCTCCTAGGGCAGAATTTGAAATAATGATTGTCAACGAAGGAACTTGAGGACCACTTCACCACTTTGGTATCCAATTGAAGCTGTAAAAGTCTGCTTTGTGGTGTTAAGTATACCTTTTCCTTTTAAAATAAGTGTTTCCTTTTTATTTACTATTCTAGAGTCCATCTTTGCCTTATAGTTGTGCCTTTTCCAGACTAAAATGTTTTATTGTGTTATTTTGAAATTGGGTAATTGGATAATTAAGCTTGCACAATTAAGAATTAAATTAAATTAAAATACTCAATAAAAAATCGACACTTACACATGCCCCCCCCCCCCCACCCCCCCAATGTACCTTCATGTATCCACCCAGCCTCATTGGCCCCTCATACCCTCCATGCCAACTTGTCGCTTGGGTGAATTAGGGTTAATTAAAGAAAGCCAGCATGGATTTGTTAAGGGGAAATCATGTTGAACTAACTTGCTGGAGTTTTTTGAAGAGATAACAGAGAAGGTTGATGATGGTAATGTTGTTGTTGTGGTGTGCATGGACTTCCAAAAGGCATTTAGCATAGTGCCGCACAACAGACTTGTGAGCAAAGTTATTAGCTCATAGAATAAAAGGAACAGTAGCAACATGGATACAAAATTGGCTCAGTGATAGGAAACAGAGATTAGTTGTTAATGGATATTTTTCGGACTGGAGAAAAGTTTGTAGTGGAGTTCCCCAGATTTCAATGTTGGGACCCTTACCCCTCCTGATATATATCAATGGCCTCGACCTTGGTGGACAGGACACAGGTTCAACATTTGTGGATGATACAAAACTTGAAAGCATTGTGAACTGTATAGAAGATAGTGTCAAACTTTAAAAGGAGATAGACAAGTTGTTGGAATGGGTGGATAAATGGCAGATGAAGATCAATGTGGAGAAGTGTGAGGTGATTCATTTTGGTAGGAAGAACATTGAGAGACCATAGAAAATAAAGGGTACAACTCAAAGGGGATGCAGGAACAGAGCGATCTGGGTGTATATGTACATGAGTCATTTAAGGTGGCAGGAAAGGCAGAGTGAGCAGTGAATAAAGCATACATTATTCTACGCTTTATTAACTAGGATATAGAGTACAAGAGCAATGACGTTATGTTGAACTTGTATAAAAGGTATAAAAGATGTTTTGACCTCGAGTGGAGTATTATATCCAACTCTAGGTGCCAACCTTTAGGAAAGATGTGAAGTGTGAAGGCATTGGAGAGAGTGCAGAGAAGATTCAGGAGAATGGTTCCAGGGATGAAGAACTTCAGTTAAGAAGATAGATTGGAAAAGTTGGGACTATTTTCCTTGGAGAAGAGAAGGCTGAGAGGAGAATTGATAGGGGTGTCAATGACTCAACGAGGCAGACTAGGTGGGGAAAAATTGTTCCCGCTCATGAAAGGATCACAGGGAGAGGGCACAGATTTAAGGTAATTGGCATAAGAAGCAATGGCGACATGATGAAGAGCTTTTCATGCAGTGAGTGGTTAGATCTGAAATGTACTCCCAGAGAGTGTGGTGGAGGCAGATTCAGTTGAGGTTTTCAACTAGTTGTCTGAAAAGTAAGAATGTGCAGGGTTACGGGGAGAAGGTGGTGAATGGCACTAGGTGAATTACACATTTGGAGAACTGGTACAGACATGATGGATTGAATAGCTTCCTTCTGTGCAGTAACAATTCTGTGATTTATTCAGTATGCACTCTGCATACAACCAATGAATCAGTCAACTCTATGTAACTGCTTAATAAAGCCACCCATTCATAATTTTATTTTTAAAAAATGCTGTTCCTACAACTCTGTAACCAAACATTTAAACTATCAATAACAGAAGCTGTAAGCTCTTGACAACACTTTATCTTGTGCAAATACATGTTGAGTCATTGACAAAAGAAATCATAGAAAAAATAACTTATTATAACATCATAAAGCCGTCAATCAAGCAAAGTTTTCACTTCTCTGCACCTGTAAACAAAGTTAATCCTTTTATGGGAGTATGGGCTCTCAGTCAAGCCTCATTATGTGTAGTTGGCTGAGATTGCTGGGCACTCGACCACCCCTGTGGCCACCTCTGATCTGCTTCTGGGGAAGGTACTCCTGACTTTATACTAACCTCACCCACCTGGTGTGAAAATTGGGTCTGATGGACCACTTTCTACTGAGGTGGGTCTGCTGAGTCGGGAAATCTCCCAACTTGAGCTCTGCATTTCAGTAGCGAAAATCAAGCCAAAATTTGCAGTTCTCAATTTATGAGGAGCAAAATAAAGTTAACATGGACAGGAGATGTAAGTAATAGACAAGATTTGTAATAACTGTTGTAATATGCCTTTAAGGTATAGCAGCATGACATTATTAGAAAGGAAATGTGTCATGCAATCCAGTCTTAGCTTCACTTGTTTCAAGCAGAGCACACACACAGCTCTGATGTCTTCAAGCTTTATACCTATTTATAACTGTTCTCATGTGCCTAGAGTTAATAAAATCACAACATGTTTACAAAATCCCTGATGAGCGATTGGTGCCTTGTCTCATGTACAAGAAATAAGTCCAAAGATTGTGTCATTATAATAACAAAACATGGTGCTCGGTGGTGGTAAAACAGCCTGGCAGCAAGATTATATACAGGGACGACATGATGAATAGGCTTAACTCATGCTATATGGCATGAAAAGGCCCTCAACATCTTGGTCAGACAGCATCGAAGTTGTAGCATTGGAGACTGTTGAAAATGCAGTGGGTAATTGCAAAGAAAAGCTTTGAAGATATAATGCTGAGATAGCGCTCAAATAAAGAGTTGGTAAGCAGATAGATCCCTCCTGAATAGCGCGTAGTCTATCTGGGACTGGGAACAGTGTATTGAGAGGACCAACATCAGGTAAGCTCAGCTGGGAAAGGCAAGTGTTCAGGTTGTTGGCCAGATCAATAGCGAGCAAGGGAGAGTCAAACAAAAAAAAAATCGGGCAGAGAAAGTTGTGATTATAACATTAGCTTCGGCAGTTGCTGAACAATAAATTACCATTACTCTGTGGTGCATTCCTGCCACAACTCACCTTCATGGGCAGAGCTCCAGAAAAGCATGCAAAAGCAGCTTGAGCGACACTCATCCCAGAGGTTACAGAAGAAGGATGGACAAAGGGATATTGTCAGAATGCCCATAAAATCCCCCAGGGATGCAGCTGACCTACTATCCAAATTCAAAATGTTTAAACAGTGTACAGAGCTAGGGTTTCTTGAATCAGGTGCATCGGAACCAGACAAGCAAGCCATTAAAATTGCCCAAACAATTAGGAATGAATGTTAACACAGGCTGAATACGTAAGAATTAACAGCAGAAAAGCTAAAGGACCCGTAAAAGATATGGGCCAGGATCTTTAGGTCGGCGAGCAGGGGTGGGTGGGGGGGGGGGGAGCGGGGCCCACTCGCTGACCCGTAAAATGATGCGCGATGATATCAGGCGGAACTCCCGACGTCACCCCGCGTCATTTTAACTTTCAGGTCAGCGGGGGTGCAGCCGAATCAGCTGTGTGCCCACCGACCTTTCAACGGCCAATTGAGGCCATTTAAAAAGTAATTGACTTAATTATTGGACCTGTCCGTCCAACCTTAAGGTTGGAGGGCAGGCCGGGAGCCCCGGCTGGCTTCAGAAAAAACATCAAACCTCATCCACAAGCGGATGAGGTTTCATGAGGGTTTTAAAAAATTTAATAAAGGTTAGAGTTAAAGTGATGGACATGTCCCAACTCACGAGACAGTGTCACATGAGTGGACATGTCAGGGGAATTTTGTTTCTGCTTCTTGACCATTTTTAAATTTGGCGCCGATCTCTCTGAGGCAGCACTTAGCCTCAGGGAAATGAATGCGCTCTTTTGTGCGCATGCGCAGAAGAGCACACTCTCGGCTGAGGGATTTCCCCCCCCCACCCACCCACACAGAGAGCGCATAGGCTTCCTGGTGGATGTCACGTTGGGCGGGCCTTAATTGGCCCACCAACGTAAAATGGCAAGTCATGCAAAGAGCAAGTGCAAAGTCAGTGCTAAGCACCATTGATTCCATATGAAGTTCCTACCCATTCTTGGTCCAAACTCACATCCAACCTCTTTCATGTCCACGGCACTAACTTTATCGTCATCGTCGACGACTTCACCAGTAGCCCATTATTTGACAATTGCACAATACTTTAAGCACAACTGTCACAAACTCTGAGTGCTACTTAAAGTTTATTTGGTGTGCCTAGATAGATCACTATGGATAATGGTCCGCAATTTATTGGTGAGCCATTTCAGTATATGTGTGAGAAGTGGAATATCAACCACACTACTTCTTCTCCTCATTACCTTAGATCTAAAGGCCTAGCTGAATGAATGATTCACATGGTGAAATCCCCAATTTTCAAATGTAGACAGATCAAGCAAGATCTGCACATTGCAAAGTTAATTCTGAGAATGACACTTTTAAGTGCAACTATTCCATCACCAGCAGAGTTCATATTTGGCAGACGAGTGCATACCAATTTACCTACTCTTGCATATTCTACTCCCTCAGGAACTAGAGAGCAACTTCTAAAACTACGAGAGAAGATGACCAATGTGCACAATATAAATGCAGGTACAGAATTGCCAAGTTCACAGTTGGGAACAATGAGTTCGCATCTAGGATCCCACAGAAGGCTTGTGGCAACCAGCTAAGTTGGCAAAGATTTGTTCAGAACCAAGGTCCTATGAAGTCATGACATGCAAATGTGCAACAGTGAGGCATAACTGAGGACAAAGCAGATCCATTCCAGCTTATCAACCACCATACAGTCCATTTGCCTCTAGGACAAGATCCCAAATGCAACCAAGAACAACATATAAGAATACAAGCCCACAGATCACTGTGAGCAATTAAAGAAACCTCCAGACAAGGTTATCATTAAAAGATCTGGGTGTGACAGCAGATTATCTTTAAGCTTTAGAGTCTCATAGACTCATCAGTTCCATGCACCTATGTAATGGTAACTAATCATGAACACGTGTAGTAAATAGTTATACTTCTTTGGAAGGTTAGAAGGTATATTTGAAAAGAAAGGGGATGTTGTTCTCTGTCTTTAAGGGATAGCAACATGACATCACTAGAAGGAAAGTGTGTCTTTTAGTTTCACTTTTGCTTTGAGTAGAGCACACACACAGCTCTGATGTCTTCATGCTTTATTCCTATGTATAACTGTTCACATGTGCCTAGTCTTAATAAATAAACCCACATCATGTTTATCAAATCTCTTGTGAGCAATTAGTGCCTTGTGCCTTGTACAGTAAATAAGTCCAATAATTATATCATTATAATAAGAAAAATAGCTACCTCTGACAGACTACAATTACCTGTTATCTATATTTCTTTCCATATCTTCCAGTAAGGATATAAAACAGTTTTGTTATTTGTTTTTTCTTCCCTCATCCCTCTACAAAACTTTAAACATGGTCATAAAATATATTCTCCACCTGTGCTGAGTATCCAATGACCTGTGTTTAAAATAGGATGTAATTGACCATGGTTGACATGATTAGATAACTCCTTTTGACTGCGGTTTCTGAGTTTAACATCAACGCACACCCTCTGGCCATAGGGAAGTCAAAAAAGTCCCCCCTCTCCCCCCCGCCAAAAATCACCATCTTAAATAATGCATTTAGCTCAGAAACTTTAGTTACCATCTTAAACAATATAAAACATAAGAACATAAGACACTAGTAAAATGAAATATTCTTATTTTTTGGAGTGGGTTTTGCCACCCCTGCCTCAGTTTTTATTGCGTTGGGTATGCAATTCCACAAGAGAGGATTGAAGCCAGGATTCTGATAATATATTTCCATTTCACAAGCAGAATTTGTCATCAGGAAGTCTATCCCTTCCAGTTGATGCCGTGAGAAACAACAGGTGTGAGAAGTCCTGTACCAGATAAATATTTTGGAAGCAATTCTACTATGTTACGTCAAGTTCATGAGTATGATTAGTTGTCTTAAAGATTGTGTAACTTCTTAATTTATTTATTTTAATATAATTTTATCCATGCACCTATATTAGGGTTTGTGACAACATTGACACTATAGTTTGAAGAAAATCTTCCCGGTCCAGTGGAGATGGGTTTGAAAGCTGGACCAGGAGCAAAATTAGAGATTAGGGTGTTGGGTTAGCACCCTAATGCTTTCCAGTTGATCTTACCTTATGGGGAGATGGTGGAATAGTGACAATGTCACTGGATGTGTAATCCAGAAGCCCAGGCTATTGCACTGGAGACACAGATTCAAATCCCACCATGGTAGTTGGTGTAAATTAAACTCAATTAATCTAGAGTATAAAGCTAGTCTCAGTAATGGTGACTATGACAACAATCATTGATTGTTGTAAAAACCCATCTCGTTCACTAATGTCCTTTAGGGAAGGAAAATCTGTCATCCTCACCCAGTCTGGCTTACATGTGACTCCAGACCTACAGCAATGTGGTTGACTCTTAACTGCCCCGAAATAGCCAAGCAAGACACTCGGTTTCAAAGGCGTTTAGAGAGGGACAACAAATGTTAGCCTTGCTGGCGACACTCACATCCTGTGATTGAACAGAAAAAAATGGGTGAACGTGGCAGTGGCTACTCCAGTGGTGGGTAGCCACTTGGGATAAATTAGTGTCTAATAGTGGGAGAACAGTGAGGACTCCAACAGGATCGTACTGGCTTTGGAGTAAACCCCCGCTGAGTGTGGTGTCAGGCAGATCAATGAGGCAGCCTCTCCATGTGACAGGTTGGGGACCATCAGGGCTAGAGGCTCCATGCCCTAGCGACTCAGCCACAGTATGAAAGGCCAAACCTACAGCTGAAATGAATCCTCCAGAGGGTTTTGCCCTCCATTGTGATGGTCCTACCAGCTTTGGTATTTCCCTCTATTTCGATGCACCCTCGCGATCAGCTACCTGCCTCAGCAGGCCACCTTCTGGAAGATCGTGCTGGAGGGTGCATTGCAGACCTGTGTAAGGACAGGACCTAATATGGTTCGGATGCCTGAAAATAATCTATCAGCAGAAGATCCTGTCTTGAGTGTCAGTTTTGTGAGAAAAAATGAGATTTGATTGATTGATTGATTTTGTGGTAGTTGGTGATTGTTAATTATAATCTTGCCCACCTTTTTGTGACAATAATTTATTTGAAATATGTTCATATTTAACCAATTGAATATTGGAACCAATTAGCACAGTTAACCTAATAGGTTGTGAAATAATGGATATCAGAACAAAGCACAATGTTTTGCCACATGGATATGTGACATCCTTGACATGTGCTAAATTTGAATGGTTCAACACTGTGGATGTGTGCAAAGCATAAAGTTTTTAATTATATGGAAAAGACTGCAGATGCTGCAACCTATATTTCAATGAGTACTCTACTACCTCTTCGAGAATAAGCTGACTTGTATAACTTCATGTATTCCTTGCACACGGGCTTGTGACTAAAACTTATTTTTGTTAACACTTTTTTAAGTAGCTCCAATTATATTTAAAATTAAACTTAAGGCATTATATTATAAATAACTGTTACATTCTTTTTGAGAGGAATGAAATGAAAATCAGTTTTAACAGGTGGCTGCCTTGTGACTTTACAATGAATAAATTAGTGAGCCTCATGGAAAAAACAGGTGCAGCTATATTCTCTGGTGTTTCAGCAATGTGACTTGAATCTGCGTCAAACATCCATTCCCTCATTGATCTAATTATGGGTTTGAATCTACTTTTAGCACTCAGCAGAAGCAGTCGGAGGTATACATCTGAGCCCTGGTGTTCAGACGAACATCTGCTGCAAGGGAGTCTTTTACCTTGGTTTTATCCTATCAGATTTAATCACTTTTTTCTAGCAGTGTAGGTTTTCTAAGAACCTGATCTGGAGGTGTTGAGATAAAATGCATTTCAATACACATTCAATGGCCATCGACATAATGATGAGGTAACCTGCTAGTCAGTTGCTATGTTCTGTAATGACAATCTTTAAAGATCCTCTCTTATTGACCTGATTTTGAGCACTGTTATCCATAAATATCCTATTTTTCAGTCCTCAAAGCCAGAGGTTAATGTGCAACCACTATCATTTCTATTGTTACCTTCATGCTACTTTGTTCTAAGTTTCCTTAATGCTATAATTAAGGCATGGTTGAATTGGGAAGTTATGCTAGTCACCAGGAAAATGAGTTCATTCAAGTTACTAGAGCTGTTGAATTAAATATTCTTTCAGAAACTTTGGTGTAATTTGAATGTAGAAACTGTGAACCTGTGTAAGTTACTGACAAACAAACAAACACACAAAACTTCTGTGCAAAACTGTGCAATGCTTTAGACAAACTGTGCTGACTACCAGCAACAGTAGGTAAGGAACTAGCAAGTGGTTTTAAATATACATGCACCAACTTACATGACAGCATCTCTCACCCACACCACCAATGAATATTGATATCATCATGCCATATTATGTGGCAGCTGTGCCCACCAGTCACCATGCCAGTTCTGCAGGGTTTTTTTTTTATTTACTCACGGGATGGCTAGACAAGCATTTATTGTCCATCCCTAACTGCCCTTTAGAAGGTGGTGGTACCTACCTGAACTCCTGCGGAACTCCTGTAGGTATGCCCACAGTGCTATTAGGAAGGGAGGTTCGGGATTTTGGCCCAGTGACAGTGAAGGAATGGTGATATATTTCCAAGTCGAGATGGAGTGTTACTTGGAGGAGAACTTCCAGTGATGTTCCCATCTATCTGCTGCCCTTGCCTTTCTAGATGGCAGTAGTTGTGGGTTTGGAAGATGCTGTCGAAGGAGCTTTGGAGAATTCCTGTCGTGCATCTTTAGATGGTACACACTGCTGCTACTGTGCCTCGGTGGCAGAGGCAGTGAATATTTGTGAATGTGGTGCCAATCAAGTGGACTGCTTTGTCCTGGATGGTGTCAAGCCTCTTGACTGTTGTGGGAGCTGCACTCATCCAGGCAGGTGGGGAGTATTCCATCAAACTCCTGACTTGTGCTTTGTAGATGGTGGACAGGCTTTGGGGAGTCAAGAGGTGCGTTACTTGTGCTAGCCTCTGACCTGCTTTTGTAGCCACTGTGTTTATATGGCTAGTCCAGTTCAGTTTCTGGTCAATTGTAACCCCCAGGATGTTGATAGTGGGGGATTCAGTGATGGTAATGCCATTGAACATCAAGGGGCGATGATTGGATTATCTCTTGTTGGAGATGGTCATTACCTGACACGTGTGTAGTGCGAATGTTACTTGCCACTTGTTAGCTCAAACCTGGATATTGTCCAGGTCTTGCTGCATTTGGACATGGACTGCTTCAGCATCTGAGGAGTCGCAAATGGTGCTGAACATTGTGCAACCATCAGCGAACATCCCACTTCTGATCTTATGATGGAAGGAAGGTCATTGATGAAGAGGCTGAAGATGGCTGGGCCTAGGACACTACCTGAGAAACTCTTGCAGTGATGTCCTGGAGCTGAGATGACTGACCTCCAACAACTCAATCACCTTCTCTTGTGCTAAGTATGACTCCAACCAGTGGAGAGTTTCCCCCCGATTCCCATTGACTCCAGTTTTGCTGGGGCTCCATGATGCCACACTCAGTCATATGAGGCCTTGATGTCAAGGGCAGTCACTCTCACCTCACCTCACCTCGGGAGCTTTGCTCTTTTATCTATGTTTGAACCGAGGCTGTAATGAGGTCAGGAGCTGAGTGGCCCTGGCGAAATCCAAACTGGGCGTCAGTGAGCAGGTTAATGCTAAGCCAGTACCACTTGATAGCACAGGTCAAACCACAGCCAGCTTGTATGGTGAAGAACTCCAACCCCTAATCCAAGAGGTATAAAGCAAGATCCTCACAGTCATGGGTCTTTCTTTTACCAAGCTGCACACCAACATCTCTGATCCCTGCAAGGAGCTGCCACTGGCAATGACTTGCAACTCCTTCATACTTAATTCTGATCAACAGTGGAGAAAGAGAAAAGTCTTCATGAGGGCAAGCAAAAGTAGCAGGTCATCACACTTATCTCCCTGCCCACCACTACATTATTCACCCTCATTTGAAAATACACACAATCCAAACCCATCAGTCTACAGTACAACCCCCCAATACATGCATTTACCAGATATCCTTCACTCCATCATCCTGACACTCCCATACCCCCTCTCTTCACTCTCCCATTACAATTGTAACACACTGCTAGACTTACAACCATTAATCTCTTTATCTTGAAATATAATAAATGTTTTCGTTGAAATACACTGGGCACTTGACTCATGACTTGTTATTTATGAACATTACAGAAAGTCAGGAATTTAAAAAAAAATCTTTCAAGGGATGTGGTCATTGCTGGCTAGGTAAGCATTTATTGCCTATCCCTATTTTCCCTTGAGCACATGTGGTAAGCCACCTTGTTGAACCGCTGCAGTTCCTGTCGTGTAGTGCATCCACAATGCTGTTGGGTTTCAGGATATTGATGCAGTGACAGTGAAGGAATGTGGATATAGTTCCAGATCAAGATAATGAGTGGTTTGGAGGGGAACTTGAAGGTGGTGATCATGCATCTGCTGCCCTTGTTCTTCTAGGTGGTAGAGGTTACTGATTTGAAGATGCTGTAAAAGGAGTCTTGCTGAGTTTGCTGTAGTGTATCTTGTAGATCGTACACACTGCTGCCACTGTGTGTTACTAGTGGAGGCAGTGAACTTTGAAGGTGGTGGATGTGGAGCAAATCAAATGGGCTGCTTTGCCCTGGATGGTGTCGAGCTTCTTCAGTATTGTTGGAGCTGTACTCATCCAATCAAGTAGAGAGTATTCCATCACACTCCTGACTTGTGCCTTTTGGATGGTGGACAGGCTTTAGGGAGCCATAAAATAAGTTACTTACTGCAGAATTTCCAGCTTTTGTGGCCACAGTATTTATATGGCTAGCCCAGTTCAGTTTCTGGTCAATGGTAACCCACAGGATGTTGATAGTGGGATTTCAGTGATGGTAATGCCATTGAATGTCAAGGGGGAAATGGTTAGATTTTCTCTTGTCAAAGATGGTCAGTTCCTGACACCTGTGTGGCATGAATGTTACTTGCCACTTATCAGCCGAATACTGAATATTGCATTGCTCAGGTCTTGCTGCATATGGACACAGACTGTTTCGATATCTGAGAAATTGTGAATGGTGATGAACATTGTGCAATCATCAACATATATCCCCACTTCTGACCTTATAATGGAGGGAAGGTCATTGATGAAGCAGCTGAGGATGGTTGGGCCTAGGACACTACCCTTAGAAACCCCTGCAGTTGTGTCTTGGGACAGAGGTGATTGACCTCCAGTAACCACAATCATCTTCCTTTGTGCTAGGTGCGACTCCAACCAGTGGAGAGTTTTCCCCTGATTCCTATTTGCTCCAGTTTTGCTAGGGCTCCTTGACTCAAAACAATTAAAGGCTGCCTTGTTGTCAAGAGCAGTTCCTCTCACCTTACCATTTAAATAAACCATTGAATAATCAGCAGAGGCATGAATGCCCAAATGGCTTCTTTCTATGCTGTAAATTTCTTTGATTCTTTAAATGGTTATGGACTTGTTCACACAGATGAACATTTCTTTCAAGATCCTGTTGGCCCCAAGAGATAGCATTGGTACCATCTGTTCAGGTGAGTAGAAGATGAGAATGCTGAGGTCCTGTCACTGCAGTTGATTAGTCAATGGCAGCATTCTCTCGAATTTACCCTCTGACATCCTTTGCAGGATGCGTAAGGACAAGGCCTGGTTTATACCACAGATGCACAATACGTTCACAGAATAGAAACCCTTATCTATTCACATGGCAGTAGCTGCTCACTTGCTGCCTTCAATGACACATATGTGTCATCATTGAACCCTGCACTCTGAGGAATCCAGCTATTGTGTAGACGTTCTTTAGTTTTACAATTCTGCTGCCTGAGATGTGATGCCCAATTTGTGGAATTCAGCTGCTCTATGAAAGAAGGCACCTGTCATTTTTACAATACAGGCCTGCCAGCTTCCTGACTAATGCTGCACAGTTGCCCTTTGGCAACCTGGGAATCCATAAATGTTGAGGAATGCTGTCACAATTGCCAAGGCCAGAGCCGACATGATGAAGACGGACTTATGGAGAGGCATAATGGTCAGATGCACTGCTGCAAGGAGAGGGTCTTGTAGGACTGATGTCCCTGTACTCACAATGGGGAGGTTACTATCTGAGGGCTGATGTCCTCAGCCATGCTGAGTGATATTTCTGACCTAGACATGCTGTGAATAATTTTTGCCTTTGGATGATTTTGTAAAAGAGGCAATATTGATTCAATTTCTTGTTATACATCTCCCCTGAATTTCATTTCCATTTAAAATTGATAATTGGTCCATTTTTAAAAGCAATGCAAATGCTATTTTACCCAATGTACACATAATTTGCAGTGTAACTTACAATATTCCTTTTTTAAAAAGTGACACTGTTTATTGAATTAAACATGAACATTGAACATACTGGAGCACTGGAGTGCTGCTTTGAGCTGCAGTAGAGTGATGACTGAGGAGATTCGGTGAAGAGGGAACAAGGTGATCCTTTGAGTACCATGAGTACGATTGGGTAAGTATTTACTACTATTTTTGCTCATAGTTTTTAAGGTCTTATTTTGTGCTTCATCGTTTGTAAGGGCTATATTCTGTAACAACGAGGAGCAGGAAAGAAGGGCCCTAGAGTTATTGATATTACTTGACATTAAGTATCTTCCAAAAGGTTTAATTTAATTTAAAGGGTTAATCATGGCAGGAGAGCTTAAAGCCGTGGTGTGCTCTTCCTGCTCTATGTGGGAAGGCAGGAATGTTTCCAGTGCCCGGGGCCAGCATGTGTGCAGGAAGTGCCTTGAGCTGCAGCTCCTGGAAGCCCAGATTTCAGAGCTCGAGTTGCGGCTGGGGACACTGTGGAGCATCCGCGAGGTGGAGAGTATTGTGGATAGCACGTATAGAGAGGCGGTCACACTGCAGGAAGAGTCCATGGGCAGGAAGGGAATGGGTGACCACCAGGCAGAGCAAGAGGACTAGGCAGGCAGTGCAGGAATATCCTGTGGCTATTCCCCTGCAAAACAGATGTGCCACTTTGTGGATATTGTTGAGGTGAATGGCCTCTCAGAGGAAAGCAGCAACAGCCAAATTTGTTGCACCACGGTTGGCTCTGCTGCACAGGGGAGGAGTAAAAAGCGTGGGAATGCAATGGTTATAGGGGATTCAATTGTAAGGGGCATAGATAGGCATTTCTGTGGTCGCAAATGAGACTCCAGGATGGTATGTTGCCTCCCAGGTGCTAGTGTCAAAGATGTCTCAGAGTGGCTACAGGATATTCTGAAGGGGGAGGGTGAACAGCCAGTGGTCGTGGTACACATTGGTACGAATGACATAGGCACAAAAAGGGATGAGGCCCTAAAAGCAGAATATAGGGAGTTAGGATGTAACTTGAAAATTAGGACCTCAAAGGTAGTGATCTCAGGATTACTATCAGTGCCACGTGCTGGTCAGAGTAGAAATGGAAGGATATATCGGATGAATACGTGGCTGAAGAAATGGTGTGAGAGGGAGGGTTTCAGGTTCCTGGAACATTGGGACTGGTTATGGGGGAGGTGGGGCCAGTACAAACTGGACGGGTTACATCTGGGCAGGACCAGGACTGATGTCCTAGGGGGAATATTTGCTTGAGAGGTTGGGGAGGGTTTAAACTAAAGTGGCAGGGGAATGGGAACCAATGCAAGGAGTCGGAGGAGGGGGAATCAAGGACAAGAACAAAAGACAGAAAGGGGAATAAGAAAAGTGATAGGCAGAGAAATCAGGGGCAAGAATCAAACAGGGCCTCAGTGAAAAATAGTGGGAATGGGACAAGTAATGTTAAAAAGACAAGCCTTAAGGCTCTGTGCCTTAACATGAGGAGCATTTGCAATAAAGTGGATGAATTAACCGTGCAAATAGATGTAAGCAGGTATGATATAGATGGGATTATGGAGACATGGCTGCAGGGTGAACAGGGCTGGGAACTGAACATCCAGGGGTATTGAAGAGTCATACGGATTCGAAATGTTCACTGTGTTCCTCTCCGCAGATGCTGCCAGACCTGCTGTGTTTTTCCAGGTATTTTTAATTTTGTTTTGGATTTCCAGCATCCGCAGTTTTTTGCTTTTATCGGGGTATTCAGTGTTTAGGAAGGACAGATAAAAAGGAAAAGGCAATGGAGTTGCATTGCTGGTTAAAGAGGAAATTAACGCAATAGTGAGGAAAGATTTTAGCTCCGATGATGTGGAATCTGTATGGGTAGAGCTGGGAAACATTAAGGGGCAAAAAACATTAGTGGGGGTTGCATATAGACCCCCAAACTGTCGTGGTGATGTTGGGAATGGCATTAAACAGGAAATTAGAGACGCATGCAATAAAGGAAAATATATAATTATGGGTGACTTTAATCTGCATATAGATTGGGCAATTCAAATTAGGAACAATACCAAAGGGGAGGAATTCCTGGAGTGTATACGGGATGGTTTTCTGGACCAATGCTTGAGGAACCAACTAGAGAACAGGCCATCCTAGACTGGGTATTGTGTAATGAGAAGGGAATAATTGGCAATCTGGTTGTGCAAGGCCCCTTGGGGATGAGCGACCATAATATGGTAGAATTCTTCATCAAGATGGAGAGTGGCGTAGTTGACTCTGAGACTAGGGCCCTGAATCTTAATAAAGGAAACTACAATGGAATGAGGCGCGAGTTGGCTATGATGGATTGGGAAACGTTACTTAAAGGGATGATGGTGGATAAGCAATAGCAAACATTCAAAGAGCGCATGGGTGAACTGAAAAAAATTGTTTATTCCTGTCTGGCGCAAAAGTAAAACAGGAAGGGTGGCCAAACCATGGCTTTCAAGGGAAATTAGAGATAGTATAAGATCCAAGGAAGAGACATACAAATTGATCAGAAAAAAACAACAGATCTGAGGATTGGGAGCAGTTTAGAATTCAGCAAAGGAGGAGCAAGGGATCGATTAAGAAGGGGAAAATAGAGTACGAGAGTAAGCTTGCGGGGAACATAAAAACTGACTGTAAAAGTTTCTATAGGTATACGAAGAGAAAAAGATTGGCAAAGACAAATGTAGGTCCCATACAGTCAGAAACAGAGGAATTTATTATGAGGAACAAAGAAATGACTGACCAAATAAATACATATTTTGGTTCTGTCTTCACAAAGGAGGACACAAATAACATACCAGAAATGTTGGGAACACAGGGTTTAGTGAGAGGGAGGGACTGAAAGAAATCAGTATTAGTATGGAAATGGTGTTGGGGAAATTGATAGGATTGAATGCCGGTAAATTCCCAGGGTCTGATAATCTACACCCCAGAGTACTTAAGGAAGTGGCCCTAGAAATAGTGGATGCATTGGTGGTCATCTTCTGAGATTCTATAGACTCTGGAACAGTTCCTACAGATTGGAGGGTAACTAATGTAACCCCACTATTTAAAAAGATAGGTAGAGAGAAAACAGAATTATACACCAGTCAGCCTGATATTGGTAGTGGGGAAAATTCTTGAGTCCATTATAAAAGATTTAATAGCTGAGCACTTGAAAAATAGTGGCAGAATCAGACAGAGTCAGCCTGGGTTTACAAAAGGAAACCATGCTTGACAAATCTACTGGAATTTTTCAAGGATGTAACTAGTAGAGTTGATAAGGGGGAAACAGTGGATGTGGTTTATATGGACTTTTAGAAGGCTTTTGAGAAAGTCCCACATAAGAGATTAGCGTGTAAAATTAAAGTGCATTGGGATTGAGGGTAGTGTATTGAGATGGATAGAAAACTGGTTGGCAGTCAGGAAACAAAGAGTAGGAATAAACGAGGTTTTTTCTGAATGGCAGGCAGTGAGTAGTGGGGTACTGCAGTGATCGGTACTGCAACCCCAACTATTCACAATATATGTCAATGATTTAGATGAGGGAGCTAAATGTAATATCTCCAAATTTGCAGATGACACAAAGCTGGGTGGGAGGGTGAGCTGTGAGGAGGGTGCAGAGATGCTTCAGTGTAATTTGGACAAGCTGAGTGAGTGGGCAAATGCATGGCAGATGCAGCATAATGTGGATGAATATTAGGTTATCCGCTTTGGTAGCAAAAAAAGGAAGGCAGATTATTATCTGAATGGCTATAATTTGAGCGGGGAATGTGCAACAAAACCTAGGTGTCCTCGTACACCAGACGCTGAAGGTAAACATGCAGGTGCAGCAGGTGGTAAAGAAGGCAAATGGTATGTTGGCCTTCATAGTGATAGGATTCAAGTGCAGGAGCAGTCTTGCTATAATTGTACAAGGCCTTGGTGAAACCACACCTGGAATATTGTGTGCAGTTTTGGTCTCCTTATCTGAGGAATGATGTTCTTGCTATAGAGGGAATGCAGCAAAGGTTTACCAGACTGATTCCTGGGATGACAGGACTGACATTTGAGGAGAGATTGAGTTGGTTAAGATTATATTCGCTGGAGTTCAGAAGAATGAGGGGAAAATCTCATAGAAACCTATAAAATTCTAACAGGACTAGACAGGGTGGAGCAAGAAGGATGTTCCCGATGGTGGGGGAGTCCAGAACCAGGGGTCACAGTCTGAAGATACGGGGTGGACCATTTAGGACTGAGATTAGGAGAAATTTCTTCACCCAGAGAGTGGTGAGCCTGTGGAACTTGCTACCACAGAAAGTATTTGAGGCCAAAACATTGTACGTTTTCAAGAAGGAGTTAGATGTAGCTCTTGGGACGAAAGGGGTCAGGGATATGGGGAGAAAGCGGGAGCAGGCTATTGAATTAGATGATCAGCCATGATCATAATGAATGGTGAAGCAGGCTTGAAGGGCCAAATGGCCTACTCCTGCTCCTAGTTTCCATATTTCTATATTGAAATTATAATGCAGGCTTTGTGGACTTATTCATAGTTGCAGAGGATACAGTAGAAATTTGTGAGCAAGACAATGAGAAACAATGAACAAAGTGTGCTGCACACCAGAAACACAAGTTTTAATGCAGTAACTATACATCTCCTTTGGGTTTGTTCACAGCAGTTTGGATGATGTGTTAGTTCACACAATTGAGTTTTGTGTTGAATTTTGTGTTACATTGTTTAGAAATTGGAAGAACGGGAGATAGCGCAAGGTGTTCAGGTGGAAGGTAGATACCTTATACTCTTGTAGTTTGAATATCCAATGTTTTATTTAGGTGGGTAGTTTGCTATGTAGATTGTTAAACAAGATCACCAGTAGCCTGTGATCATTATCACTTCAATCTCTCTTCCATGCAATAGAGATCAAAGTCTAAATTACCTCATGCATTGAGAGGGTTTCTCTTGCTGTGTGTAACATTGCTGTACAGGCAATGTTATCGATCTGTTTACCATTGCAACAACTGAAGGGTTACCTGTCTTGTCTTTCTGCATAAGAACTATACCTAAGTCAACCAGGCTTGCATCCATGGCTAGTTGGGTGGTTTTCTCAGGGTCAAAATAGGCATTTGCGCAACTTGCTGACAACTGTTGTCTGATCTGGTGTACGGCCTGCATAATATACGTGCAATCTACACCCACAGATTTATGGAAAATTGACATGTTACTTTTAAAAACAAAATCGAGAATGTAGAATGCTTTTGCAACAAAACGGAGTTGAAAGACCATTTTCTTTTCTGTCAATATACAAAGAAATGCACAAGGCCCTGGAAGTTAGCCTACATGTCTGGATAAGACATTAAAATGCAAGCAACATTTTGGGACATTTCATTGAGAAGGCATTAACATGCAGTAGATCTTTCCTGTTGGATTTATGGCTTCCCTTACTCGATAATTGCAATAATTAGTTTCCAAGGACTTGCAGACTTCTCGGCTGTGGAATGGAATCCAAAGAATGGGTGTGTGGGGGGGGTGGGGGGGGGGGTGTGGGCGAGGAATAAGCCATTCTGTCACAATGATATATAAATGGATGAAAGTTGAAAACCATTGTGTGTCAATGGCCAAGTTGTCAGGGACCGTTTGTGAGGACAGTAAAAAACAGCTGCTATGGTCAATGACAGAAACCAGGGGAAGTATTTTGCCCTCGTTAGACAGGCTCGTTGGGGGTGCTTGGGAAGCCAGGCCCTGCCTGCGACCGGGGGCAGACCGCGATTTCACACTGGCGGGCCAATTAAGGCACGCCCAGGGCGAACACCGGCTGGAGAACGTGCGAGAAAGGGCGAGCCAGGGCGGGGGCTGTTGTCCGCCGTGTCCAATGGCAACCCTGTGGCCGGTTCAGAAACGCCTGGGAGGCTGAGCTGCCCGGTTCGGAGTTGTAGCAGTGACATGGTTGCAAATGGAGATGCAGAGACCAGGCCGGGGGGGCGGGGGGGGGTGGTGTGGTCAGTTTTCCCGACCAGTGCATCGCTGCCTTCCTGGAGGAGGTGGCTGCCAGAAGGGACTCCCCTGTCCCCAGAGATGGTAGCAGGAGGCCACTGCACCTCACAAAGAAGGCATGGGAGGAGTGAGCAGTCACAACGTGGTGGGGTGCACCTGGGTGTAGTGCCGGAAGCGCTTCAATGACCTGCTGTACTCAGGAAGGGTGAGTACCATGTTGGCATGGGTCAGTGTGTTGAGTTGTTTTGGGCTGGCCATCCCCCCTTGGAGCCCAGGGGTGTGAGCATCTGAGTGCCAACTGTCAAAAACACCAGAGCTGGCCTAGGGGCTGAGCCTTGGCTGCTTTGACTGAGTGCCTTGTGCTCGAGGGCCATGACTCGGATCTGCTCTGTGAGATGAGCAGAAGACCTTGGAACTCGAGAGGCGCCAGGTACCTTGGTCAATCAGCCATAGTGAGGCTGGGGTGTCAGACGAAGGTAAGAGTGCAGTGCACTGAGGTAAGAATTTTGGCTTGTGCAACCATTCTAGTGTAGTCTCTTCATTTATGGGAGCCTCAAAACTGGATTCCCATTGATCATTGAAAGACAATGGCACTCATGATGCAGATCTCTATTGTCTCACCAGGCTGCCTGGCATACACAGTGACAGTGTGATGACTTTAACAAATGACATTTCCTTCTTCTCCCTTTTAGCTCTGGCTTCTTCTCCCTTTTACCAGCAGGCATTCAGTCTCTGGACTCTGAACAGCCACCCCTTTGCCTTGAGTTACCTGCTGGTTCCATGCCCCTTGTGCCTGTGCCTCTCCTCCCACAGATCCCTCCCTTGGAAGTTGCATTGGGATATCTGGCCTCCTCTCCAATCTGCCCCTCTCTTCCTCCTCAGAGGAGGTGCCTCCAGAAGAGATCACCATCCCCACTACCAAGGTAATGGAAGGCTGTCTGATACCTGGAAGGACCCACATGGTCTGAATCCTCAGGGGGCCTGGAAGACACCAATGAGTCCAGAAATGAAGCCTGGAAATGCTAAGCATGAAGCCCCTGATTAGAGATTAAGCTGACAAGTACCAATAAGTCGTCAGCAGCAAGTTATCTCCAAAACTCCTCACTACTCACATTGACGATGCTGCTGGCTCTTCTTATCCTGCCCTTGGATGAAGTATTGCAAATTGTGGGCTTCCCGCCTGCCCATTTTGCCCATCCGATGAGCAAAAAAATCGCAGGAGCAACGTTAAATTGCTGTCAGTTGGGTTATTAAGGGCCTTAGCTATCCTCTTAATTAATGGTGGGCATGGATCCGAGCACTGGGTGTGCCCGCCGAGCAGAATATAGCGCAAGACATCGGGATGCTCACTTGATGTTATCGCGCGTCATTTTATGCTCATTCGGGTCAGGTGAATGCCCGCCCGATGAGCAAAAATTTCTGCCCCAGGTTTCTGATAAAGGACATCTAATAAAACATATTTTTGGAAGCTGGAGGCAGAAAGAAAGAAGATGAGTTCCAAACCAACAAAGGAAAGGAGCCTGCCTGAAATAAATCATGAGGCAGAGAATTCGGCCTGGCCTTTACCTACACTCCTTAAATGCTTTCGTGGTATGTGGGCATCACTGGCCAGGTCGACATTTATTGCCCATCCCTAATTGCTCTTGAGGAGGTAGTGGTCAGCCACCTTCTTGAACTGCTGTAGTACATGTGGCATAGGTGCACGCACACATGGATTTGAGGATGGATTTCACACATTTGAGGAACCATACTAGGTTTTCACTGTAGGGATTTGACTGTAGTGAAGCCAGGGAGACCTGTTACTGTGAGCAGTAAGCCACTGTGAATCTATCTTCATAAAACAGCACCATCTATTTCTTTGGTGGGCCAAAAAGGGAATCACAGACCTGCAACATTTCAAGCCTTCATCTCAAAAGAAGCAAGTGTGACAGCAACTTTTTGGACTTTTAAGACCTAAATGCATGCTATCTCTTTTGTAATCACCTTTGCTTTTGTTTGTTTGTTTGTGTGTGTTTGTGTCTATACGTACGCGTGTGTGTGTGCGCGTATATGTGTGTATGTGTATGACTAGGTGAGTGGGAGCTGTTGCGTATACATTTTGGGTGGTGAGTAATAAACATTTATCCTTTTTTTAAAACTTACTGTCATTGTCTGTGCTTAGCAGTCACAACACTCAGGGGTTAAAACACTTTTCTTCAAAACACATCTGTCTTCGAGCAGTTGAGGGCTAGAAAAGGGGGGAACCATCCTACCATCTCTCCCCGTTCAGGACGCCTGCTTGCTTGATTTAATCCATTCCCACTAGGTGGTCTCTTTTCTTCGATTGCGTAAGGGAGCTGATAACATAACAAGGTCAGGAATGAAGCGTCTACAGTACATGATGCGCCCTAACAGACTCCAGACTGCCTGCATATTTGTAGGATCTGCAGTATTTGCAGTAGTTTCAGCTTTCATTGGATCAAGTGATACTCCTTCACCGCTGAACCTGTGACTGAAGAAATTAAGAAAGTAAGAATGTAAAAGATAGGAGAGGAGTAGGCCATTCAGCCCTTTGAGCTCACACCGCCATTCAATGCGATCATGGTTAATCTTCACTTTCAACACCATTTTCCTTTACTATCCCCGTATCTGATGATGTTTTTAATATGTAGAAATCTATCAGTATCAGCATTGAACCCACTCAACAACTAAGCTTCCATAGCCCCCTGGGGCAGAGAATTCCAAAGATTCACCACCCCCTGAGTAAAGAAATTCCTCCTTATCTCAGTCCTAACTGACCTGCCCCTGGCTGGGGGGACTGTTGACAGCTGAGTTGGTGAGAGAGAGTGTGTGAAAGAAAGATTGAATGTATGTGGTGACCCAGGGAAGAGGAACATCAGAAAGAGAGTTTGAAACCCTGTAAGTGGAAGGCATCTGAGAGACGGTTTGGGAGACGATTCCAAAGCAAGGTCTTGGAGAGTGGAGACTGGAAACCCTCGTGTGAAAGACAGAGTGCAGTGAGACCAGTTGGCTCAGGGTGTGACAAGTGTCTGAGGGGGGTTGAGGGGAGATCCATAGCATCTGGTTGAGGTGGCATCTGTCACTTGGTTTCAGAGTGTGGTGTGTCTGACCACAGGGTGCCATAGATTTACATGGACTTTATAAGATAGTTTTTGTAACTTGTGTATTCTTTACAAATCTGTATATTTCTGTGAAGGTATAGTTGTGGGTGAAGGAGTATTGTAATTTGGTTCATCGCTTCTTGTTGAATAAATGTTTTATTCTGTTGTTAAAAGGTCATCAGCTGACTCCAGGATTTAGTAGCTTCTCTCCACATATCTAAACAAGTAAAAGTTAGGATCTATCAAGCTGGTCCTGTGGTAACCTCAGCTGGGATCATAACAAATAAACAAAGCATTCGAAACAAAACAAGTAAACTGAAAGTGCACATAGAAATAAATCAGTACAGTTTGACAGCCATTACAGAGGCATGGCTGCAGGAGAGGTGGATTGGAACTTTAATATTAAAGTGTATAGGACATTTAGGAAGGAAAGGAAATGAGGAAAAGGTGGAGGGGTGGCTCTGTTAGTTAATGATGGCATTAGCCCAACAGAGAGGGATGACCTAAGTTCAGGAAACCGGGATCTGGAAAGGGTTTGGATAGAGATGGGTAATGGTAAGAAGTCCCTTGTGGGAGTTGTGTACAGGCCCCCTAATAGTAACCACATGGTCGGAAGGAGCATAAAGGAAGAAATAATGGGAGCTTGTCAGATAGGCATGGCAATAATCATGTGCAATCCTAATCTACACATAGCCTGGAAAAGTCAGATGGGCAAAGGTAGCCTGGATGAAGAATTCATAGAATGTTTCCAGGATAACCTCTTAGAACAGCATGTTCTGGAGCCAACCAGAGAGCAGCCAACACTAGACCTGGTATTGTGCAACGAGAGGGGATTAATTAATGATCTCAAAGTGAAGGTGCCCATAGGTAGCAGTGACCATAACATGATTGCATTTTACAGTCAGTTTGTGGGAGGGAGGAGTAGGTCCGAGACTATCGGCGAGATTTTCTGCACCCGCCCACCGCCGCGATCTTCTGGTCCCGCCACAAGTCAATGGACTTCTGGCTGGGGGGCCGTCTCACCCGCAACGGGTCCTGCCCATGACGGAGCTGGGAAATCCCAGCCTATGTTTTAAAACTTAAATAAGGGAATTTATGAGGGCATGAAAGCAGAGCTAGCTAAAGTGAGTTGGCAAATTAGGTTAAGGGAATCGTCAATAGAGATACGGTGGCTAATATTTAAGGGGATATTTCAGAATATACAGAATAGATACATTCCAACATGTAAGAAAAAGTCCAAGGGGGACGGACACATCATCCGTGGTTAACTAAAGAGGTTAAAGGTGGTATCAAAATTAAAGAAAAAATATATAATTGTGCAAAGAAAGTTGGAAGGACAGAAGATTGGACAAAATATAAGGAACAGCAAAGGATGACTAAAAGATTAATAAGGAGGGAAAAATTAGAGTATGAGAGAAAGCTAGCCCGAAATATAAAAACGGATAGTAAGAGTTTCTATAAATATTTCAAAAATAAACAAATTAACAAAGCGAGCATTGTCTGAAAGAAAGTGAGTCTGGAGAATTGATAATGGAAAATAAGGAAATAGCAGATGAATTGAACAAGTATTTTGCATCAGTCTTCATTTTGGAAGATACAAGTAACATCCCAGAAGCAGCTATAGATCAGGAAATAAAAGGGAGGGAGGAACTCAGAAAAATTACAATCACCAGAGAAATGGTAATGAGTAAATTGTTGCAGCTACAGGCTGACAAGTGCCCGGGTCCTGATGGACTTCATCCTACGGTCTTAAAAGAAGAAGCTAGTTAAATAATTGATGCATTGGTTTTAATTTTCCAAAACTCCCTAGATTCGGGGAAGATCCCATTAGATTGGAAGATAACAAATGTAACTCTATTATTCAAAATAGGATGGAGACAGAAAGCGGGAAACTGCAATCCAGTTAGTTTAACATCTGTCATGGGGAAAATGTTAGAAGCTGTTATTACAGAAGCTATAACAGGGCACTTGGATAATTTCAAGGTAATCAGGCAGAGTCATCATGGTTTTGTGAAAGAGAAATCATGTTTAACCATCTTATTGGAATTATTTGTGTAAGTAACATGTGCTGTGGATAAACAGGAACTGGTGGATGTACTGTACTTAGATTTCCAGAAGGCATTTGATAAAGTGCCACATCAAAGCTTATTGCAGAAAATAAAAGCTCATGGTATAGGGGGTAACATATTGGCATGGATTGAAGATTGACTGGTTAACAGAAAGCAGAGACTGGGCATAATTGGGTCTTTTTCGGGTTGGCAAGATGTAACAGGTGGTGTGCCACAGGGATCAGTGCTGGGACCTCAACTGTTTACAATTTATATCAATGACTTGGGTGAAGGGATTGAAGGGATAGTTGCCACATGTGCTGATGACACAAAGGTAGGAAAGTAAGTTGTGAGGAGCACATAAGGAGGCTACAAAAAGATATAGATAGGCTAAGGGAGTGGGCAAAGATCTGGAAAATGAAGTATAATGTGGGAAAATGTGAAATTGTCCACTTTGGCAGAAAGAATAAAAGAAAAGCATATTAACTAAATGGTGAGAGATTGCAGAACTTTGAGATGCAGAGGGTCTCATTAGGTTAAAAGGGTGTCTTGGTGCATGAATCTCAAAAGGCTAGTATGTAGGCACAGCAAGTAATTAGGAAAGCTAATAGAATGTTATCATTTATTGAGATAGGAATTGAATACAAAAGAGGGAGGTTATGCTTCAGTTATACAGAGCACTAGTGAGACCACATCTGAGTACTGTATGCAGTATTGGTCACCTTCATAAAGGAAGGATGTAAAAGCATTGGAAGCAGTTCAGAGAAGGTTTACCAAAATAATAGCTAGAATGGGTGGGTTGTCTTATGAGGTAAGATTGGACGGGCTATGTTTGTATCTGCTGGAGTTTAGAAGTGTAAGATCCTGATGGGTCCTGACAGAATGTATGTGGAGAGGATGTTTCCTCTTGTGAGAGAATCTAGAACTAGGGGTCATTGTTTAAAAGTAAGGAGTCACCCATTTAAAATGAAAATGAGGGAAATATTTTTCTCTGAGGTTCCTAAGTCTTTGGAACTCTCTTTCTGAAAAGGTGGTGCAGGGAGAGCCTTTGAATATTTTTAAGGCAGAGGAGAATAGATTCTTGGTAAGCAAAGTGTGATAGGTCTTTGGGTGTAGGCGAGATGCAGATTTGAGGTTACTATCAGCCATGATCTTATTAAGTGACGGAGCTGGCTTAGGGGCTGAATGGCCTACTCCTGCTCCTTGTTCTTATGTTCAAATGTTTGTATGTTCAAGTCCTTGAAATGCAAACTGAACCAAATGCTGAAGTGCCTCAGCTGCTGAGTTGATCCAAAGTTGAGTCTCTTGTATGGAAAACGGCCAATGTGAGTGGAGAACACAGTAAAATAACACTATTCTTTTGCAAGCTTGATTTGATAGTGGCCTACATTGAGGTCAAGTTTAGCAAAGTGTTTTTCATCATTCACTTTGTCTATGATATCATTGATTGTCGGTGTCAAGTGTTATTCTCATTACATTGCTCGATTTGGCAACTGCATGTCAACACAGATTCTGGCTTTGTTCTCATTCTTGGGTTCCTTGATGACTTGCATGAGTAAAACCCAAGGTGTAGGCTCATCTCTAGCTTCCTTAATTATGTCAAGGTTAAGTAGGCACTGAAGTTCCTTCTCTGTCTGCTTTCTGACATAAACCAGCATTCATTACGTTGTTGCAAGACTAAAGGCACACCAGGGTATACATGTAGCTGGCATGTATCATTTTGCCGATACCAGTGAAGTGGTCAACATACAGTTCAGGAATGTTTTTGATATGTGTAGGAATCTTGCATGCGAAGATTTGCCATTAAATTGTCTGGACACATCCTCGTTGCCATTGTAAAGTTCTTAATAAGAAACAGTCAGAACTCAGAACTGAACATGATGTTAGAGCATGGCTGTTTTATTTTATGACTCCCTCTTCCGGCACGTGCTCATTCAGACAAGTATGTTGGCCTCCAATGAGCAATACACATAATGAACTATACATCCCTACAATTCTATCCTGCAGAACTCTCAGTTCATCTAACTGTGCCCTTTCTTACATACTCCCTTAACCCCACCAATGATGGCTGTGTCTTCACCTATCTAAGCTCTACACTCTGGAATTTGTTCTCTAAGCCTCACTATTAAGACACAGCAGTCGGTAAAGGCTGAGTTGTTCAAATCCCAGAGGGAACGTTGAAACAACTGTCATAATCCATTTTTGCAATTTGTAATTTTGAGATGCAGACTGTGAATTCAGGAGGAATAAGGCCACTGGACCTCATGGTTTTTATATAAAACTAAATCAAACATTTATTAATTTTACAACAAATTAAACACATACACATGGCTACAAATTACTACTATAATAACTTTTTAACAAAACCCTAAATTAATTATCCTCAGGTAAATCTCCACTAAGGCAACAGTAACCCATAGACTTTAAATAGACACCAGGCAAAGCACATTTGACCTTATGAATTCCAAATAAAGTTGATTTGTGAGTTGGTTCGAGGCATACAGGCTGTTTAGGTCTTAAACACCTCTGCCTGATGCATACAAACTCCTTTCTTTATATACCAAGCTTTCCCTTTGAATATAAATTTTCCATTGTATCATTAGGGGCAGAATTTTGACCTTGGCAGGTAGGCTCAACAGGGGAGAGTTGGGTTGGATGGGAAGCTGCCTGCCGCCCACATTTGGGACCGGGCTGCAATTTCACGCTGGCCGACCAATTAAGGTTAAACGTTTTTAAAAAAGAAAATGAAGAAGATAAATATGTAATAAAACAGGTCCCCTCATGTGACTCTGCCACATGAGCAGAGACATGTTATTAAATAAATGTTGAAACTTTTATTTTATCATTATTTTCTTTTGGAAAACTCATCCCGCCCATAGATGAGGTTTCCAAAAAAATGCAGAGGTTGCTTGGCCTTTTTGCCTGCCTGCCGATCAGTAGGTTGGACTGGCAGTGAAATTTTTAATCTAATTGATTATTTAATGGCCTTAACAGGCTTTTAAATTGTTGGCGGGCACGCTGCCGACTCTGGCACATGCCTGTTGACCGAATTATCATGCGACTGTGCGTTGATGCCGGCATGCTCGGCCAGCATCAACGCGTGTCATTTCCCGCCCAGCAAGCGAAAATTTCTGCTCTAGGTCTTTTGAACTTCAGCTCCTGTAACAATAGAACCCCTTTCATAACAACTATTTTATTAGTGAGCTGAAAAAAATTAACACATCGGGCGGGATTCTCCAGCCCCAACGCTGGTGGGACCCACCACGGGCAAGGCGGCGCCCCAGCCGGAAGTCCATTGACTTGCAGTGGGACAGGAAGATCCCAGCGGCAGGCGGGCGCAGAAAATCCCGCCCATTATTTGGCTTCTTCTAGCTAGGTGCAAGATTTTACCCGCCACCTTGAATGGCTTATTCAACAAATGCAACCGAATACTTTACCTTACTGCTCCCTTTACTGTTCACCCAATTAACATCTCAAAACAACTATACATCAAAGCAAAAACAGAAACAGAAATACCTGGAAAAACTCAGCAGGTCTGGCAGCATCGGTGGAGAAGAAAAGAGTTGACGTTTCGAGGCCTCATGACCCTTCAGTTCTGTTGAGGATTCATGAGGACTCGAGATGTCAACTGTGCTCTTCTCCGCCGATGCTGCCAGATCTGCTGAGTTTTTCCAGCTATTTCTGTTTCTGTTTTTGTTTTGGATTTCCAGCATCTGCAGTTTTTTGCTTTTTCATATATAAATACATCAAAGCACCCAGGCTGGCTTTAATCCAATTAAGACACACACGGGCACATACCCAGACACAGAAGCTCTGCTGATGATGCAAGCTGCAAAATTCAAGTCCTTAGCACCTAGTCTTTCAGTCCAACCAGGGGCATTTTGGTTCCAGAATGGCATCAGAAGCACATGTACATCATTCAACTGTGAGATGCACCAGATATTATTTTACTGAAGATTCTAGCATGCATGTAGGGATTGTCCATCAGACCAGGCAGATTATGATGTCATTCAGCATGTAGCACTGATTTGATGTCAGTGTTGCTATTTTGAAGATCAAAGTTCCAGCTGGTACTATGTCCTAAACATGCACAGCTGACAGGCATGTACAGCAGCAGGAAGGACCCCCTCTAACCAGTAATATTTAAAAGGATTATCAGCTACTTACAGGTTAGTTGACAATTGATTTCTACTGATATTTGCTGTAATTGTAGAAGTGCTTGGTTGTTTCTACCTTTCTTCAAAGTTGCCGAAGCCCATTAAAAGTGGTGTGGCACATGCTGAAGGATTTTCTCCAGACTTCAAATGTTCTGCATAAAGTGCCTATTCACAGAAATACATGTAGCAGTAGGCATTCTCCTTGGACTACACTATGATAGGGAAAATGAGCAGAAGCGGCACAGAGCAGGACAAACACATGGATAAGGAAGGAGGGGGTGGGACAGGAGAAAGAAGAGCTCTCAGCAGGAAGCTATATCTGCCCAGGATGTTGGGGAAGCAACTCTGCTATCTAAACCGCAACGGGAAACAGTGTGTCAGATGTTTACGTCCAATAATGAGATGGTAGTGAAATGAAAATGGCCCTCAATATTGTCGTATAATGGGTTAAGAGAATATTTATGGTAATGATTGATGTAGACCATGATGTAACAGTGACATCAGCAGTCATGTGCGCAACTCTCAGGAAAGAGAATGGGACAGTCTGTACTCATGACAGACATACAACCTATCTTACACATAGTGTTAATAATTCTGGTTTAAGTAACTACCAGATTAAGACCACAGTCTTCCTAGATAAGATAGGCCACACAACCAGGAACCCAATAGCCATGCCACCAAATATGTTTGGTTTATTTTCTACTCAGGTATTCAAGGCCTAATTAACATAGTTAAACTCAAATCAGATCCAAACTGCTGAAGTTTGTGAAAATATAGCCTCACCTCGGGAGCTCAGCTCTTTGGTCCATGTTTGAACCAAGGCTCTGATAAGGTCAGGAGCTGCGTGGCCCTGGCGGAACCCAAACTGAGTGTCACTAAGCAGGTTTTTGCTAAGCCAGTGCCGCTTGATAGCACTGTCGATGACTCCTTCCATCACTTTACTGATGATCAAGATTAGCCTGATGGGGCGGTAATTGGCCAGGTTGGAATTGTCCTGCTTTTTCTGTACAGGACATACCTGGCAATTTTGCATCTTGCCGGGTAGATGCCAGCGTTGCAGCGGTACTGGAACAGCTTGGCTAGGGGCACAGTAAGTTTTGAAGCACAAGTCTATTTGTTAGGGCCCATAGCCTTTGCAGTGTCCAGTGCCTTCAGCTGTTTTTGATAACACTTGGATTGAATCGAATGGGCTGAAGACTGGCATCTGTGAAACTGGAGACCTTCGGAGGAGGCTGAGATGGATCATGCGCTTTGCACTTCAGCCTTTTCTTTTGCACTGATGTGCTGGGCTCCCCCATCATTGAAGATGAGGATATTTGTGGAGCCTTCTCCTCCAGTGAGTTGTTTAATTGTCCACCACTATTCACGACTGGATGTGGCAGGACTGCAGAGCTTAGATCTGATTCATTGGTTGTGGGATTGCTTAGCTCTGTCTATTGCATGCTGCTTACACTGTTTGGCGTACAAGTAGTCCTGTGTTGTAGCTTTACCAGGTTGACATCTCATTTTTAGGTCAGCCTGGTGCTGCTCCTGGCATGCCCTCCTGCACTCTTCTTTGAAGCAGGGTTGATCCACTGGCTTGTTGCTAATGGCAGAGTGGAAGATATGCCGGGCTTTGAGGTTACAGATTGTGGTTGCGTACAATTCTGCTGCTGCTGATGGCCCTCAGCACCTCATGGATGCCCAGTCTTGAGTTGCTCGATCTGTTCGAAATTTATCCCATTTAGCACGGTGGTAGTGCCACACAGCATGATGGAGGATATCCTCAATGTGAGCTTTCCTTGCCCATGTTTGATCTGATGCCATCAGCCTTCATAGGTCGAAGTCAATGTTGAGGACTCCCAGGACAACCCCCTCCCAACTGTGCATTACTGTGCCGCCAACTCTGCTGGGCCTGTCCAGTCGGTGGTGTCTTGTATTTTGTTTCAATGATGCACACAGGCTTTCAACATTGTAGTGGAGCTAACTTTATTGATAACACATTTTCCTAACACAAACACATATATCTGCAGTAATTGAACTCTATCAAGAGTTCAGGCTCCAACTCTATCAGGCTCCAACGTGTGCTATCTGACTTCAAACCCCAGGTCAGGTGACCCTCTATCACATACAGAGTACTGTATAGTATCTAACACTGGAGGCCAATATCACAATCAACTATTATCATGACAGGTGGAACAGGACATAGCCAGGGATGGTGATGAGGGTGTCTGGAAGGTATGATTCCGTGAGTATAAGTTTTATGTCTTGAGTCTATCGGCAGAATTTTCTGCCTGTCGGGCAGGTGGGCCTGACCCAATCTCCGGTGGGCGGGGCGCCGATCCCCGTCAGAGAAGCGGGATGCGCCGCCATTTTACGTGGGCGGGCTAATTAAGACCCTCCCAATGTGAAGTCCGGCGGGAATTGCTATGCGCTTCCTGTGTGGGCAGGGAGGGGTTCCCCAAAAGTGAGAGTGCGCTCTTTTACGCATGCACACGAAAGAGCGCACACATCCCTGAGGCTAAGTGCTGCCTCAGAGAGATCGCTTCCACGTTGAAAAATATGAAAAATAGAAAAAAATAAATTCCCTAACATGTCCCCCTCATGTGACAATGTCACATGAGATGGGACATGTACATAATTTACATTATAACTTTATTAAAATTTTTGAAACCCTGCATGAAACCTCATCCCGTCGCTGGATGAAATTTCATGTTTTCTCTATTAGTCTCCGGGGGGGGGCTCCTGGCCGACCTGCCAACCTTAAGGTTGGACGGGCAGGTCCTTTAATTGTTTCAATGATCCTGTCAATGGCCTCAATTGGCCATTGACAGGTCGGAGGGCCCACAGCTGATTTTGCTGCGCCCCCGCCTTCCTGAAAATTTAATTGGCGCCGGGTGATGCCGGGGGTTCTGCCGCATCATTTTACACATCGGCAAACGGGCCCCGATGGCAAAATTCTGCCCTATGTGTTCACTAGTTAAGTAAACTTGAATTGCACGGTTTCATACACACTTGTTAGTTGATGGTCGCTACCAACAATGGAGAGAGACCGACATAGGAACAAACTGTGATTGTTTATTGCAACAAAGGGAACAGCACTAAAGCCTTCCATGCACCCACAACCACCTCCAGCTCTAGACTTACAGTTAACCAGTAGCCCACGCTGTACATAGATTGGTCAGTACTGTCACATGGTTAGTTGCTTACATTCTCTTAAAGGTATATGGTATAAAGGTATACCTTACCACAATAATTATGTCAGGGTGTGCCTGACTGGCCTGTGAAACAGCTCTCACCAATTTTGGCACACACCACCCCCAGATATTATTAAGGAGGACTTTGCAGGATCCAGCAGGGCTATATTTGCTGTTGTAGTCTCTGGTGCCTAAGTCATTGCCGGATGGCCTGTAGAGTTTCATTCCTTATAGCAGTTTGACACAACTGAGTGGCTTGCTAGACTATTTCAGAGGCCACTTAAGAGTCGACCACATGATGGGTCTGAATTCACATGTAGGCCAGACCAGGTAATGATAGCAGATTTCCTTTTTTCAACAACATTAGCCAATCAGATGATTTTTTGAGGGACAATAATGGATTCATGCTTATCATTAGACTTATCATTCCAGATTTTGATTGAGTGAATTTAAATTCTGCCATCTCCATGGTGGGATTTGAACCTAGGTCCCTAAGCACTACTTTGGGCCTCTGAATTACTGGTGTGGTGTCAATACCACTAAGCCGCCACTGTTGTAATTCAAATACCCTTAACATGAAACAGACCTGAGGAGATGAGGTGCAAGTTTTTAATCCAAAAATCTGACTTCATTCAATTAACTTCCTCCTATTTATATCTTCCCCCATGTTTCAGTGATTGTAATGCAGATGACGCTCAGCTCTAATCTACACAACACCCACAGATTTGTAACTACAGAATGATGAACATCATCACTTTGTTCACAACACACTGCATACATTCTTATGATTTACATGCCTTTCTTCAGAGTGAATCCCTGAACATATTAAACGTACAAAGAATGTGTTGTTCATTTAATACCTTATCGAAAAGGTGACAACTTGTGATCAGGGTCACACATCATTCTGTCGTCTGTTGAGGTAACAAACCCAAAGCTGTGACAATATGTTAAAGATTATGTGTGACAACGTCCTGAAGGCAAGTATATTACAGTGCCCTAGTAATATAGCACTCATTCCTCTAATTAGTTTTGTTCTGGATGCATGTTTGGACGCATTAAGTAATCTATAGCATCTCTGGGACCTAAATAGCATCCATAAATATTCACACTGTCACATCACCAATTTCAATATTAAGTATCAGATAATCATTGTCCCAAAGAAAACCTGCATAATGCAAGCAGCACACATAACAAATATGAATTGCAGTCTTTTTTTCTTAAGCAAATTACTGATATTGTATGTAGTACACATGATAGCTAATTATACGGAAAACTCATATCAGATGCCTTTTGCAGTTTAAAGGATATTAGAGAAATTGCCCCTTTTCATCTCTGATAGTTCTTTGATTTGGTCATGCAATAGGGCACTAAATCATTACAAACTTGTTTAACATTTTGGCATGAAGATTCACAATCCTTGTGTGATTCACTTTTTTACCAAGACAAACGTGTCTACTGCACAACATTTTGAGTTTGCTATGTCTCCATATAAAACAAAAGAAAGACAGCTATTATTATCATGTCACAGGCTGAGTAGAATAATCAGGATTAATGAGTAAGGCTGCATGTGCACTCAAGAAAATGCTGTGACATTAAGTTGCAGTAGAGTTCATTATAAGTAATGATATAAAGGCAAAATACTGCAGATGCTATAAATTTGAAATATAAAAGAAATTAATGGAAATTAATGTAGGGCAGCATTTGTGCAGAGAATCAGAACTGAGGGCTCTGGAAGGATTTAAGCCACTTCTCATGAAAGGTCACTGAAATATTTTGCTCCGGGTTCCTGATCCTGATACCACGGGTGGAATTCTGTTTCAGGCACCTGGAATAGCTGGCTGCAAGACGCTTGGAGCAATTTTTGAGGAGGTGGCCAATTAAATGGCGAGTTCTGGGAGCCCCATCCAATTAGGGGCAGCAGGTGGTCTTGCAAGGCTAAAGGGCCAATAGAGGCCCTCCAGCCCTGACAGGTCAGCAGCCCCACCGCCAGAGGTGAGAGCTGCTGATGTAGGTAGGGGACTGAGAGGCACCTCAAGATGGAGGCACCCTCTGAAAACTTTATAAAAACTTAAAATTGCAATGAGACCACAGCTGCCAGGCCATCATTGTGGAGGGAGAGACCCTGCAAACAGAGGCCTGTGGTCACAGCTGTGGCTCTCTGCCAGTCGCAGCTCTGTGGGGGAGGGGATTAAGTTGCAGGATAGGGCACAGGCCCCCTCTTCTGCCATTAGGAGGTCACTGCCATCCTTTAACCAATGTTTGGCCTCAGCACAGGCCCTATAAGCTGACTAAAAAAAATCAGTTAGTATCAGCCAAGTGGCCCGAGTAGGCCCTTCAGGATGCCTAATTGCCTAGCAGCTACTTGTGGACCATTTCACTCCCAAACTGGCATGTTCAAAAATAGCCCAACGGCAGAAACGTGCCAGCTTGGTGAGAAATTGCGAGCTTATCCACCTCTGGCCATTTGAAAATTCAACCCCTTAATTCAGTTTCTCACACCCTATATGTTGCATGGCACGCTGAGTATTTCCAGCACTTTCCATTTACATTTCAATGTAGGGTATTCCACTAACTAGCCAACCCCAGGAAAATAGTGTATACAGCATTAGCATTGTTTTATTCAGGTTTCTGCAGCTTTTCCGCGAATTATTACAATGGGAAAAGCCTGAAGAAATTCATTTCCCAAACCTTTTTGCAAATCAAATTAAATAGTTGCAGGAATAATTGTGTCCTGTTCAAAATAAAATTCTCCAAAATGAAGCGGGGAATCCGACATTTGCAAAAACGAAAGGAACTGCAGCAAGTTCATAGATAATGGAGCATTCAGAGGTATAAGAAGGGCAAGAATGTACAATAATGGAGTGCTGAGGCTATAATGTCAGTGAATAGGAACATAGAAATGTACAGGACCAGAAAAGATCATTTTGGACTATTTGTTTAGGTCTCGACGAAGCTCAATTCTCCTGAGAGTTCAGCAGTAGCTATGTTTCGGGCAATGCTTTCCACTTCTATCAAGTTTAAATTTATGCCTGTGTAGCATAGCGGTTGTTGAGTTAATGCAGATATAAAAGTACAGTTGTCATTGCAGCTTTTGATTTTAATAGAAGGGAGTTTCCAAGGTGAAGCAGCTGCAGGGCAAGTAAGCAGAATTTGATTTTATAGGAGTCTGGTGCTACTGGGAGATCGGGCATATGTGAACCAAACCTTTAATCAATTAGATTTAGATGGATTGCAGTGCAAATAAACCTCATGATATGTGTGGATTACAAAATCTGGCCACCGTTGATTATAATGCATCTAGGGGCAACACATTTGCACCAAGTATCACAATATTGGGCCCCCAACATCGAGGATTGCCCATGCTCAAATAGCAATTGACTGCACGAGAAAGTGGAGAAAGTGTTGGGTCAGCGGCGGGGAGGTGGAAAGCGCGCTTGCTTACTGTTTTATAATCCCCATAATGTGATCATACAAGAGCCAGAACTTGACAGGTTATGAGTAGAAATAGAGAAGTAGGTGACCATCAGTAGGGACAGCAGTGGGAGTGAGGAGTCACAGGTGTGGGGATACCTCTGAGTTAAATAGACTGAGCGAGGCTGGCATCAAATGATAAAATTAGGAAAAGAATAGCTGCCAGCATTCCAAAAAAATAGAGATGGGATTGAGTGAAATTTTTGAAAGCATTCAAAATATAATTGTAGAGTTGGAAGCATTAGTAACAATGGAAAAGTATGACATAAAAGCTGAGTACTACCGATGCTGGAAATCTGAAACAAGAACAGAAAATGCTGGAAAAACTCAGCAGGTTGGACAGCATCTGTGGAGGGAGAGAGTTGATGTTTCGAGCCTGTGTGACTCTTCAGCAGAGTGTGACATAGTAGTTATAACAACAAAGATGTAACGTTGGTTTGAACAGGGCTCAGAACTTCTAAGAAGTTGAATTTCTATGGGCTTCTCCTAATCATCTATCATAAGTTCTGAATAGGAGAACACCACAGACATCAGCCCCTTAAAATTCCTGGTTATAAAAGAAAGACTTTTGTTTACATAGTGCCTTTCATGACCACCGGAGGCCTCAGGTACTTCAAAGCCAATTAATTACTTTTGAAATGTAGTCACTGTTGTAATGTACGACATGGGGCAGCCAATTTATGCACAGTCAGCATTCACAAGCAGCAACATGATAATGACCAGATGCTCTGGTTTTTGTGATATTGATTTAGGGATAAATATACTGGTCAAGACACCGGGGTTAATTTCCCTGTTATCTTCGAAATAGTGTTATGGAATCTTTTACCTCCACACGAGCAGGCAGCTGGAGCCTCAGTTTAACTCTAATCCAAGAAATGGCATCAGTCTTGTTTTTTGTACTCAAGCCCTGGATTTGAACCCAGAAACTTCACACTCAAAGGCAAGAGCTCTACCAGCTGAAGCACAGCTGACAGTTAAACTGTTTCAGGAAATAAAGAGGGGCAATCACATCAATGAACGTTGCAACACTAGACCTTAACAATAGGAGATTGTGATTCTACAGAACTGATGGCTCAAATATTAACTGAGAGTGAGGGCAAATCATGGTTGCAGGCATAGCATTGGAGAGTCTACACTGGAGGATGCAGCGCTCCCTGGGCTCTGCTCAGCTGGATAGTGATGTTTACCCCAAGAGCTATCAATGAAAAGGAGAATCATTGAGCAGCAACAGAGGATATGTGATGTGCTAATATGCCTTCCCAACACACTGACCACAATGCAGACAGAATGGAGGAATCCACCTCAAGCATGAGTGGTTTAATGTCACAGAGTATTGTGATGATGTATTCTTCCATGTGTGGAATGAACAGCTCAATGGAATATCAAAAATTGCAATCAAATAAATCCATGCACACCTTGACCTCTGCTGTGTAGGCTCTGGGTAACAACATGTCTGCTATCTAAAATGGAATGAAAGGTACCTTAGCCTTAGCTTTACAGGACTGCAAAGAAGTGCAATAAATTCTCTCCAGTAGAACGCTAGCAATGAAATGCGGCTGAGTCATGAAAGGAATGATGGTGAAAAGGGAATGGAAGTGGAGACTCCAATCACTCCACTCCTTTGTCACTTCCCACCAGTCAGTAACTAACTTGCTGCTTCATGCCCTGAGGCTGAGTGTTCCTGTGCAGGTGCAGGTTGAGCAGTCTTTGGCTGAGCCATCACAAATCCCACATCCAGAGGTTGTTGACCAAGGGCATCTCAGCAATCAGAGCAGGGATCTGAGCAGCTTTCCTCAAATTCTGCTGAAGCCACAGGGGTGCAACATATAGGAGTGACAGGAAAACAAAGAGTAAAGCTTTGAAGTTGCACAAAGGTTGTCAAATGGCTTTATGAGAAAATGTTACTTTGTGCAGTTTCTGTTGTTTATATAAATCACATAAATATTATTCCTTTGGACCACTTTTCCATCTTGGCAAGTCATCTTTTAACCTGTTCGATGATGACACAATTGACCCCAATCAATGGGGGAATGCACCTGGAATGATTCCTTATTTGCAGGATCTCTTAGGCTGAATATTTCCAGCCCCATTATGGTGGGATTGGAAGTGGGGGTGGCAGGAAAATAGTGGGGAGCAGCATCGGGATGGCTCATCAGCACATTTCTGACACTGGGGGTCTCTCCCAGAGGTGGGCTGGGAGTCAGATTGACTGTCCACTCCATGGAGGTGGACAGACAGTTACGCTGGATAAGGCACCATTTAGGTTCCATGCCCAATTGGCAGAGCCATGAACATGAAAGGCAGCCATCATAGGCGATCCCAATCCAGTGGCAGGGTTTCATCTCTAACACAATAGATCCACAGGCCTAGAGTTTGTTTATTTGTTCACTGCTGTGCAGCCCAGTGATGGTGCCTCCATGTTGAGGTGACCTCATGCCCCTGACCTACCTCAGCAGCATCCATCTCTCCCAGTGGAGCTACCAAAGCTCCAGAGTTGCCAGCTCTCCGATTGGGCCAGCAGCATTGAGAACCCACATCCCATCCTTATTATGGGTGAATGTGGAGACAGCCAATATGAGGCTACCTCCCGGGTGACTGCTAATCAGTTCTCACTGCCAACAAGTGGCAGTCTCGGGTCCCCACTTTGGTCCCACATCCGACTTCTGAAGCCCATGAGAAAATTCAGCACCTTGTGTCAGTGGCAGGAGGGAGGGAGAGGCAGTGGGGAGCATTTTGGCAGGAAGAGTGACTGTTGCATGTGCTTCTAACATTGATCCACTTGCCCAACCTTAGCGAACTTGCATTAATAAGGGTATCCGTGCCATCTGGGCAGAGATGTGAGTAGCTGCTGCTCCACTGTCCTTACCAATGTCTTTTACCTCTGCCTCCTAATTTTCCATCTCCTCAGAATCATCACAAACAAACTGTGCTCTGCGCCTTAGTCCTCCTGCAGCTCCAAGCCTCATGTGCAGAGAGCAGCACACCATGGCCACCCTCGATACCCTGGCTGGTGCATACTGAAATGTGCCTCCAGATCTAAAGAGCACCTTCAGCATGACAATGGCCTTTTCAACTGCACATCTGCTGGTCCTGTGGCATTCATTGTAGTTCTGTTGGACGTCATTAATCAGATTTCCGATGGACGTCATCAGCTAAGTTTGCAGAGGCTATTCCTTGTTTTGAGCAATCACCCTTTAAGTGTGTTTGCAGGTCCAAAGGCATCAATGAGTTCGGACTGCCATAGGACAAAGTTTCATGGCAGCCCCCGGGAACCTTGCACATAACTGCAGAAATGTAACCTTGTGATAGCACGCCAGCTGGACACTAATGGTCTGGAAGTCCTTGCAATTCATGAATAGTCCTGGTTGATTTGGCAGTGCTTAGATTGCTATATGTGTGTCATCGATGAACTGAACCTTTGGGAGCTCAGGAAAAGATGCAAATCCAAGCAACCACTCCTTCTCTCTCGTGTCATTGCAATAAAAGTTCACAGGTTTGCTGGCGCTGACAAACAACCTCACAGTCTTATGAATTGTGGGCCCGCTGACTAGGAGGTTCTGGATTATCTTCCAGCAGAGCCATGGAAAGGTCCAGAGGCAAAGACGTTGAGACCGGTGGTCATTTTGTCCACTTGTGGTAATGTATGGCTACTAGGTGCATCAAGAAGTAGGTCATCCTCTAGGAAACTGCAGGTGTCAGTTACCATCTGATATGACAACCTGAGCCTCCTGCACCACTGTTATTCCAACATGTAAGGAAACTGAGCCTCTGTCTATAGACTCTATGGGTGTAATTTTACAGTCCTGTCACAGTGGGGGCAGGTCTGTAAAATGCGGCAAGCCATTCAAAAGTCTATTGACTTCAACGGGATCATTAAGTCCTGCCGGTGTAAATTTTCACCCCACGTCTGGGTAGTGCCTCCTGTGAATTGCTCCCTTCAGCTGTTTTCCTGTGTGCTGACCATCCGCACATCTCTGAACATGCTGGCCACTGCTGCTAGTCATATTGCTCCTTGTCCGAGGTCCAATCTAAGGCAGCTAAGAGGCCAGTCATCCTGATGTGATTCAGAAACACTGAAACAAACTGAACAAATCCTTTCCCACTTATAGGTAAGGAAGCAGCTATGAGTACTGAGTTTTTATTGCTACATTTCCGTGAGATTTAATCAGTGCTCTCTATTGATGTTGTGTGTCAAATGGATTCTACATTTTAATTTAAAAGAATTTTCAATTTTTGCTCCAGTTCAGAAATGACCAGCTCATAGGCAAACCTCTTCTTCTGAGTTAGACCTGGAAGTTGGTGGGCTCAATCCACCCTCCTGCCACCTCTGTGTTCATGCTGCTTTTTAATTGTCAACTTCACTGAATCTTCTTTCATATCTCAGCTCACTTGAAATCTGGCACTAATTCAATTAGCTGCAGCAGCAACTTCCCTAACCAGTTGTAGTCTGGAGGTACTAAATCACTCTTACCCAGATGTTGCTACACATGATAATTGGATCCTATCCCAGGAGTATGACCAAAAATGAAATCCAAGGGTTAGACATATCCCTTATCCCACGCAAATTGATGCACTTTTCTAAGTTAAAACTGCAGCCAATATGGCTAGAGTTAAGGAACAAGGAGGGAAATAGTACAATTCACAATGTGCATTACAAGCCACCAAACAATAGTGCTGAGATAGAGTGAGAATATCTGCAGACAATATTCTGAATCATGTGAGAACAATACTGCAACAGCAGTGGGCAATTTTAGTGACTCCAAGTAGATTAGATTACAAGTAATGCATGTGGTTGCAATATCTAGGACTGTTTCCTCTGTCAGCCTGTTTCTAGTCCAATAAACAAATAAATATTTCTTGCTTTAGTTCTAGGGAATGAAATGGAATGAATAATTAATGTGAGAATAGGAAAGCAATTTGGGAACAGCAACCATAGCAAATTTAGGTTCAATTGTAAAATGAAAAAGTAGAATGAAGTGTCAAAGACAAAGGCATGGAATTGGAATGGTTAAAAAAAATCCATCAACCAGGAGGGGATCTGGTACAAACACTATGCAGGTCAGAATGGCGACATAGCGTTGTTGTCTTCATAAGGGTTTTCAATTACCCATCCCTAAGTCGACTGATGTGGAGCAGCCAAGCATAGCGGGAGGCAAGGCAGCATATTTGTTCACGCTGTCAGTCGTTGTGTTCTTACTCGGCATGAAAAATGCTGGGCAAAATAAACTCTTGGATTTCATTTTTAGTCATACTCCTGGGATAGGATCCAATTATCATGTGTAGCAGCATCTGGGTAAGAGTTATTTAGTATCTCCAGACTACAATTGGTTAGGCAAGTTGCTGCTGCAGCTAATTGAATTAGTGCCAGATTTCAGGTGAGCTCAGATGTGAAAGAAGATTCAGTGAAGATGAGGAGCACGCTGTTATTTGGAATTCATTTTAACAAAGAGGAAAGTGTAGGCTATTAAAAATTAAACTTATGGACTGGAATTTTATGGCCCCATCATGGTGGGACAGGGCAGTAAAATGCAGCAAGCCATTCTAAACTCCATTGACTGCGGCGGGACTATAAAATGCTGCTATCATAAAATTCCACCCATGGTCAGGGAAACTTAGTGTGTTCCTCAGGTAAAACAGAGGGTACATGCTTCAAGAAGTATGTAAGGGCATCATGGACTCCTGTGATGACTGATGTGCTTTGCAAAGAGCCTGTATTTCCCTTTTGTGCAATATCCTCTTTCAGACCAAGGTTAACTGGGAAGTATTCTGAAAGAAGGTTAATTGGTTTCCTGATTATGACATAATTAGGTTCCAAGAAATTCCCATGTGACCTGAGATTTCCATGGGGATGAAAAACTAAGAAATAAAGGGTAAATAAAAAGCTAATTGCAGTGATTTGGTTTTAGCCTACCTTTCTGTTTGGCAGCTCAGAACACAGCAAGGATTCAAGTGAGAGGAAGCAAACAAGGCTGTCCCCAATGAACCAGTTTTCTGTTTGGAAGTTCAGAACAGATCCTTGTGTTGAAACAGGTCTCTGTGAATTTTCCATCCCCTCATGTGGGCAGGATCTGCCAGTCCCACCAATGTGAACAGAGATTTCATTGGCTCGCTTTCCTCACCGTGGGGGCCATGGGAGGAGGGGGGGAGGGGAGGGGAGGGGTGCTGGGAAATTCAGGCCTGTGTTACTGCATGTGTTGTAGAGCTGGAAAGGTTAGAGAGCTGAAGACAAGAAAAGCAAAGGTTTATTTATTGGACAAGGCACAATTCTGCTGTTTCAGTGTTGCCAGAGCCCAACAAACTGTTTGAAGAATTAGAGAAGGGAACCTCTGGACAGTCAGCACCATCAAGACTGTGCCCTGAGTGAGACAATGCTCGCAGGCATGTGCCTTCTCAGTATTAACCATGTCCAGGGACTTCAGGTGAAATACAGCTGCTGGTGAATGGGACTGAAGGGCTTGAATAGGAAGTGAAAGATCCTACAGAAACATAGCTGAAGTTAAGAGACTGGGAAATTGCACGTGGTGCCACATTTGTATGGGAAGTAATGTAAAGACTTATCTTTGTTATATTGACCATTCCAAGTGAAATTTACCTTTTTTATTTGAAATACGATTCACGTTCATGTTAACTCATGTTTGAATTCTGCTGATTTTAGTTGGTTTGTTACAGTAAAAATTTTTTAAAGTGGAATCTTGTCCAGTGGTTTGCTTTCCATTGGTAGCCTCTATGAGGATAGTAACACTTCATTGTCACTAAGATTCAGGCCTATTGCTACAGGCCCATCAGCCTTGCCCTCCTTGTTCGCTTCATTAAAACTTTGCCCAAGTCTGCCCCCTCCCTTTATTTCTTTACTTTATTACCACCCATTCCCTTTCCAAGCTCATCTTGTCCCTAAAACCCACCTCCTGCTCTATCGACCCCATTCTCAGTAAAATAAGGACCACCCAAAGTTTCTCCCTAGCCTTAATGCTAGCTAACATTATAAATAGTGCCATTCTCTGCAGGAATTAGCTGAGGGAAGGTGGCAGACTGTATATCAGGCGGGGAGACTTCATAAGGAGCAAGTTATTGCCACCTTTGAGTCAAAGCCAGGATGTCAGAGTATTTATCCACCATGAGTCTGGGGATGAAGGGTCTTGTTTGCAAGTGAAGAGACATTCTAGAGTGATTGCATATCCAATACCAAAGTCCAAGTTCATAGTGCTGACTGGGATGAGAAAGATAGAAAGGAGAATGGTGTAGCTATTCCCAACAAATGCACTGGGCCAGGAGGTCAGCAAGATAAGAGAATAGGGCAGTTGGGGTTGCCACTTGTAAAGAGATAGTGACATGCCAAAATGGGCTTTTTGGAGATGTCAAGAGAGACTCAGAGGTTTGCTATGAATTTATCATAGAGAGATTTAAGTCTGGGACAGCAGCAGGAGAATAGATAGGCCAGCAATTACAGTGAGTTAGGTAAAAATTGGGCAAAGTTCCCAAGAGGGAAAAAAAATGAACGTGGCATGATTGGGTGGCAGAAAGGCCAGAATGGAGTCAAGAGGGGAAACAAATGAGATAGAGTAAAGGACCCTGATCATCACCCAAACTGTACATACAAACAAACACAGTGAGAATTCAAGATGATTGGCTGCTGAACTCAATCCTGAAGGCTCAAGGCCCCGCCTTCAGGATTGCAAGTGGAAGCTATTGCCACTTGGGTGTGGTGAGGTGGGGGGCTGAGCTATAATTTTACAATTGTGTCACAGCCGTACAATTAACTGCCACAATGCAGAGGTGCTGTCCACTCAGACAATGCATGCAACATGTGGTCATGCCACTGGAAGAGCTGGTGCCACATTTTTTAAAGGGCTGCCAACACTATGTCAAATGGAATCATCCATACAGGCACCACAGAAGGAGACCTGAAGAACAAGGCATCAATTGGAAAGACAAGGATTGCCAGAAGGCATCTGGGAGCTCTTCTCAATGTTTTTCCTGTAGACTGTGGCTCTTTACCTCTCTGTCAGTGACACTAGTGCCTCACGTAGCCGCAATGACAGAAGATGCTCCTGCACTTGTGCAGGAGGCAGTGAATATGCTGGGGCCTGCCATTCCACAGGCATCCAAAAAACAATCACCATGATCATCACAAACCACAGAGCAGAAAGATCTGCTTGCACCTCAACTTGACAGCACCAGAGAAGCAACACATAGGAGCACACATGAGCATTTTAGAAAGAGCAAGTTTGGGCTTCACGGGTTTTTTTTTGTAATACATGCAAACTTGCAATCTCTGTGCTTTCCAATAAATGTAGAATGGTGCAATGCAAGAAGATTTTTCTTCTGTTTCTATCAGACTGTTGGAACCTTAGCTGTAACCTGGCTCCCTCAAAGGAAGTGATGGAAAGAACCACATTGTGTGAGGTCAATGCATTCCTCCTGGCACTGTCTAATCTATTAACAAGTGCCCATAAATGGTCAGGGCCCAGCAAGAAAATGGCAACAGTGCTGCAGAAGGCTGTTGTTTTCTGTATTGGATGGATCTGCCATTAAGGATCATCTGAAACATGCCTGTATTAGCACATCGAGAGCTTCCTTGCACCTATCTCATTGCACCTTGCCTGTGGTTCCTGAGGTTCTTCATCATGCAGTGCCTGGTCAGCATCTTCCTCTCTGTCCTCATCATCAGAGGAGATGTCACGCTCCAGGATGTCTTCATTATTCCCACCTTTCTCCTCTGTAATGCCAAGTTGTGCAGAGCACAGTATATCATCATGATATATGTGAGACACTGCAGGAGCATTCTGAAGGGCTCAACTGGATCCAACAGGCATCTGAAGTATTTCTTCACACTGCATGCTCAATAGTTGCTCAAGCTGTCCCATGGCAAGGTGCTGTATCCCTTCTCTGCATCTGTACTCGAGTGCCATATACAGGCATCAGTAGCCATGTCTTAAGTGGATAGACTTTGTCACCTAGTAACCATCCTTGAAAGCATGTGAGGGACTTGAAACGTTGGGCACCTAGGAATTTCTTAGTAGGTAGGGGTTGTAGCTGCTTCCCGGGAGCCATAACAGACTGATTCCTGGAATGGTGGGGCTGATATATGAGGACAGATTGAGTCAGTTAGGATTATATTCGCTAGGATTCAGGAGAATGAGGGGGATCTCAAAGAAACCTATAAAATTCTAACAGGACTGGACAGGGTAGATGCAGGAAGGATGTTCCCGATGGTGGGGGAGTCCAGAACCAGGGGTCACAGTCTGAGGATATGAGGTAGACCACTTAGGACTGAGATGAGGAGAAATTTCTTCACCCAGAGAGTGGTGAGCCTGTGGAATTCATTACTACAGATAATAGTTGAGGCTAAAACATTGTATGTTTTCAAGAAGGAGTTAGATATAGCTCTTGGGGCAAAAGAGATCGAAGGATATGGGGAGAAAGTGGGAGCAGGTTATCGAGTTGGATGATCAGCCATGATCATGATGAACAGCAGAGCAGGCTCAAAGGGCTGAATGGCCTACTCCTGCTTCTAGTTTCTATGGATAGAGATAAAGGATCCTTTTGCAGTGGTCACAGACCAGTTGTACATTAAGCGAGTGGAAGCCCTTCTTGTTGAGGAAGGCTACTGCCTGGTCTGTGGGAACCTTTTTGGCCACATGCATGCTGTCTGTTCCTGGGGAAATTGAGCAATGGCCCCAAATCCAATGGCTGTCTCTGCCTGACTGTCTGGTTCAGTGTGAAAGTGCACATATTGGCTGGCCCCCTTGAACATAGCGTTGGAGACTGTCTTTATACTTCAATCTGCTGCAGACTGGGAGATCTCCAGTGGATCCCTGAAATGATCCTGAAATCTAGAAATTCAGCACCATTTTTGGTGACCTTCAACATCACAGGCATCGGGCAATCACTGCTTCACAAGGGCTCAGCTTGTTCTTTCTCATGGCACACAGCTGGGTGACTATCTTCTCAGCAATACTGTTGTTCCGGCAATTTTAGGAAGCTGAGCCTCCTACAATAGACCCTCTCTGGTGGGTAACCGCTTCTGCTCACAAAGAGGCTGGTTGAGTGCCCCTCTGCACCCTCCTCTTCCTTGACCCATCAGAGGCTGGTGTTCTTGGCAGCCCTCAGGTTGCTGCTGGTCCACTGCCTGTGACTGTAGCTCTCTCCCTCTTGTACGCTCCTCTTCGGTGGAGGCCTTGAAGCCTGAGTAAATGGGGCCATAAATGCAGTCAGTTTTCAGGGCCTCTTACCACCCACCCACCGCCCCCCATCACCCCCGCCCCCGGTCTGTTCAGACAAGTGCCAAACACAAGGTGGCACTCAAGTAGTATGCCACTGCTGTGCTGACAAGTTTGTCCCTGCTCCCAATTGCCACTACAAATACCCATGCTGTTTCACTCTCCCTGCCACACCACACTACCATTCAAAATAGCTGTTGTCTGAAGCCCAACATTGACCTCTCTAACCCACTGTCTCTTTACACATGATTGAGGCCCTGAGGCCCCTTGTCCCTGTGCCAACCATTGTAAAGTAGAAAACCCTGACAAAAATAGCAGTCAATTGCCTGTTTAATAAGCTTAATTACCTTTCTGCCATGTTTTAGTGTGAGGTTTATGCTTCATGCCAGAGCAGACTATTTGGGCCTAGTGGCCTGTTTCTGTGTCATACGTTATAAGAATAGGTGTGAGTTTTGGTAAGTTAGATCACGTAAATAGGTTACATACAGATTTATAAATGTTAGGGATTTGAACCCACGGGTGGAATCATCCCAGATTTGCATTAAGTGCAGTAGAGAGCGGGAAAAGGAAAATTTTACCTGCCGGCGGCAATAGTGGTTTTTCACGCTACAACGTCCCAATCCCGCCTCACTAATCATGCACTCCCAGGAAACACACTGTTTGGATGGCAGGAACACTCTCATTCGTCTGGCATAAAGTCACCTTGCTGCTTCCTCACGCCAGACACCGTATTTAAAGTGCAGCCCCCTGCACACCCCTCAGTGTTTCCAATCCAGGACTGCTGCAAAAAAGACATGGTTCCAAAAGGCAAGCAGATTGCAGCCACCCAGTTTAATGACACATCCCTCAAGTGCATTTTGGATGCTGTGGAGGCCCGCTGTGATGTCCTCTACCCCCTGCTCTGGCAGCAGGAGGGGCAGTAACATTATCAATCTGGCTTGGGAGGTGGTGGCAGCAGTGGTACATGCCAACATCCTGCAAGAGAGGACACCCACCCAGTACCGCAAGAGGATGAATGATCTCCTCTGTTCTGCCAGGGTAAGTCACTCTTCTCATCACTCTCGAGTTATCCAACTGGCAGGCAAAGAGGTAGACCGTTCCTGTGCTGACAGTGACATTGACCGTTCTCAACCAAGTGAGAATCCAGCAGTGCAACATGCATCAGACAACCACCCTGTGAGTGATGTGCCCTGTTTCACACATTAGTTATCTCTCTTTGCTTCCACAGGCATGCCTGCCAAACAGCCAACCGTTTTCATGAACCAAGGCCTCCAATCAAACCCCAAAGACACCTCAGAAGAAGAATCAGAATACACCCTCATTGAAGACCCACCACAGTTCTCACCCATACCCTCCATCAGCGCAGAGCCACACACCACCATGGGACCTAGTTCGAGAATAGACTCAGGATTACAACCTGGTGAGCACATCGCACTCTCTGATCCACAGCAGGTGGAGGCAGGGACTTCCCAGATTTCCGGCACTTAGAGGATGGCTGGAAGCCAGAAATCTGCTGACTTTGAGTCGGATGATGAGCCTCTGGACCTTAGTTGAAAGAACTGCAAAGACAAGCTCTGGAACATCAGGAAGGGATGTCCGCTGCACTCCTCGGATTGGAGTCCATCCGCTTTCAGGCTGAGGTGATAGTGCCGCCATTGCCAATGCACTGAGGTCAACACTGGTAGGATGGCGGTCATGGAGACCTTGGTCCAGCACATCAATCCTGCACTGGAGTGGGCTGAGCTCCATTGCTGGCGCCATTGTTAGCCTCCATCAGTGTCAACAAGAGAAGGGTGCAAGGCAGCTCGGTCACATTCCAGCTTCCATTTCTCCTCAAGGAGTCAGCCAGGGGCCCTCAGGCACCCACAGGGACGAGGAGCAGCAGGTCCTCACCCCAGAGCCATCTATCAAGGAGACTCTGGGAGTGTCCAGCCCATCCGAATCGCCTCTTTCTGTGACTTCAGCAGTTCCAGCTCCGCAGGCCAAAAAGGGTGCCAGTGCCACACAGCAGGACCCCGAAAGCAGGCTGGGGCCCTCCAGGTCTCAGCCCTCCAGAGTCCAAAGTCATCACAGACTGTGCAGTGGTCAGTCAGCAGGCTGCCTCCAAATCTCTGCTGTGGATGTCAGGGGAGCACCAAGACACAGCAGCAGGGTTAGGAAGGTTAAGAAGACATAGTTGCAAAGCCTTGACATGGGTGTTTATCACTTGTACATAATGTTCACTATTGTAAATGAACTCCCAAGAATGTCTCCTTGCCTCTGGCTGCTTGTTATGATGAGCAGTGTTCATGTCACTCAGATGTGAAACCATCGTTCCTGCACAAGATTAAGGCAGGTGTCTCAGTCCAGGGTCTCTTCCCTGTGCAGTGTGTAACCTTCAGACCAAAGTAATGGCGCGGATTCACACCCACTGGACACGCTTGTGATGCTTGCACCTCAATGGTGCTTGGCATAGCTGCCAGAATGTAGTGGGCAGGTGTCACAGAGTAGCTATAAATGATCATTTTCTGGTTGGCAAGATGTAATGACTGGTGCACAACAGGGATCAGTGCTGGGGCTTCAACTTTTTACAATTTATATAAATAACTTGGATGAAGGGATAGATGGTATGGTTGCTAAATTTGCTGACGATACAAAGAGAGGTAGGAAAATAAGTTGTAAAGAGGATGTAAGGAGACTACAAAGTGACATAGACAGGTTAGGTGAGTGGCCAAAGACCTGGCAAATGGAGTATAATGTGAGAAAATGTGAAATTGTCTATTTTGGCAGGAAGAATTAAAAAAAAGCATATTATCTAAATAGTGAGAGATTGCAGAGCTCTGAGATGCAGAGGGATCTGGGTGTCCTACTGCATGAATCACAAAAAAGGCTAGTATGCAGGTACAGCAAGTAATTAGGAAGGCTAATAGAATGTTAGTTATTGTGAGCGGAATTGGATACAAAAGTAGGGAGGTTATGCTTCGGTTCTACAGGGCACTGGTGAGACCACATCTGGAGCACTGTGTACAGTACTGGTCTCCTTATTTAAGGAAAGACATAAATGCATTAGAAGCAGTTCAGAGAAGGTTTACTAGACTAATACCAGGAATTGGCGGGTTGTCTTATGAGGAAAGGTTGGACTAGTTAGACTTGTATCCATTGGAGTTTAGAAGAGTAAGAAGTGACTTGATCAACACATTTAAGATCCAGAGGGGTCTTGACAGAGTGGACGTGGAGAGAATGTTTTTTCTTGTGGGAGAATCCAGAACTGTGGTCACGGTTCAAAAATAAGGGGTTGCTCATTTAATACAGAGATGAGAAGAATTTTTTTTCTCTCAGAGGGTAGTAAGTCTTTGGAGCTGTCTTCCTCGAAAGGCAGTGGAAGCAGAATCTTTGAATATTTTTAAGGCAGAGGTGGATAGATTCTTGATTAACAAGGGAGTGAAAGGTTATTGGGGGAAGGCAGGAGGTTACAATCAGATCAGCCATGACCTTATTGAATGGTGAAGCAGGTTCAAGGGGCTGAGTGGCCTGCTCCTGCTCCTATTTTGTATGCTCGTAACGACTAAGTTAATAGATTGAAAAAGAGCAAATTATGCCGAAGTGGGACTAAAAGTGACCTAGAAGGAAATCTTGAAAAACCAAGAGACATAGCACAATGACTATAGTTCAAGAGAAATGTATTCCACTCAAAACCAAAAGCAAGTGAACTAATTATGGGGCATTGTGGATGCATAAGAAATTATAGCAAAAATTAAACCCAATGAAGAAGGCATATAACTGATGTTAGATACTTAGGAAGAGGACAGACAAAGAACTAAGAAAATAAGTTAACAAAACCAACAGGGAGGCCAAGAGAAATTATGAAATCAAATTATCAAGGAATGTTGAAAGAAATAATCGTGTTCTAAAGTGCAAAAAAAAAGATTTAGAAAGGTGGTACCAGAATTGAGAGATTACAACTTTAGGGAAAGGCTATTTTTGTTCTCTTTAGAAAAGTGAAGACTTAGAGGAGATCTGATTGAGGCCTTTAAAATTATCAATAGATTGGACAGTATATATTTGGAAAGAATATTTCTCCTTGTTGATGAATGCAAAGCTTGGAGAATTAAATCCAGGATAGTCATTAATAAATCCAGTAAGGAAAAAAAGAAAATTTTCTTTTCACTCAGAGAGTAGTTAGAATGTTGATCTCACCAAATGGTTAAGATAAACAGGTTTAGATGCTTCCAAGGGAAACTAGAGAATTACATGGGAGTAAAAAGAGTGAAAGGGATATATGCTGAATGACTGAAATGAGGTTGGTGGAAAGGGAAGAGACTTGTGTGCAGTATAAACTGGTTGGAGTCATATCCAGCACAAAGGAAGATAGTTCCGGTTGTTGGCGGTCAGTCATTTCTGCTTCAGGACATCACTGCAGGAGTTCCTCAGGATAGTGTCCTAGGCCCAACCATTTTCAGCTGCTTCATCAATGACCTTCCTTCCATCATAAGGTCAGAAGTGGGGATATTCGCTAATGATTGCACAGTGTTCAGCATCATTCATGACTCCTCAGATACCGAAGCAGTCCATATCAAAATAGAGCAAGACCTGGACAATATCCAGGCTTGGGCTGACAAGTGGCAAATAACATTTGCACCACACAAATGCCTGGAAATGACCACCTCCAGCAAGAGAAAATCTAACAATCGCCCCTTGACGTTCAATGACATTATCATTGCTGAAACCCCACTACCAATGTCCTGGACGTTACCACAGACCAGAAACTGAACTGGAATAGCCAAATAAATACTATGGCTACAAGAGCATGTCAGAGGCTAGGAATCCTGACTCCCCAAAGCCTGTTCACCATCTACAAGGCACAAGTCAGGAGTGTGATGGAATACTCCCCTCTTACCTAGCTGAATGCAGCTCCTACAGTAGAAGCTTGACACCATCCAGGTAAAAGCAGCCCACTTGATTGGCACCCATTCACAAACACTCACTCCCTCCACCACCGACTCACAGTGGCAGCAGTGAGTACCATCTACAAGATGCACTGCAGGAACTCACCAAGACTCCTTCAACAGCACCTTCCAAACCCTCAGCTACTACAATGTAGAAGGACAAGGGCAACAGACACATGGGAACACCACCATCTGCAAATTTATCTCCAAGCCACACACCATCCTGACTTGGAAGTACATCACTGTTCCTTCACTGTCACTGGGTCAAAATCCTGGAACTCCTTTTGTAACAGCGCTGTGGGTGTACCTACACCACATGGACTGCAGTAGTTCTAGAAGGTAGCACACCACCACCTTCTCAAAGGCAACTAGGGATGGGCAATAAATGCTGGCTGAGGCAATGAGGTCCATATCCCATGAACAAATAAAAAAAATTCAGACTGGTTGGGCTGAATGGATTGTTTCTGTGCTATCATTCCCTATTATATAACTTATTTTATATCACCCAGATCTCTAAAGGAACTTCCCATCCAATAAAATATTTCAGAAGTGTAATCAAACATGTTAAATTGGTGAAACGTGACAGCTAATTAGTGTACAGCAATTTACAAATATCTAGTAATAACATAAAGGATCAGTTAATCAGTTTTGGTTGAAGGATCATTTATGCACACCTGAGCAGACACTCAGGACCCTGATTTAAAGTGTCACCTAAAGGACAGGGCTTCCTCCCTACTACATTGAAGTGTCAGCCTAGATTATGTACAAAGGTCTTGGATTGGGGCTTGAACCTGCAATCATCTGACTTAAAGACAAGAATGCTACAACTAAGCCAAGCTGACACTTTTTAACTATTCACATGACAGATCAGCACTGATAACTCATCAAATATGGATTAATAGAATATAAAATAGATATACTTCCATATAGTTAAAAAGGAAAGTGCAAAAAAGGGTTTAGCTCCATGGATAATAGAGATAAAATAAAATGCAAATAAAGCTTCAAATACGTTAAAATTGGAGCCAAGCATGCAAGTAAAAACTATGGAGGAAAGTGGGTGAGGAATGAAAGAAGACCAAAGGGGACTGTTAAAAACGTGGCTGATGACATAAATTTATTGCAAACATAGTTAAAGAGAGAATAGGACTGCTCAAGGATGAAAGGCAGTGCAATTTTAGGCCATAAAGGCTCAGTCTCTAACCATAATTTTAATGGGATACTGGCAGAATTTTTCAATCTTCATTAGATATCCAAATTATGCCAGGGGACTCAAGAGTAGCCAATGTAACAGCTTTGTTCATGAAGAAGAGAAGAATAAACCAGGTAGATATAAATCAATTAGTCTAACGATCAACTTCCGTTTTGGGTGAATTCAGAGTTATGTTTAACTCACTTTTTCTGACACTCTGTGCAGGATAATGTAGGATACCTTGAACATCAGGAAATTCTGATTCCTGCCCTCTCTCCACCTTTAAACAGCTTCCTCTGAGTTTTCTTTTAGCTTTTGTGGCTCTTTCAAAATCAAAATCAATTGTTTCATGAAGTTGGTTCAGAGGCAGTCAGTTCTTGCCATGAGAGACGACAATCTCTTACGCTGACACCTTATTGTTGCCTGTGAACTTAATAGTGATTAACCCAACACAGATACTCTCGTGATGGCATCCCTATGAAACACCATGAGACACAATCTTCCAGGCCATTTTCGGTTCTCCTAATCCCAAGAGGATGTTGGTCATCCATTCTTAGTTTCTAATCTTCCTTCCCTGTAAATCTTATCACAGCAATTTAGTGCAGAATGAATAAAGTGGTGCTGGTAGTGACAAAGATGATGAAGGTTAACCCATCCAAGAGCCGCAAATGCAACATTAACATCCCTCCAGGCAGTCGCACATGGCAGACAATCTACTTTTTGCAAATATCAATGGGACAAACTGTCAAAAAGAAGGCTGACATCAAACAAGAGCCACCTCAGCCCCATGGTCAGGGTCAGGAAGGTGTGACTATGGGTGAGGCAGGTATGGGGACCAGAAGGTAGCAATGCAGGAGCCTCAGGCTTTGCAATTATCTAATAGGTTTGAGGTTCTTGCAGTTTGTGGGGATGAGAGCAGGGACCAGAGGGAGAATGAGCAAAATGACCATGGCACCATGGTCCAGGGAGCCATTCAAGTGGGAGGATTAAGAAGGAATGTAGTTGTTGTAGGGGACAATATGGTTAGGATAGACACTGTTTTCTGCAACCATGAGCATGAGCCCCGAAGGCTGTGTTGCCTGCCCAGTGCCAGGGTTAAGGACATCTCCTCATGGCTGGAGAGGAACTTGGAGTGGAAGAGGAGGATTCAGTTGTTATGGTCCACTTGGGTACCAATGTCATAGATAGGAATAAACAGGAGGTTCTGCTAAGGGAGTATGAGTAGCTAGGTACTAAATTAAGAAGCAGAACCACAAAGGTCTTTTGTGTATTCTTTGGATTACTACCTAAGAAGTGAGCATATTGGCATAGGGTATGATTGGAGAATTGAATGCATGGCTTAAAGATTAGTGTGGAAGAAATAGGTTGTGATTCATGAGGCACTTGCATCAGTACTGGAGAAAGAAGGAATTGTACTACTGGGATGGCCTTCACCTGAAGCACATTGGTACCAGTGTACTGGTGAATTGTATAAGTTGGGATGTAGAGAGGGCTTTAAACTGAATACTTGGGGGGAGGGTTCACATTACAGGAGATTTGGAAAGTTAAATAGAAAGATCAAGGCAATAGCGCAGGGTAGTGATGTAAGTAATTAGAGTGCAGCAGGAAGGGATAGAGCTTATAAACATAAGAATGCATCAGCAAATAAGATCGGAGAAGGGAAAATTGGTGAAAAGACAGAACTAAAGACTCTTTATCTGGAAGCCTGCAGCATACATAACAAGAAGGATGAACTGATGGCACAAATAGAAATAAATGAGTATGATATGAAAGCCATCACACTGATCTCAATGTCCTGAGCATTTTCAATGCTGCCTGCTGGGGTGCACTTTCAGTTGACCATCTGAGCTGACCTGCATCTCCGCCTGCTCACACTCCCATGCAGTACCTGATATCGTCCACCACAACTCTCGTTCCACTTTCAATTTGGTAAGCATGGTCCTGCTATGGTTTTTCCTGTGCTCCCCATCTTTTTCCCTCTCCAGTCACCCATTTCCTTTACTCCATCACTGTTGACCCCAGCCCCTGGCTTTACCTTCCACCTCCCCTATCTGACTTACCAGCCACAACTCTTTTCTTTCGGGGATGTCCAGATGAATGTGCAAGTTCTCTTCCTTCCTGAAAATCCCACCCCCATCCACATTAACCTCCCCGAAATCTTCCTTCCCAACCCCTGGGTCCATGTCTGCCTCTGAGTTCCCAATAACCACCTTCACCATCCCTTCTGCTGATACTGTTGGCAGAACACCTTGCACCCTGCCACTTCACTCTGCCCTCAGTCATTCTCTTAATTCGCTCATACCAGGCCCACCCTCAGTTCGCTCCCCAGAAAGCCGCAATCAGAGACCTCCCTTGCACATTCACCTGGACAGCCCCCCTCCATACTCCTTCTCCCTTTGGAACCCCTTGCCCCCTTGGGAATCCTTCCCTTCCCCCAGAACTCCTTCCACAACCCTCCACTGCCCCCCCTCCCCAGCAACAACCCCACTGGCTTCCCCCCACTTTAGTCCTTCCCCCTTCCTGACTCCTGCAGACACTCTTACTTCTTACTCCAGCCTTAATCCCACCTCTGTCCGCACTCCTTCCTCTCTCCCAAACTCCTTCCTGTCCCTGGACTCCCTCCCCCCTCCACACACATTCCTTCCCCCAGACTCTTTCCATCACACTTACTCCCTCCCCTCTCCGCACCCCTGGACTCCTTCCTGCCTCTGGACTCCTTCCCCTCTCTGCACTCCTTCCCTATCTGAACTCTTTCCCTTACACCTTCCACCCCTCCTTACACCTACCTTCCCAGTTGCCGTATTCTTCCCTATTACCCCTCTTGTATCTGTAGTACACCTGCAGCCTCCCCTGAGAACTTTCTTCCCCCCCACCAACCTCACCCTCCCCTGACACCTATGTTCCTCTCTCGCAACCACACCCCCTGACAGCTTCATTCCCACCTGCCAACCTCACAACCGCCCCCCACCCCCCCCACCCCCCATTGCACTTTTCTCTCCCAACTGATCCTAGACCTTCCTCTCCAGCCCCCTGGAACATCCTCCTTTCCCAAATACAGCTAAACCTTCCTCTCTATCCACTCAACCATTATCCATTGTGAGCAGACCTTCAACGGTGACCTTCCACCTTCCGTGAGAAGCTTCACGGTGGAGCCATGTCCATGAGAATCCATCCAGCATGCCATGGAATGGTCCTCCAGGGTCCTGTCGCTGTTGGGCTCCAGAATATTCTGCTACTTGGACATCCACAATGTGAGCAAGGCCCTGGCGATAAGTTTCAACTTCTGCAGGTCTCACTCGTCAAGACGTGTTCTGCATCGGCGTGTTTTTCTGCTGACTTGGGTGGACGATCCAGCAGAGAGGGATGATTCTGGCGGGCTAGCCTTGTAATGATACGCAGATGTATTACAATAAGATTCCCGATGTTCGATGGCGGTAAACACGGCCCACCATCGATGGGCTAAGCGGATGATCGCAAATTGATTTCATGACGTCCATGAAACAGATTTTTTGGCCTTCTCGCCATATTCTTCACTCAGATCATCCAACACCAATGGGCACGGAAAATTCCACCCAGGCTTAATTATGAGCTCGTGGTAAAGGATCCTCTTGCTAAGTGTGATCATAACATAACAGAAATTCAAATCGAGTTTGAGTGTGAGAAAAATCTGGGTCCGAAACTAGTGTCTTAAACTCAAATCAAGACAGTTTCAAGGGTGTGAAGACAGGGTTGCCTAAAGTGGAATTGAAAAATAGGTCAAAATGCCAGCGAAGCATTCTCAGACATTTAAGGAGAAAATATACTATGAGAAGGATGTGCCATCCACTGCTAACTAAGGAAGTTAAGGATGGTATCAAATTGAAGGAAAATGTGCACAATGCTGTAAAGATTAGTGTTAGACCAGAAGGTTGGGAAAATTTTTAGAAATCAGCAAAGGATTACTTAAAAATAATAAAGAGGGAGAAGTTGGGGCATTAGAGAAAATTAGCAAGAAGTATAACAACAGACAGTAAAAATTTCTACTTTAATAAGGATGCGAGTAGCTCAAGTAAACATTGGTCCCTTAGAGGGTGAGATTAGAAAACATGAGGAACAAGGAAATAGCAGAAACTTTGAATAAGTATTTTTTAATTGTTCTCACAGTATAAAACACAGGCAGCATCCCAAGAATAGTAGGAGATGAAGAAGCAAAATGGAAAGGAGGAACTTGAAACAATCATAATCACAATTTTCCAGTTGGAAAACTGTAACTAGTGGCCCACAGGGATCAGTGCTGGGCCCTCAACTAGTTCTGATCTATATTAATGAGTTGGATGAAGGCACCGACTGTATCGTAGCCAAATTTGCTGACGATATGAACGTAAGCAGGAAAGCAAGTGTGAGGAGGATACACAATGTCTGCAAAGGGACGTAGATAGGTTAAGTGAGTGGTCAAAAAATTGGCAGATGGAACATAATGTGGGAAAATGTGAGCTTGTACACAGTAAGAATAGAAAAAACACATTAATTAAATGGAGAGAGATAGCAGAATTTTGCATATCAGAGGAATCTGGGTGTCCTTGCTCATGAGTTACAAAAAGTTAGCATACAGCTATGGCAGGTAATTAGGAAGGCAAGTGGAAGGTTGGCCTTTATTGCGAGGGGAAAGGAATATAAAAGTAGAGAAGCCTTGCTGCAGCAGCACAGGGCATTGGTGAGACTGCACCTGTGTAGAGTTCTGGTCTTGCTACTTGCACTGGAAGCAGTTTGGAGAAGGCTTAATAGGCTGATGCCTGGGATGAAGGGGTTGTCTTATGAGAAAAGGTTGAGCAGGTTGGGCCCATGCTCTTTGGAGTTTAGAGAAATGAGAAGTGATCTTACTGAAACACTTAATATTCTGAGGGGTCTTGATAGGGTAGATGCTGGAAGGGTGTTTCTTCTCATGGGCGAACCTAGAATTCAAGGACACAGTTTAAAAATAAGGGGTCTCCCATTTAAGATGGAGATGAGGAAGTATTTCTTCTCTCAGAGTGTCTTTAGTTTTTGGAATTCCTTCCCCCAGAAAGCAGTGGAGATGGGGGTCATTAACTGAGTTAGACAGATTCTTTATCAACAAGAGAGAGACAAATCACCACGTTATGGTTCCACCAGTGACCATGACCGGGTCTGCATTTCCTGTTGAGGATACTCAACCCAGGACTGACATGTCTGACCTTCCTGTAAAAGTTGAGGATACAGAACTGCCCACGGAAGCACCTGATGTGCAGGCAACTCCGGAAGAGGAGGTTCCTGACAAAGAATCTGTACCAGGAAACTACCTGAAAGACTAAGCTTGTAAATTCCTTATCCAGTGTAACTATTATGCTGTCCTGAAATTCATGTACTTGAAAATATGATATATTTAGCCGAGTTAAAGGGAGAAGAATGTAGTAATTCTGATTTTATTTAGTGCATAATGTACCTTTAAGAATAACACTTGTTAAGGAAGATCACATGATCAGTAGTAACCAATAGGAGAGTAGCTTGGGCTACCTAGGAGTCAGTGTAGAGTTGGAGTTGGAAGTGCATGTGTAGTTGTAATTGAGTATATTGTAAATAAACTTAATACTTCCACCCTAGAAGTGTCTGCCGGTCAACTCTATCATTAATAGTACAGCTCGGCCACCTTATGACAGACTTGAACCTGAAGATTCTGGCTCAGAGGCCAGCGAACCTCCTAATGTGGAGTTAACAGGTAGAAATTTTAGTTTCTTCAGATGCAGTAATAAAGGTTTTGTGGGGAGTTCTGACCTGTTAGAAATTTAAAAAGCCACGAATAAAGTTTATAAACAAACTGTCAATCTTTATTAGCTTATGTTTGCAACAAATTGCAATTTATCATTTATATAGCAAATCTCTTGATTTTTAAGAGTTTGTGCCTTAATTTATGAGGTGGTGGGGTTGGCAACGCGGTGTGTGTGAAGCAGTTAACAATAAATGCAGGTATCTGTGTGCTCAATGAAAAGAAAACATTGTAATAATTGTTTACCATCTGAAGAAACCTGAATTCAAAATTTTCAGACTCTTTTGTTGGAGGAACCCCTCCCATCTATTTTGAACCTGATCAGTGTTGCACTCCATGGAACTCAGTGGAAACAACCAGCCTCGAGTGTGGTCCCAAATCCAGGAATATTGGTGTTGCTTCTGTTATGGGATCTGGGCATTGCCTGCTAGGCCAGCATTTATTGCCCATCCCTAATTGCCCTTGAGAAGCTGATGGTGAGTCGCCTTCTTTAACTGCTGCAGTCCATGTGGTGTAGGTACACTCACAGTGCTGTTAGGGAGGGAGTTCCAGGATTTTGACACAGTGACCTTGAAGGAGTGGCGGTATGGTTCCAAGTCAGGATGGTGTGTGGCTTGGAGGGGAATTTGCAGATGGTGATGTTCCCATGTGTCTCCTGCCCTCATCCTTCTTGGTGGTGGGGTTGGAGGTATAGCATGTGTTGCTGATGTAGCCCTGTTGAGTTGCTGAAGTGCATCTTTTAGATGGTACACACTGCTGCCACTGTGTGTTGGTAGTAGTGGAAGTGAATGTTCAAGGTAGTGGGTGGGGTGCCAACCCAGCAGGCTGCTTTGCCCTTATAGTGTCAAGCTTCTTGTTTGTTGTTGGAGCTACACTCATCCAGACGAACAGAGAGTATTTCATCACACTCCTAAATTATGCTTTATAAATGATGGACAGACTTTGGGGAGTCAGGAGGTGAGTTATTTGCTGCGTATTCCCGAGTGTCTGACCTGCCCTTGTAGCTGCAGTATTAATGTTTAGTTTACACACTATTTAGGTTTCTGGTGAAACTCCCCCCTGATATATAGAAACCAAAGCTTTACTTTTCCTGTGTCTCCATTACATTACAAGTTTAATTGCACTCTGGGTGCTTCTTTTTGGTTGAATTTATCAGTGGCTGTGTTAGGGATATGTGTTAGATTTTAACTGACAATATAACAGTTAAACAAAAAGGCAGCTTACCACCACCCTCTCAAGGGCTACTAGGGGTGTGCAATAAATACTGGCCCAGCCAGTGAAGTCCATATCTCATAAATTAATTAAAAAACAATAACCTCGTAGTTGAAAAATTGCTGAGAAATACAAGATGAAGTGTGTTGCTGATGCACAAACACAGAGAGGAAATAATCTACCATACATTTATTGCCCTGTTCCAGTATTCTTGGTTTTCTCTCTATTGATTCAGATAACAAAAGCAAGCAGTAAAATTACCCCCTTTGGCCTAGATGTTCTACTGGAGTTATGCCTGAGATATTCCATAACTACTTTACATGTCCCTGCCACTTTCAGCTTTTTTCACTACAAGTGACGTGCTGGTGCATAGATACATTTGCCCAAATATAGGTGGGTATATTTAAGTAGAAGGCAAAGCAGATCAGCTGATCTCTGGCCCATACCATGTCCCAAAGATGGGGGCAGTAGGGTTCATTATATCCCAACTTCTTTTATAAAATATCATTGGGTTATTTTGAGAGCTATTTTTAATTGCATTTTAATTTCATTTGGCAGACAAAGGAAGGCATACAGCCTAGACTTGTTACTGTGTATACGCTAATTCAAATTGAATTGAAGTTATTAGATTATCACTGGTGGTTACAGCATTTAGCTTTGTTAAAGTTGAGGATTCAGTAATTACTGTTAGTGGATGCCCCTCCCAGACTGTTGTTAAAATGTGAGATCTATTTCAACAATTTTATTCATTTAGGTTGCATGCCAAAGACAACCAATCCTTACTATTATCACAAAGTCTGCAGTCGATCTTACTAATATACATTTAGCAGGTTTCACCTTTGCCTTTTATCCTCTTCTCCCAAATGATAAAAGCGATTGCTGCTATCATAGCAGCTAACATAGGATAGTATAACACACATTTCCATCATTGTTGAAGTAATAATCAACTTTCCTGACAGTCCTATATAACTTTAGCTATTTTATTCTCTTGTCTCTTATAATCATAAATCATTGTAGACAATTTGTGGGTAGCATTGTCATAGAGTAATAGATGTCTACAGCACAGAAAAAGGCCCTTCGGTCCATCGAGTCTGTGCGGTCAAACAAGTACCTAACTATTCTAATCCCATTTTCCAGCATTAGGCCCATAGCCTTGTATGCCAGGGCATCGCAAGTGCACATCCAAATACTTCTTAAATTTTATGACGGTTTCTGCCTCTACCACCCTTTCAGGCAATGAGTTCCAGATTCCCACCACCACTCTCCAGCCCAGGCAACATCCTGGTAAATCTCCTCTGCACTCTCTCTAGTGCAATCACATCCTTCCAATGATGCGGATTCCAGAAATGCACACATTACTCTAGCTGTGGCCTAACCAGCATTTTATACAGTTCCAGCATAACCTCCCTGCTCTTATATTCTATGCCTCGGCTAATAAAGGTAAGTATCCCATATGCCTTCTTAACCACCTTATCTACCTGTCCAGCTACCTTAAGGGACCGGTGGACATGCACACAAGGTCCCTCTAATCCTCAGTACTTCCCAGGGTCCTACCATTCATCGTGTATTCCCATGCTTATTTGTCCTGCCCAAGTGCATCACCTCACACTTATCCAGGTTAAATTCCAATTGCCACTGATCAGCCCATCTGACCAGCCCGTCTATATCCCCCTGTAATCTAAGGCTATCCTCCTCACTATTTACCAGCCCATTAATTTTCATGTCATCCATGAACTTACTGATCAACCCTCCTACATTCAAGTCTAAATCGTTTATACATGCCACAAATTGCAAGTGACCCAACACCGATCCCTGTGGAACCCCACTGGACACAGGCATCCAGTCACAAAAACACCCCTCGACCATCACCCTCTGCTTCCTGCCACTCAGCCAATTCTGGATCCAATTTTCCAAATTGCCTTGGATCCCATGGGCTCTTACCTTCGTTATCGGTCTCCCATGTGGGACTTTATCAAAAGCCTTGCTGAAGTCCAAGTAGACTACATCAAATGCATTGCCCTAATCTATACACCTGGTCACCTCTTCAGAAAATTCAATCAAATTGATTAGACATGACCTCCCCTTAACAAAATCATGCTGACTGTCCTTGATTAATTCATACCTCTCCAAGTGTAGATTAATTCTGCCCTCAGAATTGCTTCCAATAGTTTCCCCACCACTCTAAGGTTAGACTGGCTGGTCTGTAGTTCCCTGGTTTATCCCTTCCTCCCTTCTCGAATAACAGTACCACATTGACTGTCCTCCAGTCCTCTGGCATCTCTCCTGTGGCCAGAGAGGTATTGAAAATTATTGCCAGCGTCCCTGCTATCTCCTCCCTTGCCTCACTCAACAGCCTGGGATACATTTCGTCTGGGTCTGGAGATGTACCTACTTTTAAGCCTGCCAGACCACTTAGAACCTCCTCCCTTTCTATGCTAATTTCTTTAATTATATCACAGTCCTTCTGCCTGATTTCCATACCCATGCCGTCTCTCTCACTTGTGAACACCGACACAAAGTATTCATTTAGAACCCTACCTACATCTTCTGGCTCCACACACAAATTACCACTATGGTCCTTAATACTAGAGTCATTAGAAAAAGCCATAGTCTGCTAAATGTGGCTCGGTAGTGCCATTCGTTTTGGTGCTATGGGAGCTGGTTGCGGTAAAAGATGGTGAAGGGCCACTTCTGAACACTTGCACCAATGACCTGTTCCAATTACCTTGTTCTAGAGACTGATAACGTGGACTTCTGTGCATGCACTGGAAGTATGCAGAGTGGTATCTGTCAGTGTTGATTTGACATCAGCCCTGTCATTTTGGAACTTGCATCTCTAGTTAATGCCCTCTCCTAAACACATACAACTGAACAAGGGACACCCACCAACACTATTTAAAAGCACCACCATCCAACTTGCAGGTGAGGTGCTTTTACCTATTTATCTTCTTTTGCATAGTTATTGGAAACACTGCCTTGCTAGAGGCCTTGTCGAAAGTTGGTTAAAGCAGCAGGGAGTGGTGGTAGATGTTTGCAAGGGTGTGTGTGCTTCTGAAAGGCCTCTGAGCACACCACTTGCTCCCAGTCAAGCAGCTGTAGAAACAGTTCTGCTTGGGCGGCATCATCAGACAGAGATGGAGCAGAGGCAGCAGACAAGTTAAACTTCTGGCAGAGGATAGAGAAAGGGGCTCTCAACAGGAAGGTCTAGAGGGAACACTTCTCCTACTTCCATCTAAACCAGCTGTGTGCCTAGAAGCTGTGCTTCACCAAGGACATGTTCACAAAACTCTTCCAACTCCTGGATCTGGACCTGTGGCCTCATCAGGGCAAGGAAAGGGCTGCAAATGACTGTCAAGGTGATTGTGACGTTAATTTCTACCCCAATGGATTCTTCCAGGCTGGAACAGCCAACATTGCAAAGGTATTGCAGTTCATCATCCATTGTTACATCCAGGAGATCCCTAAGGCCCTGCACACCAGGAGTAGGTCCTTCATTACCTTCTCTCTAAGCAGAGAGAAACAGGAGAACTCAGCACATAGTTTTCCCAAGATAACGGGCTTCCTCATTATACAGTCAGCCATCAAATGCATAGAATTGATCTTGTGGGTGCTGCATTGCAATGGTGAGATTTACAGAGACAGCATATGTTATATCATTCACTCAATGCCCAGTTGGTGTGCGACTACATCCAGAACATCAGGCTGATGAATTTTAAAAAGAGAAAAAGATAATTTTCCATTTTAAATAAGAACCTTAAATAGATCTGAAGGATTTTGATAAGGCTGCTTGCAGTCTTTTTCCTTTTAAACATCTGCCTGTATTTCTTGTTTTTGAGATAAATTTGTTTGCTTTTAAAAATATCTCCTTCTGAGGCTCACAGTCGGATTTAATCTTCACCATTGTGAACAATTAATGACTTGTTCTATGTTTTTTGTGATAAACAGTACAAAAAGGAGAGCAAAGTATACTCTTGAGAATGGTTTCAACACCGAATTCTGTAATAAATAAAGTTCTTAAGATTACAGACATCAGTTAATGTCGGGACTTTTAGGCATATCAACTATCTCACGCTTTTGCCTATTTCTAAATGGTCAGACTGTTTGTCCAACATCCAGTACTGGATGACTAGACATTTTCTCCAGCTAAACATTGGGGAAAAAAGGAAGCCATTGGCCAAGATTTCCAGGCCCCTTGGGGGACCTACCGCAGGGGATGCGGAGGCCCAGCCAGAAGTCCATTGACTTTCGGTGGAACTGGACGATCCTGGAGGTGGGCAGGGCTGGAAAATCCCACCCATTGTTCAGTCACTATCACAAATTCTGTCTCTCGCCAATAATTTCATCCATCTCCTTGGCAACACACTGAGGCTGAACCGGACTGTCAACAATTTCAGTGTCAGTTTGACCTGCTGATGTACTTCCAACCACATATCCACACCATTGCTGACATCCCCCGAGCTCATCAGCCTCAGCTCATCTACTCTAAAACTCTCATTCATGCTTTTTTTTTTACCTCTAGGCTCGACTATTCCAAGGCACTCCTGACTGGCATCCCACATTCCACCCTTCCTAAGTTGAAACTTATCTAAAACTCTACTGCCCATATCCTAACTTGCACAAATCCCCTTCACCCATCACACCCGTGCTCCTTGATTTACATTAACTCCTGGTTAAGCAACACCTAAATTTTAAAATTCTGATCCTTCTTTACAAAACCCTCCATGGCATTGTCCGTCCCTATTTCTGCAACCCACTCCAGTCTGACAATCTGCTGAAGTATCTAAACTTCTCCAGTTATAGTCACTTGAACATCCCCAATTTCAAACCTTCCACCGTTGGTGACTGTGCCTTCAGCTGCCAAGGCGCCAAGCTCTGGAATTCCCTCCCTAAACATTTCTTTATTCCTGTCTTTCTATCTCTCTTTCCTTTAAGATGCTCCTTAAAACCAACCTCTTAGAACAAAGTTTTGGTCGTCTGCCCTAATATCTACTTATGTGGCTTGGCGTGAAATTTTGTTTGATAATGTCCTTGAGAAATGCCTTGGGACATTTTATTATGTTGAAGGTACTATATGAAATGCATGCTCTTGTTGTTGCTGAACTAATCAGAGTAAAATATCTCAGGAGTATGTACACTAACAGTAACATTAGAAAATATTTTCAGCTGTGAACTCATTACTGGCATGGTTAACATCTTAACATATTGGGGCTCCCATGCACCCTGTGGAGTTCTAACTTCACAGTATGTGTATGATGTTACTGATAGATTCCTTGCCCAGAGGCCAGCCTGATTGATTGACTAGGAATCCAGCCTGGTGGGCAACAGTCCAGAGGAGGCTGCAGACCCAGATATTTCCACGTCCAACCAGGATGCAGGGGAAGAGAGTGATCTCAGGGTCTGGGGAAGGAACATTGGACTTATGAGCAGGAGTAGGTCATTTAGCCCTTCCAGCCTCCTCCTCTATTCAATAAGATCACAGCTGATCTGGTTGTGGTCTCAGCTTCATTTTGCTGTCCGCCCCCCAATAACTCTTGACTCCCTTATTTATCAAAAATCTATCTAATTCAGCCTCGATTAAATTTAAAGATCCCAGGTGGGGTTTTCCAGCCCCATCCACCATCAGGATCAATGGACTTTTGACTGGGCCGCTGAATCTCCTGCAGCAGGATCCAGCAAATAAGTAGAAGGGCAATTAGCTTCTGATCCAGCAATCCCCGGGTTTCCCAATGCTTGGCAAACCCATCCATCCAGCAGGAAATTTCAAATGGTGACCACACGTGAAATTCAACTTCATTATAATACTTTTAGTACCAACCCACCTCTGTGCTCATCCCCCATCTTGCCTCAGCTAAAACTGGAAATGGGCATGGGATTCAAACTTTTAATGCTTTAATCCCCCAAGCAACCCAAACATTCCATTTGTTTGGATTAACATTCCCCTTATAAACTTTGTTTCTCCCTCTCAGAGATGCTGCCTGCCCCAATGATTGTTTCAACCATTTTCTGGTTTTATTTCAAGTTTCCAGCAGAATTTCAGTTTATTTTATAATCTTGTTAATTATTTATGGAGTCAGCTATAGGCCATAAAGCTCTGTAGTACTTGATTCATAATATGCAAATGGTTTCTGGCACAGCACTAAATTAGTAAGAAACAATTTTAGGAAAGATTAGTGAATACCTTGTGACATTCATAGTTCACAATGACCTGAAGTAGAGTTCTTGATATTTTCCAAGTCCAATGGCAAATTAAATGTAATAAAATAAATTTAGTATCATATGATTAACTTAGGGTAAAAGATTACACATCATACTGATAAATGTAAACCTCACCAATAAATTTGTAATATTACTTACCACTTTAGAAACTTGCTTAAAACATAAATCGTATTGTTTGTTCTTCTCTCCCAAAAAACCTCTTATGCTCTGTTATTTACATTTTTTTGGTCGAACCATTTTAAAAAAAAATTGTTCTTGGTATGTAGGCAAGGCCAGCGTTTATTGCCCATCTCTAATATTCATTGATGAGATACAGTCCATGTGGTGCAGATAACCCACAGTGCTGTTAGGAAGGGAGTTTCAGGATTTTGAGCGAATGACAGTGAAGGAATGGCAACCTAGTTCCAATTTAGAGTGATGTATGACTTGGGAGGAGAAGTTAGAGTTGGTTGTGTTCCCATGCGTCTGCTGCCCTGTCCTTCTAGGTTAAAGTGGTTGTGGATTCGGAAGGGACAACTGAACAAGCCTTGGCCAGTTGCTGCATTGCTGCTGTAGATAGTACATACTGCTGTCTGTGCATGCTGATGATGTTTAAGGTAGTGAATTGGATGCTGATAAAGGGATTGATTGGCCAACTCCCTTCCCTGTCTTATCTCTTTGCAAAACTATGCTCCTCTTTCTGAGTAGATAGGTAATTATTAAATATATGTTTTCCATTACACCTAATGTTGGATTTGTTATTCATGCTGAAGCTGTTAATGTGTATCATTGCTTATTAGGGCTATTCTTTACAGTAGATTCTCCCAATAACTGGCAGCTAAACATGCTCAGAGGTCTAAGGTTAGCATCAGGCTCTGAAACATCCCACTTTGGACCCAGTACAGACAAAAAGCCAACATCATTCTAAACAAACTTTATCAGCTCAGAATTTACTTATGATCTTGAACTAGCAAAAAAGTTGAGAAAGAATTAGCTCTAACTTTTTTTTCTACTGCTCGCATTTCATAGTAAGTTGCAAATATTTTGCCTGGCTGCCACAACACACTTTAGATAATGTTGTTCCAGAGATTTGGTGTAAATCCTAACTCCTAGAATGCAACTTGGTCACATAGGATTTGTCCCAGCATCCAAGAGCAGAGTGAAATTTCCACTCAAATCCCAGACCCCAGATTACATTGACAGTGCCTTTGTTGACACTGGAGATGAAAAGGAAGATCTACTCCATAATAAATGAAAATTTAAGTCACTGTAGATTAACATAATTCAACATTCAGACCCCATTGTCCACTTGATGGAAACATCTTGCAAGCATTTCTAATTTGAAATGGCCAATTTTGTTAGTAGGAAAGGATGTTCTTTTAAACATTTTTTCATGGGATGTGGGCATTGTTCTGTGGGCCAGCATTTATTAGCCATGCATAATTGCCCTTGAGAAGGTGGTGGTGAGCTGATTTCTTGAATTGTAGCAGTTCATGTGGTGTAGGTACACCCACAGTGCTGTTAGGGAGGGAGTTCCAGGGCTATGACCCAGCAACAGTGAAGGAACAGCGATATATTTCCAAGTCAGGATGGTGTGTGGCTTGGAGGGGAACTTCCAAGTTGCGATGTTCCCATGTGCTTGCTGCCCTTGAACTTCTAGATGGTAGCAGTCATGAGTTTGGAAGGTATCGTCTAAGGAGGCCTGGTGAGTTCCTTCAGTGTATCTTGTGAATGGTACACACTGCTGCCACTGTGCATCGGTGGTGGAGAGAATGAATGTTTGTGGATGGAGTGTCAATCAAGTGGGCTGCTTTGACCTGGATGGTGTTAAGCTCCTTGAGTGTTGTTGGAGCCATGCTCATTCAAGCAAGTGGAGAGTATTCCATCACATTCCTGACCTGTGCCTTGTAGATGGTGCTCAGGCTTTGGGAAGTCAGGAGGTGAGTTACTCGCTGCAGGGTTCCTAGCCTCTGACTTGCCCTTGCAGCCACAATATTTATATGGTTAGTCCAGTTCAATTTATGGTCAAGTGTAACCCGCAAGAAGTTGATGGTGGGGGATTCAGTGATTGTAATGCCACTGAATGTCAAGAGTGATGTTTAGATTTTGTCTTGTTGGAGATGGTCATTGCTTGGCACTTGTGTGGCATGAATGTTACTTGCTACTTGTCAGCCCAAGCCTGGATATTGTCTAGATCTTGCTGCATTTGGACATGGACTGCTTCAGTATCTAAGGAGTAGCAAATAATGCTGAACATTGTGCAATCATCAGCGACCATCCTCACTTCTGACCTTATGATGGAAGGAAGGTCAGTGATGAAGCAGCTGAAGATGGTTGGGCCTAGGACACTAACCTGAGGAACTCCTGCAATGATACCCTGGAACTGAGATGATTGACTTCCAACAACCACAATCATCTTCCTTTGTGCTAGGTATGATAATGTAATTTTTCAGAATTGTTTGATGTTACATGCTTGCTATATAGTTTCTAGCTCTATATACTGATCTAAGTACTAAAGGAAAATGTGACTGAACGAGCATGAAGAAGCAACCTGAAGAGTTTAATTGGATGGTCCTCTGGCACTTGTTGCTTTGTTAACAATAAACCTTGAAAGAAAATTGAGCGAGTTGATTATATGGTTTTCTGTTGAATAATAAAAATAATTAGTTAAGCCCTATGATTTTTTGTTGCTGTGTTGACATGTAATATTTCAATACATAATGTCCTGAAGTATGATGTATCTTAGACACAATTTCAGGTGTGACACCTGTTAGAAATGTAACACTGGCTGTATCTGTTCAACCAAGGAGTCTTTCCTCAAAAAGGACTAAAAGTTTGAAATAATCTTCCAGGCACACAATTGGAGATGAAACCATTGAGAAGTTCAAAATAAGGGTACCAGAGAGATGCGCTTTAATCGGCTGAATGGTTCTTCACAACCCACACTTCTTGTATTCTTGTGTTTTTACCTCTGTTGATCCACTAACTAAAGAAGTAAGATTCCAATATACAACTGTAGTCTGAACTGTTAGAATGAACAAGCATATTTTCACTGGAACATGTATAAAATTAAGCTAATATTCCACTTAAGATAGGCTCCATAAATTGGTATTCAGAAGCCACTTACACTAAATTTAAGTATGAGCCACATCTCCTCTTGAATAATGGTGAACAATTACACAACTATTGGGAGAAGGAGGCTCCCATAACCATCCCCATCCTGAATGATGGCAGGGTCCAGAATGTGAGTGCAAAAGACAAGGCAACCAACCACATTGGGCCAGAAGTGCCGAGTGGGTGATCCACCTTGACCACCTCCTGTGATCCCCATCATCATGATGCCAGCCTTCTGCCTATTAATTCATGATATCAAGAGGTGGCTAAATACATTGGATAACACAAAGGCGATGGCCCGCTACAACATCGCTGGGTGTATAGCGGAAGATTTGTACTCCAGAACAAGCCTCATTCCTAGCTTAGCTGTTCAGTACTACTGTCATATCATTGGTATCTACCCAAGAAAGTGGAAAATTGCCCAGCTGTGTCCTGTTCACAAAAAGCATGATAAATCCAAACTGACCATTTATCGCCTCTTCAATTAATCTCAGTTATCAGCAAAATGATGGAAGGGGTCATCAACAGTACTATCAAACAACACCTGCTCATCAGTAGTCTGCTCACCGATGCTCAGTTTAGATCCCATCAGCACCTCACAGTTCCAGACCTCGTTACATCCTTGGTTAAAATGCGAATATCAGCGTTACATTCCAGAGGTGAGGTGTAAGTGACTGTCCTTGACATCAAGGCAACATTTGACTGAGTGTGGCATCAAGGAGCTCTAATAAGACTGAAGTTCATGGCGTCAGGGGCAAAGTTCTCCCATTGGTTGGAGTCATAGGCCCAGATTTTCAAACGCGGGTTGGGTGCACAGAGACAGGAGAATTCCCAACTCTGCAAACCCAGCCTTTAAAAATCATAACCCGCAGTTCTGATTCTCATTCTAGTGGGGCGGGCTGGACTGGAAGTTGGGCCAGCCACCCGCAAAATGCGTGAGGAGACTGCCGGATGCGGAGGTGGGTGGGCGGAAGGTCTGCCTTTGTTCAATTTTGTTGAATTTAACTTAAAAGTGATTAAAGCAAAAATCAACCCTCAAGCCCTCACCGCTCCCATACATTACCTATTCCCCATTCATGCCAACCCATGCTACCTCATGCCCCCTAACCAAACCCCATGGTCCTTCATTCACCTTATGCCACCCTATTCCCCTCTATCTACCCTCCATGACCCCTCATAGCCCCATGCTACCCACATTCCTTTATAGTCCCTATGTTAGCTTAGTGCCAAACCATGCCCCAACCCACCCTTACCCCCTCCATGCCAACTCAGCTAGCATCCACCATGGGCAAACCTCAGGAGCCGTGCTGACATAAAATAAGGTTATGTGTTTGCTGAAAAAAGCACTTTCATTGATAAAAAAACATTCAATACATAGAAATTCCTTCAAATAATCTCTTATAGAATAGAAATGTTTGTTATAATAACCACTTCGAGCTGTCAATCAAACTGCTCACTTAACAAGCACCCCACTGTGATAATGTTAGTTTGTAAAATAAGTCACGACAACACAAATCATATAATGATAACCCTCAGGCTAATGTCAACAAACAGACAGATTTAAATATTGAGAACTGATTTTTCTTTGAACTCTAGGCTTTTTTTCTTATTTAAAGCCCAGCAGAATTCAATTGATAGCTTGACAGTTGTTTTATAGCTTAGACAGTTCCTTGACAGTGTGACAGTTCTTTGATAAATTTGAATGGCCCTACATCATTTTTGCCACGACGTGGAGCTTCTGAACCATACCTAGCACAACGGAAGAAGTAAAGGTTCCAGTGGATTGGAAAAATGCTAATAAATAAATAAAATGGTGTTCCCCTTCACTCATCCAGTTGAGCTGACCTGCATCTCCACCCACCCCCAATGACCCAACTCCCATGTAGCATCTGAAGATCTCCACCACGGGGTTCTGCATAGTTTCGCGAAGCCATGAAACATTTGAAGTTGAATCTAATACCTTTTACCCTCCCCCCATCCCCTACACCCTACCAACCCCAACGCCCTTATTCAAAAAGTAGGGGGGGGGAGGAGGCAGAAACTAGGGAACAATAGACCAGTTAGTTTAACGTCTGTCATTGGGAAATTGCTGGAATCCATTATTAAGTAAGTAGTAATGGGGCATTTGGAGACTTAGCATGGTTTTATGAAGAGTCCATCGTGTTTGACTAATTTGCAAAAGTTCTTTGAAGATGTGACAAGCCAAGTGGATAATGGGGATCCTGTAGATGTAGTATATCTGGACTCCAGAAGGCCTTTGATGAGGTGCCGCACAAAAGATTAAAACACAAGATAAGATCACATGGAGTTAGAGGTAATATATTAGCTTGGATAGAGGATTGGCTAATCAACAGAAAGCAGAGAGTTGGGATAAATGGATCTTTTTCTGGATGGCAAGCTGTAACTAGTGGGGTGCCACAGGGTTCGGTCCTTGGGCCCCAACTATTTACAATCTATATTAATGACTTGGATTCAGGGATAGAAGGTATTATAACTAAACTTGCAGATGACACCAGAATAGGTGGGAAAGTAAGTTGCAATGAGAAAATAAGAAATTTACAAACGGATATGGACATGTTAGGTGAGTGGGCCAAAATTTAGCAGATGGAGTTTAACGTGGATAAGTGTGAGGTTATCCATTTTGGTCAGAAGAATAAAAAGGCGACTTATTATTTAAATGGAGAGAAACTTTAGAATGCTTCAGTGCAGAGGGATCTGGGTGTCCTCGTGCATGAATCGCCGAAAGCTAATATGCAAGTACAGCAGGCAATAAGGAAGGCAAATTAAATTTTGGCATTTATTGCTAAAGGAACAGAGTATAAAAATAGGGAAGTGTTGTTGCAACTGTACAAGGCATTTGGTGAGACCGGACCTGGAGTACTGTGCACAGTTTTGGTCCCCTTACTTGAGGAAGGATGTAGTTATACTGGAGGCGGTTCAGAGGAGGTTCACTAGATTGATTCCAGAGATGCGGGGCTTGTCTTATGAGGAGAGATTGAGCAGTTTAGGTCTATACTTGTTAGAATTTAGAAGGTTGAGTGGAGATCTAATTGAGGTATACAAGATGCTAAAGGGATAGACAAAGTAGACGTGGAGCAGATGTTCCCCTTCTGGGGCTTTCTAGAATGAGTGGCCATAGTTTTAGGCTAAGGGGTGGTAGATTTAAATCAGAGATGAGGAATTACTTTTCACAAAGGGTCATGAATCTGTGGAATTCACTACCTCAGAGTGCAGTGGATGCCGGGACGCTGAATAAATTTAAGGAGGAGATAGACAGATTTTTAACAGATGTTAGTTAGTAACAGGCTGAAAGGTTATGGGGAGAGGGCGGGAAATTGGAGTTGAGGCCGAAATGAGATCAGCCATGATCGTATTGAATGGCGGGGCAGGCTCGAGGGGCTGAACTGCCCACTCCTGCTCCTAGTTTTTATGTAAGAGCCCTTGCAAAGACCTTTGCCTCCCTGTACATGCCTGATTACTGGGGGACATGGGATGTCCCTCAGAAGGTGTTAGGGGGTTGGGGGGAGCGCACAGGCATTGGTGCTAATGCAAATAAACTGCATCAGACATGATTAAAGTGCAAGTGAATGATATTTACTAAAGTGTGATTGGTCTAATAATCAAAGTGCACTCGTGTCACCACTTGTGAATTCAGAACTTAATTTTTCTTTCGTACAATTTCTTCTAAATGCACCCCTGACGTCTGCAGCAGGGGTGAACAGCAGTTGGTCCTGTTGCCTTGGGTGACCTTGGTGACTCTGGATGCCTGAGGTCTGGATTTGGCTGTCCTGCTGTGGGGCAACTGTTCCCTCTGCGGTCACAAAGGATGGGGTTGAAGGGGTCAGAGGCAAAGAGGATTCCGACAGAGAGTCCTGAGAGGAGATCCCGGGGGCATGTAGCTGCTGCTCCTCCAACCTTTGAGTTCCAAAAGGCCCCTGTCTGATGCCTTGAGGGGAAGGAGCACCTGGAGGAAGGTCAAGGTGCTCTGTCCTCCTCTTGCATAGTGTTGTAGGATGGTTAAGTTGTACTATTAGTGATAGAGTTGATCTGCAGGCACTTCTTGGGTGGAGACATTAAGTTTATTTACAATATACTCAGCAGCAACTGCACGTGTACTTTCAACTCCAATTCTATCTCTACACTGACTGCTGAGGGAACCCACGGTACTCTCCTGATGGTTATGACAGATTATATGATCTTTCCTAACAAATATTATTCTTAAAGGTATTGCATACTAAATAAAACCATATTTACTACATCCTCCCCCTTAACTTGGCTATACAGATTATATCCACAAGTACATATTTTTCAAGACAACATAATATTTACACTGGGTAAGGAATTTACAAGTTCAGTCTTTCAGGTGGTCTCTTGGTACGTGTGGAACGTCTCAGCTCCATTTGTCATGATCCTCCTTTTCTGGAGTTGGATGAACATCAGGTGCTTTGGTGGGCACTTGCAGTTCTGTATCCACAAATCTTCCAGGAACATCAGACACGTCAGTCCTGAGTTGTGTATCCTCAACAGGAAATGCAAACCTGGTCATGGTCACTGGGGGAACTTATGATCTCCCTCTGACAAAGCCATGCTGACTATCCCTGATTAATCCCTGCCTCTCCATGTGGAGATTAATCCTGTCCCTCGGATTTTTTTCCAATAGTTTCCCTACCACTGATGTTAGACTCATTGGCCTGTTATTACCTGGTTTATCCCTACTACCTTTCTTGAATAATGGTACCACACTCGCTGTCCTCCAGTTCTCTGGCACCTCTCGTGGCCAGAGAGAATGTGAAAATTAGTGTCAGAGTCTCTGCAATCTCCTCCCTTGCCTCACATAGCCTGTCATCTGGGTTTCAAGATTTCTCCACTTTTAAGCCCGCGCAAACTGCTAATACCTCTTCCCTTTCAATGCTAATTTGTTCACGTACATCACAGTCCCCCTCCCTGATTTCTGCACCTACATTGTCCTTCTCCATAGTGAACACAGATGGAAAATAATCATTTAAAACCTCGCCTACCTCCTCTGGCTTCCTGCACAGATTGCCACTTTGGTCCCTCATGGGCCCTACTCTTTCCCTGGTTATCCTCCTGCCCTTAACACATTTATAAAATACCGTGGTATTTTCCTTTATCTTGCCTGCCAGTGTTTTCTCATGCCCCCCTCTTCACTCTCCTAATTACTTTTTTAAGTACCCCCTATACTTTGTATAATCCTCTAGGGATTCTGCTATTTTTAGCCTTCTGTATCTGCTATAAGCCTTTTTTTCCCTTATCCAATCCTCTATATCCCTTCACCTTTACAGGAACATGTCGGCCCTGAACTCTCACTGTTTCCTTTTCGAATGACTCCTACTGGTCTGATGTAGATTTTCCTACAAGTAGCTGCTCCCAGTCAATCTTGGCCAGAACCTATCTTATCATATTGAAAGCGGCCTTCCCTCAATTCAGGACCTTTATTTCTGGTTCATCTTTGTCCTTTTCCATAACTACCTTAAACCTTACAGAGTTATGGTCAGTATCCCCAAAATACTTCCCAACTTCTACCACTTGCCCGGCTTCATTCACTAAAACAAGGTCCAGTACCGCCCCCTCTCTTGTGGGACTTTCTACCTGCTGGATCAAAAGGTTCTCCTGGATGCACTTAAAGAATTCCACCTCCTCTAAGCCCAAGACCATCTCAGTTAATATTGGGGAAGTTGAAATCCCCTACTATTATTACCCTATTATTTTTACACTTCTCTGAGATTTGCTTGCATATCTGCTCCACTATCTTCCCTGACTGTTTGGAGGCTTATAGGACATGCTCACCAAAGTGCCCCGTTTTTGTTTTTAAGTTTAACCATATGGCCTAATTGAGGAACCTCCTAAGATACCATCCCTCCTTACTGCAGTAACAGATTCCTTGATCAGTAGTGCAATGCCACCTCCTCTTTTATGCTTCCTCTCCCCCCAACCCTGCCATCATGCCTGAAGATTCTATACCCTGGAATATTGAGCTGCCAGTCCTGCCCCATCCTCAACCATGTCTCTGTGATAGCAAAAATATCATATTCCCATGTGTTAATCAATGTCTTCAATTTATCTTGGAGGAAGAACTGAGGGTGGCAAGGGTGCAGAATGTTCTCTGGGTACAGGACTTCAATGTCCATCACTAAGAGTGGCCCGGTAGCACCACTACAGACCGAGCTGGCCGAGTCCTAAATGACATAGCTGCTAGACTGGGCCTTCAGCAGGTGGTGAGGGAAAAACATACTTGACCTCATCCTCACCAACCTGCCTGCCACAGATGCATCTGTCCATGACATTATCAGTAGGAGTGACCACCGCACAGTCATTATGGAGATGAAGTCCCGCCTTCATATTGAGGAACCCTCCATCGTGTTGTGTGGCACTACCACTGTGCTAAATGGGATAGAGTTTGAACATATCTAGCAACTCAAGACTGGGCATCCATGAGGCACTGTGGGCCATCAGCAGCAGCAGAATTATACTCGAACACAATCTGTAACCTCATGACCTGGCATAGCCCCCACTCTACCATTTCCATCAAGCCAGGGGAACAATCCTGGTTCAATGAAGAGTGCAGGTGGGCATGCCAGGAGCAGCACTAGGAACACCTAAAAATGAGTTGTCAGCCTGGTCAAGCTCTCAAATAGGACTACTTGTGTGCCAAACAGCAAAGCAGTAAGTGATAGACGCAGAGCTAAGCGATCCCGCAACCAACAGATTAGATCTAAGCTCTGCAGTCCTGTCACATCCAGTTATGAATGGTGGTGGACAATTAAACAACTCACTGAAGGAGGTGGCTCCACAAATATCCCCATCCTCAATGATGGAGGAGCCCAGCACACCAGTGCAAAAGATAAGGCTGAAGCATTTGCAACACTCTTCAGCCAGAAGTGCCGTGTGGATGATCCATCCACTTCTCCGGAGGTCCCCAGCATCACAGATGCCAGTCTTCAGCCAATTTGATTCACTCCACATGATATCAAGGAATGGCTGAAGGCGCTGGATACTGCAAAGGCTATGGGGCCTGCCAATATTCCAGCAACAGTACTGAAGACTTGTGCTCCAGAACTTTCCGCGCTCCTAGCCAAGCTGTTCCAGCCCGCCTATGTGGAAAATTGCCCAGGTGTGCCCTGTACACAAAAAGCAGGACAAATCCAACCTGGCCAATTACTGGCCCATCAGTCTACTCTCCATCATCAGTAAAATAATGGAAGGGTATCAACAGTGCTATCAAGCAGCATTCGCTGAGCAATAACCTGCTCACTGATGCCCAGTTTGGGTTCCACCAGGACCACTCAGCTCCTGACCTCATTGCAGCCTTGGTTCAAACGTGGACAAAAGAGCTGAACTCCTGAGGTGAGGTGAGAGTCCCTTGACATCAGGGCAGCATTTGACCGAGTGTGGCATCAAGGAACCCTAGCAAAACTGAAGTCAATGGGAATAAGGGGGAAAACTCTTTGCTGGTTGGAGTCATACCTAGCACGAGGGAAGATGGTTGTGGTTGTTGGAGGTCAGTCATCTCAGCTTCAGAACATCACTGCAAGAGTTCCTCAGGGTAGTGTCTTAGGCGCAATCTCCTTCAGCTGCTTCATCACTGACCTTCCTTCCATCATAAGGTCAGAAGTGGGGGTGTTCGCTGATGATTGCACAATGTTCAGCAGCATTCGTGACTCCTCAGATACTGAAGCAGTCCACGTCCAAATGCAGCAAGACCTGGACAATATCCAGGCTTGGGCTGATAAGTGGCAAGTAACATTCACGCCACACAACTGTCAGGCAATGACCATCTCCAAGGCTACAATTAAGACCCTCACTCCATATGAGGAGCGTGCTGTCACGCTGGCTGGAGAGAATCCGACCATCGCCCCTTGATGTTCAATGGCATTACCATCACTGAATCCCCCACCATCAACTTCCTGGGGGTTACAATTGACCAGAAACTGAACTGGACTAGCCGTATAAATACTGTGGCTACAAGAGCAGGTCAGAGGCTAGGAATCGTGTGACGAATAACTCAACTTCTGACTCCCCAAAGCCTATCCACCATCTACAAGGTGCAAGTCAGGAATGTGATGGAATACTCCCCGCTTGCCTGGATGAGTGCAGCCCTTACAACACTGAAGAAGCTGGACACCGTTCAGAACAAAGCAGTCCGCCTGATTGACACCACATCCACAAACATTCACTCTCTCCACCACTGACACATAGTAACAGCAGCGTGTACCATCTACAAAATGCACTGCAGGTATTCACCAAGGCTCCTTAGACAGCACCTTCCAAACCCATGACCACTATCATCTAGAAGAACAAGAGCAGCAGATAAATGGGAGCACCACCACCTGGAAGTTCCCCTGCAAGTCACTCACCATCCTGACTTGGAAATGTATCGCCGTTCCTTCGCTGTAGCTGGGTCAAAATCCTGGAAACCCCTAAGAGCACTGTGGGTGTACCTACACCACATGGACTACAGCAGTTCAAGAAGACAGCTCACCACTACTAGCTCGAGGGCATCTAGGGATGGGCAATAAATGCTGGCCCAGCCAGCGAAGCCCATATCCCATGAATGAATTTTTAAAAACTGCCTTATTTGTAAGACTCCTTGAGAAACAGAGTTAATGTCTGAGTCCATAAGACTCTTCTTTAGAACTTACAGAGGTTCACTGCACTCGCAGTACTTTGCTTTTAGCTTTGGAAGAAATGGCCCTGAAAGGCGAGGAGAGTGTGGCTCCCAAGTTCAGCGATGCTTCACTGGGCCGCTTGCTGGACGCTGTTGAGGGCTGCGGGGATATCCTATACGGCAGTGATGGCCGGAGGAGGTCCACCAATGCCACCATTCCGGCTTGGGAGGCGGTGGCTTCAGTTGTCAGCACAATCACAGCGCAGAAGAGGTCTGCAATCCAAAGCAGGAAGAGGGTGAATGATTTCATCCGTTCTGTCAGAGTAAGTGAACTATCATCATCCTCAACTCACATTTTCACAAGCCCATCAGGATTTAGCAGGGTGACACTCCACACATTGCCAACAGAAAGCCCATCACTCACTCTCTCCTTCTGGCCTCAAATCCCATGTACATTGCATCCTCATCCCATCTACTGCCCCACACACACACACACACACACACACACACAAAGCAGGCATCCTTATCATCTGCCTTGGCATGTGTCCTTCTCACAATCCATCCATTTGTCTTCACGCAGGACAAGCTTGCTCACAATAGGAGAGAGAGCTCCCAGATTTCGGGTGGAAAGGCTGAAATTAAGACCCTCACTCCATATGAGGAGCACGCTATCGCGCTGGCCGGAGAGGACAGGTATTGTGCATGTGATGATGGTGGGATGGGCAGCGCTAACCCAAGTGTGGAGCCTGCACCAGCTCATCCCTCAGACAACCATACTATGAGCCCATTCTGCTATTTTCCAGTCACTTGCCAGCCTTAAGTAATCTCTACCTTCTTTATGGGCACCTCTGGAAAACATCCGAGGATAGCATCCAGCCAGGCCCTCATTGCCGGCCCTAAAGCTACTTTGGAAGTAGATGAAGAGGAGAACACTGTTGAAGACTCATCACAGCACTCACCCACACTTCCCACCAGCACAGAAACACACTTCAGTAGCACCTAGTTCTAGAGTAGTCTTGAGGTCACAATGTGGTAAGCACAGCATAAAATCTAGTCCGCAGCAGGCAGAGGCAGGTAGCTGGCACTCGGAGGATTACTGGAGGCCTGGATTCTGCTGAGCCTGAGCCTGATAACAAGACTCCGGATTTGGTCCCACCTCAGTTCGTGGAGCTTCAGCCACAGTCAATGGAATATTAGGAAAGGCTGTCAGCTGCTTTGCACAGATTGCAATGAATGATGGAGGAGTCTGTCCACATTCAGCCTGAGGTTATAACACCGGCAGGCCAGGTCAACATTGGTAGGATGGTGGCTGCCATGGAGACCCTGGTCCAGGACATGGGTCCTGCACTCCATCGCTGTCGTCATTGGTGGCATCCATCACTGGCTTTGTGAGAGAGGACGAGGGCAAAATCGATCTCACTCCAACTTATCCTTCTCCTCAAGGAGTCAGCCAGTGGCCCTTGGCCACCCATAAAGGTATGGACCAGCATCCGGGCACCATGTGCCATCCACTCAGGTGACTTCGGGAGTGTCCAGACGACCCCAATCCCCTCTTCCTGTGACCCCAATGCCTGCAGCTCCACAGGCTGTGGAGGGTGTACCTGCACCACAGCAGGAGACTCATAGCAGGCTGGGACGTCCAAGTCTTGGCCCTCCAGAGGACGTCAGCCAAAGTCAGCAGGGCGTAGCAGTCAGCAGGCTGCCTCCACCTCCACTTTGGATGTCAGATATGCACCAAAACATAGCAGTCGGGTTAGGAAAGTTAAAACATATTAGAAGCACAATGGTGGCGTGGGTGACAACCACATGTTGTGTAGTTTGCACTAATGAGAATAGTAAATCACCCATTTCACAACTTCAGTGTATGCCTCCTCTTTTTGATTAGCTGTGTTGTCATCCACCAGATGTGACACAATGGTCCCTACTGCCACTTATTGCAGATGTTGAAAGCAGGTGCTTTGGGTAGGTGTTGTCAGCTTCCACATCACCACAGTGCGTGTGCATACTCTTATAATTTTCAACATCGTTGATGCCTCACCCTTAATTTCAAGTCTGATTGTGTAAGCAACCTCACTCACGTGATGCGCGGCTTGAAATATTCCTTATTCTTTCCTGTTTAAGATTTAGGCTAAGGTGTTCAGCTGTCTTGTCTGCATTATTGTAAGGTGAAGGTCTCGTTACCATCGAGAGAAGGGCCATAGATCCTCACGCTCCATTTACTCACTGTCATCTGGCAGGATTTCCTACCTTTGAGACCTTACTCAGAGATCGTGTGTGATCCTGTCCGGCCTTGTGTGATCCTGTCCACCTTACTCAGAGATCATGTGTGATCCTGTCCGGCCTTGTGTGTACCCAGCTCTCTCAGTGCACAATCACCAAAATCAGTGACAAATACACAGCAGGTGAAGGTGATCTGGGAGACCCTTTGGGGATTGTTCTGGACTGCTCCGCCAGATCCGTCCAGGTATCGAAACTGCATCAGTTCAGTGTGGCACTGATTTTCGGAGCCACTGGCGGTGGGTCCCCTCCCAATCTCTGTGGCGCCATTTCCTGGAGAATGTGGCAAATGTGAGTCACCAGAGCCTTGTACATGTGGAGGCATTGGCAACCTGTCTCTCATTCTACTGTGTATAAGACATGCGAGGTCTGTAGACCCTCAGTTTCGAGCCACGTAGGCACCACATTTCTGTTAGCCTCGCCCTCTGCATCTGGAGGGGAACCTGCTGCCCCTTGCTCTTCAGGGTTTAGCTCCTCCCTCTGGCGAGCCTGGTACCACAATTGCAATCATCTCCAGCCTCTCTTGTACCTGTATGCAAGAAGTAAAAAACCCAGCTTCCATCTTTCAAAGTTGCCCTTTCTGTGGCATCAATGAGAAAAGAAAATGTGCCACATGAGCCTCCAAAGTTCCAATTTCTGTATATTTCTAGTGTGTGACTGTGGGTTAAAGGCTTAAATCCAGTACGGCACCTTTTTGACACTGAAATCCCGGCCACTGCAAGGAACGTTTGATGGTACACCTCCCCCTGCCCCTTGACATGACCGGCTGCTATGGGATTGGTTTGGCCCAGCACTGGGATCCTCAGTCATTGCACTGTCATACTGCACTCTGTGATCCTCGTTCGCTGACAAACTGATTATTGGAGGTGGCTCTGAGACTTCTCATATGTGAGCCTTCCAGCACCATGACCGTGAGATCCTGCTTTAAAGACACATCTGGAGCTTGTCCAGTCGCCTACATGGTCGAAACCCAATTATTGCTGTGAATAATTGGTGTTCTAAGAACAAAGGGTTACAGCAAGGGGTTCAAGTACCACCATGGCTGGCCATTAATCTCACATGAATGTGCTTCATTGCTTCACTCTCCTGATTCCCTCATTATCATTTAAAGGGTCCTAATATGTCTCAGGTATGCATCCACCCTCAATAGGCAATACACAATTCAGTTGGGTGCCGTTTTAATTGGCCCCCCCAGTACAGTGTGCCAGTCCTCCAAATGGCCCTCAGTGCCCTCACCAGCTGTGCTATTACTCAGATTAATTTTGTGTTGCGTCACCCCAAGATGCTGGGCACCCAGCAGCCATCCATCCAGCCGGGCTGGAGCACTGAAGAGCCCCGGCACCTGGGAGTGTCTGAGGATGTAGGTGTCGTGGGAGCTGCCTGGGTACCTTGCACAGACTTGTAGAATCAGCATCCTGTGGTCACACACTATCTGCACGTTCATGGAGTGGAATCCCTTCCTGTTGACGAAGGCACCGGGTTCACCTGCTGCCACCTTGATGGCCACATGTGTACAGTCTATAGCACCCTGGACACAGGGGAAGCCAGCAATGGCTGTGAAGCCTCTGGCTCACTGTGTCTGGCTTGCCTGGTCCCCGATGAATGTCAATGCCCATCTGGATAGTGAGTCTGTGACCTGCTGGATACAAGTGTGAACAGCTGATTGGGAGACTCCGCAAAGATCACCCACTGAGCCCTGGAAAGAACCAGAGGCATAGAAGTTGAGGGCAGCTGTGACCTTTAGAGCCACTAGCATGGGATGTCCACCCACCGAGATTACCGCGCGCCCTCCCACCGAAATATCGCGATGGCGCACGGTGACGTCGGTAAAATTCTGCCCACTGTTGTGAAACACACCAGTCTAGTTAGACACCGATGTGACCTCTCGATCCAGTATGGGGGGGGATGATACTGACAAGCAGGTTTTACAATGAGCGCTCATCACTTTTAAATGCATTCAAATAACCTTTCCAACATTGCGCATCAGGAAATGCGCTCAACCTTAGAAGGCCAGAGTGGACGATAGGACCCTGTTTTCCCACTGACATAGAACAGATTTTTAGGCTCTCACGATATTTTCCACTCCTGCCTGTTGCAGCACCCACCAAGGGCGGGACCGGAAAATCCTGGATATGGTGTTTTTTACTGAGGCGGTCCAGTGAGTTGGGAAATTTCCCGACTCAGGCCACCCACCTCGGTAGCCAGAAAACTGGTCCAAAGTCTAAAAATTACAGTCAGGCCTACGATCCGTGGTCTGTTAGGGTTGCCAACTCTCCCGGAATGACCAGGAATCCACTGGATTTGCCATCAATCTCCCAGTGGCTTTCAAAAGCAACCCAGGAGATTTTAAAAGTAAAATGGCTCATTTGGACCCTTCCCTATCCTGTTGCTGGAAATAGAATAAACAAGCTTGTGATGTAAACATTGGCCTGGATCTCTCGGTCGGCCTGCGGGGGTGGGCCCCACTTGCCAACGCATAAAATGAAAAGCGATGACACCGGCCGTGCATCCCAATGTCACCTCAGGTCATTTCAATCTTCAGATTGGTGGGCACGCACCTGAGTCAGCTGCGCGCCCGCCGAACTATCAAAGGCCTACTAAAGCCATTTAACAACTAATTAAACTAGTCCTCTGGCCTTAAGGTGGAGCCCAGGCGGCCTTCGCTTTTCTCACGAAACCTCATCCACGGACGGGATAAGGTTTCATGAAGGGTTTATAAATCAAATAAAATTTTTCATTAAAATGCATTGACATGTCCCCTCACGTGACTCCGTGCCTCAGGGGAGATTTCTGCGCCGGCCTCAAATCTCCCTCCTCCCCCCCCCGCCCGCACAGGGAGCGCTCACGTAAAATGGCGGCGCACAGCCGATCGCGCCCAGCCCACATGGGAGAAAATTCTCCCCATGAATCTGACGAGTTAGTAGGGATTGTTTCATTACGTTGTCTTGGGAAAGACATACATTTCGGAAAAGATATCATTCACCTCACTCGGTGCCTAGAAAATCTCAGGTCGGTAAACGCGACCAAGAGCTGAGGTTGCCCAGCGGGCAGAAAGTGAGCTCACCAACGGAGACAGACCTAGGCCGAAACCATAGTTCTGAACCGGTGTTGTGCTTCGGACTTGGTTCATGTGCTGGACACTTGCGGGTTCTACAAATGGTGTTAGGGTGAAGTGCACGGCTCTGGTGGTTTGTGCTGTAAGTGTGGATGTGAGATTAAAACAGCTAAATATTGACATTTCAAACACACCTTAGTTCAAGTAGATCTGTCAGAGGCAAGATAGACAGATAGAGCTTTCTGTATACACGCTGATATCTGTTTGCCAGTCCAAGGCACTGTTAAATTATTCATAGCACAGAATTGGGAGGGCAGTCCAAGGACTTCAATAAAGTTCAGCATCAGATCAGTTGCAGTTGTTGTCAAATTTGATACACTGTGCTAACTGAATTAATAGTGTAAGTCTTGTTTTATTTGTTTTTTTCTCGGGACACCGAATACAACTCGTGTTGGAAGCCAGAATTAAACATTTAAAAGTCTCCAAGGTGGTTGTTGCAGGGAGAGAAAGGAGAAAACAAAAAGAGAAATAAATGTCAAAGAAACTGAATCTGGGAGAGCAGCCAAGAGAAGTCGGGTAAGATGGCACAGTGGATGAGAAATTGGGGTGGTGAAGAAATTCACCAGTTTCCACCATGTCATTGGTTTTGTGTCATGTCACATCTGCTGACATCTCCCGGAATATATCCAGCCCCAAAACAAAAATACCTGGAAAACTCAGCAGATCTGACAGCATCTGCGGAGAGAAACACAGATAATGTTTTGAGTCCGTATGACTCTTCAACAAAACTAAGGAAAAATAGAAAAGAGGTGAAATATAAGCTGGTTTAAGGGGTGGGGGAGTGGGACAGGTAGAGCTGGATAGAGGGCCAGTGATAGGTGGAGATAAACAAATGATGTCATAGACAAAAGGACAAAGAGGTGTTGAAGGTGGTGATATTATCTAAGAAATGTGCTAATAGGTGATGTTAAGGGTAGAAAGCAGGACGAACAAGGTACAGATAGCCCTAGTGGGGGTTAGATGGGGGGGAAAGGATTGAAATAGGCTAAAAAGTAAAGATAAAATAATGGATGGAAATACATTTAAAAATAATGGAAATAGGTGGGAAAAGAAAAATCTATATAAATTATTGGGAAAAAGGGTGATTGGAAAGGGGGTGGGAATGGAGGAGAGAGTTGATGATCTAAAATTGTTGAACTCAATATTCAGTCCGGAAGGCTGTAAAATGCCAAGTCGGAAGATGAGGTGCTGTTCCTCCAGTTTGCGTTGAGTTTCACTGGAACAATGCAGCAGGCCAAGGATGGACATATGGGCATGAGAGCAGGGTGGAGAGTTGAACTGGCAAGCAACAGGGAGGCCTGGGTTATGAGGAGGAAGGATTCTAGGAAGAGGATAAACCAACCATGGTTAACCAAGGAAGTTAAGGATAGGATCAAATTGAAAGAAAAAAACATACAATGTGGCAAAGATTAAATTCTTTAAATGTATAAGAAGAAAGAGAGAGGCCAAAGTGAACATAGGCCCCTTAGAGAGTGAGGCTGGGGAAATATTAATGGGGAACCAGAAGATGGCAGAGGAGTTGAATAAAAATTTTGCAGCAGTCTTCACGATAGAAGATACTAATAGCATTCCAAAAATACTAAATAGTCAAGGGGCAAAAGTGGGGGGAGGAAATAAGTTCAATAACTATCACTAGAGAAAAAGTACTGGGGAAACTAATGGGGCTAAAGGCCACTAAGCCCCCTGGACCTGATGGGTTGCATCCTAGGATATTAAAGGATATAGCTACAGAGATAGTGGATGCACTGTAGTAATCTTCCAAGAATCCTTAGATTTTGGAAAAATCCCACTGGATTGGAAAGCTGCCAATCCAACGCCCTTATTAAAAAAGGGAGGGAGACAGAAAAACAGGTAACTATAGGCCAATTAGCTTAACAGCCATCATTGGGAAAATGTTAGAGACTATTATAAAGGATGTAATAGAGCATTTAGAAATGCCTAATATAATCAAGCAGAGTCAGCATGGTTTCATGAAGGGGAAATCATGCCTGAAAAATTTATTAGAATTCTTTGAGGAGGTAACAAGCAGGATAGATAAAGGGGAACCAGTAGATGTAATATATTTGGATTTTTAAAACGTGTTCAGTAAGGTACCACACAAGGTGTTAAGGGTAATGTATTAGCATGGATAGAGGATTGGCTAACTAATAGAAGACAGAGAATTGGGATAAGGGGACATTTTCAGGATGGCAAGCTGTAACTTGTGGAGTGCTACAGGGATCAGTGCTAGGGCCACAATTATTTACAATATATTAATGACTTGATATATCGCCAAATTTGCGGATGACACAAAGATAGATGGGAAGGCAAGTGGTGAGGATGACACTAAGAGTCTACAGCGGGATATAGACAGGTTAAATGAATGGGCACAAATATGGCAAGTGGAATATAATGTGGGAAAATGTGACATTATGCACTTCAGCAGGAAGAATAGAGGAGCTGAATACTATTTACATGAAGAAAGGCTGTAGAAATCTTCAGCACAGAAGGATTTGGGAATCCTCATGCATGAACCACAAAAAGCCAGCATACAAGTTCAGCAGGTAATAAGGAAGGCAAATGGAATGTTGGCTATTATTTCAAAGGGAATGGAGTATAAAAATAGTGAAGTCTTGTTAAAACTATACATGGCACTAGTTAACCACATCTAGAATAGTGTGAACAGTTTTAGTCACCTTTTCTAAGGAAAAATATATTGGCTTTGGAGGCAATCCAGAGAAGGTTCACAAAATTGATCCCGGAGAGGTTGAGTAGGTTGGGCCTGTACTCATTGGAGTTTAGATGAATGAGAGGTGACCTTATTGAAACATGTAAGATTCTTAGGGGGCTTGACAAGGTAGATGCTGAGAGGTTGTTTTCCCTTGTGGGAGAGTTTAGGACCAGAGGGCATAATCTCAGAGTAAGGGGTCATCCATTTAAAACAGAAATGAGGAGGAATTTCTTCTGTCAGAGGGTAGTCAATCTGTGGAATTCTTTGCTGTAGAGGGCTGTAGAGGCTGGGTCCTGAAGTATATTCAAGACAGATAGACAAATTAAAATCAGTAAGGGAATCAGGGTTACAGGGAAAAGGCAGGAAAATGGAGTTGATGATCATCAGGTCAGCCAAGATCTCATTGGTTGGCAGGGCAGACTCGATGGGGCGAATGGCCTACTTCTTTTGCTCCTACGTCTTATGATCTTATGGATGTGGTACTGTGACCTGAGAGACTGGTGTATCATAGGCCCACACGTGACAGCAGCCTATATCCTGGCTGACAGGATTGGATGCCATTACAATAAGTACTATATATTTTGTCTTCAATTGCTACAAGGACAGCACTATGCTACCATGGTGTTGGAAATAATGCCACAACTTCCAATGGAGTGGCAATTGAGTCAGATTGCCACTCTGTTCAAAAGTACTTACCTGGAAATCCAGGCTATCTTTTCTCACTTAACCTTCCAACTCAGGCCAGACGAGATCTGTGCAGGGCAGCTCGCTCCCAGGGCCTACCAATGAGGGCACAGAAGTGGTTGATCATCCAGTGCAGATAGAGGATGAATGAAATCATTTGTGCAGCCAGGGTATGGCAACCATCTCTCTAAACTCACACTCGCAAGATCATTACACATTCACTGGCATCTCACTTACTGCCATCTCAAGGGATATCACCACCCATTCTCACACACATACATGTCCATCTGGCCTCATCTCCTCTGGAGACTGCCTCCTCAGCCCTCACCATCTTGAGGTCACTTGCACGGATCAACATGTGCCCATGTACACATCCTGGTATACCTGCCTTCCCTATTACAGCTCTCGTCTGCAGCCTGTTGCCTTACCTAAGGCCACTTCTCCCCCTTCCCCAAGCAAGACCTTGCCCTGCAGCCATTGAAAAGCCCCCCACATATGGCTGGTTTGGTAGGTAGAGACCTGCCCATGAGCCCTTCTAAAGTGATGTGGTGCTGTCTGTGAAGCCTGGCGCTGATGACTACAAGCACTGACGGAAGCAAGGTAGGCAAACAAACCTTGAAGTCCCAAATGAGGTGCATGTCATTTATGTGCTGTTGTGAAATACGTTAGCGGGAAAGCAGCAGGGGGAGGAGGAGTCTGGCGGGCTAGCCTTATAATGATATGCTGATGTATTACAATGAGGTTCCCATCGTCCAATGGCAGGAAACACGGCCCGCCATTGGCGGGCTGAGCAAACGATCATGAACTGGTTTCTCGCCATCATGAACCCGATTGTGCCATATTGTCCGGTCATGCCACCGAACACACCTGACACCGGCGGGCACAGAAAATCCTGGCTATAGTGTGTGGAAGTTTGAAACTGTGTAGTACTTCCAAGGGAAACACAAGTACCCACGGCATTCAGTCACTGGGTTGAATTTTGCAGCCTCTTGGGGGGGATGGATGGCAGGTGGTGTGTAAGCCAATGTATTAGTTACCTTTTTAATGTACAAACACCTCTTCACTATGTAACAGTTTCTTTATTTCTCATATTAATTAATGTAGACTGGCTGTGGTGTAACTCTGTGTGCGGAGTCCGTCTCTTGGTGGTAATATGGAACATCAAGGTGACAGAAAAGCTCAGACCGAAGATGAACTGCACTGTGGGTGCAAAACACATAGCATGATGGTCAATTTAGTCAAGTCAAAACCTTGCCTGAATTAGCAAGGTCTACAAAATGAATTAAATTCTGCAAGAGAACTGGCGTCAAACTGTGAGAAAGGTAGACCCCTTTTATGCTTGTTAGAGTTAGTAAAGATGTTTATCTTTACCAGCCTGGGGATTGATAACAGTGTAAGAGATAACAAAGCAGATTCAGGCTGGTTCTATTCCTTCAAGCATGACCTTGTGAGAGGCCCAGGACATAAGAACAAGGGAAAAGACACTGATGTAAGTGAAAACCAATTAAATGGACTCAAAACAGGCTTTACCTTAAATGCCACAGGCCCTTAGCAAAAAAAGGGATAAGAGAAAGAGTGGCCTAATAAAGGTGTATCACCTTTGGTGAAACTTCATCCAAGTTGTTGTGTCATTGCTATCCAGAGTAAAGGCAGAAAAACCTTTAGATCAGGTAGAGGGTCTTACAGGTGGGTTGCTTAAAACATGCCCATTGCCTACCCATTCCCATTCCCTCTCCCCACACATTGTGGTAGTTAAACCTGTGTTGGGGAAGTGTCAGGGGGGTCTGTGACCCAATTGAGGCCCTTAAGTGGACAATTAATGGAGGAGCCCCAAGGCTCCCTCCCCCTGCACCCCCCCCCCCCCACCACCACCACTTTCCTGTCCGGTTTTTTCACCTCTCCCCTTGCCTTGTCCATTCTAACTCCTCAGTGAGCCTGGCCGCAGTGAGACCCCAGACTCACCTTGTTCCAGGCTCCTGGTTCATCTTGAGGGAACTTGCTGTAGTCAAAAGGTTAACTTTGTTTCTTTCTCCACAGATGCTGCTGAGTATTTCCAGCAAATTTGTTTTTGTTTCATATTTCCAGCATCCATAATCTATTGCTTTTATTATGAATGAGATAGTTGGTGTTCATCACAAGTAATTGCAGTTAGGGGAGTTGGCCGTCTAACTGTAAGTTAGTGCCTCCCTTAATCACTGATTTAAGAATGTACTTCTTAAAAGTTTTTTTTTATTTTCTTTAATTTTAATTTTGGCCCTCTGGCCTATAATCCTACCATCTTGAAAGTAATATTCTGGATTTACTTACCTAAAGCACTCATGCTCTAGGCTGCAAAGCTTGAGATTCTCTAAACTTTCTTTGTAATTCAACCTTTTAAACCTTGAGTCATTCTAATTGTTCTTTTGTGTATTCTCCCTTGTGTATGTGTGCCTATTATTATAAAGTGTCCAACAAGTGACTTTCCCAATGCAATGTGAAGCATTATTTGAAAGTTGGTAGATATTTTTCTGACAATATAGGGATGATGTTCGTAAAAGGGATCCTTGTCTAACAGCAGTGCATATAGGCCCAAATCTTCCGACAGGGTCGGAGCCCATATTTCCAACTTTGATCAGACAAAAAAAAAAAGACACTTACCTTCGTCTGATTTTTCTGACCAATCTTCTGATGGAGGATCCTGCAAAACTGACTCAGGGCAGGAAACCTCAGACTGAGCAGTGGAGAGAATCTCTGCAGAAGCCACACCTGTTTTTTTAGAGCACTAGCTACCACATTCTAGAGATAAAAACAAAAAAACTGCGGATGCCGGAAATCCAAAACAAAAACAGAATTACCTGGAAAAACTCAGCAGGTCTGGCAGCATCGGCGGAGAAGAAAAGAGCTGATGTTTCGAGTCCTCATGACCCTTCGACAGAACTTGAGGAAGGGGAGAGGTGAAAAAACTGGACAGGAAAGTGGTGGGTGGGGGGGGGGGGGGGGGGGGGGCGGGTGCAGGGGGAGGGAGCCTTGGGGCTCCTCCATTAATTGTCCACTTAAGGGCTTCAATTGGGTCACAGACCCCCCTGACACTTTCCCAACACAGGTTTAACTACCACAGTGTGTGGGGAGAGGGAATGGGAATGGGTAGACAATGGGCATGTTTTAAGCAACCCACCTGTAAGACCCTCTACATGATCTAAAGGTTTTTCTGCCTTTACTCTGGATAGCAAGGACACAAAAACTTGGATGAAGTTTCACGAAAGTTCTGTCGAAGGGTCGTGAGGACTCGAAACGTCAGCTCTTTTCTTCTCCGCCGATGCTGCCAGACCTGCTGAGTTTTTCCAGCTACCACATTCTGTTGAGTAAAGAGTTTAAATGTCCCAAGTGTGGTAAAGTGAGGTACCTTGTCCCTTTAAGAGAATGCAAATGTACTGATCATGTGACAGCACTGATGAATCACTGTGCAGCGTGGGCAACTGAGAACTGGAAGTCTAATTCTGGAGGTTTCTGAGTGAGCACATATGATCTGGTGCTCTGCCCTGTGTCTCAATAAACAATTACTGTTTGTTCTTACATCAGTCTCTCCCTGTTATTGATTACAAACAGCTATTGAGGAGGATATAGGAAGGCCTGCAGTTAGAGTTTGGTTGGCCAACAAACTCATTTACCCAAGACATAAAACTAAGCTTGTTTGAAAAGCTACAGAGAGAAGCTGAGTGGGTATGGGGGGAGGGTGGGTAAGGTAAATGGGTAAGGGCGTAGGGTGGATGAGGTAAGAAAGGTAAGTGGGAAAGGGGATAGGGTAGGTGAGGGATTAGGATAGATAAGAAGGTAGTGTGGCAGGTGGGTGAGGTGGCAGGGTAGGTGAGGTAGTGGAGTGGCAGGTGAGTAGGGTGGCAGGTGAGTGAATGTGTAGGTGGGTCAAGAGTAGCCAGTGCACATAGCTGGGGAAGTTGGGTGGCGCGGGCAAGTCAGGTTGGATCGTGGGATAGTCATGTTGGATCAAAAGCTAGTGAGGTTGGGTTGGGGGCTAGTCAGGTTGGAATGGGACAGGAGTCGAGGGGTTCAGGGGAGATGGGGGGTCAGGGGTGAGAGTCGCGGGGTCAGGGGTGAGAGCCGGGGGGTCAATGTGAATGATTGGGGGGTCAGTTATGCAATTACCCAGGAGTTAGATTAGGTATTTTTTTCTGTCTAACATTTCCTGGTTAACTATCCATGTAAGTAAGCCAGAACTGTCCAAAGTTTCTGACTCTAACTCACAGGCGGAGTCTTTTTCAGAGGGTCCTGGGGAGCAGAGGAATCGCTCATTGGAAGTTCAAACTTCCCAGGCAATTTCCACAGAGTCTTTGCATTGGGATCTCCAAGGAGTTCAGTAGTGCATCTTCTGGGGTATGCCTGGTCTCCAACCATCCGGAAACTGGAAGATCTGGCCATTGTCAAATTGTGGACAGGGCATTTGATATATCTGCCAGTGTGAGAAGACTTCTGCTACCAACATAAAATCAGAAAATTACCACCTGATCCTGACACTCCATTTCTTTCTTTCATACTTGCTTCATCACATTGCTCAGACATTCAATTTGTTTTGTAGCGGGTTGTATCACTCGGCTTGGAAATTTTTACATTTACCAGCATTAAACTTAATGATTTATTTATCAGTTCAGTCACATAACTGATCCTTCTGTAAACCTTTAACTGTAACACTATCAGCTGTTTCTACCATTCTCCTCATTTCAGTTCCATCTGAAAATTGGCTGGTTTATTATTTGTTTTATTTATGTGAAGGAGAAAAAAAACAATGTTTGAACCTTAATACAAAATGATCCCAAATGTTGCACTAATTGTATTGATATGAAGAGATGCTATTACTCGCCCATCCCCTCCTGATTGCTGTCATGCTAGCTATCCAAGTCATTGCCTCCCTCCATACCTCATTACCTTTTTCTTCCCTCTCCTAATTGCTGAATCCTTCTCTTCCCCAATCACTACCTTGTCCTTTTTATCAATTGTTTCCTCCCTCACTCTCTCATTCACTTCCACGTCAGCTGGTTCCTGCAAGCCCCCATCTTTCCCTGTGGTTGCTGCACTCCCTCCATCTTTCCCAATCACCCTAGTCATCACCTCTGATTTAGTTACTCCCCCAATCCCTGATCCAAGACCTAGCTAAAGGTTGCAACAAGCCATGCAGCAGCCCAAGATACAAATCATCATTCTTGGCAAGTTGTTTGGAGATTCTCAGCAGATGTCTGCAGCTTACCAGCCTCATGTACGTGAGTGCCTTGGCCCAATACTGGTTGAGCTTTGGGCCTAACTATTAGGGTGCAGTGATTGTTTCCTGCACACAGTTCATGGTAGCAGGTCAGTGCAAATCAACTTCTAAGTCTTAGTTTCCATATATCTACAAGAAAAGAAATTGAAGTATCTCAGCCAAAGCAATGAGTTGCTGTAGTAATTCTGCAAATGGGAAAAAGTCATAACTCAGAGGATCTACATCTATAAATGAAATAGGATGTTTATAGCAATGATATGATTAATTAAATACTCTCCACTTGCCTTGATGAGTGCAGCTCCCAACAACACTCAAGGAGCTTGACACCATCCAGGACAAAGCAGCCCACTTGATTGGCACCACATCCACAAACATTCACTCCCTCCACCACAGTAGCAACACTGTGCACCATCAACAAGATGCACTGCAGGAATTCACCAAGGCTCTTTCAACAGCACTTTTCAAACTCATGATCACTACCATCTAGAAGGACAAGGGCAGTAGATAGATGGGAACATCATCACCTGGAAGTTCCCCTCCAAGTCAATCACCATCCTGACTTGGAAATATATTGGAAAAACCCTGGAATTCCCTTCCTACAGCACTGTGGGTGTACCTATACCACATGGACTGCAGCAGTTCAAGAAAGCAGCTCACCATCACCTTCTCAAGGGCAGCTAGGGATAGGCAATAAATGCTGGCCCAGCCAGCAAAGTCCACATCCCAAAAATGAATTTAAGAAGAGATTGATCACACCTAGATGAGATAACCTGTTAAGGCTTACTTAACATGTTATCTTATATCATTCTCTGTTTCGAGTGCAAAGCAGGATTACCATGATGTTTCTTTTGGCCTACAGTTTACATTCAGTGAAAGTACAACTTAGCAAAGCTGAAGGCATTCTATATTTAATAATATGGCATGACACATCAGTAGTGAATCATCCACAGCTCAGCTGGATATTTGCTATAACAAAAACAAAAATAGCTGGAAAAACTCAGCAGGTTTGACAGCACCTGTGGAGAGCAACACAGTTAACGTTTTGAGTCTGTATGACTCTTCATCAGAGCTAAAGGAAAATAGAAATGAGGTGAAATATAAGCTGTTTGATGGGCGTGGGACAGGTGGAGCTGGATAGAGGGTCAGTGATAGTTGGAGGCAAAGGAGAGATTGCCAAAGATGTCATAGACAAAAAGACAAAAGGGTGTTGACAGTAGTGGTATTAGCTAAAGGATGTGCTAATGGTGACATTAAGGGTAGAAAGCAGTATGAGCAAGTGACAGATGGCCCTAGTGGGGGTGGGGTAGGGGGAAGGGATTCAAATAGGCTAAAAGGTGGAGATAAAACAATGGATGGAAATAAATATAAAAATAATAATAGAAATAAGTGGGAAAAATATATATTAAAACAATATATATAAATAATTAGAAAAAAGGGGGATCAGAAGGGGGTGGGGATGGAGGAGAGAGTTCATGATCTGAAGTTGTTGAACTCAGTGTTAAGTCCGGAAGGCTATAAAATGCCTAATAGAAAGATGAGGTGCTGTTCCTCCAGTTTGCATTGAGCTTCACTGGAACATTGTAGCAGGCCAAGAACAGACATGTGGGCATGAGAGCAGTGTGGTGTGTTGAAATGGCAAGCGACAGGGAGGTCTGGGTGACGCTTGCGGACAGACCGAAGGTGTTCTGTAAAGCGGTCACCCAGCCTGTGTTTGGTCACTTCAATGTAGAGGAGACTGCATTATTTATTTGCTATGTTTGACACGGCACAGGTAGGTAATTAGCCAATCATACAAAATCTATTCTCTTTAAATAATCTAAAGTCAGGTATGTTAAGAAGTGGCACTCATTAAGCTCCATCAATGGCTCAGCAGATAAATGCAATGTATGGTGACTTATTGAATAAAGAAACCAGAAACCCCTCAGCTCTCCTCCCTGCTTCGCTCTGAGTTTGATGACTTTAAGCCAGGACAATGTTAGAGATCTTTACTGACCTCTTACCCAGAAGAAAAATAAAGCAAAAATGCACTTCCATTATGTTTGTTTCCCAGTGAATAAATGATGGTGAAGAGGATTCTGATACTGTCTAGTCTTCCACATAAAGGAGATTCACCAATGAAACCAAATCCCATGAACAGCCCTGTGCTTTTCAAAAACATGGGCAAAAATACTTGAAAGGAAAGGAAGTATCAAGAAAGTTCTGAAAGTTCCCAATCTGGAATGCATCTTTTCCCCTCCTGGTGCTTATTAATCCTCTGACGTACTGGGGTCAGCCCATAAGCTCCCTCGCAGACCATCTCATTAGTCCCACTGAGGCAGTTAGTTTGAGGAAGTGAGTTATGGTTACCAACCCTCCAGGATTGGTCTGGAGTCTCCCAGGAATTGAAGACCCATCTCCAGGAAGCTGCTGTGTGCAATTCTGGAGAAAAATCATTGGGACGTTAAAAATAATTGTGTTTTTAAATTTTCTTTGAACATTTCTCTTTACCAGATATGTAAATATGGAAAATGAGGGGGAAAAGGCTGTTTGGTTGACAGTTGAACTTCATCTAATTGGGTAATGAGTCTATTTGCTTTTCAATAGGCATATAGGAAGGCTATGTGTCACAAGAATGGTTGTGTTAGCCAATGAATGGGGGCAAGTTGAGTGAAGAAATCTCCAGGAATACATTTAATCACAGTTGACAACCGTAAAGTGGGTACATTCGCAGAGTGAGAGGGGCCAAGATTAAGTGATAAGGCAGCACTTTCAGGTGAGGTGCATTGAAGGTGATCACACTATCCTCCCACTTTTCGCACTTGGGTTTCTCATTCTCCCCTGATGCTCCTGATTCTTTCCCTCTTGCCCTGTCCCTTCTTCAATACCCGGTTGCTCTCCAGCTGATGTGGACCTGTGGGAAAGAAAAATAAAAGGATACATTAGTGCAGTATGTCCGTTCCACAGATTACGCACATGCTATGACATTAAATATACAACACAGAGAAAGACCATTTGTGACAACTCATCTATGCCAATGTTAGCCCTGCTGTGCTCAGTTTTTCTGGAAGTGGATGTGGCCTAGTAGCATTTTTACTGAAAAAGTGCAGTTAATTTTTTAATGATTAATGCGGGGCCAGGAGGAGGAGTCCCTTCCAGCCCACAGCACTGCAGGATCTGCCCGCAATGATCCACTGTCCGTCCACCCACCCACCTCCTTCCTGGAACTTAGCTGAATGCCACTGTTACTGAGGCCGATGCTCTAAAATTGTGATCTTTAAGCAGATAAGTTGCCTGTGGAAGCATGATAGATGTTAAGATCTAGTTGCTTTCTGTAGCTAAGGCCTGAGTACCAATTTGTTGTGACCATTGGGACTCCATCTCTGGACTCTGGGGATGTTCCCTGCATTGAAATTTCAAAAGTGGCCTAAACTATTGCCCAGGCCAGAATATTTAGATACTTTATATACTCACTTTCAGGCCTGCAATGTAATTATCTCAAACATTTTAAGAATGATATAATGGCTGATAGGGACTTCACAAATTTACAATTCCTTAGCAAATGTCTATTTTTCAACAACTTGTTTGAATTTTCTTGCTTTAATACTCATTACAATCAATGCTGCCAACAGAACAAATCACTTAGATGAAGCTCAGTTGAGTGTAACAGAATTACCTGGAAAAACTCAGCAGGTCTGGCAGCATCGGCGGAGAAGAAAAGAGTTGAAGTTTCGAGTCCTCATGACCCTTCGACAGAACTCCAGTTCTGTCGAAGGGTCATGAGGACTCGAAACGTCAACTCTTTTCTTCTTCGCCGATGCTGCCAGACCTGCTGCGTTTTTCCAGGTAATTCTGTTTTTGTTTTGGATTTCCAGCATCCGCAGTTTTTTTGTTTTTATCAGTTGAATGTAGTTTGCTGCCAACACTAAAAAAATAATTTTTCAGCCTCAGTTAATCAAAAAACTCACAGACATATCTTCTGCCATACAATCAACTTAAGCCTCCAGTAGCCAATATTAAAATGAGGAGTGGATTATATAGTGGAATCATCTTACTTAAAAGAGATTTGAGGCAGAGTAGTCTTTATTTTAATATAATCCCCAAACAGCTTCTATTGCCCGCTATCATGCAGACATTTAAAGCTTTTTATTATTTCCAATGAGATCTCATTTCTGTTCCTGACTTGTCCTCTGAGGGAATTTGAATTCCTGTTGGTGAATAACCTTCATCTAGATCTCTTGTTCTTGTTGATAATCATTTATAGCATATCTTTAAAAGGATAAGGTGAAGTGCATGTTTTATCAAGTGGACATGCTACTGTATGTGGTTGGTTGTAGGAGGTCAAGAAATCATACTGAACTATGCAGTAGCTGTATCCTGATGGTGAAGGGAGATGGCACATCCTGGGAGGAGTGTCAGGGTGTTGCTGGGGCATTGCATGGACTGGAGATTTTATTGTGGGCCCAGGAAGAGCCCTCCTGTTTTCCCTGCTACTGCCAAAGAAAATGGTCAATTTTCTGAAGGCCCATGCTCCATTTGCACCTCAAAATTCCAATCAGGTTGCTATATAGATCACTGGACTCTGATTTGGCTATTCCAGATTTATAAGAATGATTGCTGCTAATCTTGCTGAAGCACCTGGGGTCAGACCATTCTCCCTTTGCAACAAGGACAGGAAATAGTTTCAATGGTATCCCTGATTAAAAAAAAAGCTGGAGTGGAGGTTCTGGCTTTTAGATTGGACATAGAGTTCATGAAAAGGAAGCAGCAGAGTAGAAACAAGTCTCTACTGGAGTTGCCATTGAGAAAGAAGACCAACTGGATCTTCAAGGAGTACTTCCACTGCCTTGACAGATTGGGAGGAGCTGTGAGGTAAGCTCTAGCTCATGGAAGAATTTTTGGGTTAGCGAGCAGGGGCGTAAAATGATACACGGAGACGTTGGGCGGGTGTCCCAGTGTCACTGCATGTCATTCAGATATTCAGTTCGGCAGGCCGCGCACTGGAGTCAGTTACATCCCCGCCGAACTGTCAAAGGCCTATTAAGGCCATTAAGAAAGTAATTAAAGTAGTTAAGAATGCTGTCCATCCAACCTTAAGGCTGGCGGGCAGGCGAAGAGCCCAGGCAGCCTTCACAAATTTTCATGGAACCTCATCCATGGGTGGGATGAAGTTTCACGAAGAGTTTGTTAATTGAATAAGAAATTTTCAAAGCTGTGATAAACCTGTCCCAGTTCATGTGATGCTGACACATGAGGGGACATGTCTAAATAATTGATCTATGTCTTTAATAAAAACGTTCATTCCAAACTTAATGTCCCTGGGGCAGCTCCGGCCTCAGGGAGATTTCTGTGCAGGCCCCGACTCAGGGAATCCCCCCTGCCCACACAGGGAGTGCTCAGTGCTTCTGGGCCTGCGTCACGCTGGGCAGGCCTTAATTGGCTGTGTGGCCCCAATTGGGGTCGCTGATCAGGTTTGCACCCACCCCCACATGCCCCCGGAACAACCCACCCAACGGGGGGAAATTTCTGCGCCATGCGTCTTTATAATTGTACCCTGCACAACAAAAGCTTGGACTTGAATATTCCTGGGGAGGAAGCACTAGCTGCTTTAAAGAAGAACCTAACCATGACCCTCCTTCAGAGACTCCGGGGCATCAGTGTATAACTGATTCACTGAAGTCTTCTCTTCTGTTAGCTTTCTCATCACTGTCTTTACTCGATTTCTCCTAGCTTTACATGAATGGCAATTCTTTAATCAACAAAGCAGGAGAGATTAAATGGCATAAGGATTTAAGGTGCAAGGTCAAAGGGAATGACAAGTAAAAAACAAAAGACGTGTTTAGAGGAGTATCAATGGCAGAATCACGAACAGTTATTGCACAAAAGCAAGAAAAAGGAAAACAAAGAGAGAAGAAACAAAAACCAGCAAAGAACAAGGAATGAAAATAAGGGGCAAAGTTTATGATCTAAAATTGTTCAACAATGTTGAGTCCATAAGGCTGTAAGGTTCCCAATCAAAGGATGAGATGCTGTTCCTCAAGCTTGCGTTCAGCTTCTTTGGAATAGTATAGGAGGCCTTGGGAAGAAAGGTCAGAGTGGGAGTAAGGCAGCGAATTGAAATGACTGGAAGCTGGGGATCATGTTTGGGGACTGAGCAGACGTGTTCTGCAAAGTGTCATCCAGAAGTCTGTGTAATGGAATACACACGTTTGAGGTCCCTGTCAACCAGGTTGGGGGGGATGGAAGTGATTCTCATTTGAGGAAAAAGGAATACAGATTTAGGGCAGAATCATCCCAGATTTGTTCTAAATCTGGCAGGAAAAAGGACATTTATCAGGGCCGTAATGGCAGGTTTTCGTGCCATATCATCCCGTTCCCACCTCATTAATTATGCATTCCTGGGAAACAAGTCGAGTCGCTGGCGGAGTGTCCTCTGATATGTCCACCCTGTAGTCCTCTCAGTCCTTCAGTAAACCGGGCACAATATTTAAAGGCCGCCCCTGCAAAGAGACTCTTCAAGGGATTGAAAGCTGCTGGGAACTGATGGCTGCCAAAGTGAGGAAAGCTGCTGCCCCCAGGTTTAGTGACACCTCCCTTGAGCGCCTAATGGATGCAGTGAAGGCCGCCTGTGATGTCCTCTATCCACTGCTCTGGTCGAAGGCCAGCAAGCAAGGTCACCAATCCAGCATGGGAGGCAGTGGCAGCAGTGGACAGCACCAGTGCCCTGCAAAAGAGGACAGCCATCCAGAGCTGCAAGAGGATGGATGATCTCTTCTGTTCCACAGGGGTAACTCACTCTTCTCTTCACTCTCAACTCATACACTCACAAACATCCACAAGGATCTCACTCACTGCCAGTTCAAGGGACATCACCATTCACTCTTTCACACACCTTCATTTGTCCTGTGGATTGTGTCCTCATCCCACCTGTGGCACCACTCACCACCCACACATGCCAGGTATTCTTATCATCTGGCCTGGCAGGTGTCCTGCTTACACTCTCTCCACCTGTATTCATGCAGGACAAGCTGGCACACAACAACAGAGAGAGGCCGCGGATTGGTGGAGGAATGCCCGACATCAAAGTTCTCGTGGAATTTGAAAACAGAGCAATCCAGCAGGCCAGCGAAGATCTGATCCGTTCCTGCGCAGACAGTGAGATCAGCAGTACTCAACCAAGTGAGGATCCAGCAGTACAACATCCATCAGACAACCATGCTGAGAGTCACTTCCCCTGTGTTCCGCAGTCCCCAGCCACGCGCTAATTATCCCACCTTGCTTTCGGAGACATATCTGGGAAACTGCCGAGAGAGTCCACGATGCAGGTCCTCGACTCAAACCCCGAAGAAACTTCAGGAGAGGATTCTGATGACATCCTCATGAAAGTCCCATCATATCGCTCATCCACATCCTCAACTAGTGCAGAGATACACACCTCGGTGGGACCTAGCTTTAGAGTAGCCTCGGGATCACAATCTGGGGAGAACATCGCACTGTCTGATCCACAGCAGGCGGAAGCAGGGACTTCCCAGGTTTCCAAAACTCGGAGGACTGCTGGAGACCAGAAATCTGCAGACTCTGAGTCAGATGAGGAGCCTCTGGACTCAATCATACCTCAGTTGCTGGAGCTGCAAAGGCAAGCTAGAGAACATAAGGAAGGGATGTCCGCTGCACTCCTTCAATTGCAAAGCACATTGGAGGATTTATCTGCCTTCAGTCTGAGGTGATAGTGCCGGCATGTCAACACACTGAGGTCAACACTGGGAGGATGGCGGCTGCCATGGAGACCTTGGCCTAGGACACCGCTCCTGCACTGCTGCTCAGGCTGAACTCCATCGCTGACACCCTGGTTGACCTCCAGCAATGTCAATGGAGAGGGGTGTTGGGTAGCTCAATCTCACTCCAACTCCCCCTTCCCTTCAAGGAGTCAGCCAGAGGCCCTTGGGCACACATAGGGAAAAGGATCAGCAGGTGCACACCCTGGGACCATTCACACAGGTGACTCCGGGAGTGTCCATCCCATTCAAATCCCCTCTTACTATATCCCAGCTCTGAGGAGGGTGCCACTGCCACACAGCAGGACTCCGAAAGCAGGCTGGTGCCCTCCAGCAGATGCCCATCAAGGTCATCTCAGACAGGATATAGCAGTCAGCAGGCTGTCTCTACCCCCACTGTGGATGTCAAGGGAGCACCATGACGTAGTGGCAGGGTTAAGTAGGTGAAGAAGATGTAACTCTTTCGAGTTAAAACCAATTTAACAAAATTGGGATAAATCAGGCACAGCCCCTAATTCAGGTCAGCTGTAAAACCAAGAACAAAGTTTAAAGGAAACTTACAAACTTTAAACCAAAATGTGATAAAAGGGGTCGATAAAGCAACCCAGTCCCCGTGGTGCCCACTGAGCATGGAAGTCCTCGAGAGCGCCGGCAGACACTGCGTGCTCCCTCTCCAAAGGCACCCGGCTGCGAACGTAGCCGCGGAAGAGGGTCAAACAATTGGGCGGGGCTCCCCCGTCGATCGCCCGCTGCCTGGACCTGTTAATGGCCAACTTGGCCACGCCCAGGAGCAGGTTCACGAGGAGTTCCTCCTCCTTCCCGACCCCCTTCCACACCGGGTGTGAAGAAGATGTAACTCTTTTGAGTACAAACACGTTTCCATCTGTTTCAGATGAAGTTACATTGTTTCATAGTTTGCCATTGTGAGATTTGAACTCTTGATCTTGGGGTTACAAACCCAGTACCATAACCACCTGGCTATTTAGGCCAAGCCTTAAGGAGATGTAACTCTTTTGAGTTAAGACCAATAAAACCAAATTAACAAAATTGGGATAAATCAGGCACAGCCCCTAATTCAGGTCAGCTGTAAAACCAAGAACAAAGTTTAAAGGAAACTTATAAACTTTAAATCAAAATGTGATTAAAGGGGTCAACAAAACACCCCAGTCCCCGCGGTGCCCACCGGGCACGGAAGGCCTCGAGAGTGCCAGCAGACACCGCGTGCTCCCTCTCCAGGGACGTCCGGCCGCGAACATAGCCACGGAAGAGGGATAAACAATCGGGCGGGACTCCCCCGTTGATCGCCCGCTGCCTGGACCTGTTAATGGCCAACTTGGCCAGGCCCAGTAGCAGGTTCACGAGGAGGTCCTCCTCCTTCCCGACCCCCTTCCGCACCAGGTGTGAAGAAGATGTAGTTACACAGCCTGGTCATGGGTGTTAATTACTTGCACATAATGTTCACTATTACAACTAAATTCTCAACAATGTCTCCTTGTTCTGCTGAGCAGTGTTCATGTCACTCAGATGCGAAACCTTGGTCCCTGCACAAGATAAAGGCAGGTGTCCCAGTCCAGGGCCTCTTCCCTGTGCTTTGTGCAACCTTTCCAGCACCCTGATGGTGCACCTTCACTGTCACAGGACATATCATGCCTGCACCTTAACGGGGCTTATCGCTGCTGCCAGAATGTCCTGGGCCGGCAGCTCAGAGTCTTGTCACTCTTTCTGTGCGTTCCCAGCACCTTTGAGGTACAGCTGGCCCCTATCTCACCAACATTTGGGTCTGGTGACTGGGCAGTCCTGAAGAGTTCAGCTCACGAAGGATGCCATAGGATCAGGAGAAGTTAAAGTTTCCCCGCTGCATCTCCGTGATATGACCCAGTTCACAGAACATAAGTGATCTGCCATCAGCCGGACAGGAATCAGACATTCACATAAGCTATGTGAGGATCTGTGGAGTGTCTCCACTGCATGTTATCATCATCCTCCTGGAACCTTGGGGCTATGGGCATTCACTGCGTCTCCTTGACAGGAGCCTTACCACAGAGGGTATGCATGCTGCCATTAACCAGACAGGAGTCAAACACTCACAGAAGCAATGTGAGAATCTATGGTGTCTCCTCACTGTCATCATCATCTTCCTCCACCAATCTAGCAGCTATGAAGGCCGCCCAAGCACTCCTGCCTCGTGTAGCCCATATGATGGCCTCACTGCCACCTTCCTCGCCTTCGAGGACTTCCTCACCTTCGTTCCCATCGGTGCCCTCCTCATTGGAGGAGACGTGCAGCTCCTCCATCTCCTCCTCAGCCAGCTCCTCTTTTCATTGCAGCGCCAGGTTGTGAAGGGTGCAGCAGGCAATAATGATGTGAGACGCCCTCTGTGGACTGTATTGCAGGGCTCCACCAGACTGCTTCGGGCCTCATTTTCACTATTCCAATGGCTTGCTCCACCAAAGTGCGAGTTGTAGCATGAGCCTCGTTGTACCTTCTCTCTGCTGCAGTCTGAGGCTGCCACACGTGTGTCATCAGCCACGTCCTCTGTGCGTAGCCCTTGTCCCCGAGGAGCCAAGTCTGCAGCCTCTCTGGACCCTGGAAAATGTCCGGGATCTGAGACCTACTGTGAATGTAGGAATCGTGGACACTCCCTGATAACCATGCACAAAGCTGTAGTTTGTGGTAGTCGCACAGCAGCTGAACATTCAGCGAGCAGAAGCCCTTGGGGTTGATATAGTTGACCGCTTGTTGCCATGGAGATCTGAGCACCATGTGAGTGCAGTCGAAGGCACCTTGCACCAGTAGGAAACCTGAGATCTGGGAAAATCCCAGTGTTCTGGCATCCTGGCTTACCTGATCCTGGGCGAAATGCACAAAGCTGCGTGTCTTCACAAATATGGTGTCTGTGACCTCCTGGATGCACTTGTGGGTGGAGGCTTGTGATATTCCGCAGAGGTCACACGTGGAGCCCTGAAAGAACCCACTGGCGTAAAAATTGAGCGCCGCAGTCACTTTCTTGGCAACTGGCAGTGGATGCCCTCCATGTCCCCGCGGCCTCAAAACCTGCAGCAGGTGGCAGATGTGAGCGACCAGTTCCCTGGACATGCGCAGTCCTCGGCGACACTGGTTCTCAGTCAGCTGCAGGAATGGCAAGTGCCGACATTCCTGATGGACACTGGGTCTAGCTCGGCACCAACCAGCAATGACTCACTGTGGCTCTTCAGCTGCGTGCACAGGAGCCCCAGCTGCCCATTCGTCTTGAGGGTGCTGCTCCTCCCTCTGCCAAGCCAGGTGCCTCCGTTGCTTTCTTCTTTGCCTCCGCTTCCTGTAAGCTATGGGGAAAATTTTTCTCATGGCGGGTTTGCTGGGCAGGAGCAAGCAGGGTCAGGCGCGTTGCCGATCTCCGCCATTTTATGCGGGCGGGCCAATTAAGGCCCACCCAGCGTAACCCGTGGCCGGTGGCGCTCAGCGCTACCTGTACGGGCAGGGGGAGGACGGCGAGTCAGGACCTGCGCTCTATCGCGCATGCGTACGAAAGAGCGCAGCAACCTCCCTGAGGCACGGAGCTGCCTCGGGGAGATTGAATGGTTGTGAAAGCTTTTTAATAAATAAAGTGAAAATGTTATTTAAACATGTCCCCACATGTCTTCCCGCCACATGTCCCCTCATGTTTTGGTCTTCCCGCCACATTGTCAGCTCACTCCCACCATGACGCCCAACGCCAGATGGGATGGAAAATTCCAGTCTTAATCTCTCATGTCTACCACCCTATCACATCCTTCCCCCTTTCACTTACTTAAACCCCATTACAGATGTTTTCCAATTCTGATGAAAGGTCATCTACCTAAAACGTTAACTCTATTTCACTCTCCACAGGTCCTGTCAGACCAGCCAAGTGTTTCCAGCATTTTCTGTTTTCTCTTTCCATTGTAGAGGAGACCACATTGTGAACAATGAATAGAGTACTAAATACAATACTTAATGGAAAGAAGTACAACTAAATCATTGTTTCACCTGGAAGGAGTGTTTGCAGTTTTGGACAGTGAGAAAGGAGGAGGTGTTCCATCTCCTGCGCTTACATATGGGAAGGTGCCATATGTGAAGGGAAAGGTTGTTGGGGGTGAGGGAGGAGTGAACCAAGGTGTCATAGAGGGAATGTTCCCTTCAGAATGCTGTAAGAAGAAGGGTTTGGCAGTGGCATCACGCCAGAGATGGCAAAAATGGGGGAGTATGATCTATTGAATAGTGAAGTTGGTGGGGTGGTAGGGAAAGACAAGGGGAACCCTATCATGGTTCTGGGAGGGAGAGGAAAGGGTGAGAGCAGAAATGCCTGAAATGGAACGGACATGGCTGAGGGCCCTGAGGGGTGGGGGGTGGGGGGGCGAATTCTCGGTTGAGCGAAAATGAAGAGCGAGTATTGAAAGGCTACATCATCAATACAGACGTGACAGAGAATGAGAAGGAATTTTAAGATTTTCATGTAAGCAAGTGATGGATGTTGCCAACAAATACCAGGTTCATGAGTTTGTTACCCCTTTAACTAGAGTGCAGTTTGAAGGATTATTGGTATGGGATCTTAACAACATTGGAATTGCTAGAGGAGAAAAATACCAAGATCTATCTAGTTCTCCTTTTACCATACAATGAGCCGTTAAAGATATGGACAAAAGTGTTTGCATAGTTCACTTCCCAAAACAACGCTGATATTTTTCATATCAAGAGTGAGGGTAGAGTGTACCTTTATCAATTTCTATAATCAGAAATTGAATCATCGATTGAACCACCGTGAAAATGCACATTTGTAAAATATTGTTAGGAATCAGTTCAAGGTTTACGTTTTTGCAAGTGGAACTCTTCTGTCGCATAATTAAGTGGGAAGCAACCAAGGTTTTACCATATAAAAGCATTTCAATAGCCACAAACATTGTCTCTAATAGAGAAAGCCTTGAGCTAGTGGGAAAGCAGGTATATACAGACAACCAATATAAATCTGATCTTACCCTGATGCTGGAAGTAAATTAGATCTACCAAAGATTGAACTGGCTTCCTGCTAAATCACAATACCAATAAATTATTTGTGATACAAAACAAAGTCCTTTAAGCACTCTAACCACCAGGCTACAAATATAAAAGTAAAAACTGTAACTCTTGGAGATCAGGAATAAAACAGAAATGTTGCAACTGTACGACAGGTCTGTGATGTGTAAAATGAAAGAAACAGCATCTTCATCAGAGTACCTGTGTCTGCTAATTTAATCTCACTAAAAAAAAGGAAGGTTGTCAAGCTACACCCGCAGAGACATTATTACTGCTTTTAGACATTACCATCCAATATATAAATTAGATTTTTCATCTTCTGCCATATTCCAGTATTTTTAAGTGGTATCATTTTCTCCAAGATCTCATCATGAAGACAACAGGTTGCAAGTCTGCACCTTGGCACACAAACCTCAAAGATGCAAATTTTCAGCTCACAATTTTCCATCCATTCACTTTAACAGACTTAAAATTATGCACCGAGAGTGCAGTTTTGTTATTTTCATTCCTGGCATGTATCAAAGAGAGTTCTTAGTACTTTCTATAATGGAGGAGTAGCTGACAGAATGGTTATTTATTGAAGAAAACTGCCTATATCGTGACTCTATGTTCGCTCTAGATGGATAATCTAAGATAGGCAGAATGGCCATTCATGTATTTTTCTTGTGGAACTGCATTATGAAAAAGTTTCAGATAATGTTAGATTTCTGTTTAGAAGATGTGCTATTAATGAAAAATCATTTGCTTTACAAAATCTTAGATCACTTGCAGACAAACAAATTGCTGCATGCATGGAGGGGGTGGGGGGGTGGTGGAGGGTGGGTTAAATTGGGTTACATGGCATATTTTTTTCAGGCTCTCTAAGATCACAAAATGGCAGTTGGGAAGCATGCCTACAGTTCAGACCATCCAACACCATGTTGGGTGAGGACAAACAAGAGGCATCGTTTACCCACAGCTGAAGCAGGAGTTAGACTATTTGTATATGTAAGTAAAGGGCCCAATACCTGCTTCAGAACCCCACTGCAACTTTAGTTTGCTCTGAGGGAAACCAATCCTAAATATCACCTACATGAAAAAGAAAGATAAATTAATTGCCACAATCACCATCCCAGTCTCTGCTTCTGAACCTGATTCCTACAACTTTGACCTGCCTCACTGTCAAGCGCTCTTTGACCCCAGTTCTAACCACCATGACCTTGACCCAATTTCCCTTTACTGGTTACTCCCCATACCCACTCTGACCCTTACCCCTCGTCCCAATCACTCCATCAACCCCAAGGCATAATACTCACACTCCACGGCCCTGACTGCTGCCCCAGCTACCAGTAACTTAACTGTGATGCATTTTGCCTCTATAAGTGATTATCACTGCTCAGCCTTTCCAGTGTCATAGGATCAAATTAAAATGAATATTTAAGACCATATTGTTAAACCTGCCTCAGTTGTTTAACTATTACAAAACAATGACCCAGACCTTATGAGCTCTGGATCATTGGAGACCGGACATATGGCCCACAATTCATGTCGGGACCCCATGGATGTCCCAACAAGTTGACCTTCCTGGGAATTATTCAGGAAGCTTGAACCTCCGAAGGGCAATTCCGCTGCTCCCTGAAATGCTCTGCAAAAGTCTCTGACTCCGAGTTAGAGTTGGAGACTTCAGACAGTTCTGATTTACACCCAGGAAATGTTAGGCAGAAAAATCTTAGTCTAACTCCTGGGTAACTACAGAACTGGCTCTCCAATCCCTCACACTGACTCTCCTGATTCCCCCCTTGAACCCCCAACTACAACCTCCCAACACCTTCCGGACCACTCTGACTACCCCCTGACCCCTTGACTACCTCCCAATTCCCTGACCAAACCCCCGAACCAACCACCCTTCCCTGCCATGCTAACCCCCAACCACATGACTATCCCCCTAACTCCCTGACCACCAGGCCCAATCAACACCCCTACCCCAACCGACTACCCCTCCCAACCACGCTAACCTTCCAACCACCAAACTAACCCCCGCCACTCAACTATGCCCTTCCATTACCTGACTATCCCCTGCCCTGACTATCCCTCCCGATTCGGGCTGACAACCCCCGACCTACCTCAGCCGCTTGCAATTCTACCCGGCTACCAACCTATCCAACTTGCACCTCATCCACCTGCCACTTCACCCTCCTATCCACCTCACCTAATTGGCACCCTACCCAGCTACCACTCTAGCCACCTGCCACCTCACCCAACTGCCACACTACCCACCTTGTCCACCATCCACCTCACCCACCTGCCAACCTACCCACTTACCTCACCCACTTTGTCACCGTACCACCTTGCCATTCACCCATTCGTTACATTCACCCATTCGCTAACACTCACACTGGTCCTTTAAACCTACCTTATAGCAGCCAGTGCTGTAAAAACGGGATGTGTCTTATCTACTCATTAATGCTACAGTGCTGCAATGAAGCTACCTCTATGGCTGCCTCCTCAATCTTTCTCATTGCCTGTAGTCTCATGAACCCACTCTGATCCAAGCCATCACCCTGGCATTGTGGGTCCTTTTGTCCTGAAAATACAAACAGAGTGAGGTTACCCTATTATGTAGTACCACCAGGGACAAAGCTCTGGAACATGGCAGTGCATTATTGCACGCATTTATTCCATGCTATTGGAGAGTTATGTGCCAAGTCTCCCACAATAAGGCAGGATTCAGTGTCAACAATCACAGGAACCTCTGTATGCTTCTGACAAACAACTCATCTTGCTAGAGCACAGCAGATCACCGAACCTCTTCCTGCACTGTATCCAAGATCTGACATGGTGTCCTGCAGTGCTCATGGTGGGGGCTATACATTCTGCCATGCTCTCTTGGTGACTGTATGCTGACATCTCTGAATTTCTTCAACAAGGATCTGGAGATTCTAGTCACTGAGGTGGGGCACCTCACACTACCTCCACCCCTTAGCATCCTTTGTGACATTCTGGAGCAACAATTTAAAAAATAGCATGGTCAGATAAGGCTTTCAGCTTTGATTGGTCTCACACAGAATATATGCCTGTTTTCATACACGAACCATGTTCTCTTGCTCAGCAATGTCTAATGTTAGGGGTCGGTGAGGGGGCATGGATATAGGGCTGCATGAATGCAGGAAGTCCTGGTATCTGTTGCCCTCACCCAAAGATGGCATGCAGGGCTCCCAAACACAAGCTACCTTGCTGGCTTCCTCCCCCTGAGTCACAATGACCTTCCATGACAGCGTGCAGCAGTAACAGTCCTGGACAAGGCTCAGTTACATAGCCGCACCCTGAGAGTTGAGCACAAAGAGGGTAGATGGTCAGGTAAAGGTTCTAAATGCAGTGTCTAGCAATCATCCTCTGAGGCATTATGGTAATCTGAGTCAATACAGAATATTATGAGGAGCTGATAATGTTAAGATGCTGCCATCTCTATGGCTGTGTCTTGTGAAGCTTTTCCAGAGCTATATAGAGTGTGCTCCTTCATTACAAGGTAAACAGGCAGCAGTAATCTTCACATTTTCCTATGGAAAACCAATGATGCGCCATCTCTTCCAGTATCAGCAACCAGTTGGACAACTATTATAGTTAGTGCTCAACTAACTCTTGATTGATATCTCCCCCCCAGGATCAGCAGCATTTGCCTCAGAGCAGAAACTCCTTACAAGTTCTCCTTTCATATCACACCCTAGATGTGCTCCCCATGCAGGTCCCACATCCGCGTTACTATTGCTTCCGGGATTTGCGGGCCTGACAGGATCTCGGCATCCTGCCTACCACCTCCCCCCATCCTGCCAAACCCTGAGCAAAAATTCAGCCATTCAAATATTTTCTCACAAGGAGGGGTCAGCGAGCTGGGAAATTTCCCAACTCGGCGCACCTGTCTCGGGAGTCAAGATCTGAGCCCTTATATTTATATAACCCCTTTAATGTAATGAAATATATGAAGGCATTTCACAGTAGCTTTGTAAAATAAAGTAGCCAGAAGAAAAAACCAGTCAGACCAGTACCCTTATTTCCTCATTTTACTGGTATTCCATTTTAAGGTGTACAAGACCAGTTCTTATTTCCCAGTTTTTACTGTTTTTTCCTTCTGAGTATGAGTTATATAAGGAGATGTTAAATCAGAGGGCCAAACATTTGGTCAAAGAGGTATGTTTTAAGGAGGTGGAGAGGCATAGGGAGGAAATACCTGAGTTTCGGGCCTAAGCAACTGAAGGCATGGCCACCAATGGTGGAATCATTATAATATGGAATGCGCAAGAGACCAAAATTAAAGGAGCGCTGATGTCTCGGAGAGTTGTTGAGCTGGACGAGATTATAAAAATAGGGAGCGGCAAGGCCAAGGAGAGGTTTTAAAATGAGGTTGAGAAGCTTAAAATCAAGATGTTGCTTGACCAGGAGCCCATGTAGATTATTGAGCAAAGGAGTGATAGGGGAATGGGACTTACCTTGAGTTAGGACACTGCGGCAAAGTTGTGAGTGACCTCAAGTTGTTGGAGGGTAGAATGTGGGAAACCAGACAGAAGTGTGTGGGAATAGTCATGTGCAGAGGAACTGAAAGCTTGGATGAGCATTTCAGCAGCAGGTGAGCTGAGACAGTGATGAAGTCAAAAAATGTTAAGGAGGTGGAATTGGGTGGTTATAGTGATGGCACGTTTATGGGGCCAAAAAATCATCTCGGAATCAAATAAGATATCAAAGCTGCGAACAGACTGGCTTAATCTCAGAATGTTACCAGAGAGATGGATGGAGTCAGTAGCTAGAACTAGGGGACAGAAATTGGAGCTGTCAATTATTTCAGTCTTTGCCATGTTTAATTGGAGGGAATTTCTGCTCATCCAGTACTCGATGTCAGATAAGCAGTCTGATAATTTAGTAATAGCGGGCAGAATTTCCTGCCTGTCAGGTGGACGAGCCCGACCCAATCTCCGGCGAGCGGGGAGCCGATCCCTGCTGGAGAAGCGGGCCGCACCGCCATTTTATGTGGGCGGGCCAATTAAGACTTGACGTACGGCAGGAAGTGCTATGTGCTTCCTGTGTGGGCAGGGGTGGATTCCCCAAAAGCGAGAATGCGCTCTTTCAAAAAGCTCTGGTTGCAGGGCCTTGCAGAATTTTGGATTACATGTCTTTAGAAGGACTGTCCTCTCATTGAGAGGGGTTTTCATAAACCTCCATTCTCTCCTTCAACCCAGGGTGAATGTTGTAATCTCTCCTACACAGATGGGGATTGTGGTGTCAGTTAGGAGGCACATCCTCCAGTGAGGAGGATTAGGAGGAATAGGAGGAGGAGAAGGGTGAGAGGAGCTAGGCATCAAAGGGAGGCCTTGGAGGCAGTGGCTCTTTTGGGATGGGGACAGATTAGCACCAGGTCTCGATGGTCAGGCAGAGCCCGGAGAAGCTCCTCGCAGGGAACAATGACATTACACAACACTGTTGGTGTACAGGCAGGACTCCAGCTATCTTGAGGTGACAGAAACTTGGTGGAGAGAAGGCTGGGGATCTCGCAGGCAACTGACTGGTCCTTTTGTGAGCTACTTTCTGGGGAGGTTGCATCAAACTGCCTTGGGGGCCACCCGATGCCTATCGCCCTGAAGGTGGTAGTGGCACTCAAACTTTTTGCTACAGGGTCTTTTCAAGCAGTCTCCAGGGACCTTGTAGGGATAGCCCAACTGGCAGCACACCACAGCATGAAATCTTTACTGATGCAATGTTACAGAGGGCCGGAAATTACACAGCTTTCACCACCAATGTTCAAAGCCAAATGGAGAGGGCCCAAGACATTTCAGCAATTGTTGGTTTCCCCAGGGTGCAAGGAACCATTGATTATGTCCATGTAATCATCAAGGAGACACTCTGGAGGATGATGAGAGGCCAGAACGGGAACATACCCTTGCCAACACAGGAGGTCATTACATCTTTTCTGGCACTGACTGCAGCTCCTCCTGACCACGTCCACACTCGAGATGTCCTCGGCCACCTCTACTCACACAGCACACGCCTGCCTATGGTCTCTCCTCTTGCCACCTCTCAGAATGAGACACTCACTTCTAGCCTCCATTGCATGGAAGAGTGTACCGAGCACCATCTCGGTGAACCTGGGGACAGATTTGCTCCTTCTGGAGCTATTCTCCCCTTACTCCAATGATGTGCATATCTATAAACGGAAAGATGCATAGCTATGAATGGAAAGATAACATAAATGCACAAATCCTCAGTATCTACAGCTGGTAGACTTGCTGAATTATTCAGTTATGGCTGATTGTGAGGCTGCAGATGGGTGACAGACATAAACAATAATTATCATTTATTTACCTTGATGGACTGCAAAGGACCATAACCCTCTCTAGTCAACAGTTCCTTTCTCCCTAGGATGCTTTCAGGGCCTACCTGACACTGAACGCTGACTGGTGGCCCTTTAAAGTGCTGGCCTGATTTGGTTCCTGGTCACAGCAGCGAGTTTAAGTGCCTAACCTCCGCCTTCTGGAACACATTGTGTGGGAAGACTGTCTGTCACCCACCCTTCCAGCTAATAGGCATAAATTAGCATATTATTGCATGCTCTAGCACGGCGAATCCAGAAGTCAGGACACCACTGACTTCTGGGTGTGGGACCTGCTATCAGTGTGCCACCATAACATCCAGCCCTAAATGTGTGTTCCACTGAGATTAAGACAAGAGAAATTATAATGAGGGACAAAGTAATGACAGACACTTTAAACAAATACTTTGTACATGTCTTCAGACAGCACATATTCCAGAAGTAATGAGAGACCAAAGGTCTCGTGATAACGAGGAACCTAATGATATTCATATTAGTACAGCAATAGTACTGGAGAAATTAATGAAATTAAAAGCTGACAAACCCCAAGGATCTAATGACCCACATGGGTGGTTTTAAAATAGGTGGCTACAGAGATAGTGGAGGAATTGGTTTTGATCTTTCATAATTTTCTACACTCTAGAATGGTCCCCATAGATTAGAAAATCACAAACGTAACTATACCATTTAAGAAAGGGCGAGGGAGAAAACAGGGAACTGTAGTTGAGACCAGTAGAATAGAAAATGAGTATTTCTCAAAAGAGAGACATGTCTTGCACTCATCAGGACACTTTGCAAGATATAAGGGTAAAACAACAATCTATACTGTATGTGAAGGGAGTGCTGATTGGTTGGCAAGTGGCGTTGCCATGGAGAATATAGCAGAGTGGAAAATGCTGTAATCTATAATTAGGGATGTGCTAATGGGGAATTTGGAAAATCATGGGTAGGCTGGGTAGAGTCAACACTCATTTATGAAGGGGAAATCACATTTGACAATTTTGTTAGAGTTTCCTGAAGATGTGACTGATAAGGTGGATAAGGAGGAGCTGGGTGAAATCAGTGTATTTGGATTTTCAAAAAACATTCGATAAGGTACCACACAAGAGGTTATTACGCGAAATTAGGGATAGAATCCTCAGCTCGGTGAGCGGGTGGGGGGGGTGAGTGGGTGGGGGGGGCACTGCCAAGGCATAAAATGACGCTCAGTGATGTCGGGCGTGTGTCCTGATGTCACCCTGCGTCATTTACATTTTCAGTTGGATGGGTGTACAGCCGAGTCGGCTGTGTGCCTGCTGAACCGTCAAAGGCCTATTAAGGCCATTTAAAAAGCTAATCAATCAATTAGCTGAGCTGCCCCTTCAACCTTCACATTTGCCATGGAACCTTAGCCACAGGCGGGATGAGGTTTCATGAACGTTTTTAAAGTGTTTGGAAAATTTTTAATAAAATTTAAGGGCGTGTCCCAGCTCTCGTGGCAGTTTCACATGAGGGGGGCATGTCCTTAAATTTTTTATTTTTACCTTGATTCAATGTTTTACAAGTGAAAGTAACCTACCTGCCTGAGACACCTCTGTGCCTCAGGGAGATTTCTGTGCTCTTTCACGCGAAAGAGAGCACTCCCTGACTTAGGCAACTCCCCGCCCCCAACCCCCCACCCCTCTTCCCTGCCCACACAGGGAGCGCTCAGCTTCCGGGAGTGCATCACGCTGGGTGGGCCAACGTAAAATGGTGGCGCCCAGCCGATCAGAGGTGCCGATTGGCTGCGCACCTGCCCGTGCCCGCCCCTCCACAAGTGCCCCACGGGGAGAAAATTCTCCCCTCGGATACATTGGACTGGGGGTAATTTATTAGCATGGATCAAGGAACGATTACTGGACAAAGAAGACAAAAGGATGGGAATTGTGGATTATTTTTGGGCTGACAGGCCGGAATTAAAGGGATACCACATAGATCTGTGTTTGGGCCTCAGCTATTGATAATTTATATCTGTAATTTAGTTCAGAGGCTAGAATGTAATGTATCCAAGTTTGCTGACAATTGAAAGTTATGTATAAAGTAAGCTGTGTGAAGAATGCAAAGAGTTTTCAAAAGGATTTAGACAAGTTAATTGGGTGAGTAAGAACAAGGCAGATGGAATTTATTGGTAAAATGGTGCAAAATGTTACTTATATGGACCTGAATCTGAATCCAGCAAAAGAAAAATATCTTATAATGTCAAATTTTCTCTTGGACTGTTAATTTTTATGATGAGTTTACTGGTTTGAATTGAGTTCCAGGCTTGATAGAGTCATGTTAATTTATATCACACAAATCATCCCTATTAGACAAATTAAATGCAAAATTGTGTTCTTTTGGATCAACCAGAAATATAATTATGATTGAACTGTCGTTCAGCTGATGCTCAGATTTTTGATTCTAGGGATACTGGGGAGGCATCAATCGCAGCTGAGGAAGGAATATGAAAAGAGAGGAAAGTGACCTTGCATGTCAGTTAGAAGTGGGTTGAGTGCCATTTTAAGATGTCCAGCAGTAGGTTAATTGCTGTCCATTAGGTTTAGAAATGTTGCATGGTTTTGTGACAATTGAGATAGTGGGAAAGTCAACTCATAAAATAGCAAAAATATAAAAAGTAACTATTTTACCAAAACATACAATCACTATTTAAATGTGTATGTTTACTTGACTTCTCACTACTTTTTATCTTGGTGAATGATGACAAGCTGATGTCCAGCTGGATTCCATAAAACCCAAACTTCAGGATTGCATAGATTTAGATATCCGATGTATCCCACCATCGTAACCCTCTATTCCCTTTACCCCCATATGCTTATTCAGTCTCCTGTGTGCATCTACACTATTTGGTTCACCCACTCCCTTTTGGAACGAGTTCCACATTCTTTTCACTCTTTGTGCAAAGAAGTAACTTCTGAATGTCCTATTGCATTTCTTGGTGACTATCTTATGTGGTTGGCTTCTAGTTAACGGAGCTGCCCATCCAATCTTAAGGGTGGGATGAGGTTTCATGAAGGTTTTTAAAGTTTAATAAAAATCTTTAATAAAAGTCATAGACATGTCCCAGCTCATGTGACACTGTTTAAATTTTTCTTTTCCTTATTTAAAATTTTGAAATTCAAACTAATCCTCCTGAGGCAGCCGTGCCTCGGAGATTTGTGTGCTCTTTTGTGCGCATGCGCGTAAAAGACCACAGATCCCGCTTCAGCCTCCCCTCCCCCACCCGCACAGGGAGTGCACAGCACTTCCAGGTGTGCGTCACGCTGGGTGGGCCTTAATTGGCAGCGATCGGCCGCACGCCCGCCCGTGCCCACTCCCACTCCTGCCTAACCCCTCCAACAGGGAGAAAATTTTCCCCCAGAACTAGATGGGTTGACTTTGATTGCCCTCTTCCAATTTCATTGCAGGTTGTTGAGGATGACATGAGGTGGTCTCCCAGCACTTGCAGTGTGTGGTTCTCTGGCTGAAACTTGCTTTTAATGTCTCCACTAGTTATTTTTCCCTTTTTCCTCCTGATAGGGGTTTCACAAAGAAAGTAGGATACAGTGATGTGAGGAATAGCCAGCTAGCTACGTTGGCAGGATTACTGGAGTCTTAACAAAACACAGAAGAGAGAGGTTTCAGGTCTTCCTCTTCAGACTAGGAGCTGATCTGCTGCCTTATCCTCACATGGAACCTGGCCACTTGGTCAGGAGCCAATCAAAACACTGTCAGTGGGCAGTTCCCTCTTAACACCGGTCCCCTTTCCAGCACCATTCTGTCCAACTGGAACACGCTTTTCCAGGAGATAGCAACGTTGTAGATGTTCTTCTTTCTGCTCCAGTGAACATCTCCTCTTTTAAACTGCAGCCATGGTTGCTTTTAAAGCCAAAGTCCAATCTTAAAGCCATAGTTCAAGAAAAAATAAAATTATGTTCTTTACATGCCTCCATCCTTAAAAAGATGAAACGGCGTTTAAAAAAATGGGTTTGTGATACATAGACAACAAACACGAGGCTTACACTCATTCATCCATCTTTCCCCCTTACACAATCTTAAGTATTAGCTGATTCCAGTAATTTACACCCGGGACAATGCATCCACAATCACATTATCTTTACTGGCAATGTGAACAATCTTTACATTGAATGGTTGAATCAATAGACTCCATCTAAACAGTTTCGCATTTCGAGTTTTAAATTTCTCAATGAGCACCAGTGGATTATGTGTAAACAGTGTTCAGTAGATTAGCATTTCTTTGTTATTGTCCTCTTTTTCCTGTTCTTTATCGCTGTTCCTTTGGCCTTCTATGCTCCTACTTCTATCCCTTTCCTTGCTTTTGGATTTTTCTCTTTTTTTTCTTGACCTTTACTCTTGCCCTGTTCGACATGATTACTATTAGGTTTAATCCAGTTTTCTTTGTGTTTTTGTTCCCTACCTCTGCTTCTTGAGTTTGCATTATTTTCCCTTTCTTTATTTTTTTCTTTTACCCTATCTTTACTTCTAGATTTTTCTCTTTTTCCTTCATGTTTGTCCTTACTCTGTTCTCTGTCTTGCCTTCTAGATTTTTATTTGGCTCTTTTTTCCTGTTCTCTGTTTTTACTTCATTCTCAACTTTTAGATTTCAATTTGGCCCATTCTGCTCTCTCTTTGCTATTACTCTGTTTGCAATCTCTACTTCTGGATTCACCTCTTTACTGTTACTTTGCTCTGGATCACATATGCTGGATTTTGACTTGTTTCACCAACTCTTTTCTATTAGTCTGCTCTCGTGCTACTTTACATGCTCCTGTTTTCATTTTGGGTAATGGCCCTACCCAATCTACTAATATCCGACTGAATGGTTCTTCAAAAGATGGTATGGGCATTAAAAATGTTTGTTTGATTACATGGTGAGGTTGACCTACTACCTGACATGTATGACATGTTCCATGAAATTGCACTATGTCTTTATGAAGTTTTGGCCAGGTAAAATGCCTGTTTATTGATGCTTGGGTTTTCCGTATTCCTACATGTCCTGCCTGGGAATCTCATGTGCTACTCACAATATCTCCTTATGATATTTGGACAGTACCACTACCTGATGAACAACCGTCCATTCCTCATCCGCAGGTCTGTGAAAGTGTCTCCACTTCCTCATCAGAACTCTATTTTTAAGGTAATAACAGTCTGGAACTCCTTCAGCCTCAACTTCAGTGTGAGCTAACTGTGCTAACTTGTTTAACTCTGGATTTGTTTTCTGAGCCTCAATTAAGGAAGACATGCCAAACACTACCTTTGAATTATCCTCATCCTTAAATAAAGTTTTGGCTACTCTAACATCTGCTGGTGGTATTACGTTGACTTCTGATGATTGACTTTGTTTAGCCATTGCTCTGTTCACCACACACAATGGAAAAACACCAGGAACCAGTTCTTGTAATTGTTCTCTCTCTTTAGCCTTGTTCGGACTTTTTGTGATTATGGGTGAAGCTATAACCTTCACTTCTGCCAATTCATTCCCCAGGAGTAGATCCACTCCTTCTTAACCACTCCTGTAACCACCGATCCAGACAACAAACCACATTCCAATTGCACTTTGTACAATGGAACTGGGATATACCCTCCACTTATCTCATATACTAATACTTTAGCCTTCATTGAACTCTCTGGAGGGAAAACTAGGTCCTTCTCCAGCAAGAGTTTGAGTAGCTCTTGTGTCCCTTTATATAGTATGGGTTTAGCTGCATCATTTGATTAAAAAGGGATTATCTTCCCTTTAGATGAAAGCCTTATCTTTCATCTACCTTATTCACTTCAGCTGTATTCACAGCAGTGTTTACTCCAGACAATATTTTTAGTTAAAGCTACAATTTGGTCTGTGGTATTTTCTTTGTGAGTTCTCTTTCCAGACTCACTCTTATGAACTCCAATAAGCCCCATTGGCTTCCCCTGAAATTTCCAGCATTCTGAATGAATGTGTCCCACTTTATTACAGTGGTAACACTTTGGCCTTCGAGTTTCAACTCCACCCTCCTTCCTGATCTGAGGAAGAGATCTCAACGTATTCCCAGCTATCTACTCTTTACCCTGGCTGCTTGTCTTCCTTTCACTCTCCCACTTTCTATCCTTTTCAAAATTATGGGGGTGATGGAAGAAAGGTTCGGTTTTCTGGATCAGCTCATAATCATCAGCCATTACTGCTGCCTGTCTAGCAGTTGAAACCCTTTGGTCTTCTACATGGGTTCTTATTACAAAAGATAGGGAGTTTTTAAACTCTTCCAAGAGAATGGTCTCTCTGAGAACATCATGGGGATCTTCAACTCCTAATGCTCGTATCCACCTGTCAAAACTGCTTTGTTTAAGCCTTTCAAATTTAATGTCAGTTTTCCCAGGCTGTTTCCTTAACATTCAAAACTTTTGTCTGTATGCTTCAGGGACCAACTCATACGGACTCAAAATGGCTTTTTTCACCACATCATAATCTCGGAAACCTCCTGAAGTATAAATTTCCTGTGCTCTGCCAGTCAATTTGCCCTGCATGGGCAGTGTCCAATTTTCTTTTGGCCAGTTCATCTGCTTAACTATCTTCTCAAATGAAACAAAGGATGCTTCAACATCTCTTTCCTCAAACTTCGGAAGAGCCTGTAAAAATTTAAATATCTCCCTGCTGAGTCCTGATCTGGAAATAAGTCCTGCCTTATCAACTAACGTCTCTTTTTTAACTGCCAGCATTCTAAACTGGAATTATTTGTCTCTCTCTTTTACTCTTTCCCCTCCTTTTCTAACCTCACCATTTCTAATACCCTTTATTGTTTTCTTCCTCTCTCCTGCCTTTCTTTCTTTTTCTACTGCCTCGAGTTCCTTTTTTTTTTCATTTGCAACTGAATTTGAACCTATTCCAATGAACCACCTCTTGCAGAACTCAGTCTCTTGGGTATTCCTTCCAATTTCAAGTGCTGTGCCATCTCTTTGATTACTTCTGTGTTCCTAGCTTTAGCAGGCAGTTGTACTCTTAATGTACATGCCAATTTGATTAACCTGGCTTGTAAAATCGTCAGGGACATCTCCTCTACTTGCAGGAAAGCTATAGCAGTTTCTAGTACCATCGTTTTTTTGATAGTACAACCTAGTGATTCCTTTTAGCTTTTATTACCTACTAAATCTACACCCAAATCGTCATTGTCTTTTGTTCCAAAATAACCCAGACTCGAGCCCCCAAACTTTGTCACGACTCACTGGGGATAGTTGCTGTAGTATAAAGCCCCACTGCTCCCCGAGCCATCACAAGTGTGAAAAGTTTAGTCAGACCACCAAGTTGCCCCAATTTTACCTGTCTAATTTATGTTAAAAGAGTACAAGCACCAGGTTTGTAAACTTAACAAATAAATATCTGTTTATTAAACAAATTGCCTGTAACCAAAAGAAAGAAATATGAACTGCTAACTTTTATCTCTATAATTTAAACTCTATCTCTTCTTAAACCACTATACACAAACACACAAAACATGGATTTTAAGAGTGAGATAAAAAAGTTCAATAACACCAACCTGGATTTCAGGATTAAATGGGTTGACTTTGATTACTTTCTTCCAAATTTCTTGCAAGTTGTTGTGGCTGACATGAGGTGGTCTCCCAGTGCTTGCAGTCTGTGGTTCTCTGGCTGAAGCTTGATTCTAATGCCTCCACTGGTGATTTCTCCCCTTTTCCTCCTGACAGTGGTTTCTCAAAGAAAGTAGGATACGTTGATGTGAGGAAGAGCCAGTTAGCTACTATGGCAGGATTACTGGAGTCTTACAAAACACAGGAAAGAGAGGTTTTAGGACTTTCCTCTTTTCAGACTAGGAGTTGATCTACTGCCCTATCCTCACAGAGAACCTGGCCACTTGCCAGGAGCCAATAAAAGTGCTGTCACTAGGCAGTCCCCTCTTAAAACAGGTCTCCTTTCCATCACCATTCAGTCCACACCTGGAACACACTGTTCCAGGAAATAGCAACATTGTAGATTTTCTTCTTCCTGCTCCAGTGAACATCTCTTTTAAACTTCAGCCATGATAGTTTTTAAAGCCACAGTCCAATCCTAAGGCCACAGTCCAAGAAAAAAATTAAAAAAAAATTTCTTTACAGGCACCTTATTGAATACCTTTTGAAAATCCAGAGAAATTGTATCTGATGCATTACCAATATTAACTCTCCCGTTACCTCCTCAAAAATTCAATAATGTTGGTCAAACATCATTTTCTTGCGGGATTTTCATTATTATGGGTATAATTTTCCCAGGATTGCACTAAGTTTGGTGGCGGACGGGTAAAATGGAGTCCTACCCACTGACGAAAATGGCAGGTTTTCATGCTGTATGAAACCCACCTCATTATTTATTCACTCCTATGAAACACGCCGTTTCCATGGTAAGGGGCCTCTCATTTTCCCACTCGCCATCACACCGCTGTTGCATCACTCTGGCCGCCATCTTTAAAAGGTGGCCACCAGCAAAGAGCCCATCACCACCAGCTCACCCCTGCTGCCTGGGAGACATGGCCAGCAAAGGTAAAAGGACCACAGACCCCAACCCCCCCCCCCGGCTTCAACGACGGGTCTCTTGAACGACTGCTGGATGCCATTGAGGCCCACTGGGATGTGCTCTACCCCTGCTCTGGCCGCAGGATAGGCAGCAAAGTCATCAATCCAGCTTGGGAGGCGGTGGCAGTGGTGGTCAGCACAAACGCACTGTAGAGGAGAACAGCCACCCAGTGCCGTAAAGGGATGAATGATCTCTTCCGTTCTGCCTGGGTAAGTCACTCTTTTCATCACTCCCAACTCACACACTCACAAACCCATCACACATTCACAGGGCCCTCACTGACTGCCAATGCAAGGGACATCACCATTATCCTCATCCTGTCCGTGGGACCACTCATCACCTACACAGGCCAGGCATACTTATCATTTCACCCAGCAGGAGTCCTGATACACTCTCCCCATCTCTATCCATGCAGGACAAACTCCCTCACAACAGGAGGGAAAGGTCGCCGACAGGTGGAGGGATGCCGGAGATCCAAGTTCTGACAGAATTTGAAAATGGAGCTATCCAGCTGGCTAGGGATGACCGGGACCGGTCCTGTGCTGACGGTGAGGTTGGTGCTACTTTACCAAGTGAGGATCCAGCCGTGCAACATCCATCAGATAACCAAGCCGTGAGTGATGTGTCATCTTTCACAGGCTACTACCATGCAGTAATTATCTCCCCTTGCTTTTACAGGCACATCTGCCAAACAGCCAACAGAGTCCGTGACCCAGGGCCTTCAACCAAGCCCCGAAGAAACCTCTGAAGAGGAATCTGAAGGCACCCTCCCTGAAGGCCTGTCACAGCGCTCACCCACACCCTCCACCAGGACAGAGACACACACCTTGGTGAGACTTAGCTTTTGAGTAGCCTCGGGATCACAATCTGGTGAGCTCATCGCTCTTTCTGATCCACAGCAGGTGGAAGCAGGGACTTCCCACATCCTCGGCACTCGGAGGACTGCTGGAGGCCAGAATGTTGCTGAGTCCGAGTCAGATGACGGGCCACTGAACTCGGTCATGCCACGGTTGCTGCAGCTGCAAAGGCAGGCTAGGGAACATCAGGAAGGGATGTCCACTACAGTCCTCAGATTGCAAAGCACGATGAAGGAGTCCGTCTGTCTTCAGGCCGAGGTGATAGTGCCGGCATTGCAATGCACCGAGGTCAACACTGGCAGGATGGCGGCCGCCATGGAGACCTTGGTCCAGGACGTCACTCCTGTACTGCTGCGTGGGCTTAACTTCATCACTGATGCCATAGTTGGCCTCCAACAGTGTGTAAGTGAGAGGGGTGCTAGGCAACTCGATCTCACTCCAGCTGCTCCTTCCGCTCATGTAGTCAGCCAGGGGCCCTAGGGCACCCATAGGAAGGAGGATCAGCAGGTGCACACTCCAAGGTCATCCACCCAGGTGACTCTGGGAGTCACCGGCCCATCTGAATCACTTCTGCCTGTGGCCTCCGCAGCTCCAGCTTCACTGTCCGAGGAGGGTGCCACTGCCACACAGCAGGACCCCGGAAGCAGGCTGGGACCCACCAAATCTTGGCCCTCGAGAGGACCCCACCAAAGTCATAGAACCATAGAAAAGTTAAAGCACAGAAGGAGGCCATTTGACCCATCTTGTCCATGCCAGCCCAAGGACACCCAGATGCCCTTTCTAATCCCACCTTCCTGTACCCGGCCCATAGCCCTGCAGCTCACAGCACTTAAGGTGCAGATCCAGGTACTTTTTAAAAGAGTTTAGAGTTTCTGCCTCTACCACCAACTCAGGCAATAAATTCCAGACACCCACTACCCTCTGCGTAAAAAAATTCCCCCCTACACCTTCTGCCACTTATCTTGAATCTATGTCCTCTGGTTCTAGAATTCTCCCCCAAGGGAAAAAATTTTATCCTGTCCACTCTATCTATTCCCCTCATAATTTTGTACATCTCAATCAAGTCACCTTTCAGCCTTCTTTGTTCTAAGGAAAATAACCCCAACCTATACAATCTCTCCTCGTAGCTACACTTTTCTAACCCTGACAACATTCTTGTAAACCTCCTGTGCACTCTCTCCAGAGCTATTACATCCTTCCTGTAATGTGGTGACCAGAACTGCACACAATACTCCAGTTGTGGCCTCACCAGTGTTTTATACAATTCCAGCATTATATCCTTACTTTTATATTCTCTACCTCTGCCAATGAAGGAGAGCATTCCATATGCGTTCTTTACAACCTTGTCTACTTGAACTGTTGCCTTCAGGGACCTGTGTACTTGTATGCCTAGATCTCTCACTTCAACTACCCCTCTTAGTATATTCCTATTTATTTTATAATCCCTGTAACTGTTTGACCTCCCTAAATGTATGACCTCACACTTCTTTATGTTAAAATCCATCTGTCACTTTACCGCCCACTCCACCAACCCATCTATATCGTTTTGGAGATTATGGCTATCCTCTGCACTATCCACTACTCGTCCACTCTTTGTGTCATCTGCAAATTTCCTAATCGTTCCCCCATGTTCCCCTCCAAATTGTTAATATATAACACAAACAGCAAGGTTCCCAACACCAAGCCCTGTGGAATACCACTTGAGACAACTTTCCATTCACAAGGGCATCCATCGTCCATTACCCTTTGTTTCCTGTTACAAAGCCAACCTTTTATCCAGTTTGCCACATTACCCTGAATCCCATGGGCTTTTACTTTCCTGACCAACCTGCCATGTGGGACCTTGTCAAATGCCTTGCTAAAATCCATGTACACAACATCCATTGCACTACCTTCATCAACCCTTCTTGTCACTTCCTCAAAGAATTCAATCAAATTTGTGAAGCAAGACCTTCCTTTAACAAATCCATGCTGACCATCCCTGACTAGTCCATGCCTTTCCACATGACAGTTAATCCTATCTCTCAGGATTGATTCTACTAATTTGCTCACCACCAATGTAAGACTAACTGGCCTATAATTGTTTGGCATTTCCTTTGATCCCTTTTTAAACAATGGAACTACGTTTGCATTTCTCCAGTCCTCCGGTACCTCCCCTATGTCTGGTGAAGATTGGAAAATCATCCTCAGAGCATCTGCTATCTCCTCCCTGACTTCCTTCAGCAGCCTCGGAAACAATCCATCTGGCCCTGGTGACTTATCAACTTTCACGGATTTCAACCCTTCGAGTACTTCCTCTCTCTTTATGACTATCCTGTCCAATATCTCGCAGTGTTCCTCCTGGACTACTATATCTATATCCTCCCTTTCCTTTGTAAACATGGAGACAAATTATTCATTCAAAACCCTTCCCACAGCCTCTGCATCTACACACAAGTTTCCATCTTCATCTCTGTTAGGTCCCACTTTTTCCTTAACTAACCTTTTAGCATTAATGTATTGGTAAAACATCTTTGGGTTATCTTTAACTTTACTTGCTAATCTTTTGTCATGCCCTCTCTTTGATTTCCTTATTTCCTTTTTTACTTCGTCCCTCACTTCCTATATTTGTCTAGGCTATCTGCAGTGCTTAGTTCTTTGTGCCTGTCGTACACTTTCTTTTTCTGTTTGATCTTCCCCTGTATTCCTCTAGACAACCAGGGGGCTCTAGATTTGGTAGTACCACTCTTATTTTTGTAGGGGACATGTCTACTTTGTACAATTAGGATCTCGCTTTTTAGTGCTTCCCACTGGTTTTCCACTGTTTTATCCACCAGCAGTGCTGTCCAGTCCACCTCAGCCAAGTCCCTTCTCATTTCAGCAAAACTCTCTTCGCCCAGTTCAAGACTTTTACTCCTGCCTTATCTCTATCCTTTTCCATGGTAATGCTAAATCTAACTGAATTGTGATCACTGTCCCCAATATGGTCGCCAACTGTCACTTCACACACCTGCCCTTCTTTGTTCCCCAAGACTAGTTCTAGAATTGCATCTCGTCTCATTGAGTTTGTCACTAATTGGTTGAAAAAATTTTCCTGGACACACTGCATGAATTTTTCTCCCTCAGTGCCCCTTATATTGTTTGAATCCCAGCTGATATTAGGATATCACAGACAGGGCGTCAGAGTCAGCAGGCTGCCTCCACCACCTCTGCTGTGGATGTCCAGGGATCACCTAGACATAGCGGCAATGTTAGGAAGGTTAGGTAAAAGTAGTTACACAGCCTGGCCACAGGTGTTGATCACCTGTACATAGTGTTCACTATTGTCAATAAACTCCTAAAAGGTCTCCCTGTCTGTGGATGCTTGTTCTGATGAGCAGTGTTCTTGTCACTCAAATGTGAAACCTTTTTGCACAAGATAAAAGGCAGGTATATCAGTCCAGGGCCTCTTCCCTGTGTGGCCTTCAGACCACACTGATGGTCCAGCCTCAAACTTCATGGAAACGTTACTGATACCTGCACCTTGCCGGTGCTGGTCATTGCTGCCAGAATATAGTGGGCAGGTGCCACAGAGTTATCTCACTCTCTGTGTACTCTCAGCACCTTTAAGGTGGGGTTGGCTCCCATCACAACAGCATCTGTAACCATTGATGCTGTGCACCAGCTCCTAAAAGGGTTGAGGTGCTGAAGGTGGACACAGCATCAGATGTGTCTAAAGTTTCATGGCTGCATCTCTCAGATGGCCCTGAGCATGGAGTGCAAGCGAGCTGTCATCGGCTAGACAGGAGTCAGACATTCTCAGAGGCTATGTGAAGATCAGTGGAATGTTCTCACTGCATGTTGTCATCATCCTTCTGTGATCGAACAACTATTAGGGTCTCCACTGCATGTCCATGACAGGAGCATTCTCACCGAGGCAATGTGTGCTACAAAAAACCAGACTGGAATCAAACATTCATAAGTGCAATATGAGGATCTTTGGGGACACCTCACTGCATGTCGTCATCATCCTCCACAAATCTGGCAACTATGAGGGCCTCCTGAGCACACCTGCCTCATCTAGACAGTGCGCGAGCCTCATACCTGTCATCATCACCACCGAGCACCCCCTCACCCTCATCCCCATCGGCGTCCTCCTCATCAGAGGAGACATGCAGCTCCTCCATCTCCCCCTCAGCCAGATCCTCACCCGGTTGCAGCACCAGGTTGTAAAGGGCACAGCAGACGACGATGATGCGTGACATCCTCTGCCAACTGTTTTGCAGGACTTCACCAGACGGGTCCAGGCACTGGAACCGCATCTTCAGCATCCCGATGCTCTGCTCCACCAAGTTGTGAGCTGCAGCATGAGCCTCATTATACAGTCGCTCTGCTGCAGTCTGAGGCCGCCGGACAGGTGTCATCAGCCACGGCCTCTGCAGGTAGCCCTTGACCAAAGAGCCAACCCTGCAGCCTCTGTGGGCCCTGGAAGACTGCAGGGACCTGGGAGCAACTCAGGATGTTGATGTCGTGCACACTCCCTACAAACCATGTGCAGATCTGCAGGATGCATTTCTCATGTTCGCATACCAGTTGCACCTTCCGTGAGTGGAAGCCCTTGTGGTTGATGAAGTCCATCGAGTGTAGCGACGAAGATCTGAGCGCCACATGAATGCAGTCAATTGCATCCTGCACCTGTGGGAATCCCAAGATCAGGGCAAATCCATTGACCCTTGCATCCTGGCTGTCCTGGTCCCGGGTGAAATGCACAAAGTTGTTGCCATGGAGAAGATGCATCTGTGACCTCATGGATACATTTGTGGGTGGCGGATTGTGAAATCCCACAGAGGTCACCTGTGGAGCCCTGAAAGGAGCCACTGGCATAGAAATTGAGCATCACAGTCACTTGTAGTAAATGCTCTCCATGTCCCCTTGGAGCCAAGTCCTGCAGTAAGTGGCAGATGTGAGCTACCAGGACCCTAGACATGCGCAGTCGTCAGCAACACTGGTTCTCAATCATCTGCAGGAATGGCAGGCGGCGTCTATAGACCCTGCGTGTCTCTAGGGGCTGACCAGCCACGGCTCACTATCGCTCCTGGACAGTGCATGCGAGAGGCCCTGCTGCTCCTCCTTCATGAGGTTGCTGCTCCTGCCTTTGTGCAGCCAGGAGCCTCAGACATCCTTCTATAGTCTATGTAGGCCATCAGGCATACAGATAGGTCACCAGGATCCATGATCCTGACGTAGACCTCCTGCAGCGTGAAAGAGAGAGAGATGTGCTTATCATGGCTGTACTTAGCATCTTTCCTGGCCCTGTGTGACCACCCCTTAATGCTTCCCGGAGAGTGCTGGTCACCCCTCGGATGATCAGAGATGAGCGCATTGTATGTCTGCCCTGTCAACCTGCGACATGGGGGACACTGGTCCAAACTGGGATTTGAGGTTGCAAGGGGCTGTGACTGCTACATGACCAGCGATGGCAAGGAGATTGTACAATGTGTGCAGTCCAACTGCTCCACGGTCCAATAAAGTGGACTCGAAGTCTGTGCTGGGGGATGGAGAGCAGGGTGGAGAGGGGGGTAAGGTATGGAGCACTTGGTGGCCCTTTGGTGCCTCCATGCTCTTTGCATGGTGGCCAGGCTAGAAGCCCGACCCCAATCATATCACTGTGACTGTGCCCGATCGGTCTTAGTTGCAGAGGCATCATCAGTTTATACAGGTGTCCCTAATGTGTGGCCACTTCCCTTGCTAACCCTGCCCCCCTCCTCAATTGTCTGTGTGCAGGATGCAGTGCCAGGGCAAGACTTGACCCGCCTACCCACCGACAATGGTCGCCTCCGAGGCTGGTCAGCACTTGCCCCCAGACACCCCCACCTCAGGCATCAGTTGCCCGGCCCCCCCAGCACCCTGAGGCCTGTAAACAACGGGAGAATGCTGCTGCTCACTCACCTTAGCTCCCCCAAAGTGAAGGTAGCCAAGCGCACATTGCCTGTGTGCTGTTGTGAAACACATCGAAGTGCTTTCCCGCCGACGTGAACTGACGGTATGGTGGGGTTTCAAGAGCCTGGTGGGAAGGCCTTTTAATTATATGCTAATGTATTACAATTAGCTCGCCGCCGACAAATGGCGGGAAACGCGGCCCACCATTGGAGGGCTGAGTGGACAACCGCGACCTGCATACCTGCCGTGGTGAAGCAGATCGCGCCGATTTTTTCACTCACGCCACCTATCATGCCAGCTGCCAACAGGCTCTTAAAACTCTGCCCCCACGTCTTTTCATTTATATATGCTCTTTTATTCTCTCGTTTAGTAGGGCTTTCATTATTTTTCCTACCCCCAATGCTAAGATGACTAGTCTATAATTCCATGGGCATGTTCTGTCCCCCTTCTTAAATATAGGATTGCATTAGGTATCAACTAGCCCTCTGGCACTACACCTCTTCCTAACAAATTATTAAATATGAGAAGTAATGGCTTTGCTATCTCTTCCCTAGGTTCATTTAAAATAAATGGCTCCAATCAATCAAACAGGTTTTATCTGTTTGAGTTTGATATGTTTAATCAATATATATTTAAATGCACTGTGGCATTGTTCATCTCATCATTCAAGGTCATGCCTACCTAACCTATCTCCTTGGTAAATACTGAAGCGAAATCATTATTTAATATTTCTGCCATCTCTATCGTTACCTATGTTATGATCCAGTCTGTCCCTTAATAGACTTTGTTTTTTTATTGATATGTGAGCAAAATATTTTACTATTGGTTTTATGTTCCTTGTTAATTTAAGTTCATATTCTCTATTTGCCTTTCTAATTTTTTTTTAACTTCTCTCCTAGTCTTTTTATATTTTCTCTTATAATGCATTTCTCTGCTGCCTATGTACTTAATGTATGCCTCTTCCCTAACTCTCAACTGTTCCCTTATGGGCAGAATTTTCCCCCCCATCGGGGTGGGGGGGAGGGGGGGGGAGTTGAAGAACAGGCACACCTCCGATCGGCACCCGCAATCGGGGGGGGCGTGTTGCCATTTTACATGGGCGGGCCAATTAAGGCCCGCCCAGCGTGACGTCCACACAGAAGTGCTATGCAAGCCCTGTGCGGGCAGGGGGGAATCCCTAAATCCGAGAGTGCGCTCTTTTGTGCATGCACATGAAAGAGCGCATTCATCTCCCTGAGGCAATGTGCTGCTTCAGGGAGATCGGCTGAACATTAAAAAATATTAAAAATAGAAAAAAAAATTCCCTGACATGAGCCCTCATGTGACACTATCACTGAGTTGGGACATGCCCATACCTTTTAAAAACACTTTAATTAAATTTTTAAAAACCTACATGAAACCTTATCCTCCTGACTTCACTGCGCGTCCATTTTACGCGTGAGCGAATGAAAATCTTGGCCTATGTGTTTATTCATCCATGGAGTCTCACTAGTGTCTAGTTTGTTCTTTTCTCTTAGTAGAATATATTTTTTCCTGCACTCTGTTGAACACAGTTTTAAATGTTTCCCATCGTTGTTCTATGCCATTGTTTGTCAACATTATTGCCCATTTTATTTCCCTAATTCCATTCCTAATCCTTCAAAATCAACTATTAACCTGGTTTTTGACATGCCTATATTCTTCTCTAACATATTATAGTGTATTATATTATGGTTACTATTGCCTACTTTTACTTATCTGCTCTGGTTTACTCGCAATCACTAGATCCAATAGTGTTATGACCAGTCCCCGGACATGGTCCCCTAATTTGTTATGATCCCGGACGAGATAGCCCAAATTGTTAACTCCCTGAACAGGACCCCAATTTGTTATGCTCCTGGGTGAGGAAGAATGAACTGGACTCTCTTCCTTATTCAATCCCCATGGTTGGTCGCAACAAGGTTAATTTAAAAGGGATTTGTTTCCTCACGGATACCTTTCCTCAGTCCAAATGTATTGATGTTTTAGAAGGTGCCAATTTAATCAGGTTTTCCTGAGTCAAAGAAAGAGTAAGTTTACTAGTTACAACAAACCCGAGGAAAAAATAATAAAATGCAGCACACAAACACACAGCTCAGAAGTGAGAAGTGGGCAGGGTATCTACACAGACACATTTGATTTCCTGGCAATGTGGGTGATTTTTAGGTGGTACAGTTGGAGACACAAACTCCAATGGAGTAACCTTATGTTCTGCATTTCAAACTTTTCTACAAAGGTTACCTTCATTTACAGATTTGCTTGGTATCAAATCTTCAAAGTTGCATAATCTTATAGTCATCTCTGATCAGTAACCCTGTGACCGTCCTTTGCTATGATGCTGGGTTAAGTATCATCAATGGGGTTTGGGTTTTTTACCTGACTGTTAGTTTCCAAATTGCTAACAATAGCCAAGTTGTTCTGGGAGCTTTTTAAGTGTCCTTGAGCCACCTCACACACTCACATGAGTCACTCCCGGAACTCTGTTACGTAGTCTTCTACTTTAAAAGCCTCTCCCTGCTTAGTTTCAGCAGACCTTGCACTTGGTGCCTGTAAACTAATTCAAACAGAGTAAAACTGGTGGACTATTTGGGTGAGTCTCTGATACTAGCCTTATACTGTCTTTCACAAAAGCAGAAATACCTGGAAAAACTCAGCATGTCTGGCTGCATCGGCGGAGAAGAACAAAGTTGACATTTTGAGTCCTCATGACCCAAAACTGCTGAGTTTTTCCAGGCATTTCTGTTTTTGTTTTGGATTTCCAGCATCTGCAGTTTTTTGTTTTTATCTCTGTTACTTTGCAAATTTGTTTAGCGGCTGTGCTGATCTGCTCTTGTCAGCTTTATCTCTTTGCCTACCTCTATAACCCATGAATTTGCTCGCTCAAACCCAGGCACTTTTACAGGTCTAATTGTCAGGCAGTTGGGGGTTCGTGCTGTGACTTCCACTCTCTGTAGGAATTCTGGTTCCAGTACTTCACTTTTAGTGAGTTTTCATCTACACCATCCTGGTCGAAGTTTGGTTTCATCTGGTTTCCCAGGGCTCACCCCTGCATGGGTTTCCTGCTATCCTGCTTGTGATTTCCACACATTTTGCCTACTTTAGGATAGACTCTCCTCTCTTCTTCTTTTACTTTAGGAGGAGGTCTTTCCCTAAACTGTCCCATGCTGTCAGGAACACTGCTGCCCTCAGGCTGAGGTTCAGCACCTGCTGCACTGCCCTGCAGCTCATCAGCTAGATGAGGCATCCTCCTCACCACCTGCATGTCTATCTGGGACCCTCCATGTTCTCCTTCTATATTTGGAAAAATGGTCTGGACTAGTCAGATCTGCTGCTCATCCTGCAGGGGGATAGGCTTGTTTCTTTTTAAGTTCACTGGCTGGGTCTGGGGTCTTTCTGTGCCCCTATTTATCTCCAGGGAGAACGATTTTGCTAGCTCCTCATTGGCTGCTTCTCTTCCAACATCGGCCATTGCTATTCCAGCTTCTTTTTTCCATCTGGCTCCTCAACAGAGTACTACCCACCTGTTTATGATGCCTGGAAGTTAACTGTAACACTTGCTTTGCTTTTTGGGTGGTGACAAGCGTGGCCCAAGGGTTAATGACTTCTCCAAAGTAATTACTGTAGGGGTGGGCCGGTCCCTAATCGGTCCCATGTCCTCTGGGACACCCTGGCTCACATGGGGCTGACTAACTTTTACTGCTCTGCCATGTGGCTCTTTGACTGTGTGAGGCAGCTTCCTCACTATTAGCTTCACTGTTTGGGAACTCCCCGCATCCCCGTCTAAACCTGCCATGAAGCTATCAATCAAACAGAACATTGGTTCAGTAGCACCTCTGTTGTTTTGGGAATTTGCATTCTCCAAACCTGTTCCACACCTCCTGGAATATTACCACCTCCACGGCGATGTTTGGCTCCTGCTATACTCCCTTGTGGCTCTTCAACCGGGTGAGGCATCATTCAATCATGGCTGATAAGTTTCTCAACCCCCATTCTCCCACCTTCTCCCCGTAACCTTTGATCCCCTTTCCAATCAAGAACCTATCTATCTCGGTCTTAAATACACTCAATGACCTGGCCTCCACAGCCTTTTGTGGCAATGAATTCCATAGATTCACCACTCTCTGGCTAAAGAAGTTTCTCCTCATCTCTGTTCTAAAAGTTCTTCCCTTTACTCTGAGGCTGTGCCCTCGGGTCCTGGTCTCTCCTACTAATGGAAACATCTTCCCCATGTCCACTCTATCCAGGCCTTTCAGTATGCTGTAAGTTTTAATCAGGTCCCCCATCATCCTTCTAAACTCCATTGAGTATAGACCCAGAGTCCTCAAACGTTCCTCAGCACCTTGTCAAAGGCCTTCCGGAAGTCCAAGTAGATAACATCCATTAGCTCTCCTTTGTCTGACCTACTCATTGCCTCCTCAAAGAATTCTAACAGATTTGTCATGTATGACCTCCCCTTAATGAAACCTTTCAGTTTTCCTAGCACCTTCTCCTTGGTAATGGCCACCATACTCACCTCTGCCCCTTGACTCTCTTGAACTTTGGGGATGTTACTCATGTCTTCCACTGTGAAGACTGACGCAAAGTACCTATTCAGTTCCTCCGCCATTGCTTTGTTCCCCATTACTACTTCTCCAGCGTCATTTTCCAGCGGCCCAATGTCCATTTTTGCCTCTCTTACCCTTTATATATCTAAAAAAACTCTTGCAATCTCCTTTTATATTACTGGCTAGTTTACCCTCATATTTAATCTTCTCCCTCCTTATTTATTTTTTAGTTGTCCTCTGTTGGTTATGCTGCTTATGTTTCTTGTAGTTCCCTCCCTCATCCTACTGGTCGAAAGCTTTTTCCATCTTCCTATTTATCCTTTCTGCTGGGACACAGCTCCCATCCCAGTTCTGGTGGAGCTTTTCCCATTGGAACAGCTCCTTTTTGTCCCAGAACAGGGACCAGTGCTTCATGAAAAGCAGGCCCTCTTTTCCACACCACCTCCTTGACTATGTGTTAATTCTCCTTATCTGTCCGTTCATTTGCTAATTTGCATATGGCTCAGGTAATAATCCAGATATTGTTACCCTGGAGATCCTGCTATTTGATTTAGAGCCTAATTCCTGATACTCTTTCAGCAGGGCTTCTTCCCTCCTCCTTGTCTTATTAGTTCCAACATGGACAGTAGCTACTGGATTTACTCCCTTTTCAAGTTCCTCTGCAGCCACTATGAGGTAACCCTAACCATAGCACCAGGTAGACAACATGCCATTCAGGATTCTCATTCTTGACCACAGAGGGTGCTAGCTGCCCCCCTAATTACGGAGTCCCCTATTGCTTTAGCCTTTCTATTAAGATTGCTCCCCCCACTACACCCCACCGCCAACCCCCCACCCCCCATTCCGATCATCACTCAACCGCAGAAAGTCCTCCTGTCAATAGTGAAAAGTATAAATCAGTATTTCTACTTTTCTCCCTAGTAGCAGGAATTTATATAAAATTATTAATAGTAGTTACTTCTTCACCTTTGATTCATTCTTTCACAAGTTATTTACCAATCCAGTGAATCTATATACTGGATGCAATTTTTCTATTTCATGAAATATTTGCTACAAATTCAAATGTCAGTGTTAAGTATGTTTTGCAAAGCTTTGATCTTTCACTTCCCATGCTTAAGTGCAATGCCAGTCACTGTATTTAACAGCCATCAAGAGAACATGGAAATTGCTTTGATGTGGAGCTAGATTGGCTTTTACCACACAGCTGAGAAGCTTTTTACATCCAGTAATGGTTTACAACCGTATTTTATTTCAAACTACTAATTCAATTCCTAAATGTGACATGTATTATACCATATCTTTTTTATCCTGTCAGTTAATCATAGTGACGCACATGAAAGTCAAGAAAACTGTTTTTTAAAAAATCGACAATTGTTAGGCTGAAATGTGGAAAAACTAACCTTTCAATGATAGTTTAAAATGTTATATTTCACTCTATTCCTGAATAAAGAGTTAATTTTCCTTATAGTTCTGTGTTAAAAAATGCAAACCCAGATCAAAGTGATTGCACAAATTTTACTTTCGAAGTTTTCATGCAATCCAATTTTGTTAGTGTTAATTAAATAAACATGACCCCTCTGGATCCAGCTGTAATAATTTTCCCTTCATAATTCTCAAAAAATTATCAGAGCAAATTTTAAAAAAAAATTACTGTTTGCAATAATACATCAAGACAAAGCAGTAAATACTCCAAAGGCTATTTCAAGTCTTGATAGAGAGCTTGATTGAAAATATAATTAATATTTTGGTTTGTTGGTTGTAGAAGGTACATAAACCCATGACATTGAAGAACATAACTATGGGATGGTTATAACTAAGTTTTTTAAGAAACCGTGAAAGAAAGAAAATCAATTAATGCAATGGTAAGTGTAGTGAACAAGACTGTTTTATTGATCCACACTGCTTACCTATAAAGGCCAAAGTAATAATGAACAAGTGGAGGGACTGTCTCAGCAGAAAGCTTTGATAACACAAAGCAGTTCATAGGAAGAGAAACTGTGGTGACAGATTCTGGATTAGAGGAGGTTTGAGGGATGCAGGGACTACCTGGCATGAATCACATTCATCACAAATTCTCAATTAGCTTAACCACAGAAGACACCAGATTGTGATCCACTGCATTGCACTGCCTGTAATAAGCAATAATGATTTGGAACTCCCACTGCTCAGCATATTTGTTAATGAGAGGCTTAAAATTCATGGTTTCTGCCCATTGCTCGCAAGTTTGCTGAGATGCATCTGCCCTTGAACTCAATTCCTGATCCTGGAGGGAATGAATGTCTGTGGATGTACTGCCAATCAAGTGGGCTGCTTTTTCCTGGACGGTGTCAAGCTCCTTGGGTGTTGTTGGAGCTGCACTAATTCAGGAAATTGGGGAGTATTCCATTACACTTCTGACGTGTGCCTTGTAGATGGTGGACAGGCTTTGGGGAGTCAGGCGGTGAGTTACTCGTCGCACGATTCCTAGCCTCTGACCTGCTCTTGTAGCCACAGTATTTATACGGCCAGTCCAGGTCAGTTTGAGGTGCTTGAGGTGCTGATGTGTATTCCCGGGAGAGAGACCTGCCGTCCTGTCTGAAGATGACACCATGCTCCCCCGCCATCATCAGCCTCTCCACCAGTGTCTTTGTTCGTGCCACACCCACAGCTTGGCCAGTCTGTCCCACTCACCTAACTGGGATGCAACAATTGCTCTAGGTCCCCAAAGACCCAGAGAACATCCAACGTGTCGTCGATGTAAGCTCAGCAATCTGCAAGTGCTCCAAACATTTTGGGTATATTTCATAGGAGCACCCGAGTAAATGAGCAAGCACAGAAATCAGGAACTGAAGGATTCGTGGAGATTCATAGAAATTTACAGCACAGAGGTGGCCATTCAATTCATTGTGACCCTGCTAGCTCTTTGAAAGAACACTGGTACCTAGTTCCATATCCCTGCTCTAATTGTAACCCTGCAACTTCTGCGTCCTCAAGTACCTGTCCAACTCCCACTTAAAATTATTTTGTTGAATCAGCTTTCGTTGTCTTTTCAGATAGAGCATTCCAGATCCCGCCAACTCTCTGATTGGAAGAAAGACACCTCATTTCCACTCCAGATTCTTGGCCAATGATTTTAAATGTGATATTTCTTTGTTGACCCACTTGCTAAATGGAATAGTTTTACTCTACCTGCGACATCAAAACCACTTGTCTTGAATACCTTTATTCAACCAGAGTTTAACTTTCTCTATTCCAAGGAGAACAATCCTAACTTTTCCAACTTCACCTCATAACTGAAGTTCTTGGTAACATCCTGGTAAACCTCCTCTGTGCTCTTTCTAGGGCTGTTACACTTGGATGTTCTTCATTTGAACCGTGCTGGGACCAGTGTCCTAGCGAATCATATAAGTAGGGCTATGGAGCAGGCTTTAAACTAAATAATGGGGGGAGAGATAAGGTGTGACAAGATTTCGTAAATTAAAGAGAAATGACAAGGCAATAGGGCAGGGTAGTGATATGAGTGATTATAACCAGAGTGTGATAGGAAGGACAGGGTACACACTCTCTTCAGAGTGCACCAGCAGATAAGGCCAGACTTAAGAAGAACAGTAAAAAGACATAATTAAAGGCTCTGTATCTGAAGGCATGCCGTATTCATTAAAAAAAAGTGGATGAACTGAAATCACAATGAGAAATGAGTATTATCTATCTCATAGCCATCACAGAGAGTGGTTCCGAATCATCCCAGATTTACACTAAATGTGGTAGCGAGTGTGAAAAACGATGTTTTACCTGTTGGCCACAAGGGCAGGTTTTCTCAGTGTATCATCCCCTTCCCAGTGGCTGATTAATAATACATTCATGGTTAACAAGCCGGATCGCTGGCGGGCAGGCTTGGATTTGCTCGCCACGCCATGACCTCAGCGCTTCCTCACCACTGGTGTCATTTTTAAAGTTCACCGGAGCGCAACCTATTTCAAGTCTACAGACCAGGACTGCTCCAGGCGACAGATGGCCCCGAACACAAAGGTGTCGGTAGCCCTGACTCTGGGGTGCCTGCTGGACACAGTGGAAGGCCGCTGTGAACTCCTCTACCCCCACTCTGGCCGCAGGAGGTCCACCGGAGGCAACAGTCCAGCCTGAGAAGTGGTGGTAGTGGCAGCCAGTGGAGCACAGAGGAGATGAGGATGAATGGGGTAAGTCAATCACCTCACCCACACTCACAAACCAATCACAGATCCACATGAACATCACACCTCAAGGGACAACAAGACTAACTCTCACACACACCCTCACACCTCCATCAGGCTGATATCCTCTGGAGCTCGCGACCTCATCCTGCCCATTGCTTTGCTCACCACTCAACCATTCCACGCATCCTTATCCTCTGCCGTGTCATCTGTCCTGCTCACTCTCTCTCCATCTGTTTTCATGCAGGAGAAGTTGGCTCACGACATGAGGGAGAGGTCCCAGACCGGATTGGAGTGGCCCACATTAGGCCCCTCACTTAGAGGAGTGTGCCACAGTGCTGACCGGTGAGGAAGAGGACTGCACCTGTCTTGACGGTGAGGTCAGTGGCAAACTCCCAAGTGAGAATCCTGCACCACATCATCCCTCTCTCAACTCAACTGTGAGTGCTCTGTCTTCTGGTTTTGACTCTACTTTGGTTCACAGGGAGCTCTGCCAGCCAGTCCCTAAGCCCCATCCAGGTCCTCACCTTCAGAGAAGAGCACACCTCCTCCCTTGAAGAGCTGGAAATAAGCAGCCTGGAAGACCCATCACAGGGCGTACCCAAACCCTCCACCAGCTCAGAGGCACACACCCCGTTGGAACCTAGATCTAGAGCAGGTTTGGGTTCACAACCTGGTGGGCACCGCACAGACACGTGTCCACAGCAAAAGGAGCAGCTGGACACCTCTGAGTCACCCATTCAGGAATCTCACAGGACGTCCATCCCCTTTGAGTGCCCTTTGCCTCAACCTTGTCCTCTGTCACGTTGAGGGAGCAGCTAACCCACACGAGAACAGCAAAGCAAGACAGGGCCCAAGGCTTTGGCTCTCTAGAGGACAAATGTTGAAGTCATCAGAGGCAACAGGGCCAACCATTGCACAGGTTGTCTCCACCCTGCTGCGGATGTCAGGGCAGCACCTAGAAGAAGTGGTAGGCCTAGGAAAGTTAAGAAATTCTGATCACAAGTGATTGCATAGGTGAACACATTTTCTCACTTTATAAACTGGAAATATATGCACTTTCACCAAGTAACGTTTAATGTTGTCTTTCAGCTTTACTTACAGGCTTCACAAGTCCTCCCCATGCACCAGCCGCCCCCAACAACTAGCAGTTCAGCTGTATGCTATCGGCCCGCAAGTGATTCTGGAGGGAGAGGTGTGTTTGTTGCAGGGCCTTTATGGAGCCTCAGGCAAGCACTCTCCCACGCACGCCGAGCCTTCATCCATCACACTCACTGTCCTGAGCATTTTCAATGCTGCCTGCTGGGGTTCACTTTCAGTTGTCTATCTGAGCTGACCTACATCTCCGCCCACCCACTGATCACACTCCCATGCAGCACCTGTGCCCGTCCTACATGAGGCTCTGCTCACTTCTGATTTGCACAGCATGGTAGATGTTAAATTTTTGATTAGGTCCCTCATCCTTTCCCCTCGCCCAGTCACTTATGTCCTTTCCCCCATCACAGTCCACCTCCCTGGTATGACCTTCGACCTCCCCACTGTTATCCTACAGCCCAAACCCTTATCATTCCAGGGTATCCAGGTGAACATGCACGTTCCCTACCTTCCTGAAAATCACACCCCCATCCACATTGACCTCCTCCTTCCCACCCACAGGGTCTGTGTTTGCCTCCGTGTCCCCATCATCCACCAAGATTGGACACATTTTAGAAACTAGCAAAGAATGGCTTTAAAAAATGAGGCATAAATCTAGCAAGAAATACAAAAATAGACAGTCAAAGTTTCTACAAATATATGAAAAGGAAAGGAATAGCTAAAATGACCATTGGTTCTTGAGAGGGTGATGTCATGATAATAGCTGATTGTGGTTGTGGACTCCAGTGTTAGATACTAAATGGTACACTGCACTTTATATGGGGTCACCTGTCCTGGGGGTTCAAGGTCAGATAGCACATGTTGCAGCTTGTCTTGATAGAGTTCAGTCATGGCAGATATGTGTTCATTTTAGGAAAATGTGTTATCAGTAAAGTTAGCTCAGCGACAATGTGGATTGCCTGTCTGCATCATTAAAACAAGAAACAAGACATGTGAGACTGAGGAATTAATAATGGGAAACAAGGAAATATCAGAAGAATTGAGCAGGTTTTTTTTAAAATCAGTTTTCACTGTACAAAACATCACAAGAATAGTTGAAAATCAAGGAAGGAACTTAAAAAATTAATGATCAAAGGGAAAAGGTCATGGGAAAACAATTGGCATTAAAGGCTGACAAGTCCCCTGGACATGATGGCCTACATCCTAGGGTCTTAAATGAACTGGCTGTAGAGATATGGGATTGTAATTGCCCAAAATTCCCTGGATTCTGGAAAGTCACAGCAGATTGGAAAACTGCAGACGTAACACCATTATTCAAGGAAGTGGTGAGTCAGAAAGCTGGAAACTATAGGCCAGTTAGCCTAACATATGTCAATGGGGAAATGCTTGAATCCATTATTAAGGTGGAAGTAGAAGGACATTTAGAAAAGCAGAATACAAATAGACAGAGTCAACATGATTTTATGGAAGGGAAATCATTTTTTAGAGTTCTCTGAGGAAGTAACACACAACATGGATAAAGGGGAATGGGTAGAGATGGTATATTTAGATAAAAACAAAAAACTGCGGATGCTGGAAGCAGCATTTCACTTGCATTTCCCCCAACTTAATCTACTGCATTTGTTGCTCCCAATGCGGTCTCCTCTACATTGGAGAGATCAAACGTAAACTGGGCGACCGCTTTGCAGAACACCTGCGGTCTGTCCGCAAGAATGACCCAAACCTCCCTGTCGCTTGCCATTTGAACACTCCACTCTGCTCTCTTGCCCACATGTCTGTCCTTGGCTTGCTGCATTGTTCCAGTGAAGCCCAACGCAAACTGGAGGAACAACACCTCATCTTCCGACTAGGCACTTTACAGCCTTCCGGACTGAATATTGAATTCAACAACTTTAGATCTTGACCTCCCTCCTCCATCCCCACCCCCTTTCTGTTTCTTCCCCCTTCCTTTTGTTTTTTCCAATAATTTATATAGATTTTTCTTTTCCCACCTATTTCCATTATTTTTAAATCTGTTATGCCCTGCTAGTCTTTCCACCCCACCCCCACTAGAGCTGTACCTTGAGTGCCCTACCATCCATTCTTAATTAGCACATTCGTTTAGATAATATCACCATCTTCAACTCCTCTGTGTTCTTTTGTTCTTTTGTCTGTGACATCTTTTGATTATCTGCTTCTATCACTGGTTGCTTGTCCCTACCACCACACACCTCCCACTTCTCTCTCCGCCCCACCTTAAACCAGCTTATATTGCACCCTTTTCCTAAGATTCACTCAGTTCTGTTGAAGGGTCATGAGGACTCGAAACGTCAACTCTTTTCTTCTCCGCCGATGCTGCCAGACCTGCTGAGTTTTTCCAGGTAATTCTGTTTTTGTTATGATATATTTAGATGTTCAAAATGCATTTAATAAGGTGCCAGATACAAGGTTACTACAAAAGGTAAGAGCTCATGGTGCTGTGGGTGATATATTAGCACAAATAGAAGATTAGTTAGCTAACATGAAGCAGAAAGTAGAGATAAATGGGTTGTGTTTGGGTTGGAAAACTGTAACTAGTGGAGTGCCATGGGGATCAGTGCTGGGGCTTCAACTACTTTCATCTATATTAATGACTTGGATGAAGGGACCAAGTGTATGGTAGCTAAAATTACACAGGAAAGGTAGGAATGCAAGTTATGAAGAGGACACAAAGAATCTGCAAAGCGATATAGATAGGTTAAGTGAATGGGCAAAAAAATTGGCAAATGGAGTATAATGTGGGAAAATGTCAGCTTATCCACATTGGAAGAATATAAAAGCAGATTGTTTAAATGGAGAAAGACTGCAAAAATCTGCGGCATAGAGGGATCTGGTTGTCCTCATACATAAATCTCAAAAAGCTGGCATGAAGTTACAGCAAGTGACAGGAAAAGCAAATGGAATGTTGGCATTTATTGTAAGGGGAATGGAATATAAAAGTAGGGAAGTGTTGGTACAGCTTTACAGGGCCTTAGTGAGACTGCACCTGGAGTACAGTGGGCAGCTTTGGTTGCCTTACTTAAAGAGGAGTATAATTGCATTAGAAGCAATTCAGAGAAGGTTCACTCAGCAGATTTCTGAGTTGAAGATGCATCTGTCCATGATAGTGTCGATAGAAGTGACCACTGCAAAGTCATTGTGGAGGTGAAGACCCGCCATCGCATTGAGGATACCCTCCATCACATTGTGTGGCACTACGACCATGCTAAATGGGATAGATTTCAAACAGATCTAGGAACTCAAGACTCGGCATCCACGAGGCACTGTGGGCCATCAGCAAAATTGCACTCGAACACAATCTGTAATCTCATGACCCAGCATATCCCCCACTCTACCACTACCACCGAGCCAGAGGATCAACCCTGGTTCAATGAAGAGTGCAGGAGGGCATGTCAGGAGCAGCACGAGCATACCTAACAATGAGATGTCAACCTGGTGAAGCTACAACACAGGATTACTTACATGCCAAACAGCATAAGAAGCAAGTGATCGACAGAGCTAAGCAAACCCACAACCAACAGATCAGATCTAAGCTCTGCAGTCCTGCCACATCCAGTCATGAATGGTGGTGTGCAATTAAACAACTCACTGGAAGAGGAGCCTCCACAAATATCCCCAACCTCAATAATGGAGGAGCCCAGCACATCAGTGCAAAATGTAGGGCTGAAGCATTTGCTATAATCTTCAGCCAGAAGTGCCAAGTGGATGATCCATCTTGGCCTCCTCCAGAGATCCCCAGCATCAGCCTTCATCCAATTCGATTCAGACCACGTGATATCAAAACATGGCTAAAGGCACTGGATACTGCAAAGGCTATGGGCCCTGGCAATATTCCGGTAATAGTACTGAAAACTTGTGCTCCAGAACTTGCCGCACCCCTAGCAAAGCTGTTCCAGTACAGCTACAACACTGGCATCTACCCGGCTATGTGGCAAATTGCCCAGGTATGTCCTGCACACAAAAGCAGGACAAATCAACCCAGCCAATTACTGCACCATCAGTTTACTCTTGATCATCAATAAAGTAATGAAAGGGGTCATCAACAGTGCTATCAAGCAGCACTTGCTTTGCAAAAACCTGCACACTGATACCCAATTTGGGTTCCGCCAGGGCCACTCAGCTCCTGACCTCATAACAGCCTTGGTTCAAACATGGACAAAAGAGCTGAACTCCCGAGGTGAGGTGAGAGTGACTGCCCTTGACATCAAGGCAGCATTTAACCGAGTGTGGCATCAAGGAGCCCTAGCAAAACTGGAGTCAATGGGAATCGGGGGAAAACTCTTCGCTGGTTGGAGTCATACCTAGCACAAAGGAAGATGGTTGCATTTGTTGGAGGTCAGTCATCTCAGCTCCAAGACATCACTGCAGAAGTTCCACATGGTAGTGTCCTCAGCCCAATACCTTCAGCTGCTTCATCAATGACCTTCCCTCTATCATAAAGTCAGAAGTGGGGATGTTTGCTGATGATTGCACAGTGTTCAGCACCATTCGCGACTCCTCAAATACTGAAGCGGTCTATGTCCAAATGCAGCAAGACCTGGACAATATCCAGGATTGAGCTGACAAGTGGCAAGTAACATTTACGCCACCCATGTATCAGGCAATGACCATCTCCAACAAGAGGGAATCTAACCATCGCCCCTTGATGTTCAATGGCATTACCATCACTGAATCCCCCACTACAACATCCTGAGGGTTACCATTGACCAGAAACTGAACTGGACTAGCCACATAAATACTGTGGCTACAAGAGCAGGTCAGAGGCTAGGAATCGTGTGATGAGTAACTCACCTCCTGACTCCCCAAAGCCTGTCCACAAGGCACAAATCAGGAATGTGATGGAACATTCCCCACTTGCCGGGATGAGTGCAGCTCTAACAACATTCCAGTAGCTTGACACCGTCCAGGACAAAGCAGCCCGCTTGATTGGCATCACATCCACAAACATTCACTTCCTCCACCATCGAAGCACAGTGGCAGCAGTGTATACCATCTACAAGTTGCACTGCAGGAATTCACCAAGGCTCCTAAGACAGCACCTTCCAAACCCACGACCACTATCATCTAGAAGTACAAGGGCAGATGATAGATGGGAACACCACCAACTGGAAGTTCCCTCCAAGTCACTCAACATACTGACTTTGAAATATGTCATCGTTCCTTCACGGTCGCTGAGTCAAAATCCTGGAACTCCCATCCTAACAGCACTGTGGGTGTACTTACACCACATGGACTACAGCAGTTCAAGAAGGCAGGTCACCACCACCTTCTTAAGGGCAACTCGGGGGTGGGCATTAAATGCTGACTCAGCCAGTGGATCCCACAGCCCAGGAATGAATAAAAAAATGATTAATTATCTTATGAGGAAAAACCTATTCTCATTAGAGTTTAGAAGAATGAGTGGTATTCTGATTGAAACATATAAGATTCTGAGACGACTTGACAGGGTGGATGTATGAGGGAGAGTCTAGAACTAGCTGGCACAGTTTATAAGGGGTCTTCTTATTAACAAGATTAGGAGGAATTTTTTTTCTCTGAGGGTCACTGGACTTTGGAATTCTCTTCCCCCGAGAGCAGTGGAAGCTGGGTCTTTGAACATATTCAAGTTTGAGTTAGATTTTTGATCAAAAAGAGGGCCAAGGGTTATGAAATCAGTCATAAAGGTGGAGTTAGGGCCACAATCAGATTAGCCATGATCTTATTATATGGTGGAGCAGGCTTGAGGGGCCAAATGCTCTACTTCATATTATTTTTACATTTTCCTTAAGTGTGGTGCCCAGAATTGTCAACAATACTTCAGCTGAGGCTTAACCAGTGACTTATAAGATCCTAGCATATTCTCTTAGCTTTTGTATTCTACTGCTCTATTTATGAACTCAGTTAACTCACCTGCTTGCTGTTATGGCCCGGTGGATGGTAAATGACAAGCTGCTCAAAACCCAGAGGGAAACTTGAAACAGCTGCCACAACTTTTTTTGCAACTTGTATTTTTATTTTAAGATGCGTGCCTTGAATTCAGTATTAATAAGACCACCGAGTTTTAGATTTTTTTACAAAACTAAATTATACGTTTGTTAATAAAATAAATAATTTTAAGCACATACATAGATCTACAGATTACTACTATGATAACTCCTAGCTCCCCTAATTAATTTGATTCCCACTTCCACCCCTGCTAAGGCAACAGTAAAACAACATGGATTTCAACAGACCCAGGCAAAACACACACTACCCTGGAAGTGATATTTAAAATGAATTCTCTTAGCTTTGGTTCCTGGAGACAGCAGCTTGGTACACAGAGGCTGGAGGCTTTTCACACTTATTAGATCTTAGAATACCTTCTTTCCTTACACATAATCTCATCTCCTTTATACATATTTCTCCTTTTTTAATGTACATCCCATTGTTTCAATATGTCTTTGGATTTTACCTTTCTAATAATAAAAGTCTTTCATAGTACCAATTTTGTCAGTAAGCTTTGGGAAAAATAAACACACTGTTTGGCTTCTTCTGGCTAAGTGTAACATTTCATCCTTTCTTTGAAATTCATGACTACTCTGGTTATCCCAAAAGGCGCATTTTCCGTTTATGACTCATTCTAAAATTTCATCCATGTTTACTTATTTAGCATTTCAAACCTAGCTTCTCTTCTGATACATCAATGCCTTCAAGCCAGCTGTATTTAATTCCATTAAGTTACACACACACACACACACACACACACACACTAGACACTACTATTCCTACTTTACAATAAATCACAGTTACCTTATAAAAATTATTACATTTTCATGGCATTTGCCTGGTCACCCTTAAAGATTTCTGTACAAGGACATCAATGTGCCTGTGTTCAACTACACTTCTCAAAATCATGGCATTTGCAGTATATTCTCTTCCTTTATTCCAAAGTGGATCACCTCTTAATTCTTTGCACTGAACTCCAACTGTCATGCTTCTGCCCATTTCACCATCCTTTGGCATCCTGAAGGCTGGAACTATTCTCAAGAGCGATTCTTAGTGGCTGCTGCTCATACAAAATTAAACAGAATGGTTGGATTTTTTTTTGTCCTGGATTTGGTGTTGGTGTTATATATAGCTGTGTGAGAGCAAGATGAATAACACAATGTGCTGAGGGAAGAGAATTTGATAGCACTAGTAAGGATAGGGTGTACTGGGGATGGCAGGAATGTTTGGCGTGAAGTGCTCTTAGATGAGTTACTCTACAAGAGCACTTACAGCTAGACAGTCAATGCTGCTCTTGTTTTTCTTCCTCTTTACGCTGGTCTTCCCCCTCCTGTGCTTCCTCATTCTTAATATCCTCTTCTACTTCTTTTTGCTAAGGAATGTTACCTCTGCAGCTGTGCTGAGGTTAAAAGGAGCCACAAGCCTTGTCTGGAGAGGACAGCCCTCATCACTAGCCAACCTGTGGGCTGACAGCCCAGTTGATATAAAGGCAGCACAGTGGACTTTTTTTTTCATGTCGAGTCCATAGAGTCATAGAGGGCTACAGAACAGAAAAAGGCCCTTCGGCCCATCGTGTCTGCACTGGTCCAACAAGTACCTAACTATTCTAATCCCATTTTCCAGCACTAGGCCCATAGCCTTGTATGCCAGGGCATCACAAGTGCACATCCAAATACTTCTTAAATGTTATGAGGGTTTCTGCCTCTACCACCCTTTCAGGCAGTGAGTTCCAGATTCCCACCACCCTCTGGGTGAAAAAAATCTTCTAAACCTCCTGCCCCTTACCTTAAATCTATGCCCCGTGGTTATTTATCCCTCCACCAAGGGGAAAAGTTCCTTCCTGTCTACCCTACCTATGCCCCTCATAATTTTATACACCTCAATCATGTCCCCCCTCAATCTCCTCTGCTCCAGGGAAAATAACCCCAGTCTATCCAATCTCTCCTCATAACTGAAACTCTGCAGCCCAGGCAACATCCTGTTAAATCTCCTCTGCACTCCCTCTAGTGCAATCATATCCCTCCTATAATGCGGATTCCAGAACTGCATGCAATACTCTAGCTGTGGTCTAACCAGCATTTTATACAGTTCAAGCATAACCTCCCTGCTCTTATATTTTGTGCCTCGGCTAATAAAGGCAAGTATCCCACATGCCTTCTTAACCACATTATTTACCTGTCCCACTACCTTCAGGAACTGGTGGACATGCATATCAAGGTCCCTCTGATCCTCGGTACTTCCCAGGGTCCTACCATTCATCATATATTCCAGTGCCTTGTTTGTCCTGCCCAAGTGCATCACCTCACACTTATCCGGATTAAATTCCATTTGCCACTGATCAGTCCATCTGACCAGCCTGTTTATATTCTCCTATAATCTAAGGCTATCCTCCTCACTATTTACCACCCCACCAATTTTCACGTCATTCGCGAACTTACTGATCAACCCTCCTACATTCAAGTCTAAGTCATTTATATATACCAGAAACAGCAAAGGACCCAACACCGATCACTGTGCAACCCCACTGGACATTGGCATCCAGTCACAAAAACACCCCTCGACCATCACCCTCTACTTCCTGCCACTCAGCCATTTCTGGATCCAATTTGCCAAATTGCCTTGGATCCCATGGGTTCTTACCTTCATTATCAGTCTCTCATGCGGGACCTTATCAAAAGCCTTGCTGAAGTCCAAGTAGACTACATCAAATGCATTGCCCTCATCTACACACCTGGTCGCATCTTCGAAAAATTCAATCATATTGGTCAGACATGACCTCCCCTTAACAAAATCATGCTGACTGTCCTTGATTAATCCCTGCCTCTCCAAGTTTAGATTAATTCTGTCCCTCAGAATTGCTTCCAATAGTTTCCCCACCACTGAGGCTAGAGTGACTGGCCTGTAGATCCCTGGTTTATCCTTCCCTCCCTTCTTGAATAATTGTATCTGGCTGTCCTCCAGTCCTCTGGTACCTCTCCTGTGGCCAGAGAGGTATTGAAAATTATTCCCAATGCCCCTACTATCTTGTCCTTTGCCTCACTCAACAGCCTGGGATACATTTCATCCAGGCCTGGAGATTTATCTACTTTTAAGCTTGCCAGACCACTTAGAACTTCCTCCCTTTCTATGCTAATTTCTTCAATTATATCACAGTCCTTTTGACAGAATTCCATACCCATGTCATCCCTCTCACTTGTGAACACTGACACAAAGTATTCATTTAGAACCCTACCTACGTCTTCCGGCTCCACACACAAATTACCACTATGGTCCTTAATGGGCCCTACTCTTTCCCTAGTTATCCTCTTACTCTTAATGTACTTGTAAAATAACTTTGGATTTTCCTTTATTTTATCTTCCAATATTTTCTCATGCCCCCTTTTTCCTCTCCTTTCCTTTTTAAGTTCCTCCCGATACATTCTATACTCCTCTAGTGCTTCTGCTGTTTTGAGTCCTCGGTATCTGCCACAAGCCTCTCTTTTTCTCTTTATCCAATCCTGTACATCCCTCAATATCCAGGGTTCCCTTTGTCTTTACTGGAATATGTTGGCCCTGTACTCTCCCTGTTTCCTTTTTGAGTGAGTCCCACTGCTCTGATGTAGATTTATCTAAAGGTAGCTGCTCCCAGTCCACCAGGCCAAATCATATCTGATCTTGTTAAAAGCGGCCTTCCCCAATTTAGAACTCTGATTTCTGGCCCATCCTTGTCCGTTTCCATAACAACCTTGAATCTAATGGAGTTATGATCACTGTCTGTAAAATGCTCCCCCACTGATACCTCTACCACTTGCCCAGCTTCATTCCCTAAAATTAAGTCCAGGACCGCCCCCTCTCTTGTGGGGCCTTCCACGTACTGGCTTAAAAAGCTCTCCTGGATCCATTTTAAGAATTCCACTCCCTCTAAACTATGACTAACCCAGTTAATGTTGGAGAAGTTAAAATCCCCCACTATTACTACCCTATTATTTTTATACTTCTCTGAAATTTGCCTACACGTCCGCTCTTCTATTTCTCTCTGACTGTTTGGGGGCCTATAGTACACTCCCAGCAATGTGATTGCTCCTTTTTTGTTTTTTTTTAGTTCTACCCGTGTGGCTTCATTTGAGGAGCGATGTGGGTGTCACCGGTTAGACCAGCATTTATTGCCCATTCTTAACTGAAGCTGGATGAATCATAACTACTGCCAGGAAGCCAGATATAGGCATGCATTATTTGCTGTCTGTGATGACAAACAAGCTGGGCATTGATTGAGTAGAATGCCTTTCTACTGAGAAAGATGCCAGAATGGTGATGAGGTGCAGTCTATACAAATATTAGAACATAAGAAATTGGAGCAGGAATAGATCATATGGCCCCTTGAGGTTGTTCCAACATTCAACGTGATCATGTCTGACCTCTACCTCAACTCTACTTTCCCATGTGCTTCCCATTTCGCTTGATTCTCTGAGATATCAAAAATCTATTTATCCTGTTGTATGCTAGCTTCAGAATGTTAATTGAGACATCGGTACATTCAAACAACAATTAGTTTATTTTATACAATTGATCTCTGGACAGCTATCCATAACTATGTGTTACACTGCTGAAGCCATGAACATTCCCCCTCTTCTCTCCTAGTCGTATGTTTATTTGCATCATCATTATGGGAGGTGCTATTTACAGAGTCCCATGCATTAACCCTTAAAAACCCAATAACCACATATCCCAGTCTTGAATATATTCAACAATGGAGCATTGGCAGCCCTCTGGGAAAAAGGGCAAAATGGTCCGTGCCCGCTGGTATCGAGCATGCTGGGCGGCATGAGCAGACACTATGGTAAGAAGGCCAAAAATCAGTTTCACAACGTTGTGAAACCAGTTCGCAATTGTCCACTCAGCCTGCCGGTGGTGGGCCCCATTCCCCACCATCAGACGTCGGGAACCTCATCGCAATACATTTGCATACCATTTTAAGGTCAGCCCGCCAGACTCAAACTCCCCCTGCAGGATCATCTGTTCACATCGGCGTCGTTGCACGCTAGGGGAGAGCACGTCTTGACAAGTGTAATGTGCAGAAGTTGGTGCTTACCGCCAGGGCCTTGCTCATATCGTGAACATCCGAGGAGCAGAAGGTACTGGGGCCTGACAGCACACTGGAGGAATGTCCATGGCATGCTGGGTAGACGATCATGGATATGGCTCTGCTGGGAAGCAGCCCACGGAAATTGGGAAGTCACACTGCGGGTCTCCTTACAGGGGATGGTGGTCAAGGCAGTGGAGAGGAAGGTCCAGCCATGTTTGGGAGAGGAAGTTATACCAGGGGGTGGGAGAGGAAGATCTAGGATCAACTGGGAGAGGAAGAGGTGTTGTGGGGGTGAGGTTCAGAGGGGGGGAATGAAGGTATCATGATGGGGTGATGTTGGGAGGGGGGTAATGAAGGTGTCAGGATGGGGTGAGGTTGGGAGGGGGAGAATGAAGGTGTCGGGGGCAGGAGGTTGGGAGGTGGGAGGAAGTATGGGGAGGAGGGGGTAACGGGAGAAGATGGCAACTGGGGAGGTAGATGTAAGGAGGGGTGGAAGGTGTAAGAGAAGGAATTTGGAGGGAGGAAGGAGTGCAGAGAAGGGACTGAGTCCGGGGGACGAAGGAGTGTGGAGAGGGGAGGGAATCCATGGGAAGGAAGGAGTGTGGAGAGGGGAGGGAGTAAGGCTGGAGGAAGAAGTAAGAGTGGAGGAAGGAGTCAGGAAGTGGGAAGGAGTAATTCTGGAGGAAAAATTAAGGCTTAAGTAAGAAGTAAGGCTGGAGGTAAGAGTCGGGAGTGGAAAAAACTAAGCGGAGATGTAGTCCGGTGGGGCAGGGAGAACCAAGGGGGTAATGGTGGAGTCCAGGGAGGAGAAGGGATTTCAAGGGGGGGAGGTGTTCTAAGGGGGGGAAGAGGTCTGATGGGGAGATAGCCTGATGAATGTGCAAGGGGTGGGGGGGGCTTTGAGGAATCCATGACTGCCTCCTGGGGGTGGGAATGGAATGAGGGAATGGTGAGAATGACTAAGGGCAGAGTAAGGCAGTAGGGTGGGAGGGTGAGGGTTCAACAGTAGTGGTAGAAGAGATGGAGAGAGTGGTTAGTGGGGTCTTGGTGGCAGACATGGACACTGGGGGTGGGAAGGAGGAGGTTGGGGAGCTGAATGTGGATGGGGGTGGGATTTTCAGGAAGTAAGGGAACATGCATGTTCACCTGAAAATCCCCGAAGGAAAAGGGTTATGGCTGGGAGCTCATGGAGGGGAGGTGGAAAGTGAGGCCAGGGGGACCAATAGTGATGGGGGGAGGAAATGAGTGACTTGGGGAGGTGAAAAGATGGGGGAGCTGATGATAAAGCAAAAGTGAAAAGACAGTCGTGGTGGGTGAGATCAGGTGCTACATGGGAGTGTGATCATTGGGTGGGCGGAGATAGGTCAGCTCAGATGGACAACTGAAAGTGATCTCCAGCAGGCACCGTTCAAAATACTCAGGACATTGAGGCGAGTATGATACATGAAGGACCGCATGTATGGTAGAGTGCTTGCACAAGGCTCCAAAAGGCTCTGCCATACACACCTCCTCCCCTCGGGGGCCCCGGCGTGACTCCTTGAGGGGAAGGAGCACATGGGAGTTTATTAAGGTGCCCCATTTCCCTCTCACCTTGCTACTGAAGGAACTCACCCATGGCTCCCGCAATGGAGTGCAGGTCTGCACACATCTTTGTGTTCTGCTGGACCAGGGTCTCCATGGCGTCCACCATCCTGCCCTCCATACATGCACAAGTGGGCACCGCTTCATGAGAGAGCAGGCAGACGCACTCTACTGACTCGCTTCTAAAAGCTCTGCGTGATGTTCCCACGCATTCTTCTTACTCTCCAGGCTGCGTTGGAAGGCCAAATCAAGAGGCTCGTCATCTGACTTAAACCTCACAAATGCCTGATGCCCAGCAGTTCTCTAAGTGCTGAGGAGCTAACACGAACCTGCCTCCTGCTACTGCGGACATGTGTCCATGCGATGACAACCAGATTGTGAACCTGAGCCTGCTCTAGATCTAGGTCCCACCGAGGTGTATGTCTCTGCACTGATGAAGGGTGTGGGTAAGCGCTGTGATGGGTCTTCCAGGATGCTTATTTCCAGCTCTTCAATGGAGGAGGTGTCCTCTTGGCTGGAGGTGAAGACCTGGATGGAGCTGAGAGAATGGCTGGCTGAGGGTGTCAATTGCTTGACAGTTCCCTGTGAACCAAAGTGGAGATAATTAGTCAAAAGCAGGAGAGAGAGCACTCACAGTTGCATTGGGAGAGGGATGATGTGGTGCAGGATCCTTACGAGGGTGTTCATCACCGACCTCACCGTCACTACTGGCACAGTCTATGCCCTCGCCAGTCAGCATGATGGCATGCAGCTCAAAGTGGAGAGGGCAAATGTGGGCCACTTCACCCCTGGTCTTGTACCTCGCCCTGCTGTGGTGAGCCAGCTTTTCCTGCATGGAAACAGATGGAAAGAGTGTGAGGAGGATGCATGGCGCTGCATGGAATGTGTACGCGGTGAGCGGAGACTTGGACAGGATGAGGACAGAAGCTCCAGAGGATATGAGCCTGATGGAGATGTGAGGGTGTGTGTGAGAGTTAGTGTTGTTGTCCCTTGAGGGGTGAGATCCCTATGGATATGAGTTTGTGAGTGCGTGAGTTGAAAGTGATGAGAAGAGTGGCTTACCCTGGCGGAACGGATGAGACCATTCATCCTGTAGTGGCACTGAGCGGCTATCCTCTTTTGCAACACATCGGTGCAGACCACCACTGCCACCGTCTGCCAAACCAGATTACCAATGTTGCTGCCCGTCCTGCAGCCAGAGCTGGGGTAGAGGATATCACGGTTATCCTCCACCATGTCTAAAAGTGCTTGAAAAGGCCCCTCATTGATCCTGGGGGGTTGCACTATTCTTGCCTCTTGTGGGCCACATTTTCTGTGCAGCAGTTGTGGGCTGGAGGCACTGAGAGGTTTGCGTGCGGCTGGACTAGAATTATGGTGCCCGACGTGATGAAGCAACAGGGTGATGGCGAAGCTGACAAACGAGAGTCCGCCCACCATGGAAACAATGTTTTACCTGCCTGCTACTGCTCTTAGTGCAAATCTGAGTCAACTCCGCCCAAAGAATTCAAAAAAAGTCACAACCCTCGAAGTGAAGAAACTTCTCCTCATCTCAGCCCAAATGGACACCTTATCCTCATATTGTGCCTCCATGTTTCCAATTCTCCAACAAGGGGAGATAACTTCCTCAGTGTTTAGCCTGTCAGAAACCCCTTCAGAATTTAGTATGCTTCATTCCTCCAAAGCTCCAGAGCATAGGCCCCGTTGGCTCAGCCTCTCATTATAGGACAACTCTCTCAACCCAGGAATGAATCTAATGATTTTTAGCTGTGCTGCCCTCAAAGCAAGGATATCCTTCCCTAAATATGGAGACCAAACTGCACATAGTACTCCAAGCATGGACTCACCAAGTCCTGTGGAATTGTAGCAAAACTCCCTTATCCTTGTACTCCAATTCCTTTGCAATAAACACTAACATTCCATTTGCCCTACTAATTATTGCTGCACCCAAGTTTTGCTGAACATCAACTTTTAAAAAGTTTCATATTTTTTTTAAAAATCCTGCTTTTCCATTCTTACTAACAAAGTGAATAGCCTCGTATTCCCCCACATCATACTCCACCTGCTTTCACCCACATAACCTATCTATATCTCTTTGCAGTCTCTTTGGCCAGGATTTTCTATTCTGGGCCAAGTCTGTCAGCAAGAGCAGGAAGCCGGAGAGACTCCCACTGGAGAGTGGGATGGGTGAGCACATCGAATTGTGTGCTGCTCACCTGATTAATTATGCAGCCAGGAAGAATATGTCGCATCATTGGTGGGGCGGGCAGGAAGTCGCGCACCCTATCAAGATGTCTGGGGTGCCCTATTTAAAAGGCACCCGGACAACAAGTCATTCATCGTGCCAGGAGTCCCACACTTCCAGAAAGCAGCAAACACCCTCCCCACGGTTCAGTGATGCCTCCCTGGAGACTCTTCTCCAACCCATGGAGGACAGGAGGGACATCCTCTTTCCAAGAGGTGGGAGCAGGAGACCCACCTGGCTCACCTCACAGGCCTGGAAGGAGGTCTCCAGGGTGGTCAGTGCCACAGGGGTGCAGAGGAGGACTACGCTGCTGTGCAGGAACTGGATGAATGATTTAATTCGTGTCACCAGCGTAAGTGAACCTTCTCCTCTGTAAACTCACCTCACATTTTCTGAATCTGTCATGGGATGTGGGCGTCAGTGACAAGGCCAGCACCTGTACTGCCCATTCCTGGTAGGGAGGTAACCGTGGATTGCTGACCCAGCACAGTGAAGGCACAGCCTTTTGGGGAGGCGGGGGATGGGGGTGGTTGGAGTAGAGGGCAACTTGCAAAGGCTGCCAATGCCATTACCCCTGCAGCCCTTGTCCTAGTTTCTAGAGCTCACGAGTCTGGAGGGAGTTGCCGAAGTAGCCTTGAGGACCAGCAGCAGTGCATCTTTCACATAGCACACACAGCTGCCACTATTTGTCAGTAGTGGGGGGACTGAATGTTGATGGTGCTGGATGAGATGTCGGTCAAGCAGCCTGCTTCATCTGGTTGGTCTCCAGCTTCCTGACTGTTGTTGGAGCTACAATTATCCAGGCAAGTGGACAGGATTCCCTCAAATCTCTCACTTGTAACTTGCTGATGGTGGGTAGACTTTTGGGAGTCATGAGGTCACTTCTCAACCACCGACTTAGCAGCATGTGACCTGCACCTACATCAGAAGTGCTCACAATCCATCTATCTATCTTTATGCAGGAGAAGACAGCACACAACAGATGTGAAAGGGTGAAGACAGGAGGGGGCAAGCCCAAGATCCGGCCCCTCACACCATTAGAACAGCAGGCTGCCGAGCTGGTAGGGGAGGACCGTGACCGTGCCTGTGGGGACAGCCGCGGACAGCGTTTCCCAAGCTTCCAGTGAGCAAGCATGCGTCATCGCCGCAAATCGGAAGCTTTGTGCAATGTAGGAACCAACCGAGGTTGTCTCTCATTCTCTTCTCTCTCCACTCCAGGTGCCGGTGGAAAGAGGAGGGGGCCATTTTCTGCTCCACAAGTAAACACCAGCCCCCGGGAAATATTGGAAGAGGATAACCTTTCACCCATAAAGCCGTCATAGAATTCACCTGCACCCTCTACCAGCCCAGAGACTCACACCTTGGTGGCTCATATCTAGTTCAGGCTTAGGCTCACTTTCTGGTTGTCATGGAGGAGGCAGGAACAGCCAAGGTCCCCGGCACTCGGAGCACCGCTGAAGTAAAGGCCTCTACTAAGTCTGAGTCAGATGATGCGCCTCCAGGAGTGGTCATGGAGGAGATGCTGGAGTATCAGCGAGTCACAGGGAAAGATCAGACAGAGGCCCTCAGCATTGTGGCATGTGAGGCAGATGAGTGTGTCCACGAATTCGCTGATGTAATGTCTCCGACATTTGAGTGCATCAAAGCCTTCATTGGGGAGGATGGCAGACGCCATGGTGACCCTGGTCCAACAGAACATCCAGCTTCTGCCGGAGATGTGCACAGACCTTCAATCCTTCGCCGTAGCCATGGGTGAGCTTTTGCTGTGGCTACACAAGGGGGGGCATGGGGCACCTCGATCTCCCTCCAGCTGCCCTTCTCCTCAAGGAGTCAGGGAGGGGAAGCATCAGGAAGACAACTGGGGCTTCCATCCAGGATTCCCCAAGGGTGCCCATGCGTTCTGAATCCCCTCTGTCTGTGAACCCATCAGCTCCAGCCTCCGAAACCAGTGAGGTTGTACTTGTCCCAGAGCAGGAAACCCACAGAAGGCCAGGGTCCTCAGCCTCGACCCTCCAGAGGACGCCTGCCAAAGTCATCACTGACAAGAGAGCATGGCAGTCAACAGGCTACTTCCACCTCTGCTGCAGATGTTGGGGAAGCACCTAGACATAGTGGTAGGGTAAGACAAATGAGGAAGTATTGAATTCACACTGGTGGCATGGGTATATAATCATTGTAAATAGCTATTGCACCTTTGTAAGTATTTGAATCATTCCACTTCACAGAGGTCTCCTGGACTTTTCTTGCTGCTGCTTGTGCTGTTGCCTGTGTGCACTCTGTCCTCCCCCACCACCCCCCAACCCACCACTTCCACAGGGGGACCAAGGCTGGGTCTATGTCCCCATGAATCATGCCTGTGCATCATGCATCAGTCTTTGCCAAGACTTTTATGAGCTATGTGCGAGAAGCCTCACACTCACATTATTCCCCTTCCCTCCATTGCCCTCTAGACCCTATCGAGAGACTTTGCCTTGTCAGGATAGATTTACGGGGCTCTGCTTCAGTTGTCCAGTTGAGCTGACTTTCAGCTCCAGCCACCTGATGACCCTCCTCCCAGCTAGAAGTTTTTCTGTTGGACCATGAAGGTGTCGACACCCTGATCTGCTTGTGCATCAGATGATGTGCATCACCTTCAAGACAGTGTCCAACACCTTCTACCCAACTCCCGTAACCCATTTCTTCCCCCCATTATTATCGAACCCCTCTCACCAAGTGTTACCTTCACCCTCCCATCAGTTACCTTTGGAACACCCCATCACCCTGGAGCCCATTACCGCCACCCTTCAAATGCCTTCTCTCCCCAATGAGTCCACACCTGTCATTGTTCCCATGCCCACCCTGATCCTGCTAACTCCTAAGGTCAGTGTTAAACTTCTTATCCCCTCCTGTGACCCAGCCTGGGCCTACACCATCCACAGATGGACCCTCACCCTTCCACCCACCACATCTCACTGCCCCCACCACTACCCTCAGTTTGCACCCCAAGATTCCAAAATCAACACGGCATACCCCTGCCTCTGAACCTTCCCACCACCTCCTTCAAGGCTCCCTGGCTTCCCATTCCCCTTTCAAGTCTCCCTGGTTTCTTCACCCCCTTCAAGACTCCCTGGTCTTCCAATACCCCCTTTGTCTTCCAGCAACTTCTCCTTGTCTTCCAGCACTCCCCTTTGTCTTCTAACACACCACCCATTGCCCTGCTGTTGTTATGCACCTTACATTCATGTTGTCCTCCAGTGATCCGGTAAGTATGGTCCAGTCATAAATCAGACCTGTGTGAATTCCCACTGGCAGGGTGGAGGATGTGCCAGGGGTGAGGGAGCATTCCAGTCTGATATATTGGTGTTCTTGCAAAGTGTCCTGATAAGTACAGGACCAAAAGTTTCGACATGTCTCTTTTTTCAGCAATTAGTATAATAGTGAGAGATGACCGTGGTTCAAAAGATCAAGATGTAGAATCACTTTGGGCTGAGATACAAAATAGCAAAGGCCATTTGTAGGAGTATTTTATAGGTCTCTGAAAAGTAACTATACCATAGGATGGGGTATACAGGAAGAAATAAAGGGTACTTGTGAGAAAGGTATGATGATAATCAGGAGTCATGTTAACTTATATATAGATTGGATGAATCAGATTGGCAAAGGTATCCTGGAAGATGAGTTCATAGAATGTTTTTGGAACTGTTTCTTAGAGAAGCACATTCTAGAGCCAATCAGAGAGCAGGCTATTCTAGATCTGTTAATGTGCAATGAGACAGGGTTAATCAATTATCTCATAAGGAAGCCCCTTGGTAGCAGTGATCATAACATGATTGAGTATTGTATTCGATTTGAGGGAGAGAAGGCTGGATCTAAAACTAGCGTTTTAAACCTAAAGACAATTATAAGTGTCTGAGGACACTTATAAAGTGAACTGGAAAATTAGGTTAAGAGGTGCATCAGTATAGATGTAGTAGAAAACATTTTAAGGATATGTTTCATAAAGTTAACAAAGATATATTCCAGTGAGAAAGAAAGACTCTAGGAAATAGATGCATCATATGTGACTAACTAAGGAAGTTAAAGGTACTATCAAATTAAAAGAATAAGAACACAATTCTGTGAAAATTAGTGGCAGGTCAGAAGACTGGACAGAATGTTAAAAACAGCAAAAATAATGAGGGAGAAATTGAATATGAGAGAAAGCTGGCTAGAAATGTAAAATCAGCAAAAGCAAGTGTTGATCCTCTAGAGGGAAATCTGGAGAATTAATAATGAGAAATAAGGAAATGACAAATGCCTTGAACAGGTATTTTGTATTGGTGTTACTGCAGAATGCATAAATAACATCCCAGAAATAATTGTAAATTAAGAAATGAAAGGGAGGGAGAAACTTAAAGCAATTACAATCGCCAGGGAAAGGGTACTGAGAAAATTATTAAACTAAAGGCTGACAAGTGCCCAACCATGATGGACTTCATCCTATGGCGTTGCAAAAGGTGGCTGTTGAGATAGTAGATGCATTGGTTTTAATTTTCCACAATTCCCTAGGTTCTGGAGAAGTCCCTTCAGATTGGAAAATAGTGAATGTAACTCCTCTATCCAAGATAAGAGGGAGAGAGAAAGCAGGAAACTATAGGTCAGTTAGCCTAACATCTATCATAGGGAAAATGTTAGAATCTATTATAAAAGGGTACTTAAAAAACCTTAGAAGGGAAATTGTGTTTGACCAATCTATTAAAATTATTTGAGGAAGTAACAAGCAAATGGATAAGAAGAAATGTGTAGATATGATGTTCTTGGATTTCCAAAAGGCATTTGCCAAGGTGCCACATTAAAGGCCACTGCACAAGATAAGAACTCATGGTATACGGGGTAACATAGTAGCATCAATGGAAAATTGGTTAGCTAATAGGAAGCAAAGAGTAGGGATAAATGGGCCATATTCATGTTGGCAAGAAATGACCAAGGGAAGTGCCATAGTTAGCTGGGGATCAGTGCTGGGACCTCAATTATTTACAATCTATATCAATGACTTGGATGAAAGGAACTGAATGTACGGTTGCTAAATTTGCTGATGACACAAAGAAAGCTAAGGGAGTAAATCGTGAAGAGGACAGGAGTCTGCAAAAAGGATGTAGATAGGTTAAATGAATAGGCAAAAAATTGGCAGATGGGTATAATGTAGGAACATGTGAACTTGTCCACTTTAGCAGGATGAATAGAATAGAAAAACAGCATATTATAAAAAGGTAGAAAGGTTGCAGAATTCTGCAGTGCAGAGGGATCTGGGTGTCCTGGTAGATGAGATGCATAAAGTTAATATGCAGATAAGGCATGTTATTAGGAAGGCAAATAAGATGTTGACGTATATTGCAAGGGGAATAGAATGTAAAAGTAGGGAAGTTTTGTTAAAATTGTACAGGACGTTGGTGGGACCACATCTGGAATACTAAGTGCCATTTTGGTCTCCTTATTTAAGGAAGGATATAATTGCATTACGAGCATTGCAGAGAAGGCTCGTGTAACTGATTCTTAGGATAAAGGGGTTAACTTATGAGGAAGGGTTAGACAGGTTGGGCCTGTATCCATTGGAGTTTAGAAAAATGAGATGTGGTCTTACTGAAACACATAAAATTCTGAAGGAACTTGTCGGGTGGGTGCTGAAAGGATGTTTCTCCTTATGGGACAGACTAGAACTAGGGGACACAGTGGTGTCTCCCATTTAAGACAGAGATGAAGAGAATTATTTATCTCTCTGAGGGTCGTGAGTCTGTGGAATGCTTTTCCCTAGAGAGCAGTGGAGGCAGGCTTACTGAATATTTTTAAGGCCGAGTTAGATGCTTGACTGACAAAGGAATCAAAGGGTATAGTAGAAAGGAAAGTAGAAGCGACAATCAAATCAGCCATGATCATTTCAAATGGAGGAGCAGGCTCAAGGGACCGAATGGTCTACTCCTGCTCCTAATTCATCTGCTTGTGTGTTAGTATGCTTTTCCTTTTTTATCAACTTTCTGGTCACCCTTTGCTGGTTCCTAAAACTCCCCCAATTCTCAGGCTGAGCACTATTCTTTGCAACATTAAATGCCTTTTCTTTTAATCTAATTCTATTTCAACTTCCCTAATAAACCACGGATGGATTTTTCTCACTGAGTTTTTTTCTTTTTTTAAGGGAATATATTTTTGCTAAACATTTTGAATAATTTCTTTACTTTTTTTTGCACTGTTTATTTACTATCACGCCCTTTAGTCTGTTAACCCGAACAACATTAGCCAGCTCTCCCTCATTTCCACGTAATTGGTTTTATTTAAGTTTAAGAGTCTTGTTTCAGACTCAAGTGTGTCACTCCCAAAATTAACATGGAATTTGATTGTATTTTGATCAGTTTTTCCAAGGGGATCTTTTTACCATGAGATTGCTAGTTCACCCTGTCTCATCATACAATACTAGATCTAAAATAGCTGTATCCCTATTTGATTCCACAATGTTTAGTTCTAATGAGTTGTTGTGAAAGTGTTCTACCAGCTCATCTTGCAGACCCGCTTTGACGTTTTGATTTGTCCATTCTACATGAAGGTTAAAGCCCCCCAAGGTTATAACATCTCCTCTGTTATAAGCTCCAATTATTTCTATCTTAATGCCCTGATCAACAGGATAACTACTGGTAAGAGGTCTACAAACTCACCTCACCAGCATTTCCCAAACCTTGTTATTCCTAATCTCCATCCTTACTGATTCTACTCCTTGATCTCCTGAGCAAAGGTGCCAATGATTGTCTTCAGATTACCATTTATCATGAGGATTACTTCTCCTTTTTCATTCTGCCTATCTTTTCAAAATGTTGGCTGCCCTGGAATACTTATCAAAAGGGACTGGGTTATTTTGTTTTCCCTGTCTGTCTCTAGTTGGTTAGGGTCTGCTCAGGTTAACAGATCTGCAGATAAGAGGTCCAATACTCCCTCCCCACCCACTCTCCTGTTTAAAATCACACATTGAGGCCCAGCTGCACATGTGATTATCAGCCCCACATAAAATTCCAATCAAGTTATGGAAAATTCCAAAATTCTTACCCTATTGGTCCCTGCTGCTTTAAGGACTGAAACAGTGGGACCATCAGTGCTGACTCCTCAGACCCCATTGAGGGCACAGTGCAACTTTTGAGTGTCAATGTGAGTGTGATCACTGAAAGTTGGAGTGCTGTCAAGGTGGTGGCAATCGTTTTGGCATTTACTCTACTAGGAAAGGACAATCCAGGCCATTGTTTCACTCATCATAATGGGTGTAATTTCAATTGAGTAGCCTGTGCAATAATCCTGCAAATTGAATTGCCTGCCCATCGTAGGACACGCACAGGCCGGAATTTTACAACCCCATCACAGCGCTGGCAGGGCTGTAAAATGTGGCCAGCCATTTGAAACTCCATCGACTTTGGCTGCTGTAAAATTCAGCCCACAATCTTTGTTCCGTCGAGTTCAATGAGAGGACATTGATGCAGGTCCTGTAACATGCAGAGATTGGCCTGCCAGGTTACTACCTGGGTAGTGAAGATGAAAGTTACCTCCAGTGAAGAAAAGGAATATCAGCCCCATAGAGTTATTTTTTGCCATTGCTGTTTAAGCATGGCTACGGAAAAATGTTTACAAAGACGTGGAAATTATCTTTCACCAGAAAAAGACAAATTGCTAGTCAAAGAAAATTCAGTTGGTAATACACAGATTGCTGACAACATGATATGTATCAATCCTATCAATTTTTTGCTGCCTATATGGGTTCATACTGAATTAATAATTTAAAACAAAATGCTTTCCCACTTTACTTGCAAGTCTATAGCAGACATAAAACATGATGGATGGAATGCTTATTCTTACTCCAGAATTTAGACCTTTACTAAAATTAATTAGTCATCTTAACATTAGCATAAATTGGATAGGCTTTGGGGACTCTTATCGGTAGATGCATTAAAAAATATCAGCGTACAAGCAGAAGCAATTCAGTTTACTTAGGTAGATTATTAATCTTACTCAAACTTCAGTAAAAGTAAACTGCTAGGATATAAAGTGCAGGTGCTAGGTACCTCCCCCATTTCACCCACTAGAGGGGCAGAATTTAATCACAATGTCATTGCTCACAACACAAGCAGGAGGGTGGAGCAATCGTAAGCAGGTCACCTGTGGGCAGTCAAACACAATCATATGTTGGCCAGCCAATTAATGGACGTGGCATGGGGGAGGGCCTGCACAATCACCTGCCCAGAGCAGGAGACCCACAGAGCACCTGACGAGGTTGCTGGGGCTACTGCGGATGCCATTTTTGAAAGGCAGTCAGACCAGCAGTTAGTCTAAAAGGCCAGGGAAAGTGAGTGCTCCATTAGGATATGAGAGGCATGGTCATAAGTGAATGGCAGCGATTAGCTGGCGAGGGGTCCGGCAGCGAGGTTGAACCTAGTGCAGCAAAAGAATGAATGACCTTCTCTCAACCACAAGGGTGGGTCTGAGTGATTTTTACAAAAAATTTATTCATTCATGGGATGTGGGCATCGCCGGCCAGGCCAGCATTTGTTACCCATTCCTAGTTGCCCTAGTTCAGAGGCAAGTCAAAGGTCAACCACATTGCTTTGGTCTGAAGTCACATGTAGGCCACACCAGGTAAGGACAGCAGGCTTCCTTCCCTAAAGGACATTAGTGAACCAGATGGGATTTTACACGTAGGATCACTCGATGTCTAAGTGATTGGACATGCCATCACGCTTATGCTGTGCACCTTCAGCAGCTGCCTCACAATCATTGGATGCATTAGGGTTTCATGTGAGCCCATCCTCCTCTCAGTCGAATACACTACACATAAGAATGCAGGCATGGGAAGCAGATGTACGTTATTGCGTGTCTAGCTAAGAAGTAAGGTCAAGTCCAGTGTTGAAGGAATTTACTCAGCATCATCCAGAGCCCAAATGTCCATTACTGCTTGCAGGACAAAAGAGCTCACAACAAGGCAGAGCACGCCATGACTGGCAGAGGACATCTGAGCTCTCAACCTGTGGAGATTAAGGCTCTGGAGCTGATGGGGAAGCACTGAAGTAATTTGGTGTCGGATGCAGATATTGGAGTGTCTGGCATGGAGAGTGAAGGTGTGCACATGCTGTGATTAGCTTACACTAGAACTGCATCCTTGGTCAGTAATTCAAAGTCTATAATATGAAGGCCTAATCATGTTTCTCATTCCTAGACAGAAATGAAGGAAGTTGATGCATCAGATGAACCCACAAGTGAGCTTCCTGCCATCTCCTCTGATGACGCAACTTCACGTTATTCCCCTGCAGCAATGCAGATACACACACACCGATGGGTAGATGCATGCAAATTGCTCTGGTCGCACTCTGGTAAGCACCTCAATGTTGGGCAGACACAGGCAGCTGGTGCTATGGCAGATGAGGCCACTGACCTATTTAAGAAGGGAGTGAGGCAAAAGACGGGAAATTACAGGCCGATTAGCCTGACCTCGGTTGTTGGTAAGATTTTAGAATCCATTATCAAGGATGAGATTTCAGAATACTTGGAAATGCACGGTAAAATTGGGCAAAGTCAGCATGGTTTCATCAAGGGGAGGTCATGCCTGACAAATATGTTAGAATTCTTTGAGGAGGTAATGAGCAGGTTAGACAAAGGAGAGCCAATGGATGCTATCAACTTGGACTTCCTGAAGGCCTTTGACAAGGTGCCGCACAGGAGGCTGCTCAGTAAGATAAGAGTCCATGGTGTTAGAGGCAAGGCACTAGCATGGATAGAAGATTGGCTGTCTGGCAGGAGGCAGTGAGTGGGGATAAGGGGGTCCTTCTCAGGATGGCAGCCGGTGACTAGTGGAGTTCCGCAGGGGTCAGTGTTGGGACCACAACTTTTCACTTTATACATTAATGATCTAGATGAAGGAACTGAGGGCATCCTGGCTAAGTTTGCAGATGATACAAAGATAGGTGGAGGGACAGGTAGTATTGAGGAGGCGAGGAGGCTACAGAAGGATTTGGACAGGTTAGGAGAATGGGCAAAGAAATGGCAGATGGAATACAACGTGGGGAAGTGTGAGGTCATGCACTCTGGTAGGAAGAATAGAAGCATAGACTATTTTCTAAATGGGGAGAGAATTCAGAAATCTGGAGTGCAAAGGGATTTGGGAGTCCTAGTCCAGGATTCTCTTAAGGTTAACTTGCAGGTTGAGTTGGTAGTTAGGAAGGCAACTGCAATGTTGGCACTTATTTCGAGAGGACTAGAAAATAAAAGCAGGGATGTGCTGCTGAGGCTTTACAAGGCTCTGGTCAGACCACATTTAGGAATATTGTGAGCAATTTTGGGCCCCGTATCTCAGGAAGGATGTTCTGGCCCTGGAGACGGTCCAGAGGAGGTTCACAAGAATGATCCCAGGAATGAAAGGCTTAACATATGAGGAACGTTTGAGGATTCTGGGTCTATACTCGATGGAGTTTAGAAGGATGAGGGGGGATCTGATTGAAACTTACAGAATACTGAAAGGTCTGGATAGAGTGGACGTGGGGAAGATGTTTCCATTAGTAGGAGAGACCAGGACCCGAGGGCACAGCCTCAGAGTAAAGGGAAGACCTTTTAGAACAGAGATGAGGAGAAACGTCTTTAGCCAGAGAGTGGTGAATCAATGGAATTCATTGCCACAGAAGGCTGTGCAGGCCAGGTTATTGAGTGTAAGACCGAGATAGATAGGTTCTTGATTGGTAAGGGGATCAAAGGTTACGGGGAGAAGGTGGGAGAATGGGGTTGAGAAACTTATCAGCCATGATTGAATGGTGGAGCAGACTCGATGGGCCGAATGGCCTAATTTCTGCTCCTATGTCTTATGGTCTTATGGCCTATACAAGGCATTGTTGAGAGAGCACCTAGAATACTGTGTGCAGTTTTGTTCTCCTTAATTAAGGAAGGACGTAAATGTATTGGAGGCAATTCAGAGGATCAACCAGATAATTTTTTTTCACTGTGTTGAGTTGAGGAATAAAAATGTTTGCTCAGAGGGGAGGTTTGACAGACTGGGCTTGTTTTCAGTGGAGTTTCGAAGAGTGAGGGGTGACTTGATTGAGGAATATAAGATCCTAAACGCTACTGACAAGGTGGACATGAAAAAGATGTTTCCTCACTGGGTTAGTCCAGAACTAGGGGGAACAGTTTTAGAATTAGGGGCCGCCCTTTTAGGACAGAGATAAGGAGAATTTTTTCTCTCAGAGCTTTGTAAGAATTTGGAATTCTCTGCTCAGAGGGTGGTGGAGGCGGGGTCACTGAATATTTTTAAGGCAGAGGTAGACAGATTCTTGTTAGGCAAGCGAATCAAAGGTTATCAGGGTTAGATGTGAATGTGGAATTATAAACGCAAACAGATCAGCCATGATCTTATTGGATGGCAGAGCAGGCTCGAGGGGCTGAATGGTCTACTCCTGCTCCTATTTCATATGTTTCATATGACAGTCAGAAGCTGCTGGAGGCCAGGTCCATGCTGTGGCCCAGGTTGAGGCAGGATCTCTGACGAGGGTCACATTCAGTCTGCTGGAGGTGCAGCGGCAGACAGGGTGAATGTGGTGGAGCTGCCTAAGGAATTGAGCAGACCTGCACGGCCAATAGAGGAGTCCAGCCAGCCCATAGCCTCTGCCATGACTCAGGTAGTTTAGTGCATCACTTCTTCCATGGAAAGGTTGGCGACTGTCATGCAGAGGCAAACCAGGAGACCAGGATGGCTGGTGTTAGTCTGAGCCTGCAGACCATCACTGGCATCAGAACCAATGTGTCACAGTGAGTCAGCAAGGGGTGGACGGCGCCACTAAACACCCCTCCAAGAGCATTTCATCTGCGGAAAGGAGAGATGTGCCATCTCAGATCAAGAGGAGTAAGGAACGGGTGGCCGAAAAGCTCAAGGGTACCTCTCAGGGCACCTCCAGGGTTGCCATGAGCCTCCTAAGCCCTCTGCAGGTGACACAACCTCCATCAGCAGCAGTGCCCACAGAACAGGATTTGCAATGATGCCAGAGCCCTTTGCTTGTCCTAGACCATCCAGGCCTATGACACCAAGAGGATGCCTGCCATGGTCGTCAAAGGCCAGGATATGCAGAGCCTCAAAATCATCTGCAGGTGTTGGGGACATGCCACAGCACTCATAAAATTTTAAGAAGGGCATGCAAGCACACTGGGGATGTTTGACTTTAGATATCTTGGTCTGTGTATGTTGGATTAAACCTGGTTGTGATTTTCAGCTGTAAGATTCAGTCATTGAGGGTGTTATGATGTTACCCAGGTAAGAATGGAAAGATTGCTTAGCAGGTGTGACATGGCCATGGGCATGATGTTTGGCTGCCTCAGTGTGTGAGAGAATTGTCAGCATAAAGGGACAGGCCATGTGGGCTTTGTACTTAATTGAGTTTTGATACCAATGTGACCATGGAAAATCTTTGCGTGGCTGGCCCTCATTGCATAACCCGGCGCTGAAATTGAGTGAGGATCAGGTCTTCTCATGCCTCCTTTGCATTAGAGCTTCTGCATCATTTAAATGCTGACGTCTCTCCTCCTGCTCTGTCTTGTTTTCCCCATCATCATTATCCAGTGAGGTGTTTGCCATCTCTTCCTCATCTAGGTTTGAGTGCACTCCCCATTGCAAGGCCAGATTGTGGAGAGCACAGAACACCACAATGATGCATAAGACCCTCTCAGGATGATATTGAAGAGCTCCTTCTGATCTGTCCAAACAACAGAAATGCATTTTCAATGCCCAATCATCTGTTCTAAGATGGCCTGCGTGGAGCTGCTTCAGTGTGAGGGTTTTTCATGGGCATCGTGAGCCAGGTCTGGAGAGGGCGGTCCCAGTCCCAAAGGTTCAATCAAACCTTTGCCATGGATTGAACAAGTGTGGCACCTTTTGTCATAGTACATCAGTATCATGGCTGCTGCCTGATACCTGGCATTACACTTGAAGAATCCTTTTCTGATGATCACACGCTATCTGTACATTTAAAGAGTAGAGTCCCTTCTGATTGATGAAAGCAGTCAGCTGGTCAGAAGGTGCCTTGATGGCAACAACTGCTCTTTTAAAGGCAAAACTTTGCATGGTGTAACTGTAAAATTGTCTTCCTCAATGTTACTGCTGTAATCACTGAAACCTTCATACAACTTTTGACTATAGAGGGTATTCTGGAAGAACTAGGGCAGTTCTTATCTGGGATCATGGGAGAGGAGGCCTGGAATCTGGAGCATTGAGGAGAGTCGTTCCTGGGCATAGGTGCATTGGAGAGCAAGGAGCAGTGGGAATGATACCTACAGCTTTCCAAGAGAGGTTCCAGAATCAGTGAATGGAGGCCAGTGGGAAGGAATGCCCTCAAAAAAGAGATCTGAGGGTCAAACTAGACAGGAGAGCAGTTTGGAATTTCTTTTTTGGAGAGTTGGGGGTGGCAGCAAATGTTCAAATGAAATAAAACTGTTAACAGAAAATGGTACATTTCAGATACGGTAATATTGCATTTTATGTATTCAAACTGAGTTGGTTTGATCAGTAGTCACTTCCACCCAGATAATGACTCTACAACAGCATATTATTTTAACTGCAAACAGTTTTATAGATCTTTAATCACAGCACTGCCAGAAAGAAAGAGGCAGAAAAGGGAAAGAGAAAAACTGAATTCAGCTAGGCCTAGAGGGAGCATTCCAATTATGTTTGCAGTTGTATCACAGGTTGTTTTACAGATCGTTCAATCAAAATCTACCATGGCCACCTTTCGCAGGGAAGCTGATCATAAAAACATTCAGTGAAGCAGGAACAATTGTGTATTCCTTGTTGGAAATTAGAATGGCCAAACTACTCCCTTCCATGTTGTCATACTTAATTACAAAGGTTAATGGGGACAATCAAAACAAGTTAAATTTGAAGTACATTTGGAACACATTGAAAGTACTCCATGGTGCAATTCATATACTTGTTATGTTTTAACATTTACAAGATACTATGTCAGGTACATTCTCAAGGAATTCATCCTTGTGCCTTGGTAGACTTTTATAAGCCATGGAGTAACAACATTTTGGAGTTTTCAGCTTAAAACCATCCAAAATATTAGATAACTCTTTTCTCAGAAAGAGCCAAAGCCTATCTTTACAATTTGTAGGTTCAGTAGCTGGACCCAACCTTGGCTAATTTTTCTGGGGTTCTTCTTCCTCAGTTCTTTGCCTGAATGCAGGTCTGACCCACAGCACCACAATCTCCACCACGGGTAGGGCAAGAAGGCAGGCCCTGAATCCACGCTAGACGGAACAGGAAACAAACCCCAAGCTTCTGATCCACCAGCCATCTGGCAAACTGCCCCAACTACCCCTTCCACCTCCAAGGAGCCGTTGTTGCTATGGCAACATACACTTTTACATGCATGTTGTAGCCTGGAGCTATGGATAGTGATGGTAGAGGCTCCAATTTCTTTTCATCAGAGGGCTGACCAGGAATATTATTTAAGGAAGGATATAAGTACGTTGGAGGTGGTTCAAAGGAGATTTACTAGATTGATACATGGAAGGGGCAGGTTTTCATATGAGGAAAGGTTAGACAGACTGGGCTTGTTTCCACTGGTACTTAGAAGAGTGAGGGGTGACTTGACTGAAGTATATAAGATCCTGAATGGTCTTGACAAGGTGGACATGAAAAGGATGTTTCCTCTTGTGGGTGAGTCCAGGACTAGGAGGCACTGTTTTAAAATTAGGCATTGCCATTTTAGGGCAGGGTTATAAGACTTTGGAACACTCTGACTCAGAAGGTGGTGGAGGTGGAGTCACTGAATATTTTTAAGGTGGAGGTAGATAGATTCTTGTTAGGCAAGGTGATCAAAGGTAGATGGGAATGTGGAATTTAAAACGCAAACAGATCAGCCACGATCTTATTGAATAGCGGAGCAGGCTCAAGGGGCTGAATGGCCTACTTTTGCTCCTATTTCATATGTATCTCTCCTGCTCTTACCAGCTGCCACTGATGCATGCTGGAAGATTTTACAAGTTGATACTCGACCTGCTTAGCTGAGTTATGACCACCAAGTCCTAGGGCAGAATTTTCCATGCTATTAACGTTGAGCGTCATGGCGGGTGTGATATTGGTGGGTGTATGTGGGCAGGTGTATATGTACATAAGTCACTAAAGGTAGCAGGACAGGTAGAGAGAGCTGTTTCTAAAGCCTACAGTAATCTAGACTTCATTAATAGGGCATAGAACGCAAGAGCAGGGAAATTACAATGAACTTATATAAGACACTGGTTAGACTTCAGCTGGAGTATTGTGTCAGTTCTGGGTGCCACATTATAGGAAGGGTGTGAATGCATTGGAGAGAGTGCAGAAGAGATTTACGAGAATGATTCCAGGGATGAGACACTTAAGTTATGCGGAAAGATTGGAGAAGTTGGGGCTGTTTTCTATAGAGAGGAAAAGGCTAAGAGGAGGCTTGATAGTAGTTTTCAAAACCATGAGGGGTCTGTACTGAGTAGATAGGGAGAAACAGTTCTCATTTGTAAACGGATTGAGAACCAGAGGGAAGGGAAAGGATGGGTGTGCTAAAGACATACTTCACTACAACCATTTTGCAAAATCAAAAGTGAAAGGAGCCTAGTTTTAGGTGAGAGTGGACACCGTATGGGAGTGTGATCAGTGGGTGGGTGGAGATGCAGGTCAGCTTGGATAGACAACTGAAAGAGAACCCCAGCAGAGAGGACTCATGCAGCCTGTAAATGAAGCTCAAAGACAACATTTCATGTTATTCAGTGGAAGTGAATATATTTTCAGATTATAACATAACAAAATGTGTTCGCCCATGCAAACACCTGTGATCAGAATTTATTAACTTTTCTCGGCCTTCCACTTCTTCTAGGTGCTACCCTGACATCTGCAGGAGGAGTGGAGACAGCCTGTCCAATGGTTGGCCCGGTTGCTTCCGATGACTTTGGCATGGTTCCTCTGGAGAGCTAAGACATTGGGGCCCCTGGTTTGTTTTGGTTGTCCTCCTGTGGGCCAGTTGCTCCCTCTGCGGTAACAGAGGGTGATGTTGAGGGGGATCACAGGCAAAGGGGACTCAGAGGGAGAGGACAGTCTCTGAGATTCCTGAGTGGATGACCCAGGGGTGTCCAGCTGCTGCTCCTCCTCCTTTTAGGAGCCTGAGGGCCCCAGCTTGGCTCTTTGAGCAGAAGAAGCACCTGGACAAACATCGAGATGCCCCATTTCCCTTTTGCGTTGCTACTGCAGGAACTCAGCATGGCTGCTGTGATGGAGTGCAGGTCTGTGCGCTTCTCCGCGTTCTGCCGGACCAGGGTCTCTATGGCGTCCGCCCTCCTTCCCATGGAGACCTCCATTCATGCACATGTGGGCACCACTTCATAAGAGAGCAGGCGGATGCACTCCTCTGTCTCACGTGCCACTCTGATGAGAACTTCCAACAGCTCTGCGAGATGTTCCCCCACCTTCTGCTGACTCTCCACGATGAGTTGGAAGGCCGAATCCAGAGGCTCATCATCTGACTCTGTGCGGGAAGCTCGGCTGAATCTGGCTCCTTCTGCTGTGGACACGTGTCAATGCGGTGACTACCAGATTATGATCCTGAGCCTGCTCTAGATCTAGGTTCCACCAAGGTGTGTCTCTGCACTAGTGGAGGGTGTGGATAAATGCTGTGATGAGTCTTCCAGGCTGCTTATTTCCAGCTCTTCAATGGAGGAGGTGTCCTCTTGGCTGGAGGTGAGGACGTGGATGGAGCTGAGGGACTGGCTGGCTGAGGGTGTCGGTCGCTTGGCAGAGCTCCCTGTGAACCAAAGTAGAGATGATTAGTGCATGGCAGCAGAGCCAAAAGCAGAAGAGAGGGCACTCCCAGTTGTGTTGAGAGAGGGATGATGTGGTGCAGGATCCTAACATGGGTGTTTGCTGCAGTCCTCACTGTTGCCGTAGGCACATTCCACATCCTCACCAGTCAACGCGATGGCACGCTCCTCAAAGTGAGTGAGGGGCCTGATGTGGGCCACTCCACCCCCCGTCTTGGACCACTCCCTGCTGTGAGCTAGCTTCTCCCACATGAAAACATATGGAGAGTGTGTAAGCGGGATGCATAGCACTGCATGGAGTGTTTGTGTGGTGAGTGTAGCCATGGACAGGATGGGGACATGAGCTCCAGAGGATAAAAGCCTGAGGAAGATGTGAAGATGTGTGCGAAAGTTAATGGTGTTGCCCCTTGAGGTGTCAGATCCCTGTGGATGTGTGATGGGTTTGTGAGTGTGTGTGTTGAGAGTGACTTACTCTGGCAGAATGGATAAGGCCATTCATCCTCTTTCTGCACCATGTGGCTGTCTCCTTTTGCTGGACATTGGTGCTGACCACTGCTGTCACTGCCTCCCATGCAGGATTGGTGATCTTCCATGTTGGCCTATGCCTAGAGTTTGTGTAGAGGAGATTACAGACTCCATCCAGTAGGTGCTCGAGGGAGGCCTCACTAAATCTGGGGGCAGCGTGGTTCCTCCCTTTGGCAGCCACCAGTTCCCAGCAGCTTCCTATCCCTTGAAGAGGGCTAGCTCTTTGCAGGTGTGGCCTTTAAATTTGGCGCCCGGTTTACTGAAGGCCTGAGGTGACAGCGAGGTGTGCAAATGAGAGGACAACCTGCTAGCGACCCAGTTTTTTTTCCTGGGGATGGGGGATTGGGACAATGTGGCATAAAAAAGTCACTCTTGTGGCCGGCGCATAAAATGTCCTTTTTCGCACCCGCTACAGCACTTACTGCGAACCTGGGACAATTTAGCCTCTAGAGTGGGACTTGAACCTGGAGCATTTAGGTTCAGAGGCAGGGAGCTACACACTGTGTACCACAAGACCACCTCTTCTGGGGCTTTGGATTCTTCTAACAGTTTAGGTTGGATTCTCAGCCTCCATCAACAGGTCCACCTGGGAGCCACACAAGACTGACAATGGAACACCTACAGTGACCATTCGCCATGGAGTCGGGAATAACCTGAAAGATGTGTATATATTTTTAAAAAGGTGCCATAATGCATTGAATCAAACATTGTGTGAATCGTATTGCATAGGCTGTGCCGTTCTTTAAACCCGGCTACCTCCACCAGAAATGTACCAGCCTGCATTTCTTCCAGTATATAAAGGCAAATATACCAAATATGAAAATTCCAGAAGGGACAGGGGATAAAGATCTTTTTCAACTCAATCTCAAGTTACTATGAGAAGCAGAAAATTCAGGCCACTTTATCTCTATCGGAGATAACGAATTCAGAATACTTAACGTATCACGCAGCGCATCTGTGTCTTGCTTACTTTACCAATTTTATGCTAGAATACACTTTATATCAAATGAATTCCAGACAAAATTATAATTGCAGTCATTGCTGGATTATGCACATCTGTAAGTAATGCATGGCTATTAGTGCTTCCATGTGCAGGCTGTACCTTGTGGAAGTCTAACATCGGAGGAACCCTCTCAGGATGCCAGTGCACATTTTTTAGCCCAAAGAGCCCTGCTAAATAATAAATGCTAATAAAGTGATTACAATCAATTTTGCCTTATATTATTGTGAAGCAATTATAAGAGTTATGGCAGACTGTAACCATTCTAAATGAAGTGAACTACGCTGATTAATATTAAACCTAAAACTGCTCTGGATTAAATAATTAATTATTATTGATGTTAATGTATGCATGGGGAATGGAAAAGAGAAAGAAATACTTGCATTTACATAGCACTTTTAAAAATTAACAACTATCTAAGCACACTTTACAATCAATGACGTGCTTTTGAAGTTTAGTCACTTTTGTAATGTAGGGAACTCTGCAGCCAATTTACATTCAGCAAACTCCCACTCTGAGCAATGTGATAAAGGCCACATAATCTGCTTTTGTGATTTAGATTGAGAGATTAAAATTGGCCAGGACAACAGGGATAACTCCGCTTCTCTTCTTCAAAATAGTGCATGGGAACTTTTACATCCACCGGAGATGGCCAACTTTGACATTACATCCGAAACCCGTCACCTCCAACAGTGCAGCACTGCCTCAGTATGGCACTGTACAGGACTAGGTTTTTGTATTCAAGTCCTGGAATCTTGAAATTTAGTGGTGACAGTGCCACCAACCGAGTCACAACTGACACATCAGTGCAAATTTGTAAGCAACAGTTGCTCACACAACACCTGTGATAATGACACTTTCACACTTTAAAATATTTCAAGAGCCATTTGGCCATTAAATATTTTGTAACAGCAGAGGATCTACCTTCGAGTTGTGAAACAATGTTCAATGCAGCACAAGGCTGATTTCACCTGAAGCACTATGCAGATACAAGTGAGCATGACTATGGAAAGGCAGAGGCAGATTTTTACAGGGTAAAATGGGCTGCGCAACATGCAGAGATGATGCTCGATGTCGCAAAATGTCACTCTGTGAATGTTGTCTTCTCCCTCAGGGGACTTGTAGGTGGTCCAGAGTAAAAGAACCAATTTAAGGAGATGCATAAAGCAAGACATGAATGTTGATATGAAATAGGATCTTAGAACATGCCTTTAAATTTTAAAAAGTTGTATTGTAAAAGATAGATGCCAAAAATCATTAGAATGAGTGTAAAACAGAAAATGCTGGAAATAGCAGGTCTGGCAGCATCTGTGGAGTGAGAAACAGAGTTGGCATTATGGGCTCATTACCTTTCATCAGAACTGGAAAGATTTACAGACGCAACAGGTTTTCAACACACCCCCTCTCCGTGGCCCAGTTCCTCTTTCCCTACCTATGTTCTTGCTTAAAATGTGTTAAATCTCTCATTTTTCTCAATTCTGACAAAAGGTCATCAACCTGAAATCTTAAACAAAAACAGAATTACCTGGAAAAACTCAGCAGGTCTGGCAGCATTAGCGGAGAAGAAAAGAGTTGAAAAGTTGACTCTTTTCTTCTCCGCCGATGCTGCCAGACCTGCTGAGTTTTTCCAAGTAATTCTGTTTTTGTTTTGGATTTCCAGCATCGGCAGTTTTTTTTTTGTTTTTAACCTGAAATCTTTATGTCTTGGGCAAATGAGTTTGTTGGCCAACCGAACTCTAACTGCACACCTTCCTGGGGAGAATTTTCTCCCCGTTAGTCGGGGGGAGGTTGTGTGGGAGCAGGCGCGGCTGTGTGCCGCCATTTTATGCGGGCAAGCCGATTAAGTCCCACCCAGCGTGACGCGCACCTGGAAGAGCTGAGTGCACACTGTGCGGGGGGTGGGGGGGTGTGGGGGCGTTGCCTGAGTCGGGGCCTGTGCTCTTTCGCACAGGCGCGTGAAAGAGCGCAGTAATCTCCCACAGAGCTGCCTCAGGGAGATTACTGTAAGCTCAAAAAAATTTAATAAAGGAAAAAAAAAATTAAGATATATCCCCTCATGTGAAACTGTCACATGAGCTGGGACAAGCCTATTAATTTTATCAAAAAATTTTTACAAGACTTTAAAAACCTTCATGAAACCTGATCCCGGCCGTGGATGAGGTTCTATGAAAAATGCGAAGGCCGCCTGGGCTCTTTGCCTGCCCACCAAACTTAAGCTCAGTTTATTGATTTAATTGATGGTTAACTGGCCTTAACAGGCCTTTGACCGTTTGGCGGGTGGGCAGCCGATTCGGGTGCGTGCCCACTGAACTGAAAATCTGAATGACGCGCGGTGACATCGGGGCGCACGTCCTACGTCACCGCGGGTCATTTTAGCCTCGGTGAGTGGGCCCCGTCCCCGCTCGCTGAGCCAAAGATTCTGGCCCCTATGTTCTCATCAATGTTTGCTTGCAATCAATAATGGGGAGAGACTGATGTAAGACTAAACAGTGATGGTTTATTGAGACATTGGGCAGAGCACCAGATCATATGTGCTCATTCAGAAACCTCCAGAACTAGACTTACAGTTCCAAGTTGCCTGTGTTGTACAGTGATTCGTCAGTGCTGTCACATGATCAGTACACTTGCATTCTCTTAAAGGGACAGGGTACCTCACTTTACCACATCCCTCCCCCTTTACTTAAAAGCACAGCTAACGAGCTTAAAACATATCAACTATTTACACACTAACTATTTACAGGTCAAGTCTCTCAGGGGGCTTTTTTGACGGGTTGAGCATCATAGCCCAGCAACCTCGACTGGTGTTTCTGAGACCCCCTTTTCAGGGGACAGTTGTCCACTATGTCATTCAGTGGGTGATTTCACCATCTTCTGGGTGCAGTCATGTGCACTCCTGCTGTCCCTCCCCTCCAAGCTGAAACAGATAAAGGACAACTGTCAATAATTTCTCTTTCTCTTCCTGCATGTCCTTTTCTTGGGAGCACTGACCCGTATCTTTGGCTTTTTAATTTTGCTGCTTACTGGACTGGACACAGTCGTGAGCTGAACGTGAATGAGCTCCATGGTTGGGTTTTCTGACAGCCCTTCTGGGAATTCAGGGCCTCTAGCTTTAAAACTTCAGGGCTTTTACGCAGCTGCTGCTTCAGCTCTTCCAATTCTTTCCTATACTCATTAATAGTTTCCTGGAGAATTGCTTATTGTTGCACCTTCTCAACTAATTTGTTCCTTAACTCCGCCAGAGACAGGCTTGACGCTTCATTTTCTTCTTCATGTCTTTTTTGTGGCACAAATTGGGAATTAATTGATTTGTGTAGTGCACGAAAGTCCTTTAAGAGATTTTCCATTTCCTTTCGAAGGATGCTGACTTCAGCTTGAACTCTGTCCCAGTGTAGCACTTCTACGGGCTTCTCCCGTTGGGTCTTTGCATACTCATTTTTTCTTGCAGCAACACTCCTGGTTTCGAATTGGGAACTTAGCAGGCCCTTAAGATTTATCCCTCCCAGCCAGTTCCTTCCAAAGAGGCTCGGTCCCCTGTCTGAAATTACAAATAGGGGTAATTTTGCAGACTGTTCCTCATACTGTACCTTGACTTGACATACCCCGTTCACATTTATTTCTTTCCCCGTGTATATCCTTGGCTTTGTGCCCGTAACATCTAACATCAATGGATGGGTTCCTTTACTCAGGTATCGTGCTCTTTTCGAGTTTTGGCTGGATCCCTGTGATCGCGATTCTGCAGTGGGGGGGGGGGGCTTTAATTTGAAACTGCAGCACTGCTTTCTGCTCCGATTGCCGGCTGCTGCCTCTTTTACAATTAAGTACAGATGCTCTTTCCAATGCTTTGCTCACCCATCTTGAAATTCATTTTCTTTTGTTCTTGATCTGTGTTGCCACTTTTATATCTTGGTCAAATGATTTTATTGGCCAACCGAACTCTAACTGCACGCCTTCCTATGTTCTCATCATTTGCTGCTTGCAATCAATAACGGGGAGAGACTGATGTAAGAATAAACAGTGATAGTTTACTGAGACATCGGGCAGAGCATCGGATCATACGTGCTCACTCAGAAACCTCCAGAACTAAACTTACAGTTCCCAGTTGCCTGTGCTGCACAGTGATTCATCAGTGCTGTCATGTGATCAGTACACTTGCATTCCCTTAAAGAGACCTCACTTTACCACAGAAATGTTAACTCCATTCCTATCCCTATAGATGCTGTCAGACTTGTTCAGTATTTCTGTTATTTTCTGCTTTTAGTTCAGATTTCTAACATCCACTGTATTTTTTTTTTTGGATTGCAATGAACGTAATGACTTATTATCAATTTAAATGGTACCACTCAGGAAACTGACTGCAGCATGTCACAAACTTTATTCCAAACATCAGCTCCCATTTCCACTCATTGGCTATAAATACCCTTAATGGGAGCAGCCCTTCAACTTTCTGGAAGTAGTGCCTCCTCACCCCAGTTTAAATGCCATGTGCAGCCTCCACTGCTGACTTCTCTGAAGTTTGTGGGGTTTTCAGAAAGTGGAAGAGCCTACCCTCATTGCTTGGTCCTGCTGGTGGGCTTCACATTCATCAAGTATCACTGAGTGTTACCTGGTGAGAACCAGGTGTACATCTGCCAATGCTGCACAAAATCTGGCTGAGAGACAGGGCGCAGCATAACCTGATTTAGGGAATCTCCAGCGCTGCCTTGCTCCCTTGTGTTGGTGGTTTTAGAAGCTTGAGAAGGCTTTGCCCACACAAAGGGCCGAGTTTTCACAGAATTGAACTAAGTGCGGTAACGGGCGGGTAAAATGGAGTCCTACCCGCCGATGAAAATGGCGGGTTTTCACACCGTATCTTCCCCAGCCTACCTCATTATATATTCACTCCCACAAAACACGACGTTTCCCTGGCTGCAGGATGGGCAGCAATGTCACCAACCCAGCTTGGGAGGCAGTGGCAGTGGTGGTCAGCGCAGACGCCCTTCGGAAGAGCACAGGCGCCCAGTGCTGCAAAGGGATGAATGATCTCCTCTGTTCCGCCAGGGTAAGTCACTCTTCTCATCACTCCCAACTCACACACTCACAAACCTGTCACACACCCACAGGACCCTCACTCACTGCCGGCGCAAGGGACATCACCATTCACTCTCTCACACCCACCTTCATTGTCCTCATCCTGTCCATGGGACCACTCACCACCTACACAGACCAGGCACACGTATCACCTGGTCTGGCAGGCATCCTGATACACTCTCCCTATCTCTATCCATGCAGGACAAACTGGGTTACTACAGGAGGGAAAGGTCGCAGACAGAGGGATGCCGGAATTCAAAGTTCTCATAGAATTTGAAAACAGAGCCATCCAGCTGGCCAGCGATGACCGGGACTGGTCCTGTGCTGACAGTGAGGTCAGCGCTGCTCTACCAAGTGAGGAGCCAGCAGTGCAACGTCCATCAGACAACCATGCTGTAAGTTAAGAGTCCTCTTTCACAGGCCACTGCCGTGCACTAATTATCTCCCCTTGCTTTCGCAAGCACATCTGGGAAGCAACAGACAGAGTCCATGACCCTGGGCCTCCAATCAAGTTCCTAAGAAACCTCTGAAGAGGAACCTGAAGGCAGCCTCCCTGAAGTCCTGTCACAGCTTCACCCACACCCTCTACCAGTGCAGAGACACACATCTCGGTGGGACCTAGCTTTAGGGTAACCTTGGGATCACAACCTGGTGAGCCCATCACACTTTCTGATCCACAGCAGGCGGAGGCAGGGACTTCCCAGATCCCCGGCACTCGGAGGACTGCTGGAGGTCAGAAATCTGCAGAGTCCGAGTCAGGTGATGAGCCTCTGGACTCGGTCATGTCACAGTTGCTGGAGATGCAAAGGCAAGCTCGGGAACATCAGGAATGGATGGCTGCTGCACTTCTCAGATTGCAAGGCACGATGGAGAAGTCCGTCCATTGTCAGGCTGAGGCGTTAGCGCTGACATTGCAATGCACTGAGCTCAACACTGGCAGGATGGCGACCGCCATGGAGACCTTGGTCCAGGACGTCACTCCTGCACTGCTGCGTGGGCTTAACTCCATCTCTGATGCCATAGTTGGCCTCCAACATTGTGAATGCGAGAGGGGTGCTCAGCAGCTCGATCTCACTCTAGCAACCCCTTCTCCTCACGGATTCAGTCATGGGCCTTCGGGCACCCATAAGGAGGAGGATCAGCAGGTGCACACTCTGGGTCCATCCACGCAAGTAACTCTGGGAGTGACCTGCCCATCTGACTCCCCTCCTCCTGTGACATCCGCAGATCCAACTTCACAGGCCAAGGAGGGTGCCACTGCCACACAGCAGGATCCCGAAAGCAGGCCAGGACCATCCAAGTCTCGGTCCCCCAAAGTCATACAGACAGGGCATCACAGTCAGCAAGCTGCCTCAACCTGCGCTGTGGATGTCTGGGGAGCACCAAGATGTAGCGGCAGGGTTAGGACAGTTAAGGAGAATATGTTGCACAGCCTGAGCACAGGTATTAATCACTTGTACATAATGTTCACTATTGTCAATAAACTCCCAAGGATGTCTCCCTGCCTATGACTGCTGGCTCTGATAAGCAGTGTTCATATCACTGAGATGTGAAACCTTTCTGCGCAAGATAACATAGGTGTCTCAGTCCAGGGCCTCTTCCCTATGCTCTGTGTGGTCTTCAGACCACAGTGATGGTCTAGCCTCACACTCCATGGATGCCTGCACTTCAGCGGTGCTTGTCATTGCTGCCAGAATGTAGTGGGCAGGCGCCACAGAGTTCTCTCATACTCTCTGTGTGCTCTCAGCAGCTTGATGGTGGGGCTGGCCCCCATCACACTAGCATCTGCGACCAGTGATGCTGGGCACCAGCTCCTGAAGGGCTGAGGTGCTGAAGGTGGACACAGCATCAGATGCATCTAAAGTTTCATGGCTGCAACTCTGAGATGGCCCTGATCATGAAGTGCCGGCGACCTTCCCTTGGTCCGACAGGAGTCAGACATTTTCGGAGGCTATATGAAGACCTATGGAGTATTTTCACTGCATGTTGCCATCATCCTCCTGCGATCGAGTGACTATTAGGGCCTCCGCTGCATCTCCATGACAGGAGCATTCTCACAGAGGGTATTGGTGCTGAGATAAGCCAGACTGGAGTCAAACGTTCAAAACTGTGATGTGAGAATCTATGGGGACACCTCACTGCATGTCATCATCATCCTTCACAAATCTGGCAGCTGTGAGGGCCTCCCGAGTGCGCCTGCCTCATCTAGCCAGTGAGAGAGCCTCATTCCCATCACCATCACCACTGAGGACCCCCTCACCCTCATCCCCATCAGCATCCTCCTCATTGGAGGAGACGTGCAGCTCCTCCATATCCTCCTCAGCCATCAACTCTCCCCGTTGCAGCACCATTGTAAAGGGCACAGCAGATGATGACGATGCATGATACCCTCTTCCGACAGTATTGCAGGACTCTACCAAACTGGTCCAGGCACTGGAACCGTATCTTCAGCATCCCGATGGTCTGCTCCACCAAGTTGTGAGCTGCAGCATGGAGGCTCATTATAGCGTTGCTCTGCTGCAGTCTGAGGCCGCTGCATGGGTGTCATCAGCCGCGGGCTCTGTGGGTAGCCTTGTCCCCAAGGAGCCATCCCTGCAGCTTCTGTGGACCCTGGAAGACTGCAGGGATCTGCAAGCAACTCAGGATGTAGATGTCGTGCACACTCCCTGGAAACTGTGCACATACCTGCAGGATGTGTTTCTGATGGTTGCATACCAGTTACACGTCCAGTGAGTAGAAGCTCATGCGGTTGATGAGGTCCACTGAGTGTAGCGATGGAGACCTGAGGGCCACATGAGTGCAGTCAATCACACACTGCACCTGTGGGAATCCCGAGATCAGGGTGAATCCAATGGCCCTCGCATCCTGATTGTCCCAGTCCCGGGCAAAATGCACAAAGTTGTTGCCATGGAGAATATGGCATCCGTGGCCTCATGGATGCATTTGTGGGTGGTGGATTGTGAAATCCCACAGAGGTCACCTGTGGAGCCCTGAAAGGAGCCATTGGCATAGAAATTGAGCACTGCAGTCACTTTTACTGCCACTGAAAATGGATGCCCTCCTTGTCCCCTTGATGCCAAGTCCTACAGTAAGTGGCAGACGTGAACCACCGGATCCCTAGACATGCGCAGTCATCGGTGACACTGGTTCTGAGTCATCTGCAGGAATGGGAGGCGGCGTCTATAGACCCTGGGTGTTGCCAGGCACTGACCAGCCACAGCTCCCTGTCGCTTCTGGGCAGCGTGTTCAGGAGCTTCTGCGGCCCTTCTTCATGAGGTTTCTGTTCCTGCCTTTGTGTGGCCAGGTGCCTTAGTCGCTCCCTCTTCCGTCTTCTACAGTCTCTGTGAGCCATCAGCCACAGAGCTAGGTCACCAGGATCCATGACCCGGACATGGTCTTCCTGCAGCATGAAAGAGAGAGACATAGTTATCGTGGCTGTACTTAGCACCTTTCCTGACCCTGTGTGACCGTCCCTTAATGCTTCCCGGAGAGTGCTGGCCACCCCTCAAATGGCCAGAGGTGAGTGCGCTGCATGGCTGCCCTGTCAACCTGCAACATGGGGGACACTGGTCCTAACCAGGCTGCTGAGAATGCAAGGGGCTGTGAGCACCTCCAGCAGTGACTGGTACATGGCCAGCGTTGATGAGGAGATTATACAGCATAAGCAGTCCAACTGCACTGCCGTCCAATAAAGTGGTGGTGGTCTAGACGTCTGTGCCAGGGGTGTGGGAGGGGCGGGGGCTGGGTGGTAAGGTATGGAGCACTTGGTGGCCATTTGGTGCCTCCACAACGCTTGTAGGGGCAGGCAGGCTAGGGGCCTGACCCCAATCATATCACTGTTTTAGTTGCAGAGGCATGGTCAGTTTATATAGGTGTCCCGAATGCATGACAATTTCCCTCGTTTACCCTGCCCCCCATCTTGATTGCCTGTGCGTGGGGTGCAGCGCCAGGGCTGCACTTGACCACCCCCCACCACTACCACCAGCAGTTGCCTCCGAGGCTGGCCAGCACTTGTCCCCAGACACCCCCCACCCTTCAGCAGTCGCCTATGGACCCAGGCATCAGTTTCCCCTGCCCGCCGGCGCCCCTGAGGCCTGTAAACAACGGGCGAGCTGTGGAGAACGCTGCTGCTCACTCAACTCAGTTCCCCCAAAGTGAAGGCCGCCAAGTTCACGTCACCTGCGCGCTGTTGTGAAACACGTTGGCGTGTTTTCCTGCCAACGTGGATGGACAATACGGTGGGGTTCCAAGAGCCTGGCGTGATGGCCTTTTAATTATATGCCTATGTGTTACAATTAGCTCCCCGCCGACCGATGGTGGGAAACGCGGCCCGCTGTTGGCAGGTTGAGCGAACAATTGCAATCTGTCTTCACACCGTCGTGAAGCGAGTCCGGCCATATTTTCTGCGCATGCCACCTATCAAGCCTGCCACCAGCGGGCTCGGAAAATTCCGCCCAAAGTCTCACAGGACTTGCCAGTGTAAGGCTGGGCCTGGAACATCTGGATTCTGGCCAATTTTGTGATCTCTCTCACTGTAGACTTCCAACAAAGTAATGGCAGAACTCTACCAGAATGGTTATGATTTTGGGGGGGCATGCTTTGCTTTTATAAGAATCACTAGTTAGCTCTATTCAACTTTATACAGATCAATACATCGAGAAATGTTAGCAAAGTTGCTGCACGTGGGATATTGGAAGTGAAATTAACCATGTTATGACACTCATATTGTACAAGCCATGATAGGAAAGTGAAGATAGTGCAGGAAACAATTTTTGTGGACAAAATTATTTTGTCTTGACTCACCCAAAGCAGCCACTATTGAACGCTTAGCTCTGTGTAATCCTACAGAAAAGTCCTGTATCTGATCTTATGATGAAGCAGCTGAAGGTAGCTGTGCCTGCCTTGCTGCTCTAAGGAACTCCTGCAGCAATGTCCTGGGCTGAGATAATTGGTCTCCAACATCCACAGCCTTTGTGCTGGAAGTGATTGCAGCCATTAGAACATTCCCCCCTGCTCCTCCCCATTGGCTTCAATATCATTAGGGTTCTCCTTATCGAAACCATTAACCCTTCAACTTCATGTGGAAATGGTCCCAGTCCTTCCTCATAATTATAATTTTTCTTCCCTCACATCATTTTCGCGAAAGGTAACCATGGTGAAGGAGTCCTAAAAACCCATCAAGCCATTGTTCCAAGCTCATGCCAATCTCATCAAACATTTCCTAAAATAAAGCAGAAGCCCCCAGCATCGTCCACTCCTTCTGCCAATTGCTATTGCAGTTGTGACAGTGCCCCTAAAGCATGTTTCACTTTGTGATCAACTTGTATTTGAAAATAAAGCACAAATTACAAAGACACAGCGGGTAAATGTTTTAGCTTGGCAGGTGGGCGGGTGCCTGACCCCTGTTGAGCGTGAAATGAAGCGGATTGACGTTGCCGAGCGTGCCGACCTCAATCCACGGTCGCGCGATAGTTCGGTCGGCAGTCGCGTGCCGGAGTCGGCATCGTGCCCGCTGGCAATTACAAGGCCCGTTAAGGCCCTTAAAGAATGAATTAAGTTAATTTTTTTCACCGCCCGTCTAACCTTACGGTGGGCAGGCAGCTGAAAAGGCCAAGCTGCCTTTGCATTTTTTTTTTTGGAAACCCCATCCAGTGGGGGCGGGATGAGGCTTCCAAAAGCAAATAAAAATAAAATGTAGGTTTTAAAATTGAATCAATAACATGTCTCTGCTCATGTGACTCTGTCACATGAGGAGAAATGTTCCATTTCATTCTTTTATACATATATATATATCTTCATCTCACTGAGGCAGCTCCGTGCTTCAGGGAGTTTGTGAAGCGTGCACTCACGTGCATGCACAATGTTCATGCTCGTCCCATTTGCCCTCGTACACCACCACTCCCCCCCCCACCCCACTCCCCCTGCAACCCCGCACCCCACACAGGCATCACTGAGCACTGCCGCTCGTGTTTCACGCTGGGTGGGCCTTAATTGCAGTCTGGCCCCGATAGCAGGCTTCCCCACCAGCCCCCACCCAACATATGCTAAATTCTGCCCCTTAGTTCTGGGCGGGGTTTTATGGTCCTGCCGAAGTCAGTGGGCGGAATATTTGGTCCCGAGGGCGGGTGCGCGCCCAGCCTGAACAGGAGTGAAATAGTGCCCGATGGCATCGCCAAGCGTCCCAACGTCATTGCGCACTATCGCGATCTTTCAGTTGGTGGGCACGTGCGAGAGGAGGCGGCGCCCCCCCCCCCCCCCCCCCCCGCTACCGATAATTATAAGACCTATTAAGACCCTTAAGTAATGAGTTGAGCTGCATTTTTCACTGCCCGCTCAACCACTCGGTTGGATGCTGAGATTGCAAGGGGCTGTGGGCGTCTCCGTCTCCGGCAGTGACTGCTACATGGCCAGTGCTGGCGAGGAGATTGTACAACCTGTGCAGTCCAACTGCTCCGCAGTCCAATAAAGTGGTGGCGGATGCGAAGTCAGTGCTGGGGGTGTGGTGGGGGGGGAGCAGGGGATGTAAAGTATGGAGCGCTTGGTGGCCCTTTGGTGCCTCCACATTGCATGTATGGCCAGGCGGGCTAGGAGCTTGACCCCAATCCTATCATCCTGGCTGCCCGATCTGTCTTAGTTGCAGAGGTGTGGTCAGTTTATACAGTGGACACTTCCCTCGCCCGCCCTGCCCCTCCGCCTCGATCGCCTGTGTGCGGGATGCAGCACCAGGGTAGCATTGACCCCACCCCCCCCCCCCGTAACAGCTCAGCAGTCACCTCCAAGGCTGGCCAACACTTGCCCCCGGACACCATCCCCCACCTCAGCAGTCACTTCCAGGGCCAGGCATGCGATGACCCCGCCCCTGCCCCCAGGGCCCCTGAGGCCTGTAAGTAATGGACGAGCTGGGGGGAGTGGGGGGGGGAGACGCTGCGGCTCACTCACCTCCGTTCCCCCAAAGTGAAGGCCGCCAAGTGCACGTTGCCTGCGTGCCGTTGTGAGACGGGTTGGCGCACTTTCCCGCCAACGTGGACAGACGATATGGCGGGGTTCCAAGAGCCTGGCCGGATGGCCTTTTAGTTTTATGCTAACGTATCACAATTAGCTCCCCGCCGACCAATGGCGGGAAAGGCGGCCTGCCATTGGAGGGTTGAGGGGACGATCGCGACCTGCCTTCACGCCATTGTGAAGCAGGTCGCGCCATATTTCCCACGCATGCCACCTATCATGCCCGCTGCCAGTGGGCTTGTAAAACTCTGCCCAGGATCATAATAGCTAACCGGAAAAATATCTTGGGGTGAATCGTCCCAGATTTGCACTAAGTGCGGTAACAAGCGGGACAAACAACGTTTTACCTGCCGGCCGCAATGGGCGGCTTCGCACGCCGTATCATCTCAAACCTGCTTTATTAATGATGCATTCCCAGGAAACACAACATTTCGATTGCAAGTGGCTTCTCATGCGCCCACCGTGCCATCACCTCACCACTTCATCATGCCGGGCGCCATATTTAAAGTGCAGCCGTGTGCACACCAATCAGTGCTTCCAGCCCAGGACTGCTGCACAGAAGAAATGGCCCCGAAAGCAAGATGACGGCAGCACCCAGGTTTAATGACGTGTCCCTTGAGTGCCTTTCGGATGCCATGGAGGCCCACCGTGATGTCCTCTATCCCCGCTCTGGCCGCAGGATGGGCAGCAACATCACCAATCCGGCGTGGCAGACAATGGCAATGATGGTCAGTATCAATGATGCACAGAAGAGGTTGGCCATCCAATGCAGATAGAAGATGAACGATCTCATCCCTTCCACCAGGGTAAGGGAGCCACCTCATCACTCTAAATACAAACACTCAAGCCCATTACATACTCAATGGCATCTCACTCACTGCTAGCTCAAGTGACACCACGACTTAGTCTCTCACTCACACCCTCACATCTCCATCTGGCCTGATCTCCTCTGGACACATCCTCCTCAGCCCTCACCATCTTAAGGCCACTTGCACAAATCAACTTGTGCCCCCACGGAAAGCCTTGGGATACTTCCTTCCCCAGTACAACACTCGCCCTTCAGCCTCTTCCCTTGCCTTAAGACACTTCTCCCCCTTCCCCAAGCAAGCCCTCACCCTGCAGCCATTAAGAAACCACTTGACCTTATGGCTGGTCTGGTAGGTAGAGATCAGCCCCAGAGCCCTGCTAAAAGTGATGTGGTGCTGTCTGCAAAGCCTGGTGCTGATGACTGCTGGAAGCAAGGTAGTCAAACGACCTCGAAGTCCTGAGTGAAGCGCAGCTCACCAGGTGCACATCGCTTATGTACGGTTGTGAGACATGTCGATATACTATCATGCTGACATGCTCGGACGATGGTGGGGGTGTGGGGGGGGGGGGGGTGATTCCAGCGAGCTAGGCCTATAGTGATCTGCAGATGTATTTCAGTGAGGTTTCCGATGTCTGGCAGGAAATTAACGGGTAGAGCAGATGATTGAAAACTGGTTTCATGGCATTGTGAAACCAATCTTTGGCCTTCCCGCCCTATTATCTGCTCATGCTGCCAAATACGCCCAATGCCAGTGGGCACAGAAAATTCCACCCTTGATTCTCAAATTGGAGGTAATTTCGACTTTGGGCAATACTGAATCAGCCGCCTGTTATACTTTTCTTCCGACTTCCAATTCTAGTTGAGTCAACAGAAGTTAAAATCAGGAGAGATGTATCGTAGACAGCAAACCAGATGTCAGATGTTTTACGCTATTGTCCAAAGAAAATTTTAATCCCTATGGGTCACCAGTACTGCTTACAAGGAAAAATCCAACATTTTTGTTTGTAATTGAACAGAATACCAATACCGAATATGGAAACAGATGGAAAAATGGAAACACTAGGTGAGAAACCAACTTAGAGGAAGTTGCCGATTATTGCCAGTGGAGGAATTACACATGAAAGGCAAGCAATGTATAAAGATAGAAGCAACTCTGTGGTGCATGTGCTTAATGAAATGAGTGAACTAATCAGTTCAAAGCCACAATTATCACACTTTGACAAGCAGAAAATGGGTCTACTGATTTGAACGTGAAATCCTAAATTGTCATCAAGATATACTGCTCAGGAACATCATCGCTCTAACTCAGAAACCACCCACTAGTTCCTTTTGCAATAAAACAAAGATGGAGGGAATGATGATCAGGAGACCAGTAATACTTGGCTCAGACAGATCCTTTGTTTATTTCACGTAACAGAAAACAGGCTTGAAGGGATTTCAGCAGCTGAGACAGTGCTGTCTCCCACTGTTAGACACTGATAGCATGTTCGGAAAATGTTTCATTATGTGTTAAAAAGAAACAAATATGAAACAGTCCTTGAATGAGAAAACATCCAAGACAACAGAATTAAAACGTATTTTTTGACTTTGTTTTTTCTGTTACATCTACTTCCTTCGAAGGATAAGATCCAAAGATAAGTACAAGTAAGCATTACAAATGCTGATCTATAAAACAAGAAAGTCAGGCTATACTAAGAAATATAAACTGTAATGTTACAAATTTATGCTCTCCCATTTGTTTGCGCTTTTGTTAGGCAAGCGTATCAAGAGCTACAGAACCAAGATGGTGAATGGACGTAAGGTACCAATCCGCCATGATTTAATTGAATAACAGAACGGGTTCAAGGGGCTGAATGACCAGCTCCTGTTCCTAAATTCCTTCCTATGTTCCATGATTTTCCATCTATTAAAATTAATGCATGGAAATTTGTGCTGAATGTGCATCTGGAATTATTAATATGTGCTGCCAGCAGAGAGTAGTGGTAAGGTAGTTGGGGAGCCAGGTTTCAGAGGCTGGGGGGTCAGGGTTAAAGAGGGAATATGACCAGGACCAGGGAGAGAAGTCAAGGACCCTGGTGCTTCTCCTGTTTCCAGGCCCCTTATTTTCACACCCCTAACCCCAAAATTTTAATCTTCCCCCACAACCATGTATGATATTTTTTCCCCTTTCATAATTCCCCAATCAATTTATCACACAATCACACAGAAATGCCTGGCAACTGGTTACATATATCACCCAATATATATATGCAGCAAGGCTCATTAATATTAATAGCAGCAACAATATAATGCTGTATTAGTTTGTGTACACCCTATAGGTGATCCCACCATGACTATTAAACAAAACAGAGAGTACAAATTTTACTTTAACAGCATTGTGCAATATTATTAATTTGACAGGAAAATATCCTATTAGTTATTTATAACACTGTACAGACAATAATATTGATTTTGGTGGCTGCCTTTGCCCTCATTAACATTGCACCATATGAACACAGTGACAGTCAATTCATATTTGGGGGAAAGATTAAATATATATTGGAATTATTGAACAACTTAGGTCTTCACTGTCAGTGAGAAGTGTTGGAGCCCTCAAGTGTCTCTGTGTGACACAACTTTTAAGAGGCCAGAGGACAAAGGCTGAATGGTTCACAATTGAATATGTCTGAAGACTGCTGATTGCTGCTTCTCACTACAATATATTTTCAATACAATGCAACACAACATTTCTCACGATATTTCAATGCCTCAAAAAACTCAAAGGCACCAAGTTAGCGTGGGATAGTAGGTAAGTAGACAAAATAACAAGATTGAAGCCATGGGAAAGATTCTTGAGAATCATGTGCAGGATAAAACAGGTTACTGATTTACTATGAGTCCATTATGTCCTGCTGTCCTGGCAATTTTGTGCCACAAAGCCTGTTCACAGTAAACTTTCATTAGCAACAAAATAAACAGAACTCCAGACATGATTCCACATTCCGTTTGCAAGATAATTATGGATGATAAAGGCTATCTATCCCAGCTGAACATATCCAGAATGACATACAAATATATGTGTTAGGAGCAGGAGCTTGCTCTGCTATTTGATTAAATTGCCTACATTATAACAATGACTACAATTCAAAAGTACTTAACTCACAGTAAAACAATTTGGGATGTTATGAAAGGTGCTGTATAAACGCAGGTTTTGTCTTTCCTTCATTACATCTATATGCAGTAGGCAGTGTAACTGTAGCAGTGGTGAAATTGGAGGCCCAATGCTGATTTTGGAAGGATAATTAATCACAGAGTAATCAACTGATGTTAGGAAAATGACTACAAAGAAATCATTACATTTACGACACAATTCAACTCTTTAGTTAATGTAATCTTTCTATTCTGACTTCTCTGGCGCATACACACTATTGTACAAATATATTGTACAATTGTGTTGTACAGTTTGAATTTACAGCTTGTCCACAGGTTGCATATGATGTTGCATTACATTTGTACTAAATAAATGTGCAAATAGTATTTAAAAACAACTAATTGTTGTTTGAAGGTGTGAGAGAAACAGACAAATTAAGTGGAAAAATGTAATTAATAAATGAGAAACTCCAAGAGCAAAAAATAGTGTGACAGCAAAATTCCAAGGGAAATCATTTCTAGAAGCACTGAAGTCATAGGATTGTGTTTCTATAAAGGCGCTTTATGGTAAAAGACCATTATGCTGTTTCTCTCGGATTTTAATGGATTTTCTTTGGTACAGTTACAACGTGTGATCGAGAATGATTGGTAAATTCCCAGAAAAAATTTAGTCCCACAGTGTGACCATCTTCTGCTAGATTTTAAACATGATGGTGGGCAACTCAATGATGGAGTAGAGATTTGTAAAACCTTCCTTTAAGCAATTTCTCAGTAACAAGATTTCATTCCCTGACATTGCAAGAGTAATGAAATGGATGATGGGTGGCATCTTCTGTGCCCGCTGGTGTCGGGCATGTTCAGTGGCATTAGCAGACGATATGGTGAGAAAGCTAAAAATTGGTTTCATGACATCGTGAAACCAGTTTGCGATCGTCTGTGCAGACCGTCGATGGTGGCCAACGTTTACTGCCATCGGATATCAGGAACCTCATTGTCATACATCTGCATATCATTATAAGGCAATCCTGCCGAAATCATCTCCACCCCTTGCTGGATTGTCTGTGCTGACGTGTTTCACAACAACATGTAAGGCACGCACTTGGTGGGCTACACTTGGAGTGGAACTCAGAGGTGTAGCATTGAGCAGCAATTGCAAGGGTTGCCTGTTGGACTTCAAAGTTGAGGCGACTTGGGTTGGGTGGGTGGGGGGGGGGGGGCGGGGTTGGGGGGGTCATACGAACATTCAAACAAGGAGCGTGAGCAGGCCATTCAGCCCCTACAGCCTGCTCTGCCACTTAATAAGATCATGGCTGATCAGATAGTAACCTCAAATCTGCATCCCGCCTAACCCTGATAACCTATCACCCCCCTTACTTTTCAAGAATCTATCCACCTCTGCCTTGAAATTATTTGAAGACTCTGCTTCCACCACCTTTTCAGGAAGAGAGTTTTAAAGACTCACAACCCTCTGAGAGAGAAAAAAAAAAATCACCTCGTCCGTTTTAAATGGGCGACCCTTATTTCTAAACAGTGACCCCTGGTTCTAGATTCTTCCACAAGAGGAAACATTCTCACCACATTGACCTGGTCAAGACCCCTCAGGATCTTATATGTTTCAATCAAATTGTCTCTTACTTTTCTAAACTCCAGCAGATACAAGCCTAGTCTGTCCAAACTTTCCTCATAAGACAACCTGCCCATTCCTGGTAAACCTTCTCTGAACTTCTTCCAATGCATTTACATCTTCCTTAAATATGGTGACCAACACTGTACACAGTACTGCAGACCTGGTCTCACTAGTGCTCTGTATATCTGAAGCATAACTTCCATGCTTTTGTGTTCAATTCCCCTCGCAATAAATGGTAACATTCTATTAGCTTTCCTAAATTCTCGCTGTACCTGCATACTAGCCTTTTGTGATTCATGCGCTAAGACAATCAGATCCCTCTGCATCTCATAGCTCTGCAATCTCTCACCATTTAGATATTAAGTTTCTCTTTTATTCTTCCTGCCAAAATAGACAAGTTAACATTTTTCCACATTATACTCCATTTGCCAGATCTTTACCCACTCACTTAACCAGCCTGTATATTTTTATAGTCCTCTTATGCCCTCTTTACAACTTACTTTCCTACCTATCTTCCTGTCTTAGCAAATCTGGCAACAATCCCATCCATCCCTTCATCCAAGTCATGTATATAAATTGTAAACATTTGAAGTCTCAGCACTGATCCCTGTGGCACACCACTCGTTACATCCTGCTAACCTGGAAAAGACCCATTTATGCCTGTTGTATACTTCCTGTTAGCCAGCCAATCTTTAATCCATGCCAATATGTTACCAGCTACACCATGAGGTTTTATTTTCTGCAATAACCTTTGATGTGGCGCTTTATCAAAGGCCTTCTGGAAATCTAAGTACAATACAGCCACCGGTTCCCTTTTATCCACAGCACATGTTACTTCCTCAAAGAACTCCAATAAGTTGGTTAAACATGATTTCCCTTTCACAAAATCATGTTGACTCTGCCTGATTACCTTGAACTTAACCAAGTGCCCTGCTACAGCTTCTTTAATAATAGCTTCTAACGTTTTCCCTATGACAGATGTTAAGCCAGCTGGCCTATATTTTCCCATTTTCTAACTCCTTCACTTTTTGAATAATGGAGTTACATATGCTATCTTCAAATCTAATGGGACGCTCCCTGAATCTAGGGAGTTTCGGAAAATTAAACCAATGCATCAACTATCTTACTAGCCACTTCCTTTAAGACCCTAGGATAAAGTCCATCGGGACCTGAGCACTTGTAAACCTGCAGCTCCAGCAATTTACTCAGTACCACTTCTCTGGTGATTGTAATTTTCCTGAGTTCCTCCCACCCTTCCATTTCCGGATATACAGCTGCCTCTCGGACTTTACTTGTATCCTCTACAGTGAAGAATGATGCAAAATGCCTGTTCCATTCATTTGCCATTTCACTGTTTTCCATTATTAATTCTCTAGAATCACTTTCTACAGGGCAAGGGCTGCCCTGCGGTTCAGGCGCATTGGGAGGGTAACAAGGGACAAGGGATGCCCTGCATTGAGGGACATTGTGGGGAGGGGGCGTGGGGGGGAGGTGGGGGGGGGGGGCGTGGTGGCGGCAAGGGCTGTCCTGTGGTTGAGGCAATCTTGGGGGGGAGAGTGGGGGCAAGGGCTGCCCTGCAGTTGAGGTGCATTGGAGCAGAGGGGGCAAGGCTTCCCTGCAGTTGAGGTGCATTGGAGCAGAGGGGGCAAGGCTTCCCTGCAGTTGAGATGCATTGGAGCAGAGGGGGCAAGGCTTCCCTGGAGTTGAGGGTAGTGCACAAGCACATGTGGGGATGGGAGGGAGTGAGGCGGCAGCCACACATTAGGGAATTGCATAAAGTGACCATTCCCCTGCAGCTGAGATGGTTCAGATGCAGCCACATTGACGTGCTGGAGTCATGTCTCTAGCTTATCTGCCAACTCAGGCAACACAGAGGCATGAAAGTGCCACAAAGTGCTCCAGAGCTTTTCACCCCCCAGGCACAGACAGTAAACTAATGAGCATTTTAGTGGGCTGCAGAACAGTTGGACCACTGGGCACATTGTACAATCTCCTTGCTAAAGCTGGCTATGGAGCAGCCACCCATGGAACTATTTCCTGATGGGACATTCCAGACAAGAGGCATAATCTTAAAATTGGATCATAACCTTAAAACAAAACCTGAAAACAAGGCACTCACGGCCCCTTGCATTGTCAAGGATTGGACCAGTCTCTCCCAGGGGTTCAAGCTAACAGGGCAGCCTTGCAGCTCGGGTTAGGAAAATTCCTGCACCTGAGCTGAGAGCACAGCATGCAGTCCCGTGGGCGAAGCTGCCGCCAAATGGTCAAGTGGAATGGGGTGGAGGTGGGTATGCTTTCTTGCGGCTATGCAGCGCACTAAATTCTGGCCATCCAGCTGGTGGCCAGCGCTCTCTGGGATGCGTTAAGGGGCCTTCAGACTTAACCAAGAGAAGTTCTTAGAACACCCAAGCTAACCCATGTATCTCTCTCTTTCATCTTGCAAGAGCAGTGCATCAGGAGCATGGAGCCTGGTGAACTACCTGTAAGCCTCATGGCATACACAGAGTGAAGATGACAGAGAAAAGAGCAATGGAGGTGCCTGGCTGTGCAGAGGGAGAAGCAGCACCCTCATGAAGAAGGGGTGGCTCCCACACACGCTGCCAAAGAGCCAGAGCAAGCAGTCACTGGTCGGCACCTAGCTAGACCCAGGGTCAATAGATGCCACCTTTCATTACTGCAGATGACCGAGAAACCAGTGTCACCAAAGACTGTGCGTGTCCAGGGAACTGGTTGATCACATATTCCGGCTACTGCAGGATTTGGCGCCAGGAGACATGGAGGGCATCCGCTGCCAGTGGCCATGAAAATGACCATGGTGCTCAAATTTTACGCCCGTGACTTCTTTCAGGGCTCCACAGGTGGCCTCTGTGAGATTTCAGAAGCCTCCGCCCACAATTGCATCCATGAGGTCACGGATGCCATCTCGCGAGGGCGCACAACTTTGTGTATTTCACCAGGGACCAGGAGATCCAGGACGCAAGAGCGATTGGCTTTGACCAGATCTCGGGTTTCTCACAGGTGCAGGCTGCGATCGACTGCACTCCCATGGCACTCAGATCGCCATTAGAACAAGCGGTCAACTATGTCAACCGCAAGGGCTTCCATTCACTGAATGTTCAGCTGGTGTGCGACCACCACTATTGCATCCTACAGGCCTCATGGTTTCCAGGGAGTATCCATGACTCTTACATTCTCAGTCAGTCACAGATCCCTGACATCTTCCAGGGTCCACAGAGGATACAGAGATGGCTCCTCAGAGACAAAGTCTATCCGTAGATGATGTAGCTGATGACACCCATGCAGTGGCCTCAGACCACAGCAGAGAGAAAGTATGACGTGGCTCATGCTGCAACTCGCAACTGGGTGGGGCAAACCTTCGGGATGCAGAAAATGAGGTTCCGGTGCCTGGATTGGGCTGGTGGTGCCCTGCAATATAGCCCAGAGAGGGTGTCACGCATTGTTGTCGCCTGCTACACCCTTCACAACCTGGCGCTACAATAGGGAGAGGAGCTGGCTGAGGAGGAGCTGGAGGTCTCCTCTGATGAGGAGTGCTTTGGCGGCAATGAGGGTGTCCTCGAAGACAGCAGTGACAATGACAAGGCCCTCAAACTGTCCAGACAAGGCACGCACGCTCAGGAGGCCCTTATAGAAACTAGACTTGTGGAGAATAATGATGACATCAAATGAGGAGACACTATAGATTCTAACATTGCATTTGTGAACTTTTGACTCCAGTCTGGCTTATGGCAGCACATAACCTGTGTGATTATGCTCCTGTTGTGGAGATGTAGTGGAGGCCCCAAAAGTCACTCAGTTGCAGGAGGATGATAACAACATTCAGTGAAGACACTCCATACATCTTCACACTGCCTCTGAGAATGTCTTGACTATTGTTGGCTGAGGGCCGCTCGCTTGCGCTCTGTGATCAGGGTCACATCATGGAGATGCAGATGTGAAAATTTAAATCCATCTTATCCTTCATCAGCCTTCAGCACCTGACCCCCTCAGGAGCACAGCATCACTGGTCACCGATGCTGACGAGATGGGGGCCAGCCCCACCTTAAAGGTGCTGAGAGCACACAGAGAGAATGACGGAACTCGCTGATGCCTGCCCACAACATTCTGGTTGCAATGTCAAACACCATTGAGGCATCACTGATGTGTCCAGGGAGTGTGAGGCCAGACCATCACTTTGGTCTGAAGGCTGCACAGACACAGGGAAGAGGCCCTGGACTGAGACACCTGCCTTTATCTTATGCAAAAAGGGTTCACATCTGAGTGACACAAACACTGCTCTTCAGAACAAGGAGCCACAGGCAGGGAGATATTGTTGAGAGTTTACTTCCAATAGTGAACATTATTTACAAGCGATTAACACCTGTGCCCAGGCTTTGCAACTAATTCTTCGTGACTTTCCTAACCCTGCCATTGCACCTTGATGCTCCCTGGACATCCACAGCAGAGGTGGAGCCAACCTGCTGACTGCTGCGCCCTGTCTGTGATGACCTTGATGGGCGTCCTCTGGAGGGCAAAGACCTGGAGAGCGCTGGCCTGCTTTCGGAGTGCTGCTGTGTGGCATCGGCACCCTCCTCGACCTGTGGAGCTGGAGTGGCTGGGGTCACAGGAAGAGGGGATTCAGATGGGTTGGACACTCACGGAGACACCTGGGTGGATAGCCCCCGGGGTGTGCACCTACTGATCCTCCTCCCTATGGGTACCCGGGGGCCCCAGGCTGACGCCTTGAAAAGGGAAACTGGAGTGAAATCGAGCTGCCCCACACCCCTCGCGTACACTCGGTTAGAAGCCAACAATGATGTCATCGATGGAGTTCAGCTCGCCCAGGATTGCAGGAGCGCCGTCCTAGATGACAGTCTCCATGGTAGCCACCATCCTTTCAGTGCTTACCTCAGCGCATTGGCATGCCAGCGCTATCACTTCAGCCTGAAGACTGAAGGACTCCTCCACGTACCTTGAAATCTGAGGAGTGCAGCGGACCTTACTTCCTGGTGTGCCTAAGCTTGCCTTTGCAGCTCCAGCAACTGAGACACAACTGAGTCCAGAGGCTTGCTATCTGACTCAGACTCAACAAATTTCTGGCCTCCTGAAGTCCCTGCTGCCACCTGCTGTGAATCAGACACTGTGATGTTCTCACTAGATTATGATCTTAAGGCTATTCTAAAGCTAGGCCCCACCGAGGTATGTGTCTGCGCTGGAGAAGGGTGATGGGATTTCAAGGAGAGTACCTTCAAATTCCCCTTCAGAGGTTTCTTCAGGGCCTGATCGGAGGCCCTACGTCATGGACTCTGTCGGCTGTTTGGCAGATGTGCCTGCGAAAGCAAGGAGAGATAATTAGTGCCTGGCAGTGGCCTGTGAAACAGGACACATCACTCACAGCATGGTTGTCTGAAGGATGTTGCACTGCTGGACCCTCATTTGTAGAGCACCCCCAACCTCTCTGTCAGCACAGGAAGGGTCCAGATCCTTGCTGGCCAGCTGGATGGCTCTGTTTTCAAAGTCCTTGAGGACTTTGATTTCAGGCATTCATCCATGAGTCTGTAACCTCTCTCCCTCTTGTTGTGTACCAGCTTATCCTGCATGAATACAGATGGAGAGACTGTAAGCAGGATGTCTGCCAGGCCAGATGATAAGTATGCCTGACATGTGTGAGCGGTGAGTGGTCCCATGAACGGGATGAGGACAATGAAGGTGTGTGTGAGAGAGGGAATGGTGATATCCCTTGAACTGGCAGTGAGTGAGATCCCTGCGGATGGGTGATGGGGTTGAGAGTGTGTGAGTTGAGAGTGATGAGAAGAGTGACTTACCCTGGAGGAACGAAGGAGATCATTCGTCCTCTTGCGGCACTGGGTTGCTGTCCTCTTTTTCAGAGTGTTGGCGATGACCACCACTGCCACCACTTCCCAATCTGAATTACTGATGTTGCTGCCCATCCTGTGGCCTGTGCGGGGGTAGAGGTAGAGGACATCACTGCAAGCCTCTACTTTGTTCAGAAAGTGCTCAAGGGATGAGTCACTGAACCTGGGGGCTGCAGTCCTTTTGTCTTTCGGGGTCAAGTCTTCCATGCAACAGTCCTGAGCTGGAAGCACTGAGAGGTGTGCATGTGGTTGCACTTTAAATATGGCACCCAGTGTGATGAAGCGACGAAGGTGATGGTCTGGTGGGCAAATGAGAGCCTGCCCACCATCAAATCAAATTTTTCCTAGGAATACATAACTAATGCAGTGGGTTTGGGACGATATAGCAGGAGCAGCCACCATTGCAGGCGTCGGGAAAACGTCGTTCATCCTGCCCACTACCACACTTTGTGCGAATCTGGGATGATTCTGCCCAATATGTTCTGCATCCAACTGGTTCTAAAATTACAGGGATTTCACTTAGCATTTTTCAACTAAGAGCAGTCTCTCGACAGTTGCTGTGCTGCTGCTGACCTTCGGGTAGCTTAGTGGTTTTCTGGCAGGCTTTTCAAAAAAAAAGAATTACAACCACAAAGCTGTTGAAGTTGAGAAGCAGCAGCCTGATAGTTACGATTTTTTTTTTAAGATAGTCTTTCAGGTCTGAAGCTCTGGCTTCTCAATGTAGACAACTTGAGAACTCCATTTGTAACACCAAGCCCCTGGGCCCCAATTTTTGGCACAGTCTGCATACCCTTCTCCTAGGGCCTTTGTGGGGTGGGGTGCTTCTGTTGGGCACATGGGAGTCCAAAGGAGCCCCCCCCACCTCCACCAACCTCTTGCCTGACCCCAGGCCGTGCAATGAAAGCTGCCGGGGTACCCACCTGGCGCTGCGCTCCCCTCCCGTAGCTAATATAGCAACGGGGATGGAATGAGATACTTAAGTGGCCTTTAATTGGCCATTTAAGGGCCTTAACAGGCCAGAAGCAAGCAGGCCACCCAAAGCCTCTACCACCACCAGCACAACACAACCCGACTCCACCCCGCACCCTGGTAAGATGTGAGGCAGATCAGCGCAGGTGGATAGGTGGCTTGCAGCTCCTATACTGCATTTTACATGCCCTCCACCTTCAAAGCAGCAGGCAGGGGACTGTAAAATTTTGCCCTTGGTACCAAAACATAATAAGAGCTTCCTAGCACCAATTAGTCTTGCACCTGTAGCCATAATACTCAGACTTTTACACAAACCTAGCAGAAATGAGCAAATTCAGCAGTAACCACCTTTGCAGGGGTTTTCTCAACCTACCATCCAAATATCCAACTTTCAGAGGCAATATAAAAGATAACTTATGCAGTAAATAGTTTGGAAACAACAGAAAACATTGTCGAGATTTTTGTCAATAAATGTTAATAGACTTAGTCAAAATGAAATACAGTAGACATATATCTAAGCAGAGTACTGTGATTGATAGCATTGTAATTGACTTCAGGCAAGGGCATTTCTCTGTCAACAACTGAATAATCAGTTTAGTATTCCAGGGTAAAGCAAAATTCAACACAATACAAATTTATGGGAGAGAAATTTTAACTTCAGATATGCATGGATACTCTTCTGGCCTTTATGCTTTGATTCTTTACTTATAAGAATATAAGAAAACAAGAACTAGGAGCAAGAACAGGTTGTACAGCCACTCAAGCCTTCTACGCTGTAGAATAAGATCATGGCTGATCATCAACATCAACTCCTCTTTCCTGCCTGATCCACATATTGCCTGGTTCTCTTAGAATTCAAAAATCTATCAATCTCAGTCTAAATAAACTCAATGAATGAGCACCCACATCTCTCTTGAGTAGAAAATTCCAAAGATTAGATGGATGAATAATCAAGAAACATGCCTACTCCAGCAACAAAAGTACATTTTCGTTATATAGCACTTTATATAGCACTGTTCATATCCACAGGATAAGACAAAAGCCATTACTACTTCACAGTCAGAACAGACAGCAGTGTTTAATATCTTACCTAAAGGCACCACTTCTTAAAATGGAGCACTCCCTTAGTACTCGATTGGGCTGTCAGCCAAGATTTATTTTGTTTAATTATTTCTAGTGGGCCTTGAACTCATGGGCTTTTGATTTAGATGTGAGCGTTGTATGTTGTATATCTGTCCAGTAGGTCTCACAAACAGGTTCTGAGTCTTGTATGGTTGAACATTAAGGGCGGAATTTTCCATGCCGTTTGGGAGAGGGCGTGTTTGTCAGCGTGAGTGGACAATAAGGCGAGAAGGCCAAATATTGGGTTCACGACATTGTGAAACTAGTTTGCAATTGTCCGCTCTGCCCATCAATGGAGGGCCACATTTCCTGCTGTTGGGTGTCAGGAACTTCATTGTAATATATCTGCAAAACATTATAAACCCAGCTTACCAGAATCATCCCCCCACGCTGGATCATCCGAGCATGTTGGTGTGATTGAACGCCAATGTGTTTCACAACTGAACATAAACGACATACACCGGACAAGCTGCACTTCACTTGGGACTTTGAGGTTTGTTGCCTACCTTGCTTCGGGCAACACTCATGGTCATGAGTGGCAGAGTTCACAGGCAGCACCACATCATTCTTAGCCAGGGCTCTGGGTTGGTCTCTATCTACCATTCCAGCCATAAGGCAGGGGTGGAATTTCAACAGCTGCAGGACTAGTTCTTGCTTGGGGAATGGGGAGAAATGGTCTCAGGACAAGGGCTGTACTGGGGAAAAGGGGTATCCCAGGGTATGGGTGAGGGCACTAGTCGATCTTTGCAAGTGGCCTCAAGATGGTAAGGGCTGAGGAGGAAGTGTCCAGAGGAGATGAGACCAAATGGAGATGTTAGGGGGTGTGAGAGAGTGAGTAGTGATGTCCCTTGAGCTGGAAGTGAGTGAGATGCCAGTGAATGTGTGATGGGCTTTAGTGTGTGAGTTTAGAGTAATGAGACGGTTGCCTTACCCTGGCCGCACAGATGAGATCATTCATCCTCTTTCTGCATTGGACGGCCAGCCTCTTCTGTGCAGCATTGGCAATGATCACCACTGCCATTGCCTACAAAGCCAGAGTGGTGAGATTGCTGGACCTCCTTCGGCCAGAGCAAGGGTAAGTAAGAATGTCACAGTCCAAAATGTCCAAAAGGTGGTCCAAGAACGCATCACTTAATCGGGAGGCTGCAATATGTTTGCCTTTTGGCGCCATGCCTTCTGTGTAGCAGTCCTGGGCTGGAAGCACTGAGGGATGCGCATGTGGCTGCACTTTAAATATGGCAACTGGCATGAGGAAGCAGCGAAGTGATGGTGCGGTGGGCAAATGAGAGCCTGCCCATCATTGAAACAGCACGTTTCCCGCGAGTGCATGATTATTAACACGGAGTTGGGACAATACACCGTGAACAGCCACCATTGCGGCCAGCTGGTAAAGTGTTCTTTTTCCCACATACTACCATACTTATATTGTCCCAGGTTTGCACTGTGTTTATTGACAACATTAACTATATACATATATACAGGGTATAGCCCAAACTATGATCTAACTCCTTGCTTGTTTTTAAACAGGTCTCTGACTCTAGTCCACAACTGACTCTAGTCTGAGGTCATGTATTTATTTTACATCACACTGTGGGTGGTACTGTTTCCCAGTCCCACATTAAGTCTTGCTATGCTGAACACCCTTATATCACACCTCCCTTAAGTCTTTACCCAATGTATTTACATGACAAACATACTATCCCTTCTCTCTGCCTCAAGTATCTGACTTTATACATCAGATGGTCTGAAGTTTTGACAATTCTCCCATATCTCGTTCTGGTATCATTGAGAGAAGTGACAAGCTCTGTTGATCTGGGAAACATTTGTTGATTCAGAGTCTGTGTTTCCGGCCTTTAGTTGTCTTCTTCTGATTCACTTTTTCTGCTCCTTGGAGTTGAACTTCCCTTTGTCAACTCCCCACCTGCTCTGCTTGAGAACCATTGGCTTGTCCTGTTCTTTCCAAAGAGAGCGTTCACTCCGTTCATTCATGATACGTGCCCAGTTTTTCTTTTTCCATGTGGTCCACTGTGAACTTTGTGGGAGTTGAAGGTGTCTCTCCCTATTGTTTGGATGTTCCTTATCAGTAGTCTTACCTTGCAGTTTGGCTTTTATTGGGACACTATGATCTTCCATGTGTCTAGTTAGACCACATCTAGAATACTATGAACAGTTTTGGTCCTGTTATCTAGAGAAAGATATATTGACATTGGAGGCAGTCCAAAGAAGGTTCACTAGGTTGATCCTGGGTATGGAGGGACTTTGTTATGAAGAGAGGTTGAGTAGGTTGGGTCTATACTCATTGGAGTTTAGAAGAATGAGAGGCGGCTTTATTGAAGCATATAAGATTCTTAGGGGGCTTGACAGGATAGATGCTGAGAGGTTGTTTCCTCTTGTGGGAGACTCAAGGGCCAGAGGGCATAATCTCAGGAAAAGGGGTCACCCATTTAAGACAGAGGTGAGATGGAATTTCTTCTCTCAGAGGGTAGTGCATCTGTGGAATTCTTTAGCACAGAGGGCTGTAGAGGCTGTGTCGTTAAGTATCTTCAAGGCTGAGATAGACAGATTTTTAATCAGTAAGGGAATCAAGGGTTATGGGGAAAAGGCAGAAAAGTGGAGTTGAGGATTACTAGATCAGCCATGATCTCATTAAATGGCGGAGCATACTCAATGGGCAGAATGGCCTACTTCTGCTCCTACATCCTATGCTCTTATGGTCTCCGTGCCTCACTGAAGTGTGCTCTGGCGATTTGATGGTCACTAGTTCCTTGCTCCAGCATCATCTTATAGCTTAACATGTTGGCTGGAGGTTGCAGCATCTGTGCTGTGGTGTTTACATGTAGTTTGTCAGCAACCGTTGGAGCCTGGGCCTGGGGCTCATTCTTCTGTTGGTGGCCATTTTTCTCTGTGTCTTCCATTCAAAGTACAGTGGTAATTAGCTGAAAGTTTTGCTGGTCTGACCGAAGAGGAGCTTCTGCCGCCTGCAAAGAAATTGGACAAACTGGTTCTGTGAAGAGTGAAGACAATTCAGAGCTGAAGTCCCAGTGCAGAGTGTTGCTTTACTAATAGGCCCACTGGGAACTTGCAGTTCCATGTAGTTGACAACAGAGGTTGTCTTGACATCTGTTGCCTTTTTAAGTAGGTTCAGGTCAACACAGGCATCTCTGCTCAAGAAAAAAAAAGATTGATTTCAGATGATGTACATGACTTTGAATATCTGCTTGTTGCCATACCTTAGTGTTTCTGGCCTATGACCAGAAGTCAGATTCCTCCAGACCTGTAGAATGGCCTGCCTTAAACAGTAGACATTTCACCACATTTCTACTTCTCTTTAGTTCTGAAGAAGAGTCACATGGACTCGAAATGTTAACTCTGCCTTTCTCTCCACAGATGCTGTCGGACCTGCTGAGTTTTTTCCAGCAATTTTGTTTTTGTTTCAGATTTCCAGCATCCACAGTATTTTCCTTTTATCTTAGCGTTTAATTGACTGCCACTCCTCTTCCAGGAATGCCTATCTTGAAGAAGTACTGCTCTTCTCTCCGATAGGATTTCTGTTTGTCTCTTTCACCCTGTTCACTTTCATTGTTTTCCATTTTGCTCCTGGTATTTGACAAGGTGTTTACTCAAACTCGCTTTCACAGCCGTATTTCCTTCCTCAGTAACTGTCTCCGTCTCCAACTTACCCCACGTGGATTCCAACTGCAGTTCCATCCATCATGTTTCGAATCCACCCAGGATTACTGATATCTCCGGGATATACAACGCTCCTCAGACTGCTGTTCTCGCCACATCCTGAGATCCAAACTCAGTGCCATGTGCCACCATATGAACACACTCGACCTCTCCCTCCAGCAGCACCGACTCACCCTATCTCTAAACTGTCCTTGCCCCCAGTTTCATTTTATTCTTCGCCTCATCCGATGCCTTAACAAGAAACTTTGTCTCTTTCTTTCAGGTACGAAGGAACGTAAGCTCCAACAACTCATTGATACCAACGCCTGTCCAGGACCCTCCACCTCTTGCCGTCCCACTGATCATATCCCGTCTTCTAATCTCAGCCCCGGCCATGTATTTACCGTAGCCCCCGATCTTCCCCTGTCTGATGCTGAACGTTCAGTACTCAGCAAAGGACTCAGTTTCACACCGTTACGTCCTCACCTCGATGAATTTCGGGCACAGCACGATGCTGAAATCTTCTTCCATCGTGTTCGTCTCCATGGCCACTTCTTTGGGCAGGAGTCCTCCCCCCGTTCAACGGATCCTTTCACCCACCTCCAGTATTCTCCCTCCACCTGGACCCCTCCCTCTGGCCTCTTATCTGCTCTTGATCTTTTCACTGAGAACTGTCGGCATGAAAACGGCTGTCTCAATTTCTCTGCTCTTCTCACCCACTCTAACCTGTCTCCTTCTGAATTTGCCGCACTTCCTTCTCTCAGGTTCAACCCTGACTTTGTTATCAAACCCGCTGACGAGGGTGGTGCTGTTGTTGTCTGGCGCACTGACCTGTACCTCACAGAGGCTGAGCGTCAACTCGCAGACACTTCCTCCTACCTCCCCCTGGACCATGACCCTACCACTGAAAATCAAGCCATTGTTTACAGGGTTGTCACTGACCTTATCTCCCCTGGAGATCGTTCCTCCACAGTTTCCAACCTCATTGTCTGCCAACCTCGGACAATCCACTTCTACCCTTCCCCAAAATCCACAAACAGGACTGTCCCAGTAGACCAATTGTGTCAATCTGTTCTTGCCCCATGGAACTCATTTCTTCCTATCTTGACTCCATTCTCTCTCCCCTTGTCCAGTCTCTTCTCACCTATATGCACGATTTCTCTGATGCCCTATATCATATTAACAATTTCCAGTTTCCTGGCCCCAACCTCCTCTCCTTCGCCAAGGACTACACCTCCATCCTCTACACCTCCATCCCCCACCAGGATGGTCTGAGGGCTCTCTGCTTCTTCCTTGAACAGAGGCCCAAACAATCCCCATCCACCACCACTCTCCTCCATCTGGCTGAACTTGTTCTCTCACAGAACAATTTCTCCTTAAACTCATCTCACTTCCTCTAAATAAAAAGTGTGGCTATGGGTACTCGCATGGGCCCCAATTATGCCTGCCGCTTTATGGGGTATGTGAAACATTCTTTCTTCCAGTGCTACTCAGGCCCCCTCCCACAACTCTTTCTCCAGTACATCGATGAATGTTTTAGTGCCACTTCATGTTCTCGTCTGGATCTGGAAAATTTTATTAATTTTGCTTCCAGTTTCCACCCCTCCATCATTTTCACATGGTCCATCACTGACACTTCCCTTCCCTTCCTTGACCTCTCAGTCTCAATTTCAGGTGATAGACTGTCCACCAATATTCATTACAAGCCCACCAACTCCCACAGCTACCTCGACTACAACTCCTCACACCCTGCTTCCTTGTAGAACTCCATCCTATTCTCTCAGTTCTTTCGCTTCCATTGCATCTGTTCCAATGATGCCACTTTCTAAAACAGCCCTTCTGACATGTCTTCCTCCTTCTTTATCCGAGACTTCCCACCCACAGTGGTTGACTGGGCCCTCAACCATGTCTGACCCATCTCCTGCGCTTCTACCCTCGCCCTTCCTCCCCTTTTCAGAACCATGATAGGGTCCCCCTTGTCCTCACCTTTCACCCCACCAGCCTCTGCATTCAAAGGATCATCCTCCGCCATTTCTGCCAACTCCAGCATGATGCCACCACCAAGCACATCTTTCCTTCACACCCCCCTGTCGGCATTCCATAGGGACCGTTCCCTCTGGGACACCTTGATCCACTCCTCCATCACCCCCGACAACTCAACCCCCATCCACGGCACCTTCCCATGCTATCGCAAAAGATGCAACATCTGCCCCTTTACTTCCCCACTCCTCACCATCCAAGGGCCCAAACACTGCTTTCAAGTGAAGCAGCACTTCCCTCAATTTGGTCTACTGCATTCGCTGCTCCTAATACGGTCTCCTCTACATTGGAGTCACAAGACGCAGACTGGGTGACCGCTTTGCGGAACACCTTCAGTTTGTCCGTAAGCATGACCCAGACCTTCCTGATGCTTGCCATTTCAACAAACCACCCTGCTCTCATGCTCACGTGTCTGTCCTTGGCCTGCTACAAGTTCCAGTGAAGCTCAAGGCAAACTGGAGGAACAGCACCTCATCTTCCGATTAGGCACTTTACAGCCTTCCAGACTTAACACTGAGTTCAAAAACTTCAGATCATGAACTCTCTCCTCCATCCTCAACTCTTTTTGATCCCCTTTTTCCAATATTTACCTTTTAATTTATATATACTTTTTCCCACTTATTTATATTATTATTTTATTAATGTATTTCCATTCATTGTTTTATCTCCACCTTTTAGCTTATTTTGATCTTTCTTTCCACACCATCCCCTCCCCCCACTGCATCCCCACTAGTGCCATCTTGTTCATTCTGCTTTCTACTCTTACTGTCACCATTAGCACCTCCTTTAGCCAGTATCACCACCATCAACACCCCTTCGACCTTTTGTTTATGACATATTTTGCAATCTCTGCTTTGCCTCCCCCCATCACTGGCCTTCTATCCAGCTTCACCTGTCCGACCCTCCTTAAACAGTATATATTTCACCATTTTTCTACTTCTTTTTAGTCCTGAAGAAGAGTTGACAACTCAAAACGTTAACTCTGTCTTTCTCTCCTCAGATGCTGTCAGACCTGCTGAGTTTTTCCAGCAATTTTTGTTTTTATTTCAGATTTCCAGCATCCGCAGTATTTTGCTTTTATCTATAGAATGATCTGTCTGTTGTTCCTAGCCAGAGGTCTCTCAGCCATGGTTCCTGATCCAAGAGGACTGTTACACTGGCTGCCATGCTGAATTTGAAGTTGGTGAACTGACCGTTTACTGAGATGGTTTGCATTCCAAAAAGAGAATCCAGGATCGTTGACCACACCCAAGAAGCATGGTTGGGTCTCTAACTGGTGTGGTATCTCATTCGCATGGATTGTCTTGGGATCCTTCACCTGTCTAGGTGTCTTACCTTCGCGTGGATTTCCGATGTGTCCCAGGCAGTTGCAGTTGAAACACTGCCCTGAAATTACTGGGCGTTGCTCTTGCCCGTGAGGTTGTTTGGCTCCACAGTGCTGACATGGTCACCCACCCTCTTGTAGTTGGTTTGGGTATTGTCTTCCTGAGCCTGGAGTCTCTCCACTTCTATATTGCTTTACAAGTTGGACACTTGTGGTTGTTATGTCCCATGGCTTGCTTTCTCCCCATAAAATAGATTAGCGGTGTTTGCAGATTTCAGTTTGCCTAACTGCTTGGATGGCCTTTTCTTGAGTCAGATCTTCCTTGGCCTGTAGAATATATGAAAGGGCATCATTAAGCACTCCAACAAAAATTCTGCCCCTTACGAGTTCTAACTTAAGGACACTAGTCACTGCCTTCAGCCAATCTTTATAATTCATTTATAATAGAGTCAACTAGTTCCCCAGGTTGCTGGACATATATCCTGGATGTTGCTCTCTAAAGTTATGTTCCTCCTTAGATTAAAATATGTATCAAATGATTTTAGAACTTCATCAAATTTATCTGGAGAGTCGTTTATTTATTTTTTGACTCGCAATAATATCATCGGCTATTGGACCTGTTTAATAAAGTAGTATATTCACTTGTTCATCCTCTGTCTATTTATCTAACAGTGAAGCTATCATGTCTCTTATGAATCGTTTCCACCAAAGTCTCCAATTTTACGTTTGGTCCAGTCCTTGGATCAGCCCAAGTTGGTCTGGTAAATGTAGATTTGCTGTCCATGGTTGCTTTAAAGGTCAAGTTCTTCTTTTCTGCTTACAATTCTGCTGTGGAGCTTCCTTCAGGCAGCCTCCCTCTGTGTCTTCACTTTAGTTGCTTTCAATTAGATCAGAATGCTGTTGCATTAATTTTCCAGATTTTGAATATCTGCTCCAGCTTCTTTGAGGCTCTGGGTTCTTCCAATAGCTACCACCACATGCACGTCGGTGTGTGACTGAGTGGATGCCTGGGAGTTTGGTGGGTGGAGGAGTTTAAAGTGTTAATCTTGTGCTTGGAAAATCTAGCCTTGTCTGCGGTTAGCAGTAACTGTAAAGTGCTGTGTAAGTTTCTTCCAGCCTCAGGCAGGGTAAACACTTTCTACTGAGAGGAGCTGAGTAATTAATCAGCTAACTGCTTTAATCTGGTTTCTGTAGTTGCAGTTCAGTTGGTATAAACACAGGGGTCTTTAATTCAGCTTGCAAACGAGCGCAGCTTGTGACTGAGTAGACACCTGAGAGCTTGGTGAGCGGGAGATTTGGGGAAGCTCCTTTGCTTTTGCTTTTTCTAGCATTTTCATTGTGTAGGAATTGGTTCTTACTCTGCTGCAGGGAAATAAGCTAGCCGTTAGGTGAGTATCTGGTAAGTGGTTGAGGTCTATCCTAATCCTAATGTTTAAATAGTACAGGAATTGGTGGAAATGATAATAAAATATATAAAAGAAAGAAAAATAAATAAGTGAATGAGATAATTGAGTAGTTAATTAAAACATATTAAGGTGGCAGGACAGTTGATGTGTCACAGCAGCAGCAGGTGGAAGATCCTAGATGCCAGTGTGATCCAGGGAAATATGTTTGTGGTTAAGTGTTGTGTCTCAAGGAACTTTGATTCAGAGTCAGTTGGCTGGATGCCAAACTGCAGACAAAATGACACATCAAAGAGGGGGAAAGTTATCCAGATGCTTTGTACCAGGAGGCAGTCACACCCTCTAAGATAGGGTCTTCTGATTTGGTCAGTAATTACTTTGTAACTCTTTTGAGTACAAACATGTTTCCATCTGTTTTCAGATGAAGTTACATTGTTTCATAAGTTGCCATTGTGAGATTTGAATTCTTGATAATCTTTTAAATGAAAACCAAATCAACAAAATTGGGATAAATCAGGCACAGCCCCTAATTCAGGTCAGCTGTAAAACCAAGGACAAAGTTTAAAGGAACAAGATGTAACTCTTTCGAGTACAAACACGTTTCCATCTGTTTATACAGATGAGGTTAAATTGTTTTATAGTTTGCCATTGTGAGATTTGAACTCTTGATCTTGGGGTTACAAACCCAGTACCATAACCACTTGGCTATTTAGGCCAAGCAACAATTTTTTTTTTTCCATCTGTTTCAGATGAAGTTACATTTTTTCATAGTTTCCATTGTGAGATTTGAACTCGTGAGTTTTGGGGTTATAAACCCAGTACCATAACCACTTGGCTATTTAGGCCAAGCTAGTAATTACATTGTATAGCAATTACATTGTTAAAGACAATTACTATATAAACAGGTGATGAGCATTAGTTCTCCCATCAAAACAACATAAATAGATAGCTGGAACGCTCTGGCGTGGGAGATACTCGGAAGTCCGTTACACTGAAGAGCTGTCTTATGAATAATCCAATTTGTGGAAAAAGACATATCTTTGGACTTGTTCTTCCACAACAATCCCTTATTGTGAGTAACATGGTAGCAGATGAACTTAAGCTTTGGTGATTTATTGCTGTATGTGAAGATTTTTGTCTCAATCCTCTGGGAGAAAATCTGCTTACTGCTGCTGACAATTTAAGTTACAGAATGGCAGAAGCACGGTGCAAAATTGCAAGCTTTTACCATCCACCAATTTTTTTCTGAGTCTGAACCACACCAACAATGGAAGGCTGAAACTGAGATGTGGACCCGGATTACTTCCATACCCTGAAAGAAGCAAGGTACGGCTTTGGTGTTATCATTACCAGCCAAAAGTAAGATTAGGAGTAAAGTATTTTCAGAATGGAACGTAGATGTTTTGAATCAACACTCTTGTCTAGAAAATGTAAATCGTATCCTTATGAATCAGGTTAGATCCTCACAAAAAGAGGATCCTGCCTCTAAGAAAGAAACAGAACAATTGAGAAATTGTATTGGTTGTGCACTCAGACTAGACCTGATGTTAGTTATGATGTGTTGGAGCTGAGTACTATGATGAAATATGCTACAGTTGGGGAAGGTCTGACAGCAAATAAAACAGTAAAAAAAAATAAATTCAGAAAAATGCACACTCAAGTTTCCAGCCTTGGGTGGACCAGAAGATATGAGGTTGGTCATTCTTAGCAATGCTCTGCATGTTAATCTTCCAGATGGGTATTCTAGCACAGCAGGGTTTATCATATTCTTGGTAGTAAAGATTGGTAAATGTTGCCCACTGGCTTGGGAGGCCAAGAAAATAAAAAGAGAAGTGAAAAGTTCCTTAGCTGTTGAAATGTTGGCATTAGTAGAAGCGATAGATATGGGGGTTTACTTATCCTATATACTGATAGAAATATTATGTAGGGGGAAATGCGAGAAACATTTTCCCATTGGATGTTATGTTGACAACCAGTCTCTTTGGGATAAAGTTCATTCGACAAAGTGTCACTGAAAAAAGGCTAAGAATAAACCTAGCTAGCATAAAAGAAATGTTAGAGAGAAGAAAGATCTCTAATTTATAATGGGTTGACACTAGTCACCAACTAACAGACTGTTTTAAGAAAAGAAATGCGTGCTCCAAGAAATTACTAAATGTGCTGGAAGAGGGGCATCTTATGTTATAATAACCAAATGGAAAACCTTTACGCATTATTTTTTGCTTTATAATTGTTTACATATATATATATATTTGGTGAAGGAAATGTGGGATCTATAAATGTGCAAAAACTGACTTTATTTTCTTCCCTTTGTTTCAAAAAGAACATTATTTAATTTTTAAAAAGCTTTAATTTAAAAGGAAAAGAGGGGAATCTGTCAATGTATCAGTAATTACACTGCATAACAATTACATTGTCAAAGACAATTCCTGGTTAAAACAGGTGATGCACATTGTTTCTCCCATTAAAACAGTATGTATAGATACAGCTGGAACACTCTGGTGTGGGAGATACTAGGAAGACTGTTAAACTGAATAGCAGTCTTATGAATAAACCAACTTGTGGAAAAATACTAGCTTTGGGCTTGTTCTTCCATGGCAAGCCCTTACTGTAAGTAACAGTTTGGGATAGGAGATTGTGACTACAGGTGAGGCAGGTAAGGGGACCAAGGGCCAGGAGTGCAGGAGCTTCAACACTTGCAATTGTCTGGCAGGTTTGAGGTTCCCCAGCTTGTTTGGATGAGAGTGGAGACTGCTGGGTAGATGAGCTGACTGACCATAGTGCCATGGTACGCTCAAGTGGAGGGAGCAAAAAGGAATATAGTGATAGTAAAGGACAGTATAATGAGGGGGATTGACACTGTTCTCTGTGGCAAAGAGCAAGAATCCAGAAGGATATGTTGCCTGACTGATGCCAAGGTTTGAGACATATGCTCAGGGATGAAGAGGAACTTGCAGTGGGAGGGGAAGGATCCAGTTGTCATGGTATATGTTGGTGCTTGTGACGGAGACAGGACAAGGAAGGAGGTTCTGCATAGCCAGTATGAGAAACCAGGCACCAAATTAGGAAGCACAACCTCAAAAAGGTAATAATCTCCAGATTATTACCTGAACCATGTGCACATTGGGATAGGGAAAATAAGATTAGAGAAATAAATGTTTGGCTCAAAGATTACTGTGGTAGAATTGTGTTCTGGTTTGTGAGGCACTGGCGCCAGTACTGGAGAAAGTGAGGCCTGTACCATTGGGATGGTCTATACGTGCACCATGCTGAGACCAGTGTTCTAGCAAACCGCATAACCAGGGAAGGAGAAAGTGTTATCAATGAAATAGTGGTGTCAAGGGATCACATTTAGGTATATGTGGAAAATCAAAGAGTAGAGACAAGGCAAGAGAGAAAGATATTAATATGGGGAATGATAAATAGATCATGACAGGAAGGGGTAGAGAGTACAATTCTAAGAGTTAGTCAGAAGACAAGTATAGAGGTTAAGAAAATAATAAAAGGACAAAATTAAAGGCTCTATATCTGACTGCACACAGCATTCAAAACAAAGCAGATGAACTGATAGCACAAATTGAAATCAATGAGTATAATCTGATAGCCATTACAGAGACATGGCTGCAGGATGATATCGACTGGATTATTAAAGGGTACATAACATTCATGGAGTATGGAAGGTAAGAAAAGGTGGATGGATGGTTCAGTTAATTAATGATGGTGAGAGCGATGACCTAAGTTCAGGGAACCGAGATGTAGAAGTGGTTTGGGTAGAGATGAGAGATGATAAATGCAAGAAATCACTTTGGGAATGGGTCTACAAATCTCCTAACAGCAACCACGTGGTATGACGGAGTATAAAATAAAGGAAGAAATAATGGGAGTCTGTTCGAATGGTATGGCAATAATCATGGGGGATTTTAATCTATATATAGACTGTAACAATCAGATGGGCAACGGTAGCATAATTGAATGTTATTGGGATAGTTTCTTAGAACAGCACATTCAGAAGCCAACCAGAAAGCAGGCCATACTAGACCTGGTATTGTGCAATGAGATATGATTAATTAATGACCTCTTGGTAGCAGTGATCATAATATGATTGAATTTTACATTCATTTTGAGGGAGAAAAGACTGGGTCCAAGACTAGTATTTTAAACTTGAATAAGGGCAATTATGAAGGCATGAAAGCAGATCTAGCCAAAGTGAACTGATGGATTAGTTTAAGGGATAGGTCAATAGAGATGTAGTGACAGTCATATAAGAGGATATTTCAGAATATACATATACATTCCAACGAGAAAGCAAAAATTCCAAGCGAAGGGCCCACCATCTGTGATTAACTGAAAAGTTAAAGATAGCATCAAAATTAAAGAAAAAGCATATAATTGCACAAAGATGGGTAGCAGGTCAGAAGATTGGATAGAATATAAAAACAGCAAAGAATGACTAAAAGATTGATAAGGAGGGAAAAATTAGAGTACAAGAAATAGCTAGAAATATAAAAACAGATAGTGAGAGTTTCTGTAGATATTTAAAAAGAAAAGTTAACAAATTGAGCATTGATCCTATAGAAAGTGAGTCTGGGGAATTAATAATGGAAAATAAGAAATGGCAGATGAATTGAACAGGTATTTTGTATTGGTCTTCACTATAGAGAACACAAGTAACATCCCAGAAATAGCTGTAAATCAGGAAATGGAAGCGAGAGACGAACTTAGGAAAATTACTTTCACCAGGAAAGTGATACTGAGCAAATTTTGGGGGCTGCGGGCTGACAGGAACCCAGGTTCTGATGGATTTTATCCTAGGGTCATAAAAGGAGTGGCTGTGAGATAGTTGATGCATTGGTTTTAATTTTCCCAAATTCACTGGATTTGAGGAAGGTTCCATCAGATTGGAAAATAGTGAATGTAACTTCTCTATTCAAAAAAGAAGGGAGACAGAAAGCAGGCTTCGTTTAACATCTGTCATAGGACAAATTTTAGAAGCTATTATTAAAGACTTTACAGCAGGACAGTTGGAAAAATTCAAGGTCATCAGGCAGAGTCAACATGGTTTTATGAAAGGGGAATCATGCTTAACCAGTTTATTGGTGTACTTTGAAGAATAACATATGGATAAAGGGGAACTGGTTGGTGTACTATACTTAGATTTCCAGAAAGCATTTGATAAGGTGCCACTTCAAAGGAAAATAAAACCTTATGGTGTAAGAGGTAAGATCTTGGCATGGCTAGCTAACATGAAACAGAGTAGGGAAAAATGGGTCTTCTTCTGGTTGGCAAGTTGCAATGACTGGTGTACCACAGGGATCAGTGCTGGGGCCTCAACCTTTTACAATTTATATAAATGACTTGGATGAAGGGACCAAGGGTATGGTTGCTAAATTTGTTGATGACACAAGGATAAATAGGAAAGTAAGTTATGAAGAGGACATAAGGAGGCTGCAAAGGGACATAGATAGGTTAAGTGAGCGGGCAAAGATCTGTCAAATGGAGTATAATGTGGGAAAGTGTGAAATTGTCCATTTTGGCAGGAAGAATGAAAAGAAGCTTACTATCTAAATGGTGAGAGATTGCAGAGGGATTTCAATGTCCTACTGGTTTGAATCACAAAAGGTTAGTATGCAGGTACAGCAGGTAATTAAGAGAGCTAATAGAAGGTTATTGTTTATTGGGAGGGGAATTGATTACAAAAGTAAAGAGGTATGCTTCAGTTATACAGGGCAGTTATGACACCACATTTGGAGTACTGTATACAGCATTTGCCTCCTTATTTAAGGAAGGATGTAAATGTGCTGGAAGCAGTTCAGAGAAGATTTATTAGACTAATGCCTGGAATGGGAGGGTTGTCTTATGAGCAAAGGTTGGTCAGGCTCGGCTTGTATCCACTGCAGTTTAGAAGAGTTAAAGGTGACTTGATTGAAACAAATAAGATCCTGAGGGGTCTTGACAGGGTCAATGTGGGAGGATACTTCCTCTTGTGGGAGATGCTAGAACTAGGCGTTACTGTTTAAAAATAAGGGGTCGCTCATTTAAGACAGAGATGAGGAGAAAATGTTTCTCTGAGGGTTGAGAGTCTTCGGAACTCTCTTCCTCAATAGGCGGTAGAATCAGAGTCTTTGAATAGTTTTAAGGCAGAGGCAGATAGATTCTTGTTAAGCAAGGGAGTGAAAAGTTATCGAGGGTAGGCAGAAATGTAAAGTCGAAGTTACAATCAGATCAGGCATGATCTTATTGAATGGTGGAGCAGGCTCAAGGCACCAAGTGGCCTACTTCTGCTCCTAATTCATATGTATGTCTGTTCAGTAGGTCTCAGGAAGAGGTTCTCAGCCTTGTATAGCCGAACATAAAATGCTTATTGATAACACATAACTATGTACATATACAGAGGGTGTAGCCCAAGCTATGATCTAACTCCATGCTTGCTTCTACATGGGTCTCTGTCCAGTCCACAGTTGACTGTAGTCTCAGGTCATGTGTCTCTTCACATCACACTGTAGGCAGTAATGTTTCCCACATTGGTCCTTGCGGTGCCAGATACCCTTATACTACAGTGAGAATATTTTCAGGTTTTGAGACAGAGTTCAAAATACTACAGCAACTTAGGGCACCTTTTCCCCCCCATCGGGAGGGGGTTGTGCAGGAGTGGGCACGAACAAGCGAGTCCTCGATCGATGCTCCCACTTGGGGGCGTGCTGCCATTTTACGTGGGCAGGCCAATTAAGGCCCGCCCAGCGTGACGTGTACCAGGAAGCGCTGTGCACTGCCTGCGCGGGCGGGGAGGATTCCCGGAACAGGTCTGTGCACTCTTTCACGCATGTGCGTAAAAGAGCGCACAGATCTCCCTGAGGCAAAGTGCCACCTCAAGGAGATTGGTTGAAGTTATACACATTTTTTTAAAGGTTAGAAAAAATTTTCCTGACATGTCCCCTCACGTAACACTGTCAAGTGAGCTGGGACATGTCCATTACTTTTATTTTAAAATATTCCGAAAATGTTAAATCCCTCATGAAACCTCATCCTGCCCTTGGATGCTTTTTCAGAAGGCCTCCTGGACTCTTCACCTGCCCGCCAACCTTAAGGTTGGACGGGCAGGTCCTTTAATCATTTCAATTACTTTTTTAATGACCTTAACAGGCCGCAGCCGAGTTGGCTGTGCGCCCGCCGAACTGAGAATCTAAATGATGTGGAGAGACGTCGGGACACACGTCCAACATCACCCTGTGTTATTTTCTGCTTCAGCGAGCAGGCCCCGCCCCCACTCGCCGACCACTAATAGTTGCCCTTGGACACTAAAGGATTCCCAGTGTTGAATTTCACAAGGGTTTCCCTGTTTGTCCATGAAGCCAATGAAAGCCTGGAGTATTGGCATGAATGCTGTTTGCTCCACTTTCCTAGGGTTTCTTTAATTCTTCCACCAAAGTTACAGTGGACAAGTGGGGGAACCCCAGCAAAATTCATCTCAAACTAAATTAGGCATAAAGCTTGGCAGACATCACCCTCCTCCTATCAGCATTTATGTGCAGTGGGTGGGAAATGGATCCTTTGGGATCCAGTGAGGGAAATGATGCTCTGGTGAAATTACAGAGGAAGGTTGGGCCCTGGACATTGAAACGAGAGGAAATTCATTCCCTGGCACTGCCATTAATGACCTAAATGAACCAAAAATTTTAAACAGGATATAAAACAGAAAATACAAAACAAAGTACTAAACAAAAAAAAAATGTATAGAAGATACAAGTTAATGAGAAATGAAAGATCCAGACAACCCGAGCAAATTTCATACCTTTGCCCACTTTTGACGCAACCTTGCTTGTGACCTCAACGCAGCCCGATTTTTCAGTCAGGCTCATTAAAATTATCTTTCGTGGTCTTCCTCCTGCACAAGAAAGCCCCCACCCCCCACCCCACAAGGATGGCATAGGGGAGGGAAAATCACTGTATTGGTCCTTGGCCTTAAAAAAACTAAATAAGAACCAGAATTCCAAAAAACAAATGTTGGGGCTTCCATTAGTTCAATCCTCTTCAGAGCATTTAAAATGTAAATGCACCTCCTATTGCAGAAAATCTGTACAGCAGGAATGTTAGGGAGCAAACGGCCAGAACAAAAATAGTTACAACAATTTGTATTCAGTAAAAATTGTAAGGCACAGCGGTGTAAGGAAAATGGAAGACAAGCTAAAGAAAGATAAAAGGAAATAAGGATTACATGATGAATTTGACAACCTCGAGATGTGTCCAAGCACAGAAATGCAGCATCCAATCTGTATAAACTAAGGTTCCTCAGACAGCAACATTAAAATAACCTGATAATCTGTTTCTTTAAGCTGCTGTTTGTGGGATAAATATTAGCGAAGACACCAGAGTGTGTGCCCCTGATCTTCTTCAAACTAGTGTCACGGGACTTTGTTTTAACATCTCTTCCAAAAGCTGCCTCCAACAAGGTAGCAGTTCCTCAGTGTCAGAACACAGTTTGTGCTTTGGTCTTTGCACTTGAACTATAGCTTCCAACTAGAGGTGAGACCATTATCACTGAGCCAAGGCTGAAACCAGAAGTGGATTTTAAGAAGGTTTTTAAGGGAGAAGAAGGAACCTAAAAGGCAGAGGTAATTCCAGAGCACGGGACCTAGACAGCTAATGGCACGGTCACCAATTGTGGGGTAGTACAAGAGACCCGTTGCCAAAGGAATGCAGAATTCGGGGAGATGGTTATGCACTAATGAAGACTAGGAACACAGGAACATAGCAGTAGGAGTAGAACATTTATCACTTTGAGCTTTTTCCACTTTTCAATAAAATCATGACGTTCTGCAAACTAACTTAATGGAATTTAATCCAGGCGACGGGGGACTCGCCTGCCAGCTGGAGAGCCAGTGAGAACCCTATATGTGAAGGCCTGCCATATTAAGTACCAGTCAGGAACTTCAATGGCCAGCAGCAGGCCTTTCCTAGGATCAAGGATGCTGGGGGTGGAAATCCCACTCCCCGAGAGCAGCCAGCCAGTCAGAAGCTGGTAGCTCTTCATTGCTAGCAACACCACCCAGGGAGTGGTGGTATCTGCCAGCAGTGCACCCACCAGAGACCCAGGTTCAGTGAGGGACCCAGGCCACAAGTGAGTGAGGGCAGGGTGGGGGTCGCGGAGAGATTGTTGCTGGCGGTAGGGCCAGGGGTGTCAGAGGAAAGGGCAGGGAGGCGCTTTTCAATGCCCCCCTTCCTGACTTCCTGATGCTGAGTGCCTTAATGCCTTTGAGTGAGGGACCGCCTAGGAGCCTGCAAGCAAATTCGACATCTGGGCCTTTGCAGCTCTAGTTGCTGACCTCTTCATCTATTGCAAATACCGATGCAATTACAGGGCAGCAATTTCCCGTCAGCAAGTAGGGGGGGACCGGGGGTCCGTTCTCCGACACGTAAAACGAGGGGCCCGCTCCTTGACACGTAAAATGACGCGTGGTGACATTGGACAGGCGTCCCGACATCATCGCATGTCATTTAGATTTTCAGTTCTGCGAACGCACAGCCAACTCGGCTGCATGCCCGCCAAGCTGTCAAGGGCCTATTAAGGCCACTTAAAACCTAATTAACTCAATTTAATGAGCTGCCCGTCCAACCTTAAGGTTGGCGGTGAGGGGGTGGGGCAGGTGAAGAGCCCAGGCGGCCTTCACATTTTTCATGAAACCTCATCCACGGGCGGGTTTGAGGTTTCATGAACTGTTTTAACATTTAATAAAAGTTTATATATTTATTCCTTGACATGTTCCAGCTCATGTGATAGTGTCGCATGAGGGAACATGCTTTCAAAGTTTAAAAATCCTTTATTTAAAAGTTTAACACCGAAACAAATGGTGCCTCCGGGAGATCTCTGCACTCTTTCACATGCGTGCACGAAAGAGCACAGGGAGCCACTCAGGGAATCCACCCCCCCCCTCCCCCCAGCCTTCCACCAACACAGGGAGTGCTCAGCGCTTCCGGACGCACGTCACGATGGGCAGGCCTTAATTGGCTCGCCCACATAAAATGGCAGTGCATACCCGCTCGGGAGTGCCAATCAGGTTCGCACCCGCCCCCCACATAACCCCTCTGACGGGGGGAAATTTTTGGCCATAATTATTCAACATATGCGCTACTTCCTTATTAATATTAAAAATGTCACCATTATCAGTTTTTGTTGGGTTTAATAGATAGGATTACACAAAACGGAAAGAGGCCATTTAGCCCAACAAGTCCATATCAGTGATAAAAACAAAAAAACTGCGGATGCTGGAAATCCAAAACAAAAACAGAATTACCTGGAAAAACTCAGCAGGTCTGGCAGCATCGGCGGAGAAGAAAAGAGTTGACGTTTCGAGTCCTCATGACCCTTCGACAGAACTTGCGTTCGAGTCCAAGAAAGAGTTGAAATGAACTCTTTCTTGGACTCGAACGCAAGTTCTGTCAAAGGGTCATGAGGACTCGAAACGTCAACTCTTTTCTTCTCCGCCGATGCTGCCAGACCTGCTGAGTTTTTCCAGGTAATTCTGTTTTTGTTTTGAAAGTCCATATCAGTGTTCATGCTCCACTTGAGCCTACTCCCACCTTTCCTCATTTATTATATTTTTGCTCCTGGACGTCCTTCTATTCTCTCCTTTAATAAGGATTCCGCTACTTTTCCTACCGCTGATGTTAAGCTGACTGACCTATAAACCCCTGGACACATTCAGTCCTCCTTTTTAAATATAGGAATTACATTGAATACCCACTGGTGCTCTGCAATGATACCTTTTTCTGACAAATTGTTGGGCAGAACTTTATGGTCTCCTGTGGGTGGGTTTGCTGGCAGCGGGGCTCATAAAATTCTGTGGGTGCCTTTCCAACCATCTACCTGCCTGCCCCTGAGCTTGCTGCGATTTTACAGGCAGTGGGTGAGGTCTAGGGTGGCCCACCAGCCTTGCCCCAATTGAGTTTTAAGTGGCCAATTAATGGTTACTTCCGACCCCGGCTGCAGTGCTTTGGCCAGCAGTTGGAGGTCGGCATTGGAGGGGAAACAATGCAGGTTAGCTTGCTCGTGCCTTAGGTGGGAAGGGAGGAAGTGCCTAGTTCAGGGGCCCCATTTCCTATCAGGCTCTCCCCAACAAGGTCTATCCTTCCCCAGTAGCCCCTATTCCCTACCCATTGAACCCCAACCCTCTTGTCCCATGCTATCCCTTTCATCTGGCGTGTGGCTCTTTGTTTTCTGGGACTGGATACAGTCCCAGCAGTGGCCATCACTTCTGGTGGCACTGCTGGATGAGAGAGCTGCTGGCTAGTCAGATGGCTGGTAACTTGAAGGTGGGACCTCCTCCCCAGATGGGGCTGGAAGGCTCATCTCCAGCCAATTAAATGGCTGCAGGGAAGCCACCTGTAGTGGGGGTGAGTTCCCTGCCAACCTTCTCAGTAGCAGGACAAGAAACCACACCACTCATAAAATTCTGCCCATTAAAGTTTGTAATGGCCACGTGTCTCTTCTTTAGATTTTTTAAAATTACATGGTTACAATCCATCTGGACTCAAGGTTTTTGTCCTCTTTGAGTTTGTTTAGTTTATTCAGTACGTCTATTTTATACTTTACATTATCTCATCTCACCATTCGTTGCCATGTCTACCTGTTCAATCTCCCTGGTAAACACCAACGCAAAATAATTTTAAAAATATTTCTGCAATCTCTTCATCATTCTTGTGATATTCCCCTTTCTATTCCTTAATGGTTCTATTCCCATCACAGTCCTCCTTTTTTTTAATAATGTTCATATATAATTTTTTACTGTTTTGTTTTATGTCCCTTGATAATTTACTTTCATAGTTCCTCTTTGCTTTTCTAATTAAACTTGTTTTCAAGGACCCACATTGCCCTTGACCACCGTCTTTTTCTTAATGTAATTATAGAAATGTTTTGTGTTGATTTAGATATCCCTTGCAAATTTATTTTCATGCTCCCTTTTTGTAGCTCTTACCATCTTATGATAATGGTATTTTATTCAAGAAACAAGATCACAACCAGAAGGTTGAATTGCAGTGTAGTTTTACATTGATAAATTCATATATAGATCAAGTAATCAGGTTAAAAACATATAATATTAGTGTGATAACAAAAGTAGACAAAGAAATTCAGCAAGTAACAAGTGGACTGGAGGAAACCAATACACCAACTCTACATTTCAGGGACTGATGTATATATAAATTTCATCATTGAGTACTTCATTGAGGAACCTGCCTTGTCACCTTTGCTGCTCTGTATCTTTCCCATTAGCTGGAATCCATGCTATATTTTAATTTTTTTTGTATGCTTTCCCTTTCAATTTACGGTTTTACCTGTGGAGTTGCCATGGCTGTCTTTTTGGCAAGTATCATTCTTACCCTTTAGGTGCATGAATTAGTTCTGTACCACATTAACTCAATTTTTGAACACCTCTCATTGATCTTCTGACATTTTACCCATTAACAGATTTTCTCAATTTATTGTGGACTGTCTCTGTCTCATCCCATTAAAGTTAACCTTACTTAAATCTGGAATCTTAGTTGCTGTTTCACATTTCTCTCTTTCAAACATCACATTGAATTTGATAATTTGATGCTATCACTATTAGATAAATGTTCATGCACTGTTCAGACTATTAACTAAATCTGGTTCATTATGCATTACTAAAACTAATATGGTCTGCCCCTTGTTGGTCCTAGGCCATATAGTTCAGAAAACTATCCAGGGTACACTCTAGACACTGACTATCTTTCTAAGGTGTACTAGTCAGCTTATCCTGATCTGTGTGAAAGTTAAAATTCTCCATTAAAATCACTCTGCCTTTACTACATGCTTGTCCAATCTTAGCATTTATATAAGTTACCACTTCACAACTACTGCCAGGGGACCTATACACAAGTCCTACTGCTGTTTTAAATCCTTTTCTATTTCTTAAATCTACCCATAAACTCTCTGCTACCTGTTAACCTCTTGTTTATCCTTTCTTTTGATGAAGTGTTTTTATTCTTAGTCATCAAAGCAACTCCCCCTTCATTCCATCATTTTCCCTATCTTTCCTTTAGACCTTTATAAACTGGTATGTTTAGTTCCCAGTCCTCACAATTTTGTAGTTGCCTGTATAATGGCTACCTGCTCCAAATTGAATTTGTGCCTGCAATTCATTCAATTTGTTCCTTGTACTCCTTGTGTTTGTATATAAGAATGCTCATTTGGGCCATACGCACTAGCCCCTCCTTCTGCTTTAATTTTTTTACTCACATTTCCTATTTCTCTCTCTGTTGGTTACACTACATTGTAAATTTGAGTTTTCCCTTTACCTGCAGGCCCTAAAGCACAACATCAGACTGTTGTTCTACCCTCTTTGCTTCTGTTAGTTTTCAAACTATTATCTATACTATGTTTTCCTCCTGAACCCTTGCCCACATTTGTTCAAAGCCCTTGTGACCACCCTAATTACCCTTTCCAATTAGGATCCTGGTCCCAGCCTGGTTCAGGAAGAGCCCATTTCAATGGGACAGTTTCTCCCTGTCTCAGTACTGGTGCCAGTGTCCATGAAATAGAACTCTTTTCCTGCTCCACTCCTTCAGTGTTCCTCACTAATCTGTTTATCCCTATGCCAATTTGCACATGGGTCAGGTAATAATCAAGAGATTATGATCCTTGAAGTTCTGTCTTTTAATTTAACTCCAAGCTCCTGCTGCTGCACTCAAAACAGAACCTCTTTCCTACTCTTAACTTACGTGGTTGATCCCAACATGGACCACAATGACTGGATCTTCGCCACCCAATATCTTTTAAGGCAGGTTTGAGATGTCCTTCACCCCTGGCACGAGTCCAGCAACATAACATTTAGGACTCTCATTCCTGCTTAGAAAGTTTGCTATCTGTTCCCTAATTATTGAACCTCCTGTAACTACCACATTTGGCTTCTTCCTCCTCCCTTCTTTGGACAAGCTTCCTGCTGCAAGGTGCCTTGTTCTGCACTCTGGCTGTCCTTCTGGCAGTCTTCATCCCTATCCCTCATTGGCTGCAAGTACACGCTATCTGTTTAATCAGATCAGTTTCTGTTGTTCCTTGTTCTCTATCACTCCTGGGGTCCTCTCAAAATACATCAGTCACTCCATTCCCATCCTGAACCTGTATTTCACCACAAGGTGTGTCAGAGCGCTGGAACTGACTGTCCAGGTAATGCTTCCCCACCGTCTTGTGTCAGGGTCTCTCCATTTCACAGTCCAGCTCAATGGGGAGGATCTTTCAGTTGGCGAGCTGACACGTAAAGTGACACGAGACAACAATAGGCGGTACTCCTGACTTCACCCTGCGTCATTTCCATTTTCAGGTCAGCGGGGGCGCAGCCAGCCGAGTTAGCTGTGCACCCGCCGACCTGTCAACGACCTATTAAAGCCATTAATAAAGCAATTTAGGTAATTGATGGGGCTGCCCATCCTACTTTAAGGTTAGCGGGTGGGCCGAAGGAGCGCGATCCCGGCTGAGGGAATCCTGTCCTCTGCCCGCACAGGGAGCGCGTAGTCCTTCCTGGCGGACGTCACAGGCCAATTAAGGCCTGCCCACCTAAATTGGCGTCGAGCCCCTTATCGGGGCCGCCGATCGGAGGCACGCCTGCCAGCGCCCGCTCCTGTACTCCCCACCACCCACCCCACCAACGGGGGGGAAAATGTTTCCCAATGACTCTAGGGCAGAGAGATTCAAGACAAGGTCATCTCCTGTAGAAAGGTTTGCTGGGGACAGTCTTACTGTCCACAAACTCTTACACGCCGCAACCAGACACACAACCTCTTTTGCCATGGGCAGGATTTTACACCAGGCATAAAATAGTGCCCAGTGACATCGGGCGAGCATCCCAACATTATCACGCGATATTTCAGCCGGCGAGCAGGTGCGAGGGTCGGCAGCGCCCCGCCGACAATTAAGGGGCCAATCAAGGCCCTTAATCAATTCATTTAAACATAATTTTTGCTGCCTTTCCAACCTCACGGGTGGCGGGTGGGCTAATTCGCCCGCTCGCCTTTTGATTTATTTTTTAACCGACCTCATCCACGGGCAGCGTGAGGTTTCCACAATTAAATAAAAAATAAGAGGATATACGTTTTTGGGCAGAATTTTTACTTTGTTCATGTTATTGCCAGTTAGTCCCAAGTCAGGGCATTTTTCTCAGATTTTAAAAATCCTTACATTTGATTTTTAAATTGTCCAGCTTCCTTGGGGCAGCTCCATGCCTTCAGGGAACTTTCAGTGGGTGCTCCCCCCAGCATATGCTTCCCCCCCACCCCACCCCCCGCACATGTGCAGACTTTTGCGCTCGCCCTCCTCCCACCCCCCACCCCGGCAGTGCCTTTCACGGTGGCTGGCCGTTAATTGGTCAGCCGGTGTGAAATCCTGGTCTGAGGCCAACCACGGGCAGCAGACCATTACCAGTCCTGCCTGGTAACCCGAAAATCCTGCCCCATATCTTATAGTCAAGGATACATTACCTGTATCCGCTTTTTGGTTTATCGTGAGTTTTTTTTTATATATATTTCTACGCTTTAACTCGCAATAATCAAATTTACGAGCAGGGCTTTTAAATGTTTAATGCCTCAAACACCCACTACATGCATTAATGATAAAAGTAAAAGGCAGGACCATCTTCCTCCTCTGCACCAAATTCCTGACTTTCACGCGATGAACATGCGACATTCAGGTCCGCAAACATTCTCTGTGACCCACTCTGGGTGTAGCAGACACTGTTTCCTCAGGTAGACCTTATGATTCACGGCCAAGTTCCCCTTCAGTTCAGTTGGCTTCCAGCTCGCTAATTAACACCTGCAGTGTGCTGCTGATTGACAGTTAACAGCCACTCCGACAGTTCCTGTGAACTGGGCAGCTTAACTTGCTTGCGGTTCCTTTTAAAGCCGTGAGTCAAATTTCTTAACTGTTAAACTAAATTTTGGACTGAGGAATAGTTACCAGCGAATTCCCCACTTGCACTAAGTTGCCAGCTTTAGCACCGTGGTCAGCTCAGCAAACAGCCTGTGCGGCCCACTCTCATTAAGTTGGACGGGTGAGCCCTGGAAGATATTTAAACACAAGACTGAACACTTGATGTTTGAGGAGCCTGGGGAATTGGAGACTAAAGTGACATCAGAAAAAAAAAGAAAAACTTAAAGCCAAAGGCATGAAGCATTCATAACAATATGGATGGATTAATACAGAGAAGTGGGCTTTAGTTAATAACTGTTAGAGGTGAGGATGCCAGAGGACTGAAACCTCTGTTAACCAGCTGCTGGTTAAACAAAGAGGATTATCTATTTTAGTTATTCACAGTTCACAATTTATTTATTCACAATTTATTCTGAACAAGAGTCATACAGAGTCGAAACGTTATCTCTGTTTTTTTTCTCTCCAAAGCTGCTGTTAGACCTGCTGAGTCTTTCCAGCATTTTCTGTTTTTGTTTGTTATTTACTCACATGTTCACCCTGAAAATTTAACGCTACATCACACACACACCACACACACACTCACTCACTCACCACATTCACTCACTCACTCACCACGCACAAACACACACTCACTCACTCACCACATTCACTCACTCACTCACCACGCACACACACTCACTCACTCACTCACCCCACACACACACACACACACACACACACTCTCACTCACACACACTCTTACTCGCACACTCACACACACACACACACACACTCTCTCACTCACACACTTACTCGCACACTCACACACACACACACACACACACACTCTCACTCACACACACTCTTACTCGCACACACACACTCACACACACACACACACACTCTCACTCACACACTTACTCGCACACTCACACACACACACACACACACACTCTTACTCGCACACACACACACTCACTCACTCACCCCACACACACACACACACACACACACTCTCACTCACACACTCTTACTCGCACACTCACACACACACACACACACACACACACACTCTCTCACTCACACACTTACTCGCACACTCACACACACACACACACACACTCTCTCACTCACACACACTCTTACTCGCACACTCACACACACACACACACACACACTCTCACACACACAAACACACAAACACACACACACACTCTCTCTCACCACACACACACTCTCTCTCTCACCACACACACACACTCTCTCTCACCATACACACACACTCTCTCACCACACACACACACTCTCTCTCTCACCACACACACACACTCTCTCTCACCACACACACACACTCACACACACACACACTCACTCTCTCACACACACACACTCGCACACTCGCACACACACACACGCACACACACTCTCTCACTCACACACACTCTTACTCGCACACACACACACACACAAATACACACACACACTCTCTGTCACCACACACACACACTCTGTTTCACCACACACACACACTCGCATACTCGCACACTCGCACACTCGCACACACACACACACACACTCTCTCACTCACACACACTCTTACTCGCACACACACACTCACACACACACACACTCTCTCTCACACACACTCACACTCTCTCTCACCACACACACACACTCTCTCTCACCACACACACACACTCTCTCACCACACACACACACTCACTCATTCACTCACTCTCTCACACACACACACACTCTCTCTCACACACACACACACTCTCTCTCACCACACACACACACACACACACACACACACTCTCTCACCACACACACACTCTCACACACACACACTCTCACACACACACACACACACACACACACACACTCTCACGAGCGCAGGGTGATCAACAGCTGGCCCAAAATTTAGGGGATGCTTTGGCTTGGAGTTGAACCTGTGAGGGCAAAGTAGGGATAGGGGTGGGGTGGAGGTGCTGCCAGAGTTGTACGAGCAGTAGGGAGTTTGGGGTAGGGAGGGAGGCTGCGGAGGGGGGCGCTATCAAAGTTGAAAGAGCCAGGTGTGTTGGGGTGCTGCTGGAGTTGTTCAAGTTACCGGAGTGGGGATCGGACAGTACGGCACCATAACAGGTCTATACTATGCTTGTGGGAAACAAACCTTGCAATTACGGGACAAACAGGGTCCTAGATGTAGACATTGTGGGAAAAGGGACAACCATCCCGAATACAGGACAATCCCATAAAATCTAGGACGGTTGGTCACCATATACACACGCACACACACTGACATGCACACACATTCCAGGAATGTACAGTTAAAGAGAATAGTGCACTTTAACATGTTATAAACAAAAGGATAACGTGATTGGCTTGTCATGGAAAACACACGGTGCAGACCTGATGAAGAAGGGGTTATTTTTACTCCTGAAGTATAGTTAGGTGAATTCAGCAGCAAAAGGTCAGATCAGAGCCATTGCAGGATTCTCTCAAAGAGATGGACTTTTTGTAGCTCACAAAGTTCTTAACTTGTACTTCTGTTACCAGGAGGTTAGTCTGCTGTATTGGTCAACTTGCTAAGAAACAGGCCTGGAGGCCTTATGATGTTACAGCCTCCAGGTATGGGTGTTGCAGCCCTTTCTGTTGCTGTAGTTTCTGTAGTTGTTGTTGTTGTGTCTTTTTATGAACAGCACCTAAAGAACAAATAGGGTAGCCAACATGGCTGCCTTACCATAATATAAAAGCAAAAAACTGTGGATGCTGGAAATCCAAAATAAAAATACCTGGAAAAACTCAGCAGGTCTGACAGCCTCTGGGGAGATGAACACAGTTAACATTTCGAGTCCGTATGACTCTTCAACAGAAGTAAGGAAAATTTTTTCCTTACCAGGTGGTTTCTCAAAAGTCTTTTCCAATTATGGTGTTGGGCTTATGTTGAATAGCTGCATTCGGTATTATTGTTTGCAGATATACGCCCTCGGGGGTCTGGGGCAATCACTGTCTTGGTTTCAGAGCGATTATTCAAGTCAGGGTGGTTGGTTTCGGGAGCTAGGTCATGACATCTCTAGTCTGGAATGTGTCCTTTTGTCCTTTCGAGACAATGTGGCAGTTTGTGAATCCACAGACCGAGCCAGATGATTCTCGGTGACTATCGTGTCTCCATTTTAAGAAGAAAATTCAGTTCCAGAAGATTCCATACTGAGTAAAGTTTATATTTTTAAAGCAATGATATGACGTGCCTTTATTCAGTGTGACATAACGTTTAGGGAACTATGGTTGTGAAGTGATCAAGGTTGAAAATTTTAGAAGAGATAGGCAAAGTGGGAAAGAAGGAGAGGTAGTCCTGACAATAAATGATAAGATAAACACAATACAGAGAAAGGATCATGGTTTGGAAAATCAAGAAGTAGAATCAGTTTGGGTGGAGTAAAGTAACAACAAGGGCCAGAAAACATTGATGGGAGTAGTTTTTTTGGCCACATAACAGTAGTTGTAGTGCCAGGCAGAGTGTGAAACAGGAAATTAGAGGTGCAGGTAACAAGGGTAAACAAAGGCAATACATAGAGGACTTTAATGTTCATATAGACTGGTCAAAATCAATTTTCTGTAAAAGTACGGAGCATGATTTCATGCATTAAAGATCGTTTTCTACATCAATATGCAGAATTTTGTGGCCCCTTGGGGGTGCATTGGCAGGCCAGGGGGCCATAAAGCTGGGCGCCATGCCATAGGTGCCACTTCAGGCACCAACCCACCCACCATCCAACTGCAATTTTACCATTAGCGGGAGGAGGTGTCAAGAGGCCCATCTGCCCACGGACCAATTGAGGCCCTTAAGTGGCCATATAATCAAAAACTAAGGACCTCCATCTGCCACCTCTTGGATTTTACATAGGCCAAGAGTCCAGCCCGTTATGTTTCACTGGGTGGGCTGATGGCCAGTCAAGGGGGAAATGCCTCCTTAATGGGCCTCTGTGTCCATCAAAGGCATCCCAAGGTCTTCCCTCACCCTCTCCTGTCTGCCCTGATCCCTGCAAACCCCTCAGCCTGGCCCCAGCGAAAGCCTGGGCTCATCTTTGTTCTATGTTCCATCACAGTCCACTTTCCTCCTCGGCCGCAGTCCCAGCAGTGGCCACCACTCCTGGTGGTGCTGTGGGGACCAGAGAGCTGCCAGCCACTTGATTGTCCAGCAGCTCTCAGAGGTGGGACTTCCTCCCAAATGCAGGCAGAAATCCTGCCACAAGCCAATTAATGGCCCAATGGCCATTAAATGGCTGCTGGACAAGCCGGCCAAATGGGATCTCTGCCCCAAGTGTAAAATTCAAGCCAAATGTCAAGAGACCAACTAGCAATAGCTCTAGTATTTTACAATGAGACAAGGTTAATTAATAACCTTTTAGTAAAGGCACCCCTGGATAAGAGTGTTCATAATTCAGAATTTGAGAGTGATTTTGGAAAGTTCAAAACAAGATCTAAATATGAACCACACAAGCTATGTAGTTATGAGGGTCAAGTTAGCTAAGGTAAACTGAGAAAGTAGATAATCAATAGCAAACATTGAAATAATTAATTCATAATGAATAAACATTCACCCAAGTAATAAAAGCAGCATGAAAATAGTGGTCCAACTGTGGCTAACAAGAGAAGGTAAACATAGTACTAGAGTAAAGGAAGAGGGTTATAATGTTGCCAAGAAGAGCAGTGGTTCTGAAGATTTTAAAACTCAGCAAAGACTGATGAAGAAATTGATAAAGAAAGATAAAATAGAATTAGGGTAGATGAGCAAGAAACTTAAATATAGATTGTAAAAGTTTCTATGGTTATGTAAAAAGGAAGAAATTAGTGAAAATAAATCGGGGACCTTCAGAGGCAGAGACAAGAGTAGGCGACACCAAAAATATTTTGGACATAATAGGGGACTAAGGGCCTAGGCAGACTGAGCCAGTTAGGGAAATTAATATTTGTAAAGAAATAATACACAGAAAATTAAAGGGAGTTAATTTAAAAAGCAAATGTAACCGCCCCCCCCCCCACCCCCCATTCAAAGAAGGAGGGGGAAAACCTGGCCGATTATTGTCCCATCAATCTACTCTTGATCATCAGCAAAATGATGGAAGATGTCATCGACAGTGCTATCAAGCCGCATGTACTCAGAAATAACCTGCTCACTGATGCTCAGTAGGGTTCCACCAAGGAAGCTCAGCTGCTGACCTCATACACCAAATATGAACAAAAGAGCTGAGCTCAAGAGGTGAGGTGAGAGTGACTGCCCTTGACATCGAGACAGCTTTTAACCCAGGATGGCATCTGGGAACCCTAGCAAAACTCGAGTCAATGGGAATAAGGGGAAAAATTCTCCACTGGTTAGAGCCGTACTGTGGTATGAAGGAAGATGGCTGTAGTTGTTGGAGATCAATCACCTCAGTCGCAGGACATCGCTGCACAAGTTCCTCAGGGTAGTGTCCGAGGCCCAACCATCTTCAGCTGCTTCATCAATGACCTTCCCTCTATCATAAGGTCAGAAGTGGGGATGTTTGCTGATTACACATGTTTCAGCACCATTTACAACTCCTCAGATACTGAAGTAGTCTATGCCCATATGCTGCAAGACCTGGACAAATGCAGGCTTAGGCTGATAAGTGGCAAGTAACATTTGTGCCACACAATTGCCAGGCAATGACCATCTGGTCAGAGGCTGAGAATTCTGCTGCGAGTAACTCACCTCCTGACTCCCCAAAGCCTGTCCACCATCTACAAGGCACAAGTCAGGAGTGTGATGGAAGACACTCCATTTGACTGAATGAATGCAGCCCCAACAACATTTAATAAGCTTGACACCATACAGGACAAATCAGCCTGCTTGATTGGCACCCCATCCACCACCTTAAACATTCACTCCCTCCACCATGGGCATACAGTGGTGGCAGCATGTATTATCTACAAGATGCACTGCAGCAACTCACCAAGGGTACTTTGACAGCACCTCCCAAACCCGCGACCTTTACCACCTAGAAGGACAAGGGCAGCAGACAGATGGGAACATCACCAAACAGCAAGTTCTCCTCCAAGCCACACACCATCCTGACTTGAAACTATATCACCATTCCTTCTCTGTCCCTGGGTCAAAATCCTGGAACTCTCTTCTTAACAGCACTGTGGGCTACCTACACCACATGGACTTCAGTGGTTCAATAAGGCAGCCATCATGTCCTCAAGGGTAATTAGGATGGGCATTAAATGTTGACCTGGCCAGCGATTGCCACGTCCCATGAAAGAATAAATGAAAAGAAATAAAACGGAATCTGGAGACCAGCTAATCTAACATTAGGAGTAGTGAAGATGCCAGAATCTACTATTAGGGACATGATAGCAGAGCACTGAGAAAATCATCATGTGATTGTGCAGAGTCAACATGGATTTATAATAGGGAAATCATGTATGACAAAGCTGTCAGAGCTGTTTGAGATTGTAATTCGTGGGGTGATAAGGTAACCAATAAACATGGTGCATTTTGGTTTTCAAAAAAGCATTCGATAAGGTGTTACACAAGAGGCCAATGCATAAAATTAAGGCTCTTGGGTTGGGGGACATATATTCAAATGTATTAGGGATTAGTTACAGACAGAAAACAGGGTAGAAATTAACAGGTCATTTTTGAACTATTAAGTTGTAACTAGCATGGTACCACAAGGATTAGTTCGAGCTTCAGTTATTATCAATGACTTAAATGAGGGCACTGAGTGTGATGTATTCAAATTTATCGACAGTACAACATTAGGTGGAAAATTAAGCCATAAGGAAGATGCAATGGGACATATACAGATTCACTGAGTGCACAAGAACATGGCAAATGAAATATAATAAGGAAAAAAATGAAGTTATTCACTTTAGTAGGAAAAATAGAAGAGTAGATTTTATTTCAATGATGGGATTTGGGAAAAGGTGATTTTCTTTGGGACCTGAATATTCTTGTAGAGATATCACAGAATGCTATAATGCGGAAATAGGAAGCGATTCGGGAAGCAAATGGTATGTTTGGATTTAATGAAAAGTGATTAGAGTACAAGAGTAAATGCAATTACATAGGGCCTTGGTGAGTCCAGATCAGAAGCATTGTATGTATAAAAACAAAAATAAAAACAAAAAACTGCGGATGCTGGAAATCCAAAACAAAAACAGAATTACCTGGAAAAACTCAGCAGGTCTGTCGAAGGGTCATGAGGACTCGAAACGTCAACTCTTTTCTTCTCCGCCGATGCTGCCAGACCTGCTGCATTGTATGTATAGTTTTGGTCTCCTTACTTATGGAAGAAAGTACTTGCCTTGCAGGGAGTGCAATGAACATTCATAAGGCTGATTCCTGGTATTTTCCTATGAGGAGAGATTGAGTAGACTAGGCTTATATCCCCTAGAATTTGGAAGAATGAGAGGTGATTTCCTTTAAACAAGTAAAATTATTAAGGGATTTGACAAGGTAGATGCTAGGAGGATATTTCACCTGGCCGGGGAGCTTAGAGCCAGCGTTCAGAGTCTCAGAATTGATTGATTTTTGGATGCTAAGGGAATCAAGGGATATGGAGATAGTTCAAGAATATAGAGAAGAGGTAGAAGATTAACTTTGATCTTACTGAATGGCATAGCAGACTCAAAGAGCCAAATGGTCTACTCCACTATTATTTCTTATGACTGCAGTGGTACAAAAAGGTAGCTCACTCCATATCACCTTCTCGAGGGCAATTAGGAAGAGGTAATAAACGCTGGACTTGCCAGCAACGTCTACATGAATGAAATCCTGTGTTGTTTCAGAACAGGAGCAAATTCTTTCTTCTTTCTCTTTTCTTCTTGGTGCCTCATGACATCACAAGTTCTCAGACGATCCAAGTGTTAACATGGATATATTCTTAGGAGTTTCTCTCCATTGGCTACTGCACTGGTTTCATTCAAAAATGTGTTCTTTATACCCTTTCTCAGGGGTGGACATGGATATTATCTTGGCTGTAAAATTCTTCTTATTATGAAATGTCCAATGGTTTATCAAGTTCTTTTTTTTAACCATGGAGTAAAAACTCATCCTTATGTTATCTACCTTCCTTGAGCCTCCAGTCTTTGAATGTACCCTCTGTGTTTGATCAACCAGGCTTTTGCACAATTGTTTTTAATCACATCCTGTGCCATTCCCTGTAATCGGTTCCACAACTCCTTTGAATACCAGCATCAGCTTTCAAGCACAGTTTTATTATTTGCATTTGCTTGTAATCTGTTGTTTGATTAAAACTATTCGTAAGGCCTGGTTATAAGCTATTCACAAGCAGTTTACCAATTTTACTGTTTTAATTCATTATCAGCCAATTGAACCATGAAGGGATTCATTAAAGTAACTTCTATTCTACTTCCACATACTAATTAACTTACACACTCCAGCAGCATCTTAATTAAGCAAGGTTAACTGAAAATCCTAATGCAGCTTTTATGAGTGGTTACTGTTTTAAGTGTCAACCAGTTTCTTTCCTACTATTGCAGAGGCCTCCAATACAGTAGGCCAGATTTTTTTTTTGCAATATGCAGATTGGCTTTTGAATAATTGAACATGAAAGTTGTTCAAGAATAACAATATGATGAAAGGCCTAGAGAATATAGATAGCAATGTTCTTGAATAAAGAGAAATATAATATTGTATTATTATAGGAGTTGGATCTAAAAGGCAAAATAAGAACCAAAGGCCCAGATCTCCAATTCCCTTGACCTGACCTGACCGACCTGATCTGATCATTCCACCCACCCTGCCACCCTACCCAGTTGGCACCCTACACACTCTGCCACCCTACTGCCGTCCCTCCCTACCCAGCTGAAACCTTACCTGCCCTGCCACCTACCACTTACCACCCTGACACCTACCATCCTTCCACCCAACTCACCCTGCCACCTTACCCACCCTGTCAACTTACCCACCTTGCCACCTACCACACTGCCACCCCACCCAGCTGACACCCTACCCTCCCTGCCTACTTACCCACTTACCTCACACACCCATTTACCAACACACTGAAAAGCTACTTAACTGTTCCAAAACTTTTCACTTTGTTATTGAATGAACTTATCAAAATAGGGCAGCTAGTGCTGCAAAAAGGGGGTGTGGTTTGACTTCTCCTGATGATCCTACACTACAAGGAGAATTCCCAGATGTGCATCCTCCACAGTATTTTGCTTTTTTCTCCTTGGATGATGATGATGGAAATAGAGACAATGATGAAACAAAAATAGATGCGAAAACCAAGTCAAATAAAATAGGTTGAGAGGGGAAGCGCAGAAGAATGTAAAATTGGTAAAGATAATATGAGAATAGAATGACAGTCAACATAAAAGGGAATTCAAAAATCTTCTACTGACATGTAAATAATTAGCAGGTAGTAGGAGGTGATATGAGTCCTATTAGGGACAGAGAGAGTGATGTATGCTTAGAGACACAGGATAAGGTTTGAATACTTAATGAGTACTTTATAATGATGTTTACTAAGAAAGGGGAACCTGACAAAATAACAGTGGAAGTGAAGATGGTAAAGGTAATGGAAATGTGAAAATTGAGAGGCAGGAGATATTGAAACGGCTGGCTATGCTTAGAGGTAGATATGTTGCCTGGTTCGGGTGGCTTGCATCCCAGGTTGCTAAAGGAATTGGAGATGGAGAAAGCAGAAAGGTCCTGCCATTATCTTTCAATCTTCCCCAGATACAGGGGAGGTGCCAGAGGATTGAAGAATGGTCAAAGTAACACCCTCATTCAGGAAAGGATGTAAGGATAGTTAGTTTAACATCAATGATGGGTAAGGTTTTAGAAACAATAATTAAGGGAAAAAGATCAAGTGCTCGGGGACGTTTAGCTAATTAAGGATAGCCAGCATGGATGTATAAAAACAAAAAAACTGCGGATGCTGGAAATCCAAAATTTATGGATGTATAAAAGGTAGGCCGTGCTTGACTGGTCTAATTGAAATTTTTGATAAAAGGCCCGTTGACAGAATTAAGGCTCCCAGAATAGGAGGATCAGTGTCACCTTTGATTAAAAAACTGGCTTAAGGACAAAGAACAGCAAGTTGTGGTAGAGGTTATTTTTCAGGCTGGGGGGGATATTAGGCAGTGGTGTTCCCCAAGAGTCAGTGTTAGGACCATTGCTTTTTTGACATTTGCATATACGTGATTTGGCTATTGGAGCACAAGAGTAAAATTACAAAATTGTCTGATATTACACTGGAAGGAGGAGCAAACAGTAAGGATGATACTGATCGACTACAATAAGACATTGATTGGCTAGCAGAACGGGCAGACAAGTTGCAGATGGTAGTTAATACAAAGATATGCATTTTGGCAGAAGGGATATGGAGAACCCATGTAGATTTAATGGCACAGTTCTAAAGAGTGTGCAGGGAGCCAGGAGATAAGAGTGTGAGAAGGAGTGAGAGAGAATCTGGGAGATAAAAGAGCGCAAGAAGGAACAGTGAAAGAGCTGGGAGATAAGAGAGTGCGAGAAGAAACAGGGAAGGAGCTGGGAGATAAAGAAGTGAGAGAAGGAGCGGCATAGGAGCCGGGAGATAAGAGCTGCTGCTGCTGCTGGTGGGTCTCAGTGGACTGACCAGATTTAGAGAAAATCAAATGTGTCGTCACAGAGAATTAGGTAAGTGATTGGTCGGTGAGTATTTTTACTTGTTTTGCTTAATTATCTTTCAAATACTGATACAATTTAGTGGTAACTGTAAGATTTTCTTCATAATAAGGTTTTTGTAATAGCAGTAGCATAGCTTATTGGGAGTAGTAGGGTTTATTAATTCAAATAAATAAAAATAAATAAATGAATGCATTTGTGGGTGGAGCTTTCTGAGATCTCACTTGTGGAGTCCTGAAAGGAGCCATTGGTGTAAAAATTGAGTGCTCCTGTCACTTTCACTTTCACGGCCACTGGCAATGGATGCCCTCCATGTCCCTGTGGTGCCAAATCCTGAAGCAGGTGGCAGGTGTGACCAACCAGCTCCCTAGCCATGTGCATTCTTTAGCGACACTGGTTCTCTGTCATCTGCAGGAATGAAAGACAGCATCTATAGACCCTGGGCCCAGCTACGTGTTGACCAGCGACAGTTCACTATGACTCTTCAGCAGCATGTATGGGAGCCTCAGCCGCCCCTTCTTCCTGAGGGAGCTGCTTCTCCCTCTGCGTAGTCAGACACCTCGAGTCCCTCTCTTCTCCATCGCCTTTGTTCTCTGTACACTGTAAGGTATACAGTTAGTTCACCAGGCTCCATGCTCCTGATGTACTCCTCCTGCAGGATGAAAGAGAGAAATGCGTGGGTTAGCTTGGGTATTCTAAGAACTTCCTTTGGTTAAGTCTGAAGGCCCCTTAATTCATCCCAGAGAGTGCGGGCCACCACTTGGATGGCCAGAGTTGAGGGCACTGCATAGCTACTCAAAACCCCACGCTCTGCTGCTGCACTCCACCTGACAGATTGGCGGCAGTTTTGGCCACTGGACTGCAGGCTGTGCTCTCAGTTCAGGCGCAGACATTCTCCTAACCCACACTGCAAGGTGCACTGTCAGCTTGAACCATGGGGAAAACTGGTCCAAACCAGGATGATAACTTTGCAAGGGGCTCTGAGTGCCTCCACCAGTCACTGCTCCATGTCCAGCTTTAGCAAGGATATTGTACAATATGCTCAGTTGTCCAACTGTTCTGCAGTCCACTAAAACTCATTAGCTTGCAGTCTGTGCCCAAAGCTCTGGAGCACTTGGTGGCACTTTCATGACTCTGCGTTGCTTGAGTTGGCAGATAAGTTAGAGGCCTGACTCCACACATGTCAATGTGGCTGCGTCTGAACTATCTCAGCTGCAAAGGAAAGGTCACTTTACACGAACTGTCCCTAATGCATGACTGTTTCCCTCCCCTTCACCCTGCATGTACTTGTGCACTACCTCCAGCCGCAGGGCAGCCCTTGCCCCTTCCTGCTAAAGTGCTTCAACCTTGAAATCCAACAGGCGTGAGTGCTGCGCAGCGTTACTGTGCATTCATTTCCAAGTTCCCCTCAAAGTGCAGGGTGCTAAGTGCATGCCTTATATGTGCTGTTGTGAAACATGTCAGTATGTTTTCCCACTGACGTGGGGATGGTTATTCCGGTGGGCTGGCCTTATAAAGATATGCAGATGTATTATGATGATGTTTCTGATGTCCGATGTTGGGAAACACGGCCCGCCATCGATGGGCTAAGCGGCCAATTGCAAAATGGTTTCACAACATTGTGAAACCAATTATTTGCCTTCTCACTATACTGTCCACCCACGTGGCTGAACACACCAGATGCCAGAGGGCATGGAAAATTCCACTCATTGTAAAATATGATTGGATTACTCAATGTGGAGACGAAGTCCAGCATTTACATTGAGGATACCTTCCATCGTGTTGTGTGACACTGCCACTAAATGAGATAGATTTGGAACAGACCTAGCAACTCAAGACTGGGCATTCATGAGGCCCTGTGGACCATCAGCAGCAGCAGAATTGTACTCGAACACTATCTATAACCTCATGGCCCGGCATATCCCCCACTCTACCATTACCATCAAGCCAGGGGATCAACCCTAGTTCAATGAAGAACACAGGAGGGCATGCCAGGAGCAGAACCAGGCATACATAAAAATGAGGTGTCAACTTGATGAAGCTACAACACAAGACTACTTGTGTGCCAAGCAGCGTAAGAAGCAAGTGATAGATAGAGTTAAGCAATTCCACAATCAATGGATCAGGTCTAAGCTCAGTAGTCCTGCCAAATCCAGTCGTGAATGGTGGTGGACAATTATACAACTCAGTGGAGGAGGAGACTCCGCAAATATCCCCATCCTCAGTGATGGAGGAGCCCAGCACATCATTGCAAAATATAAGGCTGAAGCATTTGCTACAATCTTCAGCCAGATGTGTTGAGTGGATTCACCTTGGCCTCCTCCAGAGGTCCCCAGCATCATAGATGCCAGCCTTCAGCCAATTCGATTTGCTCCATGTGACATCAAGAAATGGCTGAAAGCAAAAACTATGGGCCTGACAACATTCCGGCAATAGGACTGAAGACTTGTGCTCCAGAACTTGCTGTGCCCCAAGCCAAACTGTTCCAGTACAGCTACAACACTGGCATCTACCCGGCTACATGGAAAATTGCCCAGGTACATCCTGTACACAAAAAAAACAGGACAAATCTAACCCGGCCAATTACTGCCCCATCAGTCTACTCTTGATCATCAGTAAAATAATGGAAGGGCTCATCGTCAGTGCTACCAACGGTACTTGCTTAGCAATAAACTGCTCACTGACACCCAGTTTGGGTTCTGCCAGGGCCACTCAGCTCCTGACTTCATTGCAGCCTTGGTTCAAATATGGACAAAAGAGCTGAACTCCCGAGTTGAGGTGAGAGTGACTGCCCTTGACATCGAGGCCGCATTTGACCGAGTTTGGCTTCAAGGAGCCTGGGCAAAACTGGAGTCAATGGGAATCAAGGGGAAAATCCTCCACTGGTTGGAGTTATACCTAGCACAAAGGAAGATGTTGGTGCTTGCTGGAGGTCAGTCATCTGAGCTCCAGGACATCACTGCAGGAGTTCCTCAGGATAGTGTCCTAGGCCCAACCACCTTCAGCTGCTTCATCAATGACCTTCCTTCCATCATAAGGTCAGTAGTGGGGATGTTTGCTGATGATTGCACAATGTTCAGCACCATATGCGACTCCCCAGATACTGAAGCAGTCCGTGTCCAAATGCAGCAAGACCTGGACAATATCCAGGCTTGGGCTGAGAAGTGGCAAGTAACATTCGCGCCACACAAGTACCAGGCAATGACCATCTCCGACAAGAGAGAATGTAATCATTGCCCCCTGATGTTCAATGGCATTACCATCCCTGAATCCCCCCACTATCAACATCCTGGGGGTTACTATTGACCAGAAACTGAACTGGACTAGCCACATAAGTACTATGGCTACAAGAGCAGGTCAGAGGCAAGGAATCGTGTGATGAGTAACTCATCTTCTGACTCTCCAAAGCCTGTCCACCATCTACATGGCGCAAGTCATGAGTTTGATGGAATACCCCGCATTTGCCTGGATGAGTTCAACTCCCACAACACTCAAGAACCTTGATACCATCCAGGTCAAAGCAGCCCACTTGATTGGCACCACATCCATAAACATTCACTTCCTCCAACACCGACGCACCATTGCAGCAGTGTGTACCATCGACAAGATTCACTGCAGAAATTCACCAAGACTCCTTTGACACCACCTTCCAAACCCATGACCACTACCATCTAGAAGGACAAGGGCAGCAAATAGATGGGAACAATGGGAACACCATCGACTGTAAGTTCCCCTCCAAGTCACTCACCATCTTACTTGGAAATATATCGCCGCTCCTTCGCTGAGTCAAAATCCTGGAGCTCCTTCCCTAACAGTACTGTGGGTGTACCTACACCACATGGACTGCAGCGTTTCAAGAAGGCAGCTCACCACCACCTTCTCAAGGGTAATAAATGCTGGCCCAACCAGCGAAGCCCACTTCCCATGAATAAATAAAACAAAAGTGACCTTAGAATAAAGGTAGCCCCTAGGCAGTAGCGACCACAATATGATGGAATTTTACATCCAGTTTGAAAGGGAGAAGAGTGGGTCTAAGACTAGTATCTTAAACTTAAATACAGAAAAACTATATGGGTATGAAAGCTGAAGTGAACTGGGATACTAGGCTAGAGAATATATCAATAGACAAGCAGTGGCAGATATTTAATAGGATATTTCAGAATACACAGAATAAGTATATATCTACTATATATTTATGTAATGTAATATATATATATATATAATATATATCTGCTATAAAGACCCACCATCTGTGGTTAACTACAGAAGTTAAGGAAAGCATTAAAGTTAGGGAAAATGCATAAAACTGTGCAAAGATGAGTGGCATGTTTGATGATTGGTCAGAATCTAAAGAATGGCAGAGAATGACTAAAAGGTGAATCAAGAGAAGGAAATTAGAGTACAAGAGAAAGCTAGCTAGAAATGTAAAAACAGATAGCAAGAGTGTCCACAAGTATTTAAAAAGGAAAAGCGTAAGTAAAGTGGGTGTTGGTCCTCTACAGAGCAAGAATGGGCAGTTAATAGCAGATAATAAGGAAATGGTGGATAAAATGAACAAATATTTTGCTTCTGCACTCACTATAAAGGATACCTAAAACATTCCAATAACAGCTGTAAATCAAGAGGCAGAGGGGAGAGAGGAACTTGGTGAAATTACTATCACTAAGGAAGGGGTATTGAGCAAACCAATGGTGCCGTAGGCTGTCAAGTCTCCGGATCCTGATGGACTTCACCCTAGGGTTTTAAAGAGGTCACTAATGAGGTAGTAGATGCGTTGCTGTTAATTTCTCAAAATTTGCTAGATTCTCAAAAGGTTCCATCAGACTGGAAAGTAATAAATATAACCCTTCTATTCAAGGAGGGAACGAAGCAGAAAACAGGAAACTATGGACCAGGTAGCTTGATGTTTGTCGTGGGGAAGGTGTTAGAGTTGATCATTAAGGAGGTTATAGCTGGGCACTTAGAGAAACTCAAGGGAGTCAGGAAGAGTCAGCATAGTTTTGTGAAAGGGAAATCATGTTTTACCAATTTAATGGGGTACTTTGAAGGAGCAACATGTGCTGTGGATAAAGGGGAGCCTCCAGACATACTGTACTTGGATTTCCAGAAGGCATTTGATAAGGTGCCACATCAACTGTTATTGTGGAAAATAAAAGCTCATGGTGTAGGGGGTAAGATATTAGCACGGATACAAGATTGGCTGGCTGGCAGAAAACAGAAACTATGGCCGCAATTGTCCCAGATCTGCAGGAAAAATGACATATTACCCACTGGCTGCAGTGGTAGCTTTTCATGCCCTGTTGTCCCAGTCCCGCCACATTAGTTACACATTCCCAGGAATTGTGCCGTTTCCACGGCAGGCGGTATCTCATTCTCCTGCCACGCAATCACCTCGCCATGGCAGAACAAGGGTGCCATATTTAATGTCCACCTCTCAGTGATTCCAGCCCACGACTGCTGCAAAGAAGACATGGCCCTGGAAGGTAAAAAGACTGCAACCCCCAGACTCAGTGATGCGTCCCTGGAGGGCCTTTCTGATGCAGTGGAGATTCGCTGTGTGGTCCTGTCCCCTCGCCCCGGCAGCAGGATGGGCAGCAACCTCACTCATCCGGCTTGGGAGGCGGTGGCAGCGGTGGTCAGCGCCATCGGCCTTCAAAAGAGGGCAGCCACCCAGTGCTGCAAGAGAATGAATGATCTCCCCCATTCCGCTAGGGTAAGTCACTCTTCTCATCACTCTCAACTCACACAGGCTCACAAACCCATCACACATCCACAGCTCCAGTTCAACATCACCATTCCCTCTCTCACACACACCTTCATTGTCCTCATTATATCCATGGGACCACTCACCACCCGCACATGCCCGGCATACTTATCATCTGACCTGGCAGGCATGCTGCTTACACACCTCCATCTCTATTTATGCAGGACAAGCTGGCACACAACAAGAGAGAGAGATCACTTACCAGTGGAGGAATTCCTGAAATCTAGGACCTCACAGACTTTGAAAACCGAGCCATTCAGCTGACTGGCGAGGATCTGGACCGGTCCTGTGCTGATGGTGAGGTCAGCGGTGCTCTACCAAGTAAAGATCCAGCAGTGCAACATCCATCAGACAACTGTGCTGTGAGTGATGTGTCCTGTTCCACAGTCCGCTGTCATGTGCTAATTATCTCTCCTTGCTTTCGCAGGCACATCAGGGAAACAGCCAACAGAGTCCACAACCCAGGGCCTCCAATCAAGCCCCAAAGAAACTTCAGGAGAGGAATCTGAAGGCACCCTCCTTGAAGACCCATCACAGCGCTCACCCACACCCTCCATCACAGCAGAGAGACACACCTCGGTGGGACCTAGCTTTAGAGTAGCCTCGGGATCACAATCTGGTGAACTCATCACACTGTCTGATCCACAGCAGGCAGCGGCAGGGACTTCCCAGCTCCCCGGCACTCGGAGGACTGCTGGAGGCCAGAACGTTGCTGAGTCTGAGTCAGATGACAGGGCTCTGGACTCGTTCATGTCTCAGTTGCTGGAGCTGCAAAGGCAAGCTAGGGAACATCAGCATGAGATGTCCACTGCGCTCGTCAGATTTCAAAGCACAATGGAGGAATTTGTCTGCCTTCAGGCTGAGGTGATAGTGCCAGCATGTCAACGCATCGTGGTCAACACTGGTATGATGGCGGCCACCATGGAGACCTTGCTCCAGGGCATCGCTCCTGCACTGCTACACGGGCTGAACTCCATAGTTGGCCTCCAACAGTGTGTATGCAACAGGGGTGCACGGCAGCTCGATCTCACTCCTGCTACCCCCTTCTCCTCAAGGAGTCAGCCAGGGGCCCTTGGGCACCCATAGGGAGGAGGATCAACAGGTGTATACCCCAGGGTCATCCACCCAGGTGACTCCGGAAGTGTCCAACCCATCTGAACCCCCTCTTTCTGTGACCCCAGCAGCTCCAGCTCCACAGATCATGGAGGCTGACACTGACACACAGCAGGTCCATGAGAACAGGTCAGGGCCCTCCAGTTCTCGGCCCTACAGAGGATGCCCATCATAGACAAGGCAGCAGGCTGCCTCCACCTCCACTGTGGGTGTCCAGGGAGCACCGAGACATATTGGCAGGGTTAGGAAGGATAAGAAGATGTAGTTGCACAGCCTGGGCACGGGTGTCAGTCACTTGTACACAATGTTCACTATTGTAAATAAACATTCAGCGATGTTTCCTGGCCTAAGGCTCTTTGTTCTGATGAGCAGTGTTTGTGTCACTCAGTTGGGAAACACTTCTGCTTAATATAAGGGTAGGTGTCTCAGTCCAAAGTGATGGTCTGTCCTCACACTCACTGGATACATTACTGGTGCCTGCACCTCGATGACGCTTGTCATTGCAGCCAGAAAGTCATGGGCAGGCATCATAGTGTTCCATCATTCTCTCTGTGTGCTCACAGCATCTTTAAGGGGGGGGATTGGTCCCCATCTCTTCAGCATCTGTAGCCAGTGATGTTGTGCTCCTGAAGGGATCAGGTGCTGAAGGCTTTTAAAGCTTCATGACTGCGTCTCCTGATCACAGAGCACAAGTGAGCTGCCCTCAGATAGGTAGGACTCAGCCATTCTCAGAGGCTATGTGAAGATCTATGGAGTGTCCTCACTGCAATCATCATCTTCCTCCTGCAATTGAGTGACAATTAGGGCCCCCACTGCGTCTCCATGACAGGAGCATTATCAGAGGGTATGCACACTGCCATAAGCGCAATGTGAGGATCTATGGTGTCTCCTTACTGCATGTCAATGTCATTCTCCATACATCTAGCAGCCAAGAGGACCTCCCGAGTGTGCCTGCCTCGTCTAGCCAGTATGAGGTCTTCATCGTCGTCATCGTCACCTTTGAGGACCTTTTTATCCTCATTCCCGTCAGCGTCCTCCTAATTGGAGGAGACATGTAACTCCTCCATCTCCTCCTCAGCCAGCTGCTCTCCCTGTTGCAGCGCCAGGCTGTGAAGGGCCCAACAGGTGATGATGATGCATGACATCGTCTGTGGATTATATTGCAGGGCTCCACCAGACCGGTCCAGGCACCGGAACCTCATTTTCAGCATTGCAATGATTTGTTCCACCAGGTTGCGAGCTGCAGCATGTGCCTCATGATGCCTTCATCTAGCTGCAGTCTGGGGCCGCCGCTAGGGTGTCCTCTGCGGGCAGCCCCTGCTTCTAAGGAGCCAGCCCTGCAGCTTCTGTGGACCCTGGAAGACTTCAAGGAACTGTGACTGACTGAGAATGTAGGAGTTGTGGACACACCATGGAAACCATGTGCAGACCTGCAGGATATGATTGTCGTGGTCACACACCAGGTGCACATAAAGCGTTGGAATCCCCTGCAGTTGACATAGTTGACTGCCTGATGCGACGGAGATCTGAGTGCCACTTGGGTGCAGTTGATGGCACCCTGCATCTGTAGGAAACCTGAGATCTTGGAAAATCCAATCTCTCTTGCATTCTGGCTGTCTTGGTCCTGGGTGAAATACACAAAGTTGTGTGCCCTTGCGAAAATGGCATTCATGGCCTCATGGATGCATTTGTGTGTGGACACTTGTGATATCCCACAGATGTTGCATGTGGAGCCCTGAAAGGAGCCACTGGTTTAGAAATTGAGCGTCGCAGTCACTTTCACGGCCACTGGCAGCGGATGCCCTCCATGTCCTCGTGGCACCAAATCCTGTAGTAGCTGGCAGATGTGACCGACCAGTTCCCTGGATAATTGCAGTCTTCGACGACACTGGTTCTTGGTCATCTGCAGGAAAGAAAGGTGATGTCTACAGACCCTGGGTCTAGCTAGGCACCAAACAATGATGGCTCGCTGTGGCTCTTCAGTGGTATATGTGGGAGCCCCAGCTACCCTTGCTTCCAGAGGGTGCTGCTCCTCCCTCACTTCCGTCGCTGTCTTCTCCTTAGTCTTCATTCTCTGTATGCCTTGTGGCATACAGCAATGTTCACCAGGCTCAATTCTCCTGATGTACTCCTCCTGCAGGATAAAAGAGAGAATGCGTGGGTTAGCTTGGGTGTACTAAGAACCTCTCCTGGTAAAGTCTGAAGGCCATTTAACGTATCATGGAGAGTGCTGGCCACCACTTGGATGACCAGAGATTGGTGTGCTGCATGGCTGCCCAAAATGCCACTCAACTCCGCCTCACTCTACCCAACCGATTGGGGCGGCAGCTTTGGACTGCATGCTGTGCTCTCAGTTCAGACGCAGGCATTCTAACCTGCGCTGTGAGGCTGCATTGTTAGCTTGAACCATGGGGAGACTGGTTCAAACCGGGATGATAACATTGCAAGGGGATGTGAGCGCCAATGCCAGTGACTCCTCCTCAGCCATCTTTAGCAAGGAGATTGTACAATGTGACCAGTTGTCCAGTTGTTCTGCAGTCCATTAAAATGCTCATTGCTTTGCAGTCTGTGCCCAAGAGGTGAAAGTCTCTGGAGCACTTGATGACACTTTGATGCCTCCGCGTTGCTTGAGTGGGCAGAGAAGCTAGAGGCCCCGACTCCAATCATATCATTATGGCTGCGTTGCCTTCAACTGCAGGGCAGCCCTTGCCCCCTCACCAATGTGCCTCAACCTCAGTGCAGCCCTTGCCTCCCCAACATACCTCAACCACAGTGCAGCCCTTGCCCCCCCAACATGCCTCAACCACAGTGCAGCACTTGCTCTCCCAACATACCTCAACCACAGTGCAGTCCTTGACTCCTTGACCACCCCTTCCTCCCTGCAATGCACCTCAACCATAGGACAGCCCTTGCCCCACCCGCAATGCACCTCAACTGCAGGGTAACCCTTGCACCATCTCTCCAACACGCCTCAACTGTGAAGACCAACAGGCGACCTGATCAAGCACTCCACAACATTACTGTGTACTCAGTTCTGAGTTCCCCTCAAAGTGTAACCCGCCAAGTGTATGCCTTTTATATGCTGTTGTGAAACACGTCGGCATGCAATCATGCACACATGGGTGGACAATCTGGGGGTGGGGGTTGGGCGTGGTGACAATTCTGGCGGGCTGGGCTTATACTGATATGCACATGTATTACAATGATGTTCCTGATGTCCATAACAAAGGTATGCATACTAGATTTGCAGATGACACCAAGATAGGTAGAAAAGTAGGTTGTGAAGAAGACATTAGGAGGTTGCAGATGGATATAGATAGGTTGAGTGACTGGGCAAAAACCTGGCAGATGGAGTATAATGTGGGAAAATGTGAAGTTGTTCACTTTGGCAGAAAGAATAATGAAGTAGAGTATTACTTAAATGGAGAACGACTGCAGTATTTCTGAGGCACAGAGGGATCTAAGTGTTCTTGTGCATGAATCACAAAAAGTTAGTGTGTAGGCTCAACTAGTTAAGGAATAAAGAAAGCTAATGGAATGCCATCCTTTATTATGAGAGGAATTGAGCATAAAAATAAGGATGTTATGCTTCAGTTATACAGGCTCACAGTGAGCCTGACGTCAGTAGTAGGTAAATTATTGGAAGGTGTTCTGAGAGATTGGATATATAATTATTTGGACAGCCAAGGGCTGATTAAGGATAGTCAGCATGGCTTTGTGCACGGTAGGTCGTGTTTAACGAACCTTGTAGAGTTTTTCGAGGAGGTTACCAAGAAATTAGATGAAGGAAAGGCTGTGGATGTTGTCTACATGGACTTTAGTAAGGCCTTTGACAAGGTCCCACATGGGAGGTTAGTTCAGAAGGTCCAGACACTTGGTATCCATGGAGAGGTTGTAAACTGGATTCGTGATTGGCTGTGTGGGAGAAGACAGAGAGTGGTAGTGTATGATTGCTTCTCAGATTGGAGGTCTGTGACTAGTAGTGTGCCTCAGGGATCTGTGCTGGGACCATGGTTGTTTGTTGTCTATATCAATGATTTGGATGATAACGTTGGTGAATTGGATCAGCAAGTTTGCTGATGACACTAAGATTGGAGGCGTTGTGGACAGCAAGGAAGGCTTTCAAAACTTGCAGAGAGATCTGGACCAACTGGAAAAATGGGCCAGAAAATGGCAGATGGAATTTAATGTGGAAAAGTGTGAGGTGTTACATTTTGGAAGGTCAAGCCAAGGTAGGACATAGACAGTAAATGGTAGAACACTGAGGAGTGCAGAGGAACAAAGGGATGCAATTTTGAACTTCTTATTTAAAGAAGGATGTAACTGCCTTGGAGGCAGTTCAGAAGATGCTTACTAGATTGATACCTGGAATCAGCAAATTTTCTCATGAGGATAGAGGTTGGACAGACTGGGCTTGTTTCCTCAGGAGTTTAGAAGGTGACCTAATTGAAGTATGTAAGATCCTGAACGATTTTAACATGGTAGATGAGGAAAGGGTATTTCCTCTTTGGGTGAGTCCAGAACTAGGGGGCACCACTTTAAAATTGGGGGTCACCCTTTTTGGGCAGAGATGAGGAGAATTTTTTTCCCTCAGAGCGTTGTGCGACTTTAGAACTCTTCTCTTCAGAGATGGCGTTATTGAATATTTTTAAGGCGGAGGTAAGATAGATTCTTGGTAGGCAAGGGAATCAAAGGTTATCAGGGGTAGATGAGAATGTGGAATTTGAAACACAAACAGATCAGCCATGATCTTATTAAATAGCGGAGCGGGCTCGAGGGGCTGAGCAGCCTACTTCTGCTCCTATTTCGTATGTTTGTATGACAGAGGGATCTGGGGCTACACATGTACAGATCTTTGGTGGCTGGACATATTGAGAGAGTGGTTAGCAAAGCATATGGGATCTTGGGCTTCATAAATAGAGGTATTGAGTGCAAAAACACAGAAGTTATGCTGTAAATAAAGCTGCATAAAGCTTTGGTTGGGCAACAACTAGAGTATTGCATCCAGTTTTGGTCACCACATTTTAGGAAGGATTTGAGGGTCCTTGTGAGGGTCTGGAGGAGATTTACCAGAATGATTCCAGAGATGTGGAATTTTAGCTACAAGGTTAAGTTGGAGAAGCTGGGAGTTGTTCTCTCTGGAATAAAGGAGATTGAGGGGAGAATTCATAGATGTTTACAAGATCATGATAGGTTTTGATCCGATTGACAAGGAAAACTTTTTCCCATTTATCTAGTACAAGGACTAGGAGACACAGATTTAAGATTTTGGGCAAGAGATACAGGGGTAATTTGAGGAAGAACTTTTATACACAGTGAGTGGTTGTGATAATCTGAGGTGCAATACACCTTTAAGAGAATGTGAGCAGACTGACCATGTGACTGTATTATCTGATTGTTTAGCACGTCTACAATGTTAATCAGTAGTTTAGAATAAGGTCTAGTTGGAGAAGCACACATGTATTAGTGCTCTGTTAATTGTGTTAATAAACCTTACATTGGCCTTTGCTTATCTATTGTATTTGGTGTTAAGAAATTCCACCAATACATCCATGGTCTCCACTTCACCATTGTATCCGATCGCAAGCTACTACTAGGCTTGTTCAGGGAAGATAATTGCCTTGGCACGCACTCAAAGGTGAGCACTGATTCTAGCTGCTTACGAATATACTTTTATCCACAGGCTGGGAAGCCAGGTTGCAAATGCTGACGCATTGAGCTGATTATCTCTAAAAGACAGCAATGTGAACATCCCAATTTCTCAAGAACTTGTCTTCTTATTAAACTTTCTGGATTCATCACCAGTGCATGCCAAACAGATAAGAGAGTGGACAGACTGCGATCCAGTTTTGTCTCACATAAGGGAACAAGCCTTAAAGGGATGGTCTAATGAGCAAAGTCTGACGAAATGAAGCCCTGATTTAATAAGAGGTCCGAGCTCACCTGCCAGGATGGCATTTTGCTGCAGGGAGCGAGAGTCAGTATGTCTCCGAGAAGAAGAAAGCCATTATTGACCGAATTGTATAGTGATCACCCCAGCATCTCTAGAATGAAAATGTTGGTGCCCAGCTACTTATGAAGGCCAGAGATGGATACAGAAATCAAAAACTTAGTCAAGAGCTGCCTACAGTGCCAACAGGCACAGAAATTGCTGCTTTCTGCTCCATTGCATCCCTGAGAATGGCCAGGAAGGCCATGCATGGGTCCGCCTCCACATTCATTACTTATAGACTCATAGATTCATAGATGTCTACAGTACAGAAAGAGGCCATTCGGCCCATCATGTCCACGCTGGCCAACAAAGATCTGACTACACTCAACCCATTTTCCGGAGTTTGACATATAGCCCTGGAGGCTATGGCAACGCAAGTGCCCAAATTTGGGCACAATATTCCTCTTGATTATAGACGCTCACTTGGAGTGGATGGATGTATACAAAGTGAGATCGCCCACATCTGCCACCATCATAGGCAGACCGTTGGCATCTTGCAATACATGGGTTACCAGAGATAATAGTAGCTGATAATGGAACAGCATTCACCAGCGGGGAATTCCAAAGATTTACAAGTCTCACTGGCATAACACATGTTAAGACCTTGCCATACCACCCTGCATCCAATGGTATGACCAAGAGGGCAGTCCAGACCTTCAAGTCTGGGATGAAAAAAACTGGATAGAGACTCTGTTACAACTAGATTATCATGTTTCCTACTCAGCTATAGGACTACATCACATACAACTACTGGTATAGTCTCTACAGAATTATTGATAAAGAGAGGTCTCAGGACACATTTGAGGCTCATAAGGCCGGATTTAGGGGGAAGGGTAGAGAGGAGTCAGGAGGCCCAGAAAAATGAACACAATTGTCACTGTCATGAAAGAAATTGTTCACAGTTTTTGGAAATAACTTTTGGAGATGGGCCTAAATGGCTATCAAGTGAAGTCACTGCGTTGACAGGGCCCCTTTCCTATCACATATTGGTCAAAGGTCGGGTAATTAGGAGACACATAGATCACCTCAGAAAAAGGGAAACAGATCTACAAGAAAGAATACGCCAAGCATTCCCATGTGGAAGGAACTCCACTTTGTTTGGAAGTGCCTTTAGGATCCGTTGAACCTGAGAGAGTCAAATAAACAAACATACAGGTACCTACTAGAGAGCCTATTGGACAGATAACTCCTGAGAAGGAGGCCTTGGATAAACGGTCCAAAGCTGTAGAACTACGACGTTCAATACATTTGAAGAAGCCTCCAGAGATACTGAATTTGTAAATAGTTTATTTATGTAAATAGTTGATATATTGTAAAGATTGTACATTGTACTTTCAAGTAAAGGGGGAGGGATATAGTAATCTGAGGCACAATATACCTTTAAGAGAATGTGAACATATTGACCACGTGATTGTATTACCCAATTGCTGTGTAGCGTGGTCTACAATGTTAATCGGTAGTTTAAAATAGGGTCTGGTTTGAGAAGTACACGTGTTAGTGCTCTGTTCCTTGTGTTAATAAACAGCATGTGTTTCATCTTACATGGATCTCTGCGTCTGCAGTGGTATCTTGTTTACCAACTCACTCACCATAGGTAGGCGTACAATCATGTTCACTGAGCAAAGTGACCCGACAGAGAAGGAACATAACAGTAGTTGTGACCTGGAACCCACTGCCCATGAGGGTGGTGGAAGCAGTGACAATGAACAATTTAAAAAGGAAACTGAATGGACAATTTAAGGAAGGAAACCTGCAAGGCCACGAAGAGAGAGCTGGGTAATGGGATTGACTGGATTGCTCCATGAAGTGACCATGACTATGATTCTATGATCCTTGGAGGTAGAAAGTCACACTAATTGTACACTGATGGACTGATAGAGGAATGCTTTGTGTGCTGGTGATCTCTATTCAGGTAATACAGGAGAGTTCAGCATCATAAGTTATGGAGTGTATTTGGAGTGCACCTGCAGCCTGTTACCAATCCAGAGACTACATTACCATTTTAAATCTGCCCACGGTGTGCCTGAGTACTTCTTGCACAATCCCAGATGATCCCTTGCTACTATTTTAACTATTAATTCTTGATTTGAGACGTGCATCCACCCCAGGCCCTAATTAAAATGCAGAAGTCTTGCTCCAGTGATGTCATGTGCACCTGAAATGAGTCTGAATGAAAATCATAGAAGGCTCAGCCAATCCTGGACCCATTAGGAAAACAGGACAGAATTGGCGTGTGAGAGCAACTTGAGTTGTGTCAAACAGTTCTCTGAGCTGCAGCTGTCTGAATCTGAGGATTTATTTTGCTGCCCAGTTTTTCAGGAGGGTTTGAATTTCGGATTGCTATTTTCCATCTTTTTGTCCTTGGCATAAATTTTCTGTCCTTATTGTGGGTGCAAACATTGCTTCTTTATTCTGTTTAGAGGAAGACCTCAGCAACTGCTGTATTAGAAGACAACAGGTGAGGGGCAGTGCTGCTTGTAGGAACGCCATGCCCAGCACACAGGATATACAGGCCAAGAGTCACCTTCTTGGAGCTATCTGAAGATCAGTGTAAGAGAGGAGTGCCCACTTTCCCATGCAGGCTGTTGCAGACCTCTTCAACCTCTTCTGTGACAGAATCTGTTGCCAGTTGTCCAGAGGCAGAAAAACACTTTGCTAGTGGCTGTCAACAAGCACCACAGCCCTTACTTAATTCCTTTGCCACTGAATTCTTTCCTTCTGTTACATGGAACATCAGCCACCAGACTGCAGTACACAGCTGCATTATGCAGGTCATTGGCCCTCTGTTCACCAAGCTGAATATTGCATCATCTTAACAGCTAACAAGAAGAAGCTCGGGGATTCACAGCTGTGGCTGGCTTTAGTTCTGTACCTCCTTAACTGCATACGTGTTGCAATCATTCTCTCTGCCCTCCTGTATGCTCAATTCCTAACCTAGTCCAAAATCAGGGATTAGATCAACCCCAGTTGATAAAAAAGGAAAAGGACTGAATCATAAACATTATCGTCCATCTTCATTCAATTTTACTTTCTCTTTAATACCAGTTAGCCTTGGAAAAAGGCACGTAATCTAATATGGGAAGATAAAGTACAATATACTTTTATGTATAGTTATCTATCAAGTCATTGACTGTAAATTTATAAATGTTACAAGTGTTATTTTCCTTGTCTTAGTCCTTTAATTCAGTGAAAAATACAGAAAATCTCACTAGTATTTTTACACAGCTGATTTTTATGTAATAAACATCTCTTATACTGTTTCTCATACATATTAAACAATATCAGATATATTTTTGCATAACAAAATCAATTTTAACAGGCCTTTCATATGCCCGGGAAGCAAAATTATGACAAATGGTTTGTATTTACTTAGATGGTTGAATAAATGGATGTGTTTTCAATATGTGTGTTTGTATCTGAATTGTTTTAGGAAGCCAGCCACACAGTAAATCTACGTGAGATAAAAATGCTGTCCTCATAGATAATACATGCAGTCCTCATGAGACAATTAAGCAACAGTTTTCTGCAGATATAATTAGAAAATGCATCAATTTCTTGGGCTTCTAAAGCAATAGTTTACAGATGATTAAAAAAATAAGGAAGTGCAACTTTGCTTAGAACTCTCAACTGGGTCACTGTTCTGTAAATCCGCAATAGTAAAAAAACCTAGGTAAATTGGTTTCCGAAAAATGAACATTCCAATTTGACCTTTCTTTTGATAGCTTTAGTAACCAAGGTTGATTTTTATTTATATATTTAAATTAAAAAAATTAATTCTTATAAATAATTGCACAAAGGGTCTGAATGAACGTTTTACTTGAATTGAATATTTTGGGATAATTATTTTTAATTAGTACATTATTCTTAGTGGTGTCCGTTCTATATGCTTATTGCACACACAATTATTCAACATTTTTATTGTACTGCTTTGTAATTAATATATTGAATAGTAATTAATGTGATTGAAAGAGCCTAGAAAAATTTTCAAAGACAATGTGGCCTGAATTGTTCAGTCGTCGGGCACCCGCGATCGGTGGGCCCAGGAGTGCATGAGAAATGGGTGTAGGGGGTGGTGGTGTGTGTCAGCTTCACCTCTGACTTCTGAGCGGTCCAAATCGCTCCCACTCCCTGGGCTCTAGACCTTGGATTTATTTGGGGGTTGAGACAAAGTGCAGCAGACAACCGGTTTTGGTGCAAGAAAAAAAAACTGGGGTTACTGAAGTCACAAATGAACTTATAACATTTGGATTACACTGAGATTATACAGAACTACAAAGTACACTTAGTTAAGAATGGGGAACACACGGCATAACGAGGGAAAATCATGCTACTTTCCCCTTACCCTTGTCCCACCCCCAAAACCTAACTAAATTGAACGAGGAGAGGTCAGGGATCATGCTCACCAACCCAGGGTTCCTTGACAGTTCGAAATCCAGCCAGGTAAGCCGGTTGCAGTTTTGGGGTGCGCTCTTTGTGTCCTCTGGGGCTTGCCATCCCCACGTGGTCCTGGTCTGTGGAATCTGCGGAGGTTCTTCAGTTGGGTGGAGGACGCAGTTGTGGGTGGTCGATCTTCGTGGAGGCTGCGGTTGTGGCCTTGTTGTCTTCGGTTGAGCTGCCACCCCGTGGCCCTCACCGTGATGTTGCCTGTGGGCCTGCAAACCTCCAGATTTCCTTCCTCCGGTTGGCTTAGCTACCTCTCCCTGCTTAAACTCTGCTTCAACCACTCCAAAACTGCTCACCCTCCTCCATCATAACTGGTGGCCCAGTTATACTATTTTTCGCATTTCTTATCTGAAAATCAAGCTTAGTTCTTTGTCTGATTTTGGTGGTCTTCTTCAGGTCTCGTTGTTTTTAATGGGCTCACATGATGTTTATCGTTGTTTTCCTGTCCCCGTAACTAGTCTTGAACTGAAAGCCATTGTATATGTGCAGTATTGATAGGTTTGCATAATTGCATTGATTGCTGCCTTCCTGCCTTTGTGATTATTTATGCAAGATTTTGATGGGCTTTAGTTTTGTGTAAGATGAAGTCTTTCTTTGGATTGATTGTTTTAAAGGGAAGAATACATATTCTGTCTCCTCTAGTTATCTGGTTTCAGGCAACAATCCACACTGCACTCAACAAGCCGGAGCATGTCCACTCCGAGGCCTTCATGGGCCTAGCCTCCAGTCTGCAGGGTTCTACACTTAACTCAGCATTTGTGTCCTCTGCCATAAAAGTCCAAAAGTCATACCTTTGTTGATGATATGAAATATGTGGGAATTTTGAGAACCCTTCATGGGCCACCAGCTGCGATTGGCCCCCGACTGCAATTTCACGCTGGCTAGTCAGTTAATGGCTGGTCAGTTAATGGCCAGCCAGTTGAAACATGCGCTGAAATTCTCAGCGCTGCCAAGGTGGGGACGGAAAGAGGGCGGGCACCAAGGGTGCAGGTGAGCACTTCGAGAGAGCTCCCTGAAGGCAGACAGCTGCCCCAGGAAGCTGCAGATCTCCACCGACTAAAGGACATGACATAAATGCCGCAAAGTATGCCCATGCAGCACAATCAAGCACCTGAAAGCATACCTCATTAAAAAAAAAACTAGGACCCAGGTATCTCCTTTTATTTTATTTCCCCAAGAAGATTTCATCCCACCCTGGATCGAGTATTGAGCAAAAATGTGAATGCCGCCTAGGAGAAGGGCCCATACGACCTGCTGCGCACGCCTGCCAAGCGATGTGTCATGCAATGAAATCAGGATGCTCGGGTCCCTTCAGGTCAGGTGCCTGCCCGCCGACAGGACCCAAAATTCTGGCCATATAGTTATACTCTGCTGCTAGTCCGCGTAAGTTACGCTAACAAAATTCGGATTTTTAGTGCCTGTATTTTTGGCGCCACCAGTGTCATTCTGGGTTCAAAATAGCATCCCTTGCACGGGCACACGCTTCTGGTATCCAGCATTTTTGTAAGGAAATTAGCACGGGTGCAGACAGTGTGCACTGGAAATATGCCGGGGAGGGAGATTGTGGTGCTGATTGATAAAGACTATTGGTAGTTGCGCGAAGGCGGGATGATGAATTGAGCAACGTGTGAGGCTAATGTTTCAGTGGTAGGAAATGGCATTTTAAAGTTGACATTGACCACTAGTGTGAGATCATTAAACTTTTTCTTGGGGCTAGATTGCTTCTGTTGAGCGGAATCTTCTAATGATAGGATATTTCCAAGACTTGGGATTCTTTCCACCATCCTGATCCCCCTCCCCCCAGCACCCCCCCAACCCCCAGTGGCCAGAGGTGTGGTGGCAAGGTACATCTTCCAGGAAGCGGTGAATTACAATGCTGCCTCTGAGTTTGCCGTCCTATTGAAGCTGGCAGGTGGGATCAGGAGGTTGGACAATGAATTCCAGCAATGTATTCAAAGTGGGCCATCAGTCAGTCAGCCTGGAGAGAGCTTAAACCTGCTGAATGAGTGGAATGCCCAAGTTGTGGGTGCTTCACATGGGCCTAGACCAACACGTGTGCAGGAAGTGCCACCAGCTGCAGAAGCGTGGGGCAGGGATTCTTAGGATGGCGGGTGGGCCCGATCGTGGGGGTCCGGGATCACCCGGGCCATGGACAGCAGACTGCAATGGGCCCCTTGACCGCAGATTCACGCCGGTTGGCCAATTAACAGCCGGCCAGCGTGAAGCAGGGCTCTGAAAGGCTCAGCACTGCCGGGGCAGCGGCGAGAAGAGGGCAAGCACTGAAGTCAGCACGGGCGCGGGCGAGCGCTCACAGAAGGACCCCTGAAGGCAGAGAGCTGCCTGAGGGAGCGGAAGACCTGAACAACCTGAAATAAAGGTGACAGACACTGGGAAAAAAGTGTCCAAGCTTTGTAATCGGCCAGCTGAAGATGTAGGTAATGAAAATGCCGTCCACAGAAATTTATTTTAATTTTAATTTATCACGGAAACCTCATCCTGCCCATGGATGAGGTTTCCCGAAAAATGCAAAGGCCGCCTGGCAGATTCGCGTGCCTGCCAACCATAACGTTGGATGAACAGTAAAAAACTTCTGTTAATTGTGCTTTTAATGGACTTAATTACCCTCTTAATTGTCAGTGGGCACTCTTACGAGTTTAGCGTGCGCCCGCGCAACTCTGTCATGAATTTTGTCCATTCACCCAACTGCTATGGAGTTCATCATTAATCTGGGGAATTTCCATGCTGTGAACAAGGGGTTAAAACAAGAAGATTGATTAGTGCCACTTTGTTCCTGTCATGCTTCTGCTGCATGTCCATGTGTTCGCCCCTGAACATTTTGAAGTGTATGTGCCCATACCCATGTGGACCTCACCATCAACACCTTGAGACCACTTACACTGTTCAACAAATAACCCCCACTACACCCTTCTCCCAGTCATGTGTCTGAGTGCAACCTTCCCCACTCATTTTATCCCCAGTACAGTCCTAGCCCTGCAGCCGCTTCTCCTGTTTGAGGCCGCTTGCTCCCCTTCTCCAGTACAAGCCTAGCCCTGCAGCCCCTTCCCATTCCTCAGGCCAATTGCCCCACTTCCCCAGTGCAGCCCTAACCCAGCAGCCCACCGAAAGCCACTTGTGCCTTACCGCTGGTCTGGGGGTAGAAACTTGCCTGTGACACTGCCCTGAAAGCGATGTCATGCTGCCTGCGAAGCCTGGTGCTGATTGCTGCGAGCACTGAGTAATGCAAGGTCGGCAGACTAACCTCGAAGTGATAAGCCAAGTGCGGGTCGCCAGGTGCACGTCACTTATATCCTGTTGTGGAACACTCCATTCTAATTGCACACTGATGTGACTGGATGATCCAGAGTGGGGATGATTCTGGCGAGCAGGGCTTGTAATGAGATGCAAATGCATTAACATGATATTGCCGATGTGCTTGCAGCAGGAAACACAGCCTGCCATTGACGGGTAGAGTGGATGGATGATTGCAAACTGGTTTCATGACACTGTGAAACCAATTTTTGGCCTTCTCACACTATTTAACACTCCCGCCTGCCCTGGTGCCTGCCATGAATGAGGGTGGAAAATCCCAGCCGTCATCTCAGAATAAGGGATAGGCCATTTTAGGACTGAGATGAGGAGGAACCTCTTCACCCAGCAGGTCACGAATCTTCAGAATTCTCGACCCTAGAGGGCTGTGGAAGTTCGGTCACTGAGCATATTCAAGACAGAGATCTATAGGTTTCGAGATACTAATGACATCAAGGGGTATGGTGAAAGCACAGGAAAATGGCATTGAGGTAGACAATCAACCATGGTCTAGCTGAATGATGTAGCATGTTTGATGGGCTGAATAGCCTATTCCTGCTTCCTATGTAAGAACAGAATTGAGGGCAGATGTGGAAGGGCTGGTCCATGGTTCACTGACACCTCCTTTGAGGTAAAGGTGAAGGAGGTGCAGGCCCACAGAATTTTATATTTTCCTGAGAGTGGGAGGAGGCAGCCAGCCACTGTCATGAAGCAGGCTTGGTTAGGGGCAGCACAGGAGTTCTCCAGGCACAGTGTAAACAGACGAATATGGAGACAGTGCTACAAATGCTTCAATGACCTTCTGAGGACTGGCAAGGTGAGTGGCATTAAACTTATCAGTGACAGAAATGAAGGTTTGTTGAGCACTGCTGGATTCTACAGGGCAAGTGTCCAATACTGAGCCTTGTACACCTTAAGCTACTCCAGTGTATGATGGAGGCGGTGGACACCCTATAGATATCATTCAAGAAACTCCTCTCATTTACCTTGCAGGAAAAGACAGTGTATAACTCTTGGGTGAGGGGTGAAATGGGGTGAGTGAAGTGACTAACATAGTTGTCCTGACACCAATGAAGGAGGAGGCTTGCTGATATCAAAAACATCAATGGGGAAAATTATGGCCAAGGGCAAGATGGGGGTTCACCTGACAGAGGGTGACTGTCTTATGCATGAGAAATGGAACGCTTGGTATACAGTACTGCACATTCGATCTTATGTGCAGACTTTGTGGAAATTGTGACTGTTAAGGAACTATGAAGGGGAAAGGATGCAGAGATACCACATCCATTAACTTTACACTATAAGGCCAATTCAGGAAGAAGAGCAAGAAGTTGTGGGCGATTTAGCCATCACCTCTACACATGATTGACAATTGAAGGATGCAGCATCACATGACTCAAACGCACCATTCACCAGTATAGTTACAGGCACCTCGGTGGGGTCTGCACCAAGTATGGAATGTGATATCATATGAGAAGGAGCACAGCACATTTGAATAGGTGACAGGGGCAGTGGAGGTTGGTGGCAATTCCCATCGGAGGGCAGAGAATAGTATCAGCCATACTCAAGTTGTCAGAGATGTGGAATGCAGAGCCTCGGAGGCCAATCACAATGTGGGCACTTGTGGTTTTCTGGCGGAGTTCCCTGGGCATGAGAAAAAAGAGTCCTCTCCATGTCATGAGTCACACCATATCACAGTTGCATAAACACATGAGTAACCCCATTGAAAAAGTGGCTACTCTCATGGAGCCTCATATGCGGCATGCAAACCATTGGATGTAGGGGCAGCAAGATGGCCTTCATAATGTGGCTGCAAAACTCAGTAGCCTGAATAGTTCCTTTGCAGTGATAGCCTGCAAATGTATGGAAGCACTGACAGGTGTTCTGGCTCCTGCACAGCACCCAAATGTAATTGAAAGGGCTGAGACAGGCAGACCTACTGATGATGTGGCTCCTCCTCAAGGCTGCCATGGTTAATAGTCATCCTACTAGAGACACAGGCACTGATTCATGTTCCCATCATCAAGGATGCCTCTGGATATATATCTGTCAGCCAGCTTGCAGCTGGGCCCTCACGGGCATTGCAATCCAGAGGGAATGTGGCATGGGCATCTCCTTTCACACAACAGGGAAAGGAACAGGCTACCTCCAAGAAGGGAGGTGATGGGGTAGTGGTATTTTTGCTGGACTAGTAATTCAGAGACCCAGGGTAATGCTCTGGGGACCTAGGTTCGAATCCTGCCATGGCAGCTGGTGGAATTTGAATTCAGTAAAAAATCTGGAACTAAAAGTCTAATGATGTCCTGTCCCACCCTCAGGACAGACTCAGCACAGGCGATGGCACAGCGGTATACAGCCGAACACACTCAACATCGACTATGGACCCCGTGAAGTCTCACGGCATCAGATCAAACATGGGCAAGGAAACCTCCTGCTGATTACCATGTACCGCCCTCCCTCAGCTGATGAATCTGTGCTCCTCTATGTTGAAGACTTGGAGGAAGCACTGAGGGCTCCATCACCAAGAGTGGCTCGGTAGTACCACTAATAACCGAGCTGGCCGAGTTCTAAAGGATATAGCTGCTAGACAGAGTCTGCAGCAGATGTTGAGGGAACCAACAATAGGGAAAAAAATACTCATCCTCACCTGTCTCCCGCAGATGAATCTGTCCATCACAGTATCAGTAGGAGCGACCACTGCACAGTTGTTGTGGAGGCGAAGTTCCTTCACATCGAGGATACCCTCCATCATGCTGTGTCGCAGTGCCATCATGCTAAATGGGATAGATTTCGAACAGCTCTAGCAACTCAAGACTGGGCATCCATGAGGCGCTGTGGGGCAGCAGCAGAATTGTACTTGAACACAATCTGTAACCTAATGGCCCAGCATATCCCCCGCTCTACCATTACCATCAAGCTAGGGGATCAACCCTGGTTCAATGAAGAGTGCAGGAAAGCCTGCCAGGAGCAGAACCAGGTATACCTAAAAATGAGGTGACAACCTGGTGAAGCTATAACACAGGCCTACTTGTATGTCAAACAGCATAAGAAGCAAGTGATAGACAGAGCTATGCAATTGTGCAATAAGGGATCAGATCTAAGCTCTGCAGTCCTGCCACATCCAGTCATAAATGGTGATGGATAATTAAACAACTCACTGGAGGAGGAGGCTCCACAATTATCCCCATCCTCAATAGTGGGGGAGCCCAGCACATCAGCGCAAACTATAAGGCTGTGGGGGAATCTAGAATTAGGGTTTACCATTTAAAAATAAGGGGATGCCCATTTAAGGCAGAGATGAGGAGAATTTTTTTTTCTTTCAGAGGGTCATGAATCTTTAGAATTCTCTCCTCAAAAGTCGGTGGAAGCACAATCCTTAAATATTTTTAAGGCAGAGTTGGATAGATTCGTGATAAGGGGGTGAAAGCTTATTGTGGATAGATTGTAATGTGAAGTCGAGGTTACAGTCAGATGAGCTATGTTCTTATTGAATGGTGGAGGAGGCTCAAGGGGTCATGTACCCTACTCTTGCTCCTAGTATGTACATTGGTGTGCTGCAACTCCCAGCCAGCACACCAAAGCCACATAAGATGCCGGAACCTGGTAGCAGCTGTCCATTGCCCACAGTGAAAAGCAGAGGTGAGTGCACCACTAAACCTCATTCTAGTCACAGGAATGCTCATCCTCTCCCACAGAGGATATAGCAATGACTCACACGATGGTGGAAGAAATGAAAGAAATGACAAGGAGATGAATACCATGTTCGCCCACCCTGCAAGAAACAAGTTGGTACCAACCACCGATCAAAGCCACAGCTGAACTGACCGAGTGTTGTTCAGCATTAAAGAATGAAAGAAAAGGATGAAAGCAGGCCCAGATTCAAGCACAATGTCCAAATCTACAAGAAGAACCAACTCCTCTGACAATAGTGCAAATGCAATATAGAACGGCTATAGGCCTTCAGATCACTTGCATCTTTTAATTCAAGGATTTGAAGGGGGAATATGGGGTAATGATAATGTAGTAATGACAGTGTAAATGTATGATGCTGATAATGATGTAAGACATAAGGTAAACTATATCACTTAAATACACCGGATAAAGACTGGGGTGGGCGGGGTGGGGGTGGTGGTGGGGGGCGTGTAGTATAAGGGTCTAGCACATATAGGGTTAATGTGAGTACAGTAGCAGCCACATAGTGATGTAAGAGAGCACATAACCCAGAACCAGAAGCAGTACAGTGTTGGACAGTGCAGTGTGCAGACCTAAACCTGGAGATAGCTCCTAGCTTGCACCCTTTACTATATATTTTTAAATAGTCCTGGTAGTTAATAAAGACTTACAGTTAACTTGCTAAAGTCTACGAAGACTCCTTCAAACCTATTGAGATGTAACCAACACCCCACAACAGTAGCCACCTTAGATGAGTTGCCTAGATGCTGACATAACGTAGGGCTCGTGTGATGTTGACAAAATCTGATTTTTATCTTTGGATGCTAGCTAATTAACATATTAATTGATCATTATGCTGCTACTGGGTGGGCAGCTGCTGCTGTTGATGACCCAGCTCCGGCAAGATCACCCAGAGTTGGGCATGTGTCAGGCTGGCTGACCTGACCCCCTTGTTTCCAAGCTTTCTGCCCCATCCTGTCTTCAAGCCTTGTCCGTGGGCTGGGAAGATTCCACCTACTGAGTGTGATATCTATCTGTTCCCTTTGCCTTCTCAGTGCCTGACTGGAAGTTCTCATGGTCCCTTGTGTGTAGAGGACCTCTGTCCACCTTCTGCACCAAGACCTCTAGTGTTGCACTGAGAACTATGAAGCACACTTTCTGCCCCATTTTGCCATTAGTTAGTCTTCTAGCCGGTCCTGTTCCCCATCCATTTGCACCAGCTGCTCCAGTCAGAATGCACTTCCCCTTTCAGAGGTGCAGGCAGATTTTAAATAGTGTTGATTAGCTTTAAGTCATGCTAGCCTTAGGTGCCCAACCAAGGCATCCAGCCACTTACCAACACATCTAGCACTAGGCTGCATGGCACTATCATTTGAATTAGAAGGAGCATTATGTTTGTAATGCGCTGTCTGTATTGATAGCAATGCGAGGCTCAGGTTAGTTGCACATCACGATCCCCATGCCTGTTTTCAGGGGCTATTGAATTTTGCTCCTAAAATTCATTGCAAAAACTTTCTTCCACACCGCCAGTTCTCATCTCTGTAAGCTGGTCTTTGCATGCAGCCAGGTGTCCAATGCTTATAGTAGGCTTCTCTATCTATCTTTTAATGGTTGTGAGTGTGATCAAGCCACTTTCAGTATGTTTTTATAACTGGTGACATTTAGGGTGCTGTCATTTTTATACCTGTCACAGTTTGTCTTCAGGCAAAATAGGCTGCTGCAAAGAATATTGTCATGTGTTTGTGCTGTCTGATTTTATTAATTTCTAAAATTGTTGTTGTCAAAATAGATAAGCAAGCAGGTTCCGCTATGGTAAATTGGACTAGCTGGCAGTAGTTAGCCTACTAACATTGCTCATGTTCTGGGAATTTTCTTAAGATGTTCTGGCAGTAATTCTAAAGAAGAAAAATATATGTAAGCTAGCATTGAATGAACTCCATTCTATTACAAAGTCTGGAGAATTGTCTGACTTTGTTTTAGGAATTAGTAGTCACCAAATCAACATTAATAATATGCATGAATTCTCAAATTAATCGGTGATGGATTTCCCACGGCATTTTTCATGGTAAATCATAAAGACACAATGTTTCTGAGGAGGACCATTGTTGTACAATGCACAATGTATTATTCTGTTATTAAGGGAGAACTGTTTTTTCAAGGCAGGTCCTTTTATTTTCACAAAGTCTAACAGGTTTAATCCCGAGGCTAATTGGAAGTTTTTGCTGTTGCAGAGAGCATTTAAAGATTGTAAATTGCTGGTTTCCAAACTAAGTGTCATGTTTGCTGCTCTCTTGAATTATATTGAATCATATAAAGGAGAAATGTCTGGTTCCAAGAACTAGCTTATAAAAGTATTGTGCGTGACAATATTACATATTGCAGTTTTAGGTGATGCACGCACAAATATTGACTTTTCTTTGGCTCTTGCTCTATCACTTCACAGCTGAATATTAGCCTCCTTGAGCTCAATACATTTGCTACTTCATTGCTCAACTGTTGAGTTTTGAATGCTTTTGTGTTGCACAATCATCAGTCCTACTGAGTAATAGGGCATTATAATATTAAACTTGCAGAACCATAATACTAACATTGCTTGTCCTGGTTTGTTTAAACACATTAATCTATCGTACGATTCCTGATGCTGTCAAATTAATGAAATCAAATGCAATTTTAACATACTCAGGTGCTCAATAGGATTCTACTTTCCTTTTTTTCTTGTATTTTTACAGCTATCATGATGGGAAGCTTTAATTCAATGGAAATGGTGCCCTACAGTAAATTTCAGCTGGACTTCCAGAACTTAATTCTGGGCATCCCATCCAGAACTCACAGACCCCCACCACAACCCCCTAATCCAGACCCAACACTATCAATACATTTTGCTGTGAATACAGGGACCATTGTATCACATTGCCTAAAAATTACAGCCAGACCTTTCAGGAGTAAACTCTTCTTCAAGCAAAGGTGGTAAAAGTTTGGAACTCTCTTCCACTTGCAGCAACTGATGCTAAAACAAGATTGGTAGATTCTTGTTACCCAAAGGAGGAGGAGGAAGAGGACTCGCAGGGAAGGCCTTCTTGGCTAAAAGTTTCCGGGAGACGTTTTCCACCCAACCATAAATCACACAGGGGGGGTGGGGGAGTGTTTGGCAGGTGCAATTCACAAAGGAAGTGGTCACGGAACTGCACCAATTCTTGGAACTAGACCAGTAGCCTCAAAGCACAGCCAGGACAGCACTTCTAGTAGCTGTGAATATGACCATGGTCCTCAATTTCTTTGTGACTAGATCTTTCCAGGCTGGAACAGGCAAATATCTGCCAGTTTGCTGTCCATGTTGCTTCAGAGAGGTGACAGAAACTTTTTTATGCCAGGAAGAGGACACTTCATTCCTTTGTTGGCACTGCATTTCAATGATGAGATGTACCAAAATCACAAAGTTTACCAGTGCCTCAAAATGCAGTTGATGTGTGACCATGCTTAGCACATCATGTTGGTGAATGCCTGCTATCCTGGCAACAATCTTGATGTGTTCATTCTATGCCAGTTTGCTGTTCCAGCAATATTTCAGCCACCATGTCAAACTAGAGGCAGCAAGTGTTATACCTTCCACAACTAGCTAATGACTGCCCCCCAGAGCCCAAATACATGTAACCAGCATTCATATCATGACAACTAAGCTGCCATAAGGAATATCAATGAGCAAACCATCAGCTTGCTGAAGCATCTCTCTCTTGACAGCTCTGAAGGAGTCCTCCAGCACTCACCGGAGCAGGTTCCCAATTCATGGTCATCTGCTGTATCCTCCACAACCTGGCCATCATAAACCCACAACCCTCACTGGGATTCAGTGAACACCCCAGAAGCAGGAGGAGGAGGAGGAAGGAAGGAAAGAGGCAGTTGGCGCATCCTGAAGAGGCTATCCTTGAGCATATCTTTTGACTCCAGTTCCTCTAAATACAATCCAGATCCCATACCTTACCATATCTCTGTGACGGACCATCACAGTGTCCTTTGACCACAATTGTGTAATAAAGGACACCACAAAACAAACATTCCAAAACAATGTTATCCAACTAAATATCCAATATTCCAGACAATACTCAACTAATCACCATTATGTATTTCCTTAGTGTCTGTTTTGCAAGTGCTTTTGCCTGGCCTAAGTGCTTGCATGCATTGGCTGCAGCATGGCTGGTGGAAGCTGCTGAGTTTCAGTGAACATGACTGCAGAAAGCCCTGGAGCAGCTCCAGGCCTAGAAAGCCTGAGTAAGACTGCACCAACCCAGCATAGGCAGCAGCAGTCTAGCCTGGCTGGCTGGCTAACAGACAACACAAGGGCAATGGCAGGGTGGCAGAGATGGAATCACAAGTATTCCCATTCTGAGAAAAAGCAGCAGTTTCGTGCTCCATTTTCTCAAGGCGGTGCCTTAGCAATCCCAGTAATCTGTTAGAACACAAATTGCTGGATTGCTGTGAGACCCTGAAAGATCCTTTGTACACTGGTATCTGCAGTCATAATGACAGGAAACTGAGCTTGCATGGCAACAAGCTGAGATTTTATGACCTCAGCCTAAGCTTCCACCGCAGCACCCAGACATTGGGTGGCTTCTGTTGGTGCTGCAATGGAAGCCGAGACACCAACCGTTGGATTCTGCATCATGTTTGAGTCCACACAAGTTCTCATAGAGTTGGCCACCACTTCCACACTGGAGACAATGGTCTCCAGTTTTGCACAAAGCCCTATCTAAAACTGGAGCTGGACTCTTCCACGTTCTTTGACAGTAACAACTTGTTCTCTGATTGACCTATCAGTGCTGCAAGTATTTCTGTGCGAATTCCATCAGCTTTTTTCTATATGCCAACCCCTGCCCCCAAAGTCCTCATCTGAGTCTTCTGCAGCAGAACTTGTGTGTAACTTCACCTTCCAAGGAGCTGGCACACATACTAGCCTTCTCATTTGGCCTGACTGCAGACCACTCATAACCTGTGACTCACCACATCCAGATCTCGCCTCTATCCTACCCTCCAAGCTTTGCATAGTGTCAGTATCTGGTTTGGTGGCTCAGAAACTGGCCAGGAGTTGTGCTGCATGTGTCGCTCCCTGAGATTGGCAATTCTCTCATGGGTGGAACTCATGTGGTTGAGCCTCTGAGACAGATGAAAGCTCAACACGATGATGGACACCTCCAATCATCATCTGTGAGGTTGCATTGCCTCAGGGAACTCTGTGAAAAGTCCACTCATCTGCTGCTGATACTTCAAGTACTGTGCCCCATAAGCTGGCTGCTGAGGCCCTACCTCTTTGCCTACTGGACCATTATTGTCACTGCCCTCCCTCCTCCGAGGGGGACTGTTCACAGATGTCTCTGACTCAGATATCTCTCCCTGCACTTTGGGGCAGTGTCCTTCACTACATGCCACCGATTCTAAACACTGATTACGTCCCACCAAAGTGCTGGTATCAGTGTTGGTAGAGTATGGTCTGGTCAGATGTGACACTGCCCCTCAGACATCTCTTCCTACTCCTGATGCCTAAGGAACGAGGCGGCCCAGGGGACCTGTGTGAAAGTCAAAAGGTGGGCATGAAACACATCCCTTTATACTCTGAAAGCATGCTCAGATACATACCATTGCCAATAACCATAACCACGCCCTTATCACGCAACGCAGTAAGTTTGCTGATGATACCAAGCTAGGTGGGAAGGTAAGTTTTCTAGACAATGCAGAGAGGCTGTAAAGAGATATAAATAGATTAAGTGAGTCAGCAAGAAGATGGCAGATGGAGTATAACATAGGGGAGTGTGAAGTTATTCACTTTGGTCGTAAGAACAGAAAAGTAAAATATTTTTTAAAATGGGAAAACATATAAGTGTTGGTCTTCAAAGAGACTTTGTTCTTGCACAAAGAAATCAAGAAGTTAGCATGCAGGTGCAGCAAGCAATTAGGAAGGCAAATGGGAATCGGGGGAAAACTCTCTACTGGTTGGAGTCATACCTAGTGCAAAGGAAGATGGTTGTGGTTGTTGGAGGTCAGTCATCTCAGCTCTAGGACATCACTACAGGAGTTCCTCAGGGTAGTGTCCTAGGCCCAATCATCTTCAGCTGCTCTATCAATGACCTTCCTTCCATCATAACGCCAAAAGTGGAGATCTTTGCTGAAGATTGCATAATGTTCAGCACCATTCACAGCTCCTCAGATACTGAAGCAGTTCATGCCCAAATGCAGCAAGACCTGGACAATATCCAGGCTTGGGCTGACAATTGGCAAGTAACATTCGTGCCACAGAAATTCCAGGCAATGACCATCTCCAGCAAGGGAGAATCTAACCATCGCCCCTTGACGTTCAATGGCATTACCATCACTGAATCCCCCACTATCAATGTCCTGGGGGTTAACATTGGCCAGAAATTGAACTGGACTCGCCATACTGTGTCTACAAAAGCAGATCAGAGGCTAGGAATCCTGAGATGAATAGCTCACCTCCTGAATTCCCAAAGCCTATCCACCATCTACAAGGCGCAAGTCAGGAATGTGATAGAACAATCTCCACTTGCCTGGAGGAGTGCAGCTCCCATAACACTCAAGAAGTTAGAAACTATCCAGAACAAAGCAGCCTGCTTGATTGGTACCCCATCCATAAACATTCACTCCATCTATCACTGACGTACAGTAGCAGCAGTGTGTACCATCTACAAGATGTACTGCAGGAACTCACAAAGGCTCCTTAGATAGCACCTTCCAAACCCACAATGCTACAGTCTAGAAGAACATGGGCAGCAGATGCACACACCACCATCCTGAAGTTTTCCTTCAAGCCACACACCATCCTGACTTGGAAATGTATTGTCGTTCCTTCACTGTCACTGGGTCAAAATCCTGGAATTAACTCCCTAAGAGCACTGTGGGTGTACCAGTGCCACATGGATTGTAGCTGTTCAAGAAGGCAGCTCACCACCAACTTCTCAAGGGCAATTACGGATGGGTAATGAATGCTGGCCTAACCAGTGATGCCCACATTCCATGAATGAATTTTTAAAAATGGCACGTTGACCAATATTGTGAGGGGTTGGCATACAAGAATATCTTTAAAGAAGACTTGCTCCAATTGTACAGGGTTTTGGTGAGACTACATCTGTGCCCTAGCCAGATAATAGGGAGGAAAATATGTATAAATATATATCATCAACCTGGCTACTTTATAAAATTATTATTTTTTATTTTTAAAATGGACATGGCTTTACCCTGACTAGCCATGATTCATACCAGAGGAATTTCTAACCTTCAGAAACCAGCAGGGACCCCCTCGTTATCTTTAAAAAGGTGCTTATGGCCTCTGTGACTGCCGGCAATAAATTCTAAAGAAATGCAGCAACCTCCTATACATGGCCAAGGACGATGGTATGTCTGCAAAGGACAAAAGGGACCCTGACTTTTCTATTAAACACCTCAATGTTCTAGACCTGGGAAAATACATATTTTATCCAACATCCAGGAGAAGAAGTGGGAGGTGTGTCACATGACCATGCCCTTCCCCCCTTCCCCCAACACCAACCCCACCACCCACCCCCCACCCCCACCTCCCCACAAGCTGCTAGAACCTGTAATATTGCCAGGTGGAACTGAACCCAGACAGTCGACAATTTTATTATCTAACAGGTAGCAGCAAAAAGAGTTCTGTCCAGGTTTAAAAATGCCTGGCCCTCATCTACACTGTAAACTACTGGAACATTAGAACTTCTTTATCTGTGCCTTCAAGACTAATTCATCTTTACAAGTCTACTCCCTGCACTCATCCAGACAAGTGGGGAGTATTCCATCACATTCCTGACTTGTGCCTTGTAGACGGTGGACAGGCTTTGAGGAGCCAGGAAGTGAGTTATTCATCACAGATTCCTAGCCTCTGACCTGCTATTGTAGCCACAGTATTTACATGGCTAGTCCAGTTCAGTTTCTGGTCAATGGTAACCCCTAGGACATTGATAGTGGGGGATTCAGTGATGGTAATGCCATTGAACATCAAGAGGCGATAGCTGGATTCTCTCTTGTTGGAGATGGTCATTGCCTGACACTTGTGTGGTGCAAATGTTACTTTCCGCTTGTCAGCCCAAGCCTGGATATTGTCCAGGTCTTGCTGCATTTGGACATGGACAGCTTCAGTATCTGAGGAGTCACGAATGGTGCTGAACATTGTGCAATCATCAGCGAACAACCCCACTTCTGACTTTATGATGGAAGGAAGGTCATTGATGAAGCAGCTGAAGATGGTTGGGCCTAGGACATTACCCTGAGGAGCTCCTACAGTGATGACCTGGAGCTGAGATGACTGAGATGACAGCCACAACCATCTTCCTTTGTGCTAGTTATGACTCCAACCACCAGAGAGATTTCCCCCTGATTCCCATTGACTCTAGCTTTGCTAGGACTCCTTGATGCCACACTGGGTCAAATGCGGCCTTGATGTCAAGGACCTCACCTTGGGAGTTCATCTCTTTTATCCATGTTTGAACCAAGTCTATACTGAGGTCAGGTGCTGAGTGGCCCTGGTGGAACCCAAACTGGGCATCAGTGACCAAGTTATTGCTAAGCAAGTGCCACTTGATAGCATTGTTGATGACCCCTTCCATTACTTTACTGATAATGGAGTGTAGACTGATGGGCTGGGAATTGGCCGGGTTGGATTTGCCTTGCTTTTCATGTACAGGACATACCTGGGCAATTTTCCACATACCCGGGTAGATGCCAGTGTTGTAGCTGTACTGGAACAGCTTGGCTAGGGGTGCAGCAAGTTCTGGAGCACAAGTCTTCAGTACTATTGCTGGAATGTTGTCAGGGCCCATGGGGTGCCCATCAACACAGTTGGCGCAGATCTCAGAGCCCATCATCTGACAGATGGAGGTGACTGTCTCCCTTGAGCCTCCTTTGGCACTGCACCTCAGACATATTGAGGTAGCTGCTTTGTCACCTGTAAACCCTGGCAGCAGTTTATTAGTGTTTTCTGCAGCCCCTTCCACCTTGCACTTCTTGTTGGCCATGCGCCCCTTGTGCCTCTGACTCTCTTCCCAAAGACGGCTCCCCTGGAGGCTGCACGTGGACCCCTGGCCTCCAACCACTTCTGGCCCTCCCTCTCTCCTCAGAGGAGGTGCCTCCAGTGAAGAGCACAACTCCCATTCCCAGGCTAAGGGAAGGCTTCCTGAAACCTGTAGGCCCCAAAAATGATCTTTACTGTCGAGTGCTGACCTGAAGCCTGTTACTCTTGTCCAAGCAGCTGGCGTGAGTTTCGAAGTATTCCTGCTCACACAGGCAAGTATCAGTAACTTTCAAATTAAACATCTGATGGATACCATTCGCAACCCCACTCACCTCTCTTGTCCCATGAATTAACTTTTTACAAATATGTCCTACCCGCCTGCCCATCCTGAAGATCACACAGGCCCCAAAAAATTGCAGTCAATTGCTGCCTCAAGGGCCTTAACTACGTGAATAATTAATGGCGGGGGCGCATCGGAGACCATCGCGTGCCCGCCCACCTAAATATGGCGATGGCGGGCAGCGATGTCGGGACCCTTGCCCCATGTCACCGCACATTATTTCAGGCCTCAGCGTGCGGCGCCCGTCCCCCACATGCCAAGGGGAAAATTCTGGCCCTGATTTCAGCAGAAGGAATTAACAACTTAGCATGAGACCACAGAGTTCAAAGAAACATTCTTGGATTGATGGAACTGAGACACAAACAATTCAAAAGCATCATAATAACAGTGAAGGAGCCATAATAAAAAGCCACATAGATTAATAACAAAAGTGATAACATTTTGGTTTGGGTATTATGTTTATTATAGCCCGAGGCTTCCCTCAGTCTAGCAATAAGCACCTGATTGCTCGCGATGACATTGCATGAACAAAATTATACTATTACTATAGCAACTTCTAAAAGATAAATGCCTGGTATGAAAAATTACGAACATTCAATGATCACATTATAATTTCCTTATGGAACGACTTGCAGCTCTGGTACATGAAAGACTAGGAAGCAAAATGTTTTTATTTTATTTCTCTCTAATTGTATTATAAAATATTTTCCCTCCAATTGACCCAGGAAAGGGATCCATTTTCTAGTGTGTTTAAATGCTACTTTTTAGCCATCCATTCACCCTAAATAAGATTTTCATGGGTTGACAGACATCAAGAACTTTGTTTTTCTGATACCTGTATATAAGAATGTATTATGCTTCCCCAAATAGTCTGGTTAACATGGAAAACTTGTTGCACTGGAAAATATGTTGTTGAACAAGTAGGTCCTACGTCCTACCTACCACTCTAATGCTTTGCATTGGTGCAGCAAGATGGCGAACACTTGACTATTTGTAGGACAATAGCAACATTCAGAAAAAACAGTCTGGTTAACATGGAAAACTTGTTGCACTGGAAAATATGTTGTTGAACAGGTAGGTCCTACGTCCTACCTACCACACTAATGCTTTGCATTGGTGCAGCAAGATGGCAAACACTTGACTATTTGTAGGACAATAGCAACATTCAGAAAAAACAGAGTGCCTATTAAAATTACAGGTAGCAACATAGGAATTTATGAACAGAAGGAGGCCATTCAGCCTGTTAAGCCTGCTCCACCATTCAATTAGATCATAACTGCTCATCTACCTCAACACCCCTTTCCCGTGCTATCTCCAAATCCCTTGATTTCATTAGCCTTCAGAAATCTGTTGATTTCTGTTTTGAACATCTTCAATGATTGATCATCCCACAGCCCTCTTTGGAGAATTCCAAAGATTCACCACCCACTGAGTGAAGAAATTCCTCTTCATCTCACTCTTAAATGCCTGCCCCAGATACTGAGATTATGTCCCCTGGAGTAGACTCACCAGCCAGGGGAAACATCCTATCTACATCCACCATTGTCATGCCCAGTAAGAATTTTGTAAGTTTCAATGAGGTCACCCCTCATTCTTTGAAACTTTAGGGAATGCAAACCAGTCTCCCCAATCGCTCCTCATAAGACAATCTTGCCATCCTCGGGATAAGCCTATTGAACCTCTGTTGCACTCCATCTATGGCAAGTATGTCCCTCCTTTGATAAGAGGACCAAAACTGTACCCAATACTCTAGGTGAGGTCTCACCAAGGCTCTACACAACAGCTGCCTACTTGCTCAGTAAATTTAACAGTTAATAGCTGAGCCGCTTAGACAAGGGAAATTTTAGGTCAAATACCAGGGTGTGAATTTTCATGAGGGTTTTCCAAATCGTTCACTGTAATTTTGATTGAATAGCCATGGTCATCCTGGAAAAAAAAAGTGATAGAAATAAGCCAGTTTTCAAAGGTTTCTATGGACTTTCTTGCACGTTATGGTGGAGAAGCAGGAGAATCTCATAAGTACTCACCCCATCAGTCCCTGCTGAGGTAAGCAACATCAGATAGATAAAGCCTTAAGGATGGAAACAGTGTGCACTTCTAGACATCAGGTAAGGACAGGATTGGGCTCAGCTGCCTTGCCACTTCTGGCCAACTGGTCTGCTAATATTAATTGCCTTTACCCACCCATGAAACCTGGTTGCTTTAAGTCATGGCCACCAAGAAGCATGAGCGACTGCAGAAGAAAAAAACAACTTGTATTTATATTGCGCCTGTCGCGCCCTCATGAAATCCCAAAGCACTTCACAGCAGAATGAATTACAACAACATGGGCAAATAAAGATGTACTGATACCAATAAAGCAAATTGATGGAGTCAGGGTGGGTTGGTTGCTACCAGATCAACTAATATGGCAGGTAATATATTCTTCTTTAGTAACATAACAGACAACAGAAACTGTATTTGCAAGAGCTCTTTCATGTTTCTGGAAGGCAAAAGCATAAGTCAGTATCACACAATATCACAGACTCTTTACAGTGCAGAAGTAGGCCATTCAGCCCATCAAGTCTGCACTGGCTCTCTGAAAGAGCATTCCACCTAGTCCCACTCCCCTGCTCTATCCCTGTAACCTTGCACATTGTCTCTTTTCAGGTAGCAATCCAATTCCCTTTTGAATGCCTCGATCAAACCGGCCTCCACCGCCCTTTCAGAAAGTTTGTTCCACACTCCAACCACCCTCTGGGTGAAAAATCTTTTCCTCACATCACATTTACTCCTTTTGCCAGTTATTTTGAATCTGTGCCCTTTTGTCCTTGATGGTCTGTTGAATGGGAACAGTTTCTCACTATTTATCCTGTTCATATCCCTTAGACTCTTGAATGTCTCTATCAAGTATCCTCTTAGCCTCCTTTTCTCCAAGGAAAACAATCCCAACCTCCATATATATATATATATATATATATATATACTAATCTTTGTTTGATATAATGATGCATCTGTGGACATGTATCTGCTGTTATAAGCCGGTTCTATATTGGGTAGCTGACCATGCTGTCAAAAACATTTTGAAGCTGCGATAGAACAATCTTGCCCGGAGAAACTGCTAAACTGTGAAAATTCATTCATGGAGCTTTGTCACCATTTCTGAGGTAGTGATATTTTCTGCTCCAAAAAACATGATCCCAAGGTGAGCTCCTGTAGAATCTAGAATTGAGATGTGTTAGCCAATGTATTGAACTGCCGTGGGCCAGCACAAGCTGAAAATATTTTTCTTACCTTCATTCATAAATAACAAAGCAGGTAAATAAATAGGCATTAGTAATTTTGATTTAATATTCACTGTTAATGTTGACGATTTGTAATGCCCTGTTCAGATATACTTTTCAAGTCTAAAAAGCATGGAAGCGAAATGAGTCTCTGCCAGCAGCATGAAATGGGTACAAGGCAAACCGACAGATGATTTTTTACTGCGCCAATTTTTATTGTCCATTAACTTGGAAAACATTGCCGAGATTTCTAATTTCAAACCAAGTAAAAGCAACAGTGAGACAAGGAAATTAATTTCCAAAAAGAGTTTGAACAGCTTTTCTGTGAACTTTAGTGGAAAGAAGTTTGCACTGTAGCCACTCCTGCAGAAAGAACACATTTAACTTAAAGTGAACCAACATTAAATGGCCATTGTGTGAAGTATAAAGGCAGTTCATAAATTTATGAGTCAAGAAGAAATTGGTCAAAGTTTATATCCTAAGAGCCAAAGGAGCTTTTAACTAAACTTTTAAAACAAGCTGAAAGGAAATTATTCCAACAGAGACATAGGTATGATGGATTGACTTCATGCATATGCTAACCAAGAAATAGCTAGAGTAACTAAACCATACAATGACATATGTTTGTTAAATTTAAAGTAACCGTCTTGACCATTGAACTCTTATGGCTAAGCTGTTAACAGGACTTACAAAATCATGACCTCATCTGGATCGGCTCCCACACCCCCTTGAAATGTTAATCATCAAACAATTAAAGAGGTAAAACCCTTTCACCAACCTGGTGATGCTGATAAGCCCAGAAATTTCCCCATCTAAACAACTGCGTGTGATAATGGTTAAAACAGGAAACATCAAACCAAACAGAATGAGAACATTCTTTGGGTGATAACGGACTATTCACTGACTTCTTCCTTCCTATGGCTGGGCATGGAGAAACTGCTATAATCTTACATCAAGGTGTTCAAGCCAGGATGTTACTTGGGGAGTGGCAGTGTGTATTGTTGTAATACCTCTTTGTATTTATGAGCCAGGCATTGTTATATGTTCCTTGGTATGTTCTGGGTGACACAGTCACACGCAGGAGAGTTTTTAATTTTCCATCTGCCCATCAGGTATTTGCATCCGCCATGCTTTGTATGGATGTGGTTTAGGGATGCGTGGATGAATTTGTGACTTTTTGTGAGGACCATTCATTTTTCCAAGCTCCTTCAAGGTTGAAATCGCATTGCCTGAGCTTGTGTGTATGGGTCCAAAAAGACTGACTGACTCAGAATGTATAAGTGATCAAAACTCTATAGGTTTGCAGAAACAAAGATGTCACAATCAACAGGGAGGAGATGGGTCGATCATTGTCATTTGTGTAAAGTTTGTACTATAAGAAGTGTGCATTAAAGGACAGACTTTAGTGGCTTGCAAGGTAACCGTGGACAGACTTGATCATCCCCACAGATGGGAACATACTCAAACACAAACGAATATAGCTAGAAAAACTCAGCAGGTCTGACAGCATCTGTGGAGAGGAACACGGTTAACGTTTCGAGTCCGTATGACTCTTCAACAGAACTGATGAGAACATACTCTTCTGTTGATTGGCAGAGTGAGTAGTGTTTGAAATTAAGGAGGTTTAGAAATAACAGTTTATGTGGGTACAATTTAAAATTGAAGCATTTCTCCCTGCATTTCTCTCTGCCTCTGATATGTGCTTGCTTTTGAAGGAGGCTACAACCCTTTTTTATTCGGTTGTGCAAGGTCCAGTAGTCTTGAGTGATCTTCTCCCAGGACTTCAAGTCAATATCTAAACTTCCACATGAAACCTTCAAAGTGTTCTTGTAGTGCTTCTTTGGACTGCCATGAAATTCAAGGTCTCCAAAGAAGATTTGGTAAGTTAGTGTCAGGCATTCTGGCTATATGGCCAGCCCAACTCAGTTGTGACTATCTCAATATGGTGTGGATGCTTGGCATGCCAGTTCAGGTGAGCACCTCCATGCCTGGTATTTTGTCCTGCTGTCTGATCTTCAATCAAGGGAAAGTGGTTGAGCAAATTGGCATGATGCTGGTAAACAGTCCAAGTATCACATGCTCGAACAAAGAAATGGAGGTTTTAAATATTTTGGGGGAATAAGGGTGTGTGTGTGTGTGTGTGTGTGTGTATGTGTGTGTGTGCGCGTGCGTGTGTGTGTATGATTTAATTAAGCTGGGCAGAGATTAATAGGAGACAGGTTGTCTGGGCGTTTGAAACATGAAAAGGATAGAGGTGTTAGGTTTGAGGCACAAGTGAATAGGTTAGATCTAACATTTGGATTTTTAGATAACTGAGAGTTTATTTGAATATCAAGGGGAAGTTAGAGGTGAAAAGAAATATGTTTGCACCTTGCAGGAATTCCATAGGTAAACAGAATTGGGGGCATTATATTTTATTGACCCAAAAGCAAAGACAAAATAGAGACATGAAGGATTTTCTATTTGGAAGGATTTGTATTTCAAAGAGGTATGAAAACAGTGGTATTTTAGAGTTACTGTAGCTGCGGAGTGGCTGCTGTTGAGCTGGAGCTGTAAGATGTAGCTGCTGGAGCTGGTAGCTCTGAGCTGGGAGAAAATACAGGGTTGAATCAGCCATCTAGCCAAACCAGAAAAGTTTTTGGCTACAAAAAGCAGTTTTATTCTGAAGTTTGGATTTCCACAGCAGAGTGGGAGAGACTTAGGTAATTTGGTATGCCTCTATTAAAGCTACAGCAGTTTGCCTTGGGTAATATTCTTGGATTTTTATAGTTACACACCTATAAGTGAGTGTTGCCTGGAATGTGTGTACTTGTGGGTCTGACCGAGTACAGAGTCTTTTGTGGGAATGTTTTATAAGACTGACTTTAATTGTGCAAGTATAATTTTGTGTGCTTAAGTTTTCTTTCATTCTTGTTAATAAAACTTTTACTTTTAATTTTTAAAACCCCAAAACTGTTACTGGACTTCTTACTGCTGAGATCAATATGTCTTATTCTCATTTTCAGAATACAAAAAAAGGGTATGGTCTGTAAACCAAGTTTCCTCCTGGGATTTGGTTTGCATGACAATTAACACAGGCTGTAGTCATAACAATAGACTTTCAGTTTGGTAGGCAGACTTACTCTTCTTCATTCCCAGGCTGATGGTTAAGGTCTGTTAAAAGCTACACTTGATTTGGCAATTCTTGCATGTGTCTCGTCGTCAATATGGACAGTTTGAAAAAGTATGCTGCCGAGATAAATGAACTTACTCACCACTGCCTGGTAAGGACTTGGAGGGGAATATTCATAACGAGGCAGAGGTCATGGCAAAATTGTAATATTGAATATGTAGATTTGCATTAATTTTCATAAGGACATGAATGATGTGAATGCTCCACTAAAAGCAGAAATGGAAGTTATGGTCAGGATAATAAAGAAGATGTTCTGGAAAGATTATCATTACTAAAGGTGGCTAAGTTATCTGGAAAGTATTATCAGTTTAAAAGTTTGTTTATAAAGATATGGGTTAATCAAGGAGAGGCAACATGAACTTAGGTAAATCATGTCTGACTAGTTTGACTGATTTATTTGATGAGATAACAGAAAAGTTGATCAAGGAAGCTTATTAAGAAGATGGAAGATCATGGTATTAAGAAGAAAGTGGTAGTATGGATATGCAATTAGCTCAGTGACAAGAAAGTGTGATGGCAGATAACTCTTTTCAGACTGGAAGGTGGTTTGCAGCGGTGTCCCTCAAGGGTGAGTGTTGGGTTCAAAACTCTTTGCAATTTTTATAAATGACCTAGTAGGAAACAGTATTTTAAAGTTTGGAGATGATATAAACTTGTCAAAGGAGTACATCATGATGAAGATAGTTATAGGCCCCAGGATGACTTTTTGAGTATGGTGAACTGGGCAGAAGAATTGCTGATGGAGTTCAAAATGGAAAAGTGTAACGGGAAGCACTTTTCAAGGACTAATGTGGAAAGAAAATGCACTATAAATGACAAAACTATGGACAGTGGAGATGAGCAGACAGACCTTGGTGCCCACATGCACAAATCCTTAAAGCTGGCTTGGCAAGCAGATAAAGTGCTTAAAAAAGCATATTGGAGAAGAGACTGCAAAATAAGTTAGTTCGTGCAAGAATTTAAGAAAAAAACCGGTTGGTTAGGCCTCAATTGGAATATTGTGGAGCATTCTGGGCATCACCTTTCAAGAAAAGCATTAAAGAAGGTGCAGAGGAAGTTTACTAGGAAGTATTCAGAAATGAGGGACCTCTGTTATGAGGAGAGATTGGAAAATTTAAGACTGCCCTGTTTGAAACAGAAAACATTAAAAACTGACCTAATAAAGGATTTCAAGATGATGACAGGTCTTGACCGAATCTGGAAAAATGATGGAGAAACGGCTAGCTTTTGTCATCATTATCCAGTAAAACTGACAGCAACTTCTGACTTCCACACAAGTGCGCTCAAACACAAACATAGAAAATTAGTGTCAGGGAATCCCTACTCCTGCACAGGATGCATTACCGAGGTCCTTGCAGAAAGCAAGCTTGAAAAATCATGGGACTGATGTGGACTTCCCCTTTTTCATTCCACTATCGTTTTTAAAAACCTGCAAAACATCTATATCTTGTTAATGAGGAGCAACTGGGTTTTTAATGGCATATTAATTCATAACTGCTGATGAATAACTTCTCTGGTCCTGGAACACTAGTTTTATCTTTGTACAATGTCAATTTTTGCCACAGATAAAACTTCCAACACTTTTTAATATAATGGCCCAGATCTTCCAGTCTCCAAATCATCAGAGACTGGGCATAACCCCTAAGAACCCCTCAGAAGCCCAGATCCACTGACTTCATAGGAATTGCCTGGGAAGTTTGAACTTTTGTTAGGCAATTTCCCTGCCCCCAAGACCCTCTGAAAAGTCTCCAAGTTGGATTTAGAGTCTGTGAATCCAGACGGTTCTGATGTACTTAAAATACTTACCCAGGAAATGTTAGACAGAAAAATCTTGGTATAATTCCTGGGTAACTATGCAACTGACCCCCATCCTGACTCTCTCTGCTCCACACCTGACACAACTACCCACACCACCTGACTCACCTCCCCTTACACAACCCCAGACCCGAATTGACTAGCCCCCACCGCCCAACTCCCACCCCGAGCTCCCCCAACCCAACCTGAATCGAGCTCACCACCCTACCCAGCTACCACCCTACCCACCTACAACCCTACCTAGCTACTACCCTACACCATTACCTACTTACCTCACCCGCCCTACCCTATGCCCACTTACCTCACCCACCCTACAGCTACACATTCATCCAATCACTCACCCATATACCCTTCCACTCACTCACTAACACACGAGGAAGTTTTGGGATATTTAAACTCTTATTTACCAGAATATGGCAGCTAGTGCCTCAAAAGGGGGCATGAATTATTCGCTGATTCTCTCCATTGCTCCCTTTGAGGTTTCCTGCACTGAATTAGTTCTGCATGATATCCTCCATTGGAAGGTTGACCAAAAAAAAAATTGGAGGAAGGTAAGTGGATAGTTTTTTGTCTGATCAGGATCAGAAATAAGAGTTCCGACCCTGATCGGAAGGTTTGGCCCATTAACTTCTTAAAAAGTTTTATTCCGATACTTCAGCTTCTAACGTGTATGTCCCAATCTTTATTTTGATCTCTGTAAAATTTATATAAGTGAAGGATAATCAATGCACTTTAGTTCCCGGGCCTGAATTCTACCCTTGGTGGGTGGGTCCAATCAGTGAGGTTGGGAAATGGGCCGCCAGCCACAATCGGCCCCCAGTGGTGATTTCATGCTGGCTGGCTAATGAATGGCCATCTAGTGTGAAACCCGTGCTGAAATGCTGAGCACTGCCAGGGTGAGGGCAGATAAGAGGGCGGCCGATGGCGTTTCTGCGGGCGTTCGGTGAATGAACGAGAGAGAGAGAGAGAGCTCCCTGAAGGCAGGCAGCTGCCTCAGGGAGGTGGATTCCTGAAAAAGCTGCAATAAAGGTTTTAAAAGCCGAAAAAAAAGTGCCCGTGCATCGTTATCAATCACCTGAAAATATATAGCTGATAAAAATGCTGTCCACAGAAATTTTTTTTTTTTAATTTCATCACGGAAATTTCATCCCACTCTTGGATGAGGTTTGATGAAAAATGTGAAGGCCACCTGGCCGATTAGCCCATCCGCCAACCAGAAGGTTAGACGGGCAACAGGCACGATAGCCTGAATTGTCTTATCTGTGTCGTAAGGTTCCATGATTTTATAAACCTCAACTTTGCAGTTCTGCTTTGAAGGCATGAGGAATATATTAATGAACATAAAGGGAAAGTGAAGAGGAAAAGGTCATTGGAACTGGCTCTTTGTGATTCATTCCTTTTCCAGATTAAAAAGTACAAGATCGACTATTGGAAAAGGACACTATTTCCCCTGAGTGTCTATTTCCCTGAGCAGTCCCAGATTTCCTGCCAATTTGTCTCTGCTTGTCCTTGGTGTGGGGAGTTACACAATACACAAGCCCTATCCCTGCTCCCGTAGAATAGGGCAGTCTGGAAGAACAGCTCACGAGGTGAAGAGGGCATCCCAGGCCTGCGATTTGCTCAGGAACATCAGGGAAAAGTTGTTGACAAGCATGGCTCAGCTCCCTAATTCCAGTGAAAAGAAAGGCTTGCGTGTACACAGTGCCTATTGCAAGTACCCAAGGACATCTGCTTTACAGCTAATGAAGTATGTTTGAAGGTGTATTCACTACTGGAATGGGCAAAGCATCTCAGTGTCCCACCAACAATGAAATAAATGTTTTAAGTGACTTTAGTTGAGGGATAGATGCTGCCCAGGACACCAGGAAAACTCCCCTTCTGTTTGAAAAGTTCTCACATGAAAGGACAGACAGGGCCATCATCTTACAAATCTCTGTGAAAATCTTTTCCTACTCTTTGTCCTAAATCTCTACCATTTAATTTTATATCTATAACCTCCTCACTCCAAACTCCTTAATCACTGCAATCTGTTTCTATCTAATCTGTTCCGTCTCTTCATAATTTAAAACGTCTCTATCAAATCACTCAGTCGCTATCTTAATTTTAATGAAAACAACCCTATAAGCTTAACCACATTAATTACAACCACGGTTGTTTACCACCACACAGAAGAATCCCAGCATGTTAAATAATCATAGGGCAGAATATTACGCTCGGTGTGCAGGCGAATGCCCAACACACCCGAGCGTAAAATTAACAAGCTAATTAAATTCAAATTTACGCTGCCCGTCTAACCTAACGGTTGGCGGGCAGGCGAAAAGGCCAAGCGACCTTTGCATTTTTTAGGAAACCTCATCCATGAGCGGGATGAGGTTTCCCAAAGCAAATTAACATTAAATAAAAACTTCATTATGGAATTAAAAACATGTCTCACCTCATGTGACGGATTCACACGAGGAGACCAGTTTTCTTAAATTTTTACTGCTTTAACTTTTTTTTTAAAACGCTTCAATCTCCCTGAGGTGAACTGTGTGCTGGGCTCAGCTCTCCCTCCTCCCTCTGCCCGCACAGGCAGCACTCAGCGCTGCCGCTCACGATTGGCGCAGGGCGGGCCTTAATTGGCCTGCCTGCGTGAAATTGCGTTGCGGCGCCGATTGCGGGCAGCGGTTGGCTGCCCAACCACCACCACCCGCCCTTGCCGAGGGCAAAATCCTGCCTATAATGATGGCTCAGGCAACAAGATTACACCCTACAAGACAATTAATCACTGGCCAGAAGCAATTATCATTAAATTGTCCATTCAATTACAAGCCTGAAACCAGAGCACTATAGAATAGGTTAAAACAAACTGAATTAATGTTGACAGTCTTAGAATTAATAACAAGCAAACAATTTAATTAATATCCATGCATCTTTTATTGCAATGGTTTATATTTAAATAAGAATTTGTTACATTTTTTGTCAACTGAATGATATGATCAATTGATGGTGACAATCTTCTTTCATATCTGAAAGGAACAGTATTAACAGGTCAGCGCATTTGAAGAATATATGTTAGTTTTGGCACTATATAGGAGTTGATTGAATAGGAGAAAAGTTATGGCTTGAGTACAACTGTTCAGTGCCTGTTTTTCTGGCGTAAAGCAGTTACCTAAACTTTCAATATGGCAGGCATCAAGTACACCCTTATTCCAAGTCAGAATTACACCACCTGCCATACTGATGCAAGTACAAATAAAGCAACATCCAGAGTCCATGCCTGAAACTGGCATTATTCGAATATGGGGCCAAACAGTTGTTAGAAGACCCCTTTACAATATCACGTTGACCTGAGTATAGCCGGCGCCAGGCAAGCTGCAATCAGGAAAATTTGTAGCCTAACAGGAGTTCTTAAGGGTACAGCTACAGGTCACAGCCAACGGGATAAGTGCTTTTCATGAATGTGTTGCCAGCCAGAACACCCAATTCCCACTCCATCGAACCCGGGAATTCATTCCACCCTCACCCCAATCACAGCTGGTACTCCACATCCCCAACGATCATCGCCCTCCATTCCCCAATCAATCTCTGCTCGCTATTACCTACCCACCCTTCCACCCACCCTGGCCACTGCAATCCTTCCAAGCTGACCATTTCACTTTCCAGTCCTTTTAATGATTTAACCTAGAGTTTCTGCTGGCATCACAGTAGCCTGATCTTTAATCTTCTTTGTCAATGAACTACCTGCACACCTCTTACTTGACAGTGGGTTGCTGACTCAGTGGTAATTAGGCTTGAGGCCTAACATCTAGTGCGCTGCAGGCCTGGACATTCAGGCAGGGTATCATTTCCTGTGCACACATCCAGTCAATCTTAAGGCACCCTGGAATTCATCAAAGCTCCCTAGACAGCACCTTCCAAACCCATGACCTCTACCACCTAGAGGGACAAGGGCAGCAGATAGATGGTAACACCACCACCTGGAGGTTCCCCTCCAAGTCACTCACCATCCTGGCTTGGAAACAGTGTTCCTTCACTGTCGCTGGGTCAAAATCCTGGAACTCCCTTCCTAACAGCATTGTGGGTGTACCTACACCACATGGACTGCAGTGGTTCAAGAAGGCAACTCACCACCGCCTTCTCAAGGGCAACTAGGGATGGGCAATAAATGCTGGCCCAGCCAGTGAAGCCCACATCCCATGAATGAATAAAAAAAAATGATTACATGCCACTGTTTGTAACTTTTGAATGTTCACTAGAGTGATTCCAGAGATGTGGGGCTTGTCTTATGAGAAGAGATTGGGCAGTTTAGGCCTATACTCGCTAGAGTTTAGAAGGATGAGAGGAGATCTACTTGAGGTATATAAGATGCTGAAAGGGGATAGACAAAGTAGACGTGGAGCGGATGTTTCCCCTTGTAGGGCATTCTAGAATGAAAGGCCATAGTTTTAGGCTAAGGGGTGGTAGATTTAAATCATTAATGAGGAGGAATTACTTTTCTCAAAGGGTCATGAATCTGTGGAATTCACTACCTCAGAGGGCAGTGGATGCCGGGACACTGAATAAATTTAAGGAGGAGATAGACAGGTTTTTAATTAGTAATGGGTTGAAAGGTTCTGAGGAGAGGGTGGGAAATTGGAGTTGAGGCCGAAATGAGATCAGCCACAATCGTATTGAATGGTGGGGCAGGCTCGACGGGCTGAATTACCTACTCCTGCTCCTTATTCTTATGTTCTTATGTTCTTAGTGTTAGCATGGAATGAACAAGATGTGTTGTAAGAGTGGATGTGATAGTACGAAATTTGATTATACCAGACTCAGCAGCCTTATTGCATAGGCCTGTGCTAAACAAGAACACTCATGTCTCAGATATATAGGACTTGACAGGTAGCCAGTGTTACAATATTTATCACTTATTCCCTTTAATCCATCAGTAACAAAACCTTTGTACTGCATCTAAGGTGTCGCTGTCAGATGTACATTAACACATATTTTCCCGAAGCCATCCGTTATCTTTCAGAATGCTTAACGGAATTCTACCATGAAAATAAACAGTGCAAATGAGAATTGACTGTGCGAGCTATAAATAAAATGTGTTGACATGCTGCAGGGCCCAAATGAGGACGATACACAATTCATTACGCATTTTTCTGACAGTTCATAGTGCCAGTCCTTGACAATATTCTAACCTATAGCTACAGAAGAGTAAGGGGAGATGGGATTCTTGCTATGCTGACATAAGAATAATTTAATCCATTTTCTAATGTGTGCTGTTAAAACTCACTTACTTATCTAATACACTGATTTGACTCTTTTATACTGAATATGTGAGTGTCGGCTTGAATCTTCAGTAGTACACTTTGCTCCAAGTTGGAAGGTTATGGATTCAAGGTTCTTTTCCAGATCAAGTACGTAATCCAAGCTGACACATCAGTGTGGTATTTAGGCAGTGGTGCATTGCCAGGGGTGCTGTCTTTTAAATGAAATGTTAAACCAAGCATCCGTCCATTCAGTTGGAGGTCAAAGATTCCAGGCGTGATGACCCATTTGCTAGAAAAAGCTTATGCATTCTTTCATGTGATGTCTCTTTAAGAATAAAATGTCTGGGGAGTAGTTTGAAAGAGGGTAAATTGGTTAAAAACAAAAAAACTGCAGATGCTGGAAATCCAAAACAAAAACAGAATTACCTGGAAAAACTCAGCAGGGTCTTTCCAGGTAATTCTGTTTTTGTTTAGGGTAAATTGGTTTCCTGATTATGACATAATTAGGTTCCAAGAAATGCTCATATGACCTGGGTTGCCATGGGGAAGAACAACTAAGAAGTGAAGGGTAAATAGAAAGCTAATTGCAGTGTGGTTGAGTTTCAGCCTGCTTTTTTATGTTTGTCAGTTCAGAACACTGAGAATTCATGCAAAGAGAAAGCCAGCACGGCTCTCTCTGGATGGAACAGTTTTTAGTTTGGCAATCTGCTGACAGATTTTTAAAAATTCATTCATGGGATGTGGGTATTGTTGGCTAGACTAGCATTTATTGTCCATTCTTAATTGCTCTTGAGAAGGTCCTGGTGTTGAAGAAGGTTGCTGAGAATAGAGCAGAGACAGGAAGAATGAGGGTTTGTGGGTTTGGCAATACCCATTGCTGCTTTTGAAGTGGTGCCACAGCCCACAAGACCATTTAAGGGATGAGAGGAGGGAGTCTCTGGGGATTCTTTACCATCAGAACTATTGTGACCTGAGTGTGAGAGAGTTTGTGGACATGCATCCTGTTTGTGGTAACTATATCCAGGCACTTAGGATGGAATAAGGCTGCTCATGAATGCACCTTAAGAACTGAAATGATTGGATGGGAGGTGAGAACTCCCACAAAATGATGGTTGATTTAGAAAGACTGTGAGTTCCATTAAGCATTCTGAAAGATAACAGATGGCTTTGGGAAAATATGTGTTAATGTATATCTGACAGCGACACCTTAGATGCAGTAGAAAGGTTTTGCTACTGATGGATGAAAGGGAATAAGTAATAAATATTGTAACACTGGCTACCTGTCAAGTCCTACCCTGTGAGATTGCACATGATGTCACTATTGTATGGGAGTGCTTATAACTACATGACGCATATCTGTTGTATTAAAGCAAAATTCACCTTCTCACTTGAGGTTTCATTCACCTGTTAATGTTTGAGCTAGTTGATTTTAGTTGATTGCTACAGTAAATGTTTTAAGAAGTGAGATCTTGTTCCATGGTTTTCTTTCTGTTGGCATTGTGGGGATCCTTTCTTCTTAAAAATGTTATAAGTCCCTACGGGGTTCATAACACAAGGAAGTTTTTTAAAAAAACAGGGGACAGGGTTTTTCATTCGGCATGCAGGCAAGCGCCAGACACGCCTGAGCATGAAATAGTGTGTGGCCATGTTGGCAAGCGTCCCGATGTCATCATGTACTCGTGCGAGAGTCGGCAGCGCACCTGCCGATAATTAAGAGCCCTACTGAGGCTATTAATCAATTGATTAACTGGTATTTTTCACTGGCTGTCCAATGTTATTATTGGCGGGTGGGTGAATCGGCCAGGTGGCCTTTGAATTTTTGAGGAAGCCTCACCCACGGGCAGGATGAGGCTTCTGTAATTAAATAAAAAAAATAAAAAGTCTTGGGCAGAATTTTTCAAATCTACATGTTAAGGTGAGTGAATCCGCTGTGTGGACATTTTTCCGGAATTTTAAAACTTTATTCATTGGTTTAAAATACTTCGGCTCCCAGAGGCAGCTCGCTGATTTCAGGTGACTTTCGTTGTGCGCAACCCGGCACCCACACTGACTTTAGTGCTCGCCCTCCTCCCTCCCTGGCTGTGCTGAGCTTCTCAGCAATGCCTCTCACGCTGGCTGGCCGTTAATTGTGAAATCACAGTCAGGGGCTGATCATGGGTGACAGGCTATGTCCCGGCCACTCCTGGGTCCAGCCTCCCAGGGAGTTTTCTCGGTGGCCAACATTCATCCCTCGACTGACTACACTAAAATCCAGATTTACGTCTAATCTGCTGTTTCTGTGACCTTAAATTGTCCGTTAAGTTTCCTAACAAAGCAAGTGATGATATTTTAAAAGTAATTTCCACCCAGTTTTCAGAACCACACTTGCAATAAGCAGGATCCCACATGCCTCCTCCACTCAGCATTGTTCAATTTCTGGTAATGGTGTTTAAATAGATGTTACACCCCTGAATGACGTATGTAAGTGACCCGACACCAACTTTAGGCAGCTGTCAGAAATGCCTGAAAAGCCACCTTACCCAATGGGGAAACGCCATAATGCAGGTGCAGACCAGTCACAAGACATTGATTCCACCTGGAAATTGGTCCTACTTGTTTCCACTTTCTGCCTGGAGAACTGGCCCAATGTTGACATATTTTACCCCTTCTATTCTTCAGCAATTCCCCATAACAACTTTGATGACGCAAATTTATCTGGGTCATGCCAGTGAGTTCCAAAGAAGGGCCATATTGGACTTGAATCGTTAGCTCTGTTTCTTACTGCACAGATGCCACCAGACCTGCTGAATTTTTCCAACATTTTCTGTTTTTATTTGTATCAGGGCAGTTGATTGGTGATCATACATATCTTTTGCAATCTTGCCCAATGACTCCAATATGCGAACTTCCAGAGGAAACAATAGCTATAACGAGGCCCACAGAACAACAAAAACTATGATGAAGCAAAACATTGTGGGGCCTTGAGTGGAGATGAAGGCATTATGGATGGGAAACCTAGCAGTGAGGTTTTCAAATACAGGGAAACAGGTGCAGTGGAACAGCAGGGAGAGAGAGAGAATGCTGGGGGGTGGGATGGGGTGCAGAGATCCGGGAGGCGGGGGGAGAGTTTGGTTTGGGGGACAGGTCACAGGGTGGCGGAGATAATGTTGGGGGCAAAAGATAGTGATAGGTTGTAGGGGCAGGGTGTTCTGATCACAGGTGTGGAAGAGCAGAAAGCTATCAGGCAGGTTTGTAGATTACCTTGTTGAGCCTTGAGGAAACTCCTTTGTTCCTCTTGACCTACAGGCAGTTTTTAAAGACTTAACTTAAGAATATAGGCTTTCTTGCCTCCTTTTCCCTGCCAGGTTCCCTGAGACCATGGAAATCTGCCCAACATTAGTTAAAGCTGAGAGGTTTGTTAACCAGGAGGCGCACTGTCTCCTTAAAAGGCTTTATCAACCAACCCACTTTCTGAGAACAGATTAGTTGCTCACGATCCCACACCGATTAAACCTGGGGAGCTGGAGAATTTTAAAACTCAACACAGAATTTAAGCACAAATTGCATTCAATGCAGGTTGAGCTTCTGTGTTTTTTTTTTTTGTGCCAATTTGCAAAACAGCAGACGAGAGGCAAGGCTTGACCAAAACGCTGGCCATGTTGCAGGGTTAATTCATCACCGTTGGGAGCGCCTGCTAATTCCACTTGCTTGTAAAGCCCTCGAGGAGGCTCCAAAAGCTAAGCTTGAACTTTTTTGGCAAAGGCCCCTAATAAGTTAATTTTGAAAAGTTTCGAATAGACTTTCTTAGCATTTACATCAGAACTAACCACCGTAATCCAATCGCAATACAAAATGGCTCTGCATGTTTTTTAAAAGGCGTTTTCAGTAATTTAACGTTCTATTACTCACAAGTGGTGGATTGACTCTGTGGTTTAAAATATTTATTTTTATGTTCAACTCATTTGCAGCTGAATTAATCAATCTTTACAAAGTTATTTACTTTAAATATATCAAACAACATTTTTAGAGCATTTTTTTTCAGAAGATTCCTTTTTAAGGCTTCTTCCTGAATGGAAGCTATTTTGGGCTCTCCTTGCAGCTCACTGGTGCTTGGCACAGGCTCAGTGGGGCAACAAGCTGGTGTGAGAACAGTCCAAAACATCCTAATTCAGCCCTGGAAGCCCATTAATTAATCTATTAGATGCAGTCCAGCTGTCATGCAAAATCTACTGTTGTGAAGTTCTTGGGAAGAAATAATGAGATTTGGCCAGAAGCACTCAGAATTAGAATTGCGCGTGCTGTTAAACATGGATCCTTTCATTATCCTCCTACTACACTCCCTCTACTGATACAAATGTGTATGGTAGCATCAAGTGGACAAAACGCACGCTGCGATTTTCAATACATTACACCCCTCCACTTCTTTGTAAATGAGAGACATAGGGTGTTTCAATGGTTTGTTTCCAAAAGTGTAAACAATAAACTTAAGTGTAACTTGACCATTCACTTTCAGCGGTTACACTATTACATATTAACACGGTATTAATTTAACAATGCACTCAGTTATATACAATGAGATTAAAGATTTGTTCACCAACTGATAAAGTTCACTTTCTAACACTTAAGTATGGTGGACATTTTCTCTCATGAGTAGAATACAGTCTAACATCAAGTGTGGTCTCACGTAACTCATGTTCTTCCTCTGAGATGTCAATGTTGGAATCGGATTCAATACTTACGGCCAGAATTTTCTCGTTGGCGTGAGGGGGCATAAACTGACGCACAGTGATGTTGGGTGATCATCCCGAAATCACCCCGCGCCATTGCGGTATTTAGGTGGGCGGGCACGCGATGTTCTCCGATGCACGCCTGCCATTAATTAATCACCCACTGAAAGCCCTTGAGGCAGCAATTGTCTGGTATTTTTCGGGGTCCATGCAATTTTCGGGCAGGCCACATTTGTATAAACCTCATCCATGGGAGGGATAAGAGGGGTGAGTGGGGTCACTAGAGTTATTTGTCAGGCATTTAATTGTGAAAGTTACTGATACTTGCCTGCGTGAGCAGGAATACTTCAAAACTCTTCACAGCTGCTTGGACAGGAGTAACAGGCTTCAGGTCAGGGCTTTTGAGCAAACATCATTTCTGGGGCCTTGCTGGTTTCAGGAAGCCTTCCCTTTGCCTGGGAATGGGAGTTGTGCTCTCCACTGGAGGCACCTCCTCTGAGGAGGAAGGGAGGGCCAGATGTGGGAGGAGGCCAGGAGTCACATTCAGCCTCCAGGGGAGCCACCTTTGGGAGGACAGGCACAGGCACAAGGGGCGCAGGGCCAACAGGAGTCCAAGGCGGAAGCGGCTACAGAAGACACTACTATCCTGCTGCCAGGGTATAGAAGCAGCGAAGCAGCTACCTCAGTATGCCTGAGGTGCAATGCTGGAGGAGGCTCCGTCTCTCAAGGGAGACAGTCACCTCCATTTGTCAGATGAAAGGCCCCGAAATCTGCGCCAACTGTGTGGGTGGGCAACCCATGCCAGTGGAGCTGAAGGTCACAGCTGCCCTCAACTTCAGTGCCTCCAGCTCTTTCCAGGGGTTAGTGGGTGATCTTTGCGGTGTTTCCCAATCAGTAGGCCACACTTGTGTCAAGCAGGTGACAGACACTCTGTTCAGGCGTGCATTGACTTTCACCCATTTCCGCTTGGACGAGGGCAGCCAGACAGAGAGAGTCAGGAGCTTTGCAGCGATGGCTGGCTTCCCCCGTGTCCAGGGTGCTATAGACTGTACACATGTGGCCATCAAGGCGCCAGCAGGTGAGCCCGGTGCCTTCATCAACAGGAAGGGCTTCCACTCCATGAACGTGCAGATAGTGTGTGACCACAGGATGCTGATTCTACAAGTCTGTGCAAGGTACCCAGGCAGCTCCCACGATGCCTACATCCTCAGACACTCCCAGGTGCCAGGGCTCTTCAGTGCTCCAGCCCGGCTGGATGGATGGCTGCTGGGTGACAAGGGCTATCCCCTCAGAAGGTGGGTCATGACGTCTCTCCGCCATCCAAGAACAGAAGCTGAGCAGCGGTACAATAGGAGCCAGGGATCTATAAGGGCTATGATCTTCTCAAGGTGCACTGGCGATGCCTGGACCGTTCAGTGGGTGCACTCCAGTACCCCCAGATCATGTATCGCTGATGGTAGTTGCATGCTGTGCTCTCCACAATCTGGCACTGGAAAGGGGCAACACTGAGGATGAGGAAGATGTAGACACAGTTGCTCTGGTTGCACTTGATGAGTCCAGCAGTGAGTCCGAGGATGAGTACACACAGGAGAACGCTGAGGGGATAGACACTGACCCGGGCATACTCCAGGGAGGCAGCGACACCCAGGAGGCTTTAATCCAATGAACATTCAGCTAGCACACCACAGATAGACCTCCAGCACAAGCCAGGGCTGCAGGCTCCATAACTCAATACCTGAGTGCAAAATCTGCCTGGATAGAAACATTAACTCAGGGCCTTGCAAATAAAGCTCAGTGTCAAACAACTCACTCATAACACCATGGGTTCCTGTCCACTTGCAGTAATAAGGAATCACCCTGAGGCATGCTCACCTATCAAAATTTAATGATTTAACAAAATGAAGTTCAGAAAAAATAATTACAAAGTTGTTATGCATCACACCAAGTGGTCATGAATTAATAGCGTAGTAACATAAAAGCACCAGTTAGAAACCCATGGTGTGCCTAAGGTGCCTTAAGTTTATGCTTGCGGGTGCTACGTCTAGGTGCTGTCCCCTGGCTGGCACTGGCATCTGAGACAATACTGTGCTGTCCTGTTGGCCTTGATGACCATGGTAGCCGTCCTCTGGCCCGTGAAGCATTTGATGGCCCCGCCTGGGAGGCAGCGGCCACCTCTACAGCTGGTGTCTCCCCAGTCGCCGCAGCCTCCTGGGATCCCACAGTCACTGACAGAGGGGCAGAGGAGCTGCTGTCCTCATCCGAAGTGCCCTGAGCAGAGCCTGCAGAGACGACAGGCTTCGGACCTCCCTGCTCACCGTAGATGATTGGGCACTGACCTGGGATACTTGGTGACCAAAGCATCTCCCACACTGGCACTGACCACCTGAGGTCAATGCCACTGTGAGGGCTTGCATGTCCGAGCACAACCCCAGGAGGCCCTGATTGCTCTCCTGGAGGACCCTCTACATGAGAGTCGCCACTCTCTCCATGGAGGAAGCATGGCGCTCGACCATGACGCTCATTGCATCAGTGATGCTCCCTGTGGACTCCTCCAGCACGGAAACCTTGCCACGCATAGCCTCGTATCTCTGCCAGATCCTCCTGCATACCCTGCTGCACTTCCATCGTTTGCTGCCTCACGGATGACCCTAGATGCACATCATTAGCCACTGACCAAGCATGTGCCTGGTCTGCTGGCGCCATGGGCACTCTCTGTCTCTGCCCGCACCTCAAGCGAGTGTGAAATGCCCTCACCTCTGTGCCCCGGGACACTAGCCGATGATCTAATTCCCACCGAGGTGCTAATATCTGCGCTGGCGCCTGCCTGGCAGAGATGGTGAGAGGCTGGTGAGTCCAATTGTTCAGGGCCCTCAGGTGTGAGAGGTGGCCCCTCTGCCTCCTCCTCCCGGCCCTGCTCTGGTGATGCTGGTGAGGCATGTTTGATCATGTGGTGGGGGGGGGGGTCCTCCTCCTCCCATCCCTCGGAACGAGGATCTACCGCCATGCTGCCACCTCCTCCAGGAGAACAACTAGGCACTCATCGGAAGACCGAGGGGCACACTGCCCCGCTGCCATACCCCCCCGGCCTGGCCTGGTCTCCGGCAACCCTCTGGTGAGCCCTCCTGCTGGCCATTGTGATCAGCCTTTCCAAGGCTGCCAGCACTTCACATAAACAGTTGCACCAGGCGGTCATTGCACTCCCAGCACCGCCCGTCCACTTCCGCTATCCTTGGGAGTCGAGCATTACGCTGTGCGGGCCTTAATTAGCCCATCTGCGTAAAATGGCAGCACGGACCTGATCGCAGGCGGCAATCGGCTCCGCACCCACTCCCAACCGGCCCGCCCAACATGGGGAAAACTCCCCCCCCGCCCCCCACCCCATAAATGATGTTTTCAGTGCTTTGAAGAATGATGTGTTTAGTGTGATGATCTGGGAGCCCTCACCTTAGCAGTGATCATTGATCCTTTTGTGTCGGTCACAAGAAATAGTTGGATGTCATAAGGGGCTGTTTGCTTTCCAATGTGACCATCACATTTCACAAGCACTTCAGGGGTGTAGCTCTAAATTTCATGTTTCATTCTGCATTTACTTTAATCGGATTCTTCTGTTCTCGCTCACATTCATGCGCACGTTGATCGTTAGCCCCGTGGGGTAACGCAAGGGGACGTGTGCACATAAGATGTGCAAAGATGAGTATAACTGGAGGTAGTTCTGACATCTTGAGAGGATCATGAAGATATGATATTGTGGTTGCTTGTCCTGGCAAACACTGACTGATTTAATGTTCTACCAGATCTTCAATTCCTGGGAACAATGGGCGGAACTTTGCCCCATTTCAGGCGGGCTTAGCGGGGGTTGGGCAGCAGTGGTTGGGAAGCCGACCGCTGCCCACGATCGGGGTCAGTTAAGGCCCACCCAGCATAGATTGCGCGCTGCGGCGCTGTCTGTGTGGGGGAGGGTGGGGGAGAAGGAGGGCGAGCTTGAACTTTGTGCATGCTTGCGAGTGTGCGCTGAAAAAGCTCCCTGGGACACTGAGCTGCGTCAGGGAGACGAACAGTTTTGAAAAATTATACATAAAGAATTTTAAGTGTTAAAGAAAACATGCCCCCTCATGTGACTGACCAGAGACATGTTAGAAATTAGGGGGATGACATTTTTTAAAAAAACCTTTTAATGAATGAGGTTTCATAAAAAATGCAAAGGCCGCCTGGCCTTTTCATCTGCCTGCCAACCAAAATGTTGGACGGGCAGCGAAAAATTTTAATTATTTTGATTGTTAATGGCCTTAATGGGTCTTTTAATTGTCAGTGGGTGTGCTGCCAACTTCTGCACATGCCCACTGACTGAAATAGCGCACGAGTGTGTGATGACGTTGGGACGCTCGCCCAATGACATTCGTCATTTTATGCTCAAGCGGGTTGGGCGCCCACCTACTCAGTGAAAAGTCCTGGACAATATCTTTTCCCTAAGAAGCTGCTTTGTTTTGAAAATTCCCTGGTAACTTCACGTGCCAAATCAACAACACACTCCTTCAATGAGTGTGGAATGACAATGCAGTTGTTGCATAACACGAGGTTGTTGTAATATGCTTTTAAGGGATAGCATCATGCCGTCATGAGGAGGGAACATATGGACGTACGAATTAGGAGCAAGAGTTGGCCCCTCTCGGCCCCTTGAGCCTGCTCCACCGTTCAATAAGATCATGGTTGATCTGATTGTCACCTCAACTCCACATTCCTGCCTATCCCTGATAACTTTTCACCCCCTTGCCTGTCAAGAATTTATCTGTCTCTGCCTTAAAAATATTCAAAGAGTCTGCTTCTACCACCTTTTAAGGAAGAGACTCCAAAGATTTACAACCCTCTGAGAGAAATGGGTGATCCATTATTTTTAAATAGTGACCCCTTGTTCTAGATTCTCCCACAAGAAGAAACATGCTCTCCATATCCACCCTGTCAACACCCCTCAGGATCTTGCATGTTTCAATCAAGTCGCCTCTCACTCTTCTAAACACCAGCGGATACAAGCCTACCCTGTCCAAACTTTCCACATAAGACAACCTGCCCATTCCAGGCATTGGTCTATAGTAAACCTCCTTTGAACTGCTTCCAATGTGTTTACATCCTTCTTTAAATAAGGAGGCCAATGCAATACACAGTACTCCAAATGTGGTCTCATCAATGCCCTGTAGAACCTCTCTACTTTTGCATTCACTTCCCCTTGCAATAAACAATAACCTTCTATTAGCCTTCCTAATTACTCACTGTAACTTTTTGCAATTCATGCTCTAGGACACCCAGATCCCTCTGCAGTCTCTCACCACTTAGACAATATGCTTGTTTTTTATTCTTCCTGCCAAAAAGGACAACTTCACTTTTGCCCACATTATACTCCATTTGCTCACTCACTTAATCTATCTTTATCTCTTTGTAGCCTCCTTACATCCTCTTCACAACTTACTTTCCTACCTATCTTTCTGTCATCAAAAACTTTAACAATTATCCCTTCAGTCCCTTCATCCAAGTCATTTATATAAATTGTAAAAAGTTGAGATGCCAGCACTGATCCTTGTGGCACACCACTCATTACATCTTGCCAACCAGAAAATGACTCAAATAACACATGGTTACTGTTAGCTAGCTAACCTTCTCTCTATGCCAACATGCTATCCCCTATACCATGAGCTTTTATTTTCCACAATAACCTTTAATGTAGCACCTTATCAAAGGCCTTCTGGAAACCTAAGTACAGTATATATACCGATTCCCCTTTAACCACAGTTCTTCTTCAAAGAACACCACTAAATTAGTTAAACATGATTTCCCTTTTACAAAACCATGTTGACTCTGCCTGATTGCCTTGGATTTTTCGAAATGCCGTATTACATCATCTTTAATAATAGCTTTCAACATTTTCCTTATGACAGATATTAAGCTAATTGGCCTGCAGGTTCCTACTTTCTGTCTCCCTCCCTTTTTGAATAGAGGAGTTACAGTCACTATTTTCCAATCTAATGAACCTTCCCCAAATCCAGGGAATTTTGGAAAAATTAAAATGAATGCATCAACAATCTCACTAGCCATTTCCTTTATGACCTTAAGATGACGTTCATTAGGACCTGGGGACATGCCAGCCCGCAGGTCCAACAATTTTCTCAGTACCACTTCTCTGGTGATTGTAATTTTCCTGAGTTCCTCCCTCCCTTCCATTTCCTGGTTTACAGCTATTTCTGGGATGTTATGTACCCCCTATATTGAAGATTTGTGCAAAATACCTGTTCAGTTCATCTGCCATCTCCCTATTTTCCATTATTAATTCCCCAGGCTCACTTCCTATAAGACCAATGGTCACTTTGTTAACTCTTCTGTTTTAAATAGCTAATAACTCTTAGTATCTGTCTTTACATTTCTAGCTAGCTTTCTCTCGTGCATTAGAGGCATTGAAACTGCTGCATGCTCACTACACAGAAAAGCTTGGAAGACACAGTAAGATAGTGCACAAGTAAAGTGCTGGTAAACATGTGGTGCAATTGTAGCACATAGCCTGTCAGTTCAGTGAGTGGGACAATGTGCCAAGAGGACCAGCACCGGGTTAGCTCAGTCAGGACAGGTGAGTGACTAGGTTGTGGGTTGGATCAATTGTGAGCGAGGGAGAATCAAATGAAAAAAAATAATTTTAAAACAAACTAAGCCTTCAGAAAAAAAAAGGCCGGAGAAGGACGTGATTATAATGGGTGGCTTTGGGAGTTGCTGAACAATGAATTGAATAAAACAAGAAGGAAGGTCTAAGGGATATTGTCAAAATGTCCACAAAACTCCCCAGTTTGAATTTGGATGCAGCTGACCAACTATTGGAATTCAAAATGTTTAAACAGTATTCAGTGCTATGGTTTTTTGTTTCAAGTGTGCCTGAACCAGACAAGCAAGCCATAAAAATTCACCTAGCAATTGGAAATGAAGGTCTACATAGGCTGAACACATCAGGATTAGCAGAAGAACTAAAAGGTGCCCAAAGGTTATGGGCTACATTGGAAGACCAGCTCAGAATCAGGTTAAACGTCCATATTCATCAACTAGAGTTCATGTCATTTTGACAACAGCCTACAGAATCCATAGGCCACTTCATCAGCCGTCGCAGTGAAAAGGGTACACACTGTGATTTTTCAAACACAGAGCTAGCAGACAGGATTGTTGAGATGGTGATCACAACCACTCCCATGGTAGCATTCCTGAAGGATCTGCTAGACAAGCCCAGAACATAAGCATTGAAGAGCTACTTGTGGATTGACATGAGTGTGAAGCGATCCTCAGAGGTCAATGAAGCTTACAGATCCTACATACCACCCAAGTTGTGGCCTTCTGCATGCATGAAAGAAAACAATTCTGCAAGGCACGTGGCAGAAAAGGCCTTTGACAGTAGCAGTGCACTAGAGCAATGGCTGTTGCACCTACAAAGACCCAAGCAGTGACCCAAACAGTACACAATGGGTGCCTTCAAGCAACAAAAATGCTGTCAGGCCTGCTGAGTTCTTCCAGCATTTTTTGTTCTTGTTTCAGATTTCCAGCATCCGCAGTATTTTGCCTTTATCTGAGTGCTGTTGTCAGTTTATTTGGTGTGCCTAGAGAGATCATTATGGATAATGGTTCACAATTCATTGGTGAGCCATTTCGCGATATGTGTGAGAAGTGGAATATTGATCATGCTATTTCTTCTCCTCAGTATCCTGGATCTAATGGCCTAGCTGAACAAATGATTTGCATGATGCAATCCATAATTCTTAAATGTCGACAGACCAAGCAAGATCTGCACATTGTAATGTTATATCTGAGAGCAACACCTTTAAATGCAGCTGTTCAATCAACGGCAGAGCTCATGTTCGGCAGATGAGTGCATACCAAGTTACCTGCTCTTACCCATTCTACTCTCTCAAAAATTAAAAATACAGGAGAAGATGACCAACATGCACAATAAAAATGCAGGTATAGAATTGCCAAGTTTACACTTGGGACAACAAGAAAGTACGTGGCAACCAGCTAAGGTGACAAGGATTTATCCAGAACCAAAGTCCTATGAAGCCATTGCACACAAAGGTGCAATTATGAGGCATAACCGAAGACACATCAGATACGTTACAGCTCCTCAACCACCATACAGTCCTATTGCATGTGGGACAAGGTCCCAAATACAGCCAGGAACAACATCCAGAATGTCAACCCCACAGGTCACCGTGAGACATTAAAGAAACCTCCAAACAAAGTTATCATTAAAGATCTGGGTATATAAGCAGATTACCCCTATGTTTTAGAGACACATAGTTTCACCAGTCCTACACGCTTACCTAATTGAAGTTATTGTTTTAAACTTCCTTCAGTAGCTCTCGACAATGAAAGTGGAAGCGATCTTGCTAACTTTAACAGCTCTGACAGTTTTCTGTCCTTCTCAAGTGCTTTGCGACATAATTGACTAGAGAGACAGTGTCAGATTATTTGTATTCTTCTTTCCTGTTCAACATGTTCACCATCACCAAAGTCACATTTGGTTGTGAGCTGCATCAATCAGGTGCAATACTGGTCAATTAATTTGTTGCTTCTTGTTTAGAGCATTGAAAGATGTTTTTTTTTAATACTATATCTTTCTTCCGGGTGAAGTCGGTTGTTAGTGCAGTTTTTGTTGAATCATAGTCATTTTGCTCAGGCATAAGTGTATCAAAAATATCTTCTAATTCTTCGCCTCCAAAGTGGAGAAATAAGGCCTTTTGTCTTTTGTCACCTGTGATTGTAAAACATGTCATTGTACCTCTGAAACATTGCAGTTACTTTTGCCAATGTAGGAATAAAGACAATGGCCCCAAATTCAAGCCAACATCAAATTCATCATCTATGTGGTGATATTAAGCGATCGAGGATCCAGGGTTGCATTCCGGTCAAAAAATAAAAATTCTGTAATGATCTGAGATTGATTTTTTTTTTTCTGATTGGTTGGTTATTTTGGCCGGCTTAGTGCATGTGTGTCTAACACAGCCTTCGTGTGTCCCTAAATACGTAACTTCAAAACCTGGCTGCAGAATGTAGACAAATACCTTCCAAAGGTTTCATACCTGAAAGCAATGTTGCCTATTTTTCACCATCCTTGTTACCATTGTGAAGCTTTTGGGAAGAAAACAGTGAGGTTCAGCCAGAAGCATTCAGAATCAGAACTACACCTACTGTTGAGGACAGAAGGTTGCCACCACCAGCTACAGAGCAACCATCACTCTGCACCATCTGTCCATTCGTCCTCTGGGACTGGTAAACTGTTCTCAAGGTGTTCTACACAGTCAAGGGTCATATGCTTTTCCTGTTGATTTAGCTTATGCGTCATAATTAAACTGTTGCTTCTTAATAAAGCACTTAATAAACTATTCTAAAATCATTTATGGGTTCAACAACCCTTTTGGGTAATCTGTGACTCCCGAACTCAACCTTTACATGAAATGCCGTGCTCTCCAGAATGACTTGCATCACCGAACAAATTCCTGCATGGTGTTACAAAAGCAGGGAAGAGACTCAAAAAATTCAGGAAGTACTCAACAGGTCAAGCAGCATCTATGGAGAGAATCAGAGCTAACGCTTGAAACGTCCGCTTGAATATTCCATGAATGAGACTAAGTGCTATAGCGGGAAGTTTCGGCACCGCCCACCCTGCTGGTCAGAATGGCTGGAACCCGTGCTCAATTCCGCACTTGGAGGGTCATTAATTATGTACAGGTGGGTATTGGTCCGAATCACCTGGCGGGTTGGGAGCTGATTTGTCCACTCACCATCAGCTCACGGGTTCGAAGGTCCAGGCACCATATTTAAAGCCGAGTCCAACACATTGGGCAGAATTGTCTGTGCCCGTTGGGGGCGGGCATGATACCTGGTATAACTGGACAATACGATGTGATCGGTTTCACCACAGCGGGAGGGCAGATCATGATCATCCGCTCAGCCCTCCAATGGTTGGGCCGCGTTTCCCACCATCGGTCATTGGAAAGCTGATTGTGGTACATCAGCATATCATTGTAAGGACATCCTGGCAGGCTCTTGCACCCCTGCTGGATCGTCCGTCCATAGTGGCAGGAAAGCACGACAACGTGTTTCACAACAGCACAGGGGTGATGTGCACTTGGCAGCCTGCACTTTGGGTGAACTGGAGATGAGTGAACAGCAATGTTCTGCAGAGCTCACCAGGGTCGCCTGTTGCTTTGCAAGGTTCAGGGGCACCGGGGGGTTGGGGCTAAGTGCCGCCCTGCCTCAGAGGCAACTTTTGAGGGTGAGGGAGAGTGCGGGGCAAGTGCAGCCTTGCCTCTGAGGTGACTTGTGAGGGGGCGGGGCAAGTGCAGCCTTGCTGTTGAGGTGAGTGGTGGCGGGGGGTGGGGTGGTGGGGTGGAGGGTGGTGCAAAGGCAACCCTGCCTTTGAATAAAGCGGAGAAGCATTTGGGGTGGGGGTGTGGGGTGGGCGGGGGAAGTGGCCACGCATTCGGGAAACCTGTGGAAAATGACCATTCGTCTGCAACTGAGACAGTTCAGGCTCAGCCACATTGATATGACTGGATTTGGGCTCCTAGCTTATCTGCCCACCCAAGCAACACAGAGGCATCAAAGCGCCTCCAAGTTCTCCAGAGCTCCCCCCTATCTGGCACATGCTGCAAATTCTTGAGCACTTTAGTGGATGCAGAGCAGTTGGACTGCACACGTTGTACAATCTCCTCACTAAAGCTGGCCATGCAGCAGTTACTGATGGAGGTGCTCACAGCCTCTTGCAATGTCAGCATCCTGGTTTGGACCAGTCTCCCCCATGGTTCAAGCTAACTGGACAGCCATGCAGCGCATTAACCTCTGGCCATCCAAGTGGTGGCCAGCACTCTCCGGGAAGCCTTAAGGGGCCGTCACACTTAACCAGGACAGGTTCTTCGTACACCCATGCTAACCACGTGTCTCTCTCTTTCATCCTGTGGGGGGAGTACATCAGGATCATGGAGTCTGGTGAACTAGCTGTATGCCTGATGACCTACAGAGAGTGAAGGTGACAGAGGAAAGGCAGAGACTGAGGCTCCTGGCTGTGCAGAGGCAGGAGCAGCACCCTCAGGAAGAAGAGGTGGCAGGGGCTCCTGCACAGGCTGCCCAAGAGTCACAGCGAGCCATAGCTCATTGGCGCCTAGGGACATCCAGGGTCTATAGACGTCGCTTGTCATTCCTGCAGATGACCGAGAACCAGTGTCAACGAAGACACTGCGCGTGTCTAGGGAAGTGGTCGCTCACATATGCCATTTACTGCAGGATTTGGTGCCACAGGGACATGGAGGGCATCCACTGCCAGTGGCTGTGAAAGTGACCACAATGTTCAATTTCTAAATCATTGGCTCCTTTCAGGGATCCACAGGCGACCTCTGTGGGATCTCTCAAGCCTCCACCCACAAATGGATCCATAAGGTCACGGATGCCATCTTCACAAAGCCACAGAGCTTGGTGCATTTGTCCAGTACCAGGATAACCAATTGGCAAGATAGATTGGATTCACCCAGATCTCGGGTTTCCAACAGGTGCAGGCTGCGATTGACTGCATGCCTGTGGTGCACAGGTCTCCATCGCAACACACGGTGGACTACATCAACCACAAGGGCTTCCATTCGCTGAATGTGCAGCTGATGTGCAAGCACCAGAAACACATCCTGTTGGTGTGCGCACGGTTTCCAGGGACTGTGCACGGCGCCTACATCCTTAGTTGGTCACAGATCCCTGGAGTCTTCCCGGGTCCACAGAAGCTGCAGGGTTGGCTCCTCGGGGACAAGGGCTACCTGCAGAGGCCGTGGCTGATGACACCCATGAGGTGGCCTCAGACTGCAGCAGAGAGATGGTATGAGGCTCTTGCTACAGCTCACAGTTGGTGGAGCAGACCATAATCTCATGCTCTCCGGCCCACCAGAGATGTCTGATAGCCATAGGGAAAAGGCCAACAGCATCAAGAAGAAGGCCGTGCCCCACTTCAGCCACTGGGCCCACCAGCCTTGATCAGAGGAGCGCAGGCACACAGGCAAGTGCTCTATCCCAAGGATGACTGCAGAAGCACAGCAGCCTCACCTCCCTGGCATGGGAGAGCAGGTCAGCATGGCTGGCAACTGTACCTGAAACGCCATCCATGTTGAATGATCTCATACGCTCCGCCAGGGTATGTCATCTTTAAACACAATCCAATATCAAATTCATCATTCATTTATTCAACATAGAAACTAGGAGCAGGAGTAGGCCATTCGGCCCTTCGAGCCTGCTCCACCATTCATTATGATCATGGCTGATCATCCAACTCAATAGCCTGCTCCCACTTTCTCCCCATATCCTTTGATCTTTTTTGCTTCAAGAGCCATATCTAACTCCTTCTTGAAAACATACAATGTTTTGGCCTCAACTACTTTTTGTGGTAATGAATTCCACAGGCTCACCACTCTCTGGGTGAAGAAATTTCTCCTCATCTCAGTCCTAAATAGTCTACCCCGTATCCTCAGACTGTGACCCCTGGTTCTGGACTCCCCCACCATCGGGAACATCCTTCCTGCATCTACCCTGTCTACTCCTGTTAGAATTTTATAGGTTTCTATGAGATCCCCTCTCATTCTTCTGAACTCCAGTGAATATAATCCTAACCGACTCAATCTCTCCTTATTTTTCAGTCCCGCCATCCCAGAAATCAGTCGGGTAAACCTTCGCTGCACTTCCTCTACAGCAAGTTCATCCTTCCTCAGATAAGGAGACCAAAACTGCACACAATATTCCAAGTGTGGTCTCACCAAGGCCCTGTATAATTGCAGCAAGACATTCTTGTTCCTGTACTCGAGTCATGCACTCAAACAGCTACTCTCTTCAGGAATCTCACACAACCATTAGTAGGGGACACATATCAACATTCATTCTCTCACCGAGACTTTCACATCACCACCATCCCATCATGTTGCTCACACTCCATCCTCTGGCCCTTCTGGGGAGGGCTCAACACACACAGGGGACGTGCATCTCACCCGACCTCTGCTCCATCTGTTCTCATCACAGCCTTTCTTTCTTCTTCACTCAGATCAAGCTGGTGCACAACACTGGCGAGGGAGCGCAGACCGAGGGAGGGGCAGCTGATATCATCGCCTTCAGTGAGTTTGAGGAGGCTGCAGCTGAACTGGTTGGGGAGGACAGGGATCGCTCCTGTGGGGAAGGGGAGATTGGCCTCTCTAACCAACCCAGTACGGATCACAGCTCCATCACTTCATCAAATCCTGACATTCACAGTGAGTCACATGTGGTCTTAACTAGCTCATGTTCATAACTAAAACTTTAATTTCTATTTTCTAGGCACAAGCACATTGAGGCCCTGAAGCTATTCCAGCACCACCAGTGTGAGACCCTGGACCTCATCTGAGGAGGAAGCTCCAGAAGAACCATCACGGCGCTACACACACACCCTCCAATAGCTCAGAGATACACTGTTGGTGGTGCACAGATGTAGATTAGGCTTGGGCTCATTTTCTGGGGAACACCTCACTGACGGGTCCCCGTAACAGTCAGAGGCAGGGACAGCCCAGGTCCTCATCACTCAGAGGGCTGCTGGAGACCAGCACCCACTCGGAATGAGACAGATGATGAGCCTCTGGAAGCAGCTGCCAACTCAGTGCTGGAGATACAATAGCAGGAGGTGAAACATCAGGCAAGAGATTTGACAGTCCCTCAGCCGAGTAGAGCGAACCATGGAGGAGTCTGTCCACATCCTGTCTGATGTTGTGGCTCCAACATGCGAACACCTCAAGGTCACCATGGGAAGGCTGGCAACCACCACGGAGACCTTGGTCCAGCAGGTCTTCCCCGGTTTGCATCGGCCCTGCACTCAATGGCTACTCATCCTGGTGGGCGTCATCAATATGTAGGCAACAGGGGGACCAGGCACCTTTATCTCCCTCCAGTTGCACCATCTCCCACAAGGGTCAGGATGAGGCCCTCGTGCACCCACAGGGAGGATGAGCATTGGCTGGACACCCCGGGGGCCTCCTCTCAGGACACTTCCAATGATGTTCAGCCGCTCATAGCCCCCTCTACCTGTGACGCCATCCACCCCAGCTCCTCAGGTTGCCGAGGGTGCTTCTGCTCCTGTGCAGGTGACCCTTTTCAGGCCTTGGGCCACCAGAGGATGTCCACCAAGGTCATCACAGCTATCAGGACATAGCAGTGAGCAGGCTGCCTCCACCTCTGCTGTGATTGTCGGACCTGCACCCAGGTATAGTGCTAGAGTTAAGAAACGTATGTAAAATTGATGTCACTTTTTGGTCATGGGTGTGCTATATATGCATAGAAATTGCATTTTTGTGAATACATTTGATGGTTATGTAAATGTTTTTGGCAACTGAAGGCATTGTGATTTTGTACTTTGGAATCTTCTTATTTTGAGGTTTAACCTTCCTCCCACTCAGTGATAGTGTCCCACTGTGAGATTCTCATTCCTGTGATATCAAACTCAGCTGAACTAATCTCTACACCCTTGTGTGATGCCAGGGAGATGTGATTAAATCTTTATTTGAAGCGTGTGATGTAAGCATTACTAACCCTTCTTCCTCAAGAAATACCATTGAATGAGGGCAGCTCATTAGCATTGATATTCTAGTGGCACGTGTGTCTCCTCAGTGGTAGTGGGAGAAGAAAAGACATGCATGGGAGGTGGAGATCCCTGGGCTTGTCCACATCTCAGTTGCAGCAGTGTTTACATCATTAGATGGCAGCAAATCTGGTGAATCTTGCAGCCTGGCTATCTTCGTCCAGAGCAAACCCGACAAAATGATGGGCCTTCCTGTAAAGCACATCTGTGACCTCCTTTATGCATCAATGTGTTGCAGACTGCGAGATGCCACACAGATCTCCTGCTGATCCTTGGAAAGAGCTGGAGGCTAAGAAATTTAGCACTGCGGTCACAGAGCTGGCAGGGGATACCCTCCAACACCACATGGCATCAGATCTTCACAAAGAATGTGGCATTTGTGATGTACCAGATCTTGGGACAAGTGCAGATGGACATGGCATTGCCTCTCACCCATTTCTAAATAGAGGACTTTTCTACAATAAACCCTAGGTCTGGCGAGTCACTCTTTTGTCTGGGTCTCTCCTCCTGACCCTCCTCTTCATGCTGTGGCTCCGCTTGACCATGTCCCTCCTGCTGGAGCTGCGAGCAGAGTCGCCTCTCCCTCCTTCACCTCCTCCATTGAATTAGGACCCTGACAAAGGCAACATTGAGCCCTGGATCCATATGTACTTTTGTCTTCTCTCTGAAAGGAAACATTAGAAACATTAATGATTCAAGGGGCAAGAAAGTGAAGCTCAGTAGATGACATGTTTGGAAACTGTAAGGGTCCATTGTTTTTCCCGCCCTACTTGCATGGTGCCTGATGCTGCCCTGTCCCTGAGGCACTAACACAGACATCGAGGTGACCAAGATGGAATCATAGATATGTAACATCTTGAGCCCTGCATGGGATACTGAAGTTTAATTGAGATGCGTGACCCAACCTAGCTCTGTGCTCCAATCACTGATGTGGAATATTAATAACCAATCAGTTGCTCATAGTCAATCAGTGGATGCCCTTTGGCCCGTTAGGAGTGTTAAATCTGGTAAACATGTGACAGGTCTTCATTGATGGTTGCAGCTGTGCCTCCTTCACCATTGCCTGTATTCCCAAATTCTACATTCCTGTGTTACTCTTGAGATGCAGCCACTGTGATGTGAAGCCACTGTATCTGAGTAGCTCATTAACAGTGCTGATGAAGCAATTGGCTTTAAGTGGCTTTCATCGCAAGGAGGTCTTCCTCCTTTCTTACTAAGGAGTTAACTCCTGTGGCAACAAGAGTTTAGAGGGCAACCCCAGAAAGGCCCACTCATGTTTGCCCTTCCCCTTCACTGGCATTCCACATTCCCTCCCTGTTGCCCCTCATTGTGTTCATCAACCCCTTCACCTCACAACCCACCCCAGTTGAAGTGCTAGTCTCTGAAAGGCCTGCATGAGTACCACAGCACAGTGGTGTTCCTCTGGACAATGTAGGCAAAGAGCAGGAGCAGACAAACCCTGCAGTCCCAGCAGTGTGACATTCATTGCAATATGAACAGTGCAGCGCTATGGCAGATATGTTCCACTCGCCTCGAACTTACTAGTGAACTAAGGGCCAACTTGTGTACACCACCGCTTTTCAAATGGGTTTGAGGCTATCGTGATTTCTTGTTGGAGATTGGAAGGCCTGACAAGATTCCAGTGAGCAATTGTTTTAATGAACATTCATGACATGTTAATGAACGCACATGGCGATCATGCCACTAGTTGGCGGGATAACCAACCCGCTCTAAACCCACCATCGGGAGGATTGCAAATAGCTTTTATGCCAGCGGATCTACGGCTTTTTGCCTGCCGCTGGGTTCGCCGCTACCGTCTGCCATGAAACCCACTGCGGGTGGGATGGGAAAATTCCACCTGTTAACTCTCTTTCTTGCCACAGATACAGTCTGGCCTACCGAGTATTTCCAGCAGTTTCTGTCTTTACTTCAGATCTGTAGTATTCTGCTTTTCTGCTATTGAAGGTAACAGACTTTCTTGAGTAAGCTATCATTACCATCATATGCACTGAAAGGGGTGATTTTTACATTGTGCGATTGTATGAAATACACAATAGCAAACACTAGCTCATTTCGCACTTTAATGGAAATTTTAAAAAATCAGGAGAGATATAATACGGCTGGCCGATTAGCTATCATCTGTTTCACACACAATCAAATTACCCCGGTCTCCAGTGTCTACATATGTGATTCATGCAGTCTTATGATTTTCATATTGAAGAGTGGGTCCCTCATATCAAAATCCATCTGCTCCTTAGCTAAGGGCATTGATTTATCAAAACTTTGTGCAGAACAGTTGTTTCTCCGTTTTCCCATCCTAGATCCTCCATCTCATGAATGTTCTGTAGTACAGCCAATGATAAACCCTCTGATTTGTGAATGATTGCTATTCCTCCACATTGCTTCAAACTTGCCTTTCATAAATAATCAAATAATCAATCGCCCTAAGGAAAATCATATGGGGACTTGTCGGCCTCACATGGACTGGCAGTGGATGCGCCTCATCCGTTTGCTGGCTAACTTGAAAGACATCCAGTCCTAAAGGCAGGATGTTCCTCCGAGGAGTGGGACACGGACATCAGGACCGTGAGAAAGGATATATTGGCATTGGAGGCAGTTCAAAAGACATTCGCTAGGCTGATTCCTGAGATGAAGGGGTTGACTTATCAAGAACGGCTAAACAGGTTAGGCCTTTATTCATTGGAGTGGCAGAATGAGGGGTGATCTTATTGAAATGTACAAAATTCTGAGGGAGCTTGAAAGGTTGAGAAGATGTTTCCACTAGTGGGGGAATCTCAAACTAGGGGACATAGTTACGGAATAAGGGGACACTCATTTAAAACTGAGATGCAAAGGAATTTCTTCTCTCAGAGGGTAGCGAATGTCTGGAATTCTCTATCCTAGAGAGTTGTGGAAGCTAGATCACTGAAAGTATTTAAAGAGGAGGTGGATAGATTTTTGAAGTATCGGGGAGTTGAGGGCTATGAGGAGCTGGTACGAAAGAGGAGTTTGAGGCCTGGGGCAGGTTTGAGGGGCCAAATGGTCTACTCCTGCTCCTATTTCTCATGTTCACTGGGGCGAGGGGACGCAGTCACAGCCCTTGATTTTCATGGGGGCAGATTGTAAATTAGCTGCAGGATGGGCTGGGCAGTGATAGGGATGGGTACAGGGGTGGGACGGCGCAAGTGTGGGGCTGATTTATACCAACCATGGCAAACCATTACTGGGGCTGCCATTTCATTCCTTTTCACCTGCTGTTGGGAAGATGCCTCCCGACAGGCAGAGGCCTGGAGCCTGGATCAGGGCGGCCTCTCAAGGCTGTGAGAGAGTCTACTCCTAGAGGGAGGCAAGTGGACGCCATCCATCCAGACCAAGCAGGCATGGATGGACATTGCCGAATATGGTCAGGTGGAGTGTGGTGAGTAGAAACTGGGCCCCTGTGTTGGAAGAGGTTTAATGACCTTCTTTTCTCTGGCAAGATGAGTGCAACACCAGACTATTAGAACGGGCATTTAGGTATTCAACCTGCAGCTGAGAAGCCTGAGGATGCATGCTGCTTCTGAACATGGGAGGACTGAGCACCCAGGGTACTCACTGACCCCTCAGCAAGGCTCAGATAAGCCCATAGTGCTGCTCAGGACCTGCCAGTACTGATACATGCAGTTTCTAATGAACGGGAGCAGTTGACATTGGTCACCAAGGACAGCGGTGCTTTATTCTTCTCTCTCTCTTTCACCCTTGCAAAAGAAATGGCCACATAATGCCCGTGAGGGGTTTAAATGGGAGGAGGGGTTCTATGCCTGCACACCATCGCCATAATGGAGCCAAAGGACATTGCCAGGGTCACAGACCATGAGGAAGGTTGGCAAGGCAAAATGGGCATCCATGGTGAGATGGTGATTATAAAGCGCAATGTGTTCATTAAGAGGTGCATTCCATTCCACCCTGTCCTTCAGCATACAGAAGACTGAGCTGTATTGTGAAGACTCAGCACCACAGAAGCTTCTGCTTTCCAAGACTAGTTCTCCACCATTTCAACTAATGGCTCACAAGTGCAGACATCCAAGCAATATGACCATCTCCCTCACTATCATTGGGGCAAGCCAAGTGTTTAGATCAAGCACTGTAACACCTTACAAGTGTTTGGCAGGGGGATTGGAATCTGAGGGTAGACTCAGATGGGGCAAAAACAAAATGGCAATGGAAGGCAGAAAATCAGTGAGTGAGTCTGAAGGACAGAGGAAACAAAAGATAGAAAATAAAGAAGAGAGTTTGACAACGCTCAAGGCTATATACTTCAATGCAAGGGGTATAGTAAATAAAGCAGATGAGCTGAGGGCACAGATAGAAACATGGCAAATGACATCGTAGCTATTACAGAAACAGCTTAAAGAGGGACAGGAATGGCAACTCAACATTCCTGGTTACAGGGTTTACAGACCCTGATAGAGATATAGGGAGAGAGGGACAAGAAAGGGAAGGGGTAGCAATTTTGGTTAGGGAAGCAATTACAGCTGTGAGGCGGGATGGTATGTTAGAAGAATCATCAATTGAAATCATACGGATTGAGCTTAGGAACAAAAAAAGGGGCAGTCATACTAATGGGATTCTCAAACAGTCAGAGGGAGATAAAAGGGAAAATGTGTAGACAAATCTCTGGGAAGTGTGAAAACAGTAGGGCACCAATAACAGAGGATCTCTACTACCCCTATATTAACTGGGATAGTTTGGTGTGAAATGAATGGAAGGAACAGAATTCTTGAGGTGCATCCAGAAGAACTTCTTTGGCCAGTATGTAGCAAGCCCAACAAGAGAGAGCGCAGTTCTGGACTTAGTTTTAGGAAATGGGCAGGTGGAAGGAATGACTGTAGGAGAGTTTTTTGGTGGTAGTAATCATAATTCAGTTAGTTTTGACATAATTATGGAAAAGAACAAAGGTAAAACAGGAGTTAAAGTTCTAAACTGGAAGCTGAGGAGTGATTTAGCAAAAGTGAACTGGAAACAGCGACTGGAAAGTAAAACAGTGGGTGGAATTTTGCATGCCCGCTGGTATCATTTGTGCTCGGCAGTGTGAACAGACAATATGGCGAGAAGGCCAGGAATCAGTTTCATGACATTGTGAAACCAGTTTGTGGTCTTCCACTCAGCTCGTCGATGGTGGGCCACATTCCCCGCCATCAGACATCGGGAACTGCATTGTAATACATCTGCATATCATTTTAGGGCCAGCCCGCTGGAATCATCCCCTCTCCCACTGTATCCTCCGCCCACGTTGGCATGATTGCCTGCTGGTGCAGAACACGCCTTGACATGTGTAACATGCAGAAGTTGAGACTTACTGCCGGGGCCTTGCTCACAATGCAGACATCTGAGGAGCAGAAGATGCTGGAGCCCAACAGCAATGGGATCCTGGAGGGATGTCCATGGCATGCTGGGTGGATCCTCATGGACATGGCTCTGTTGTGAAGCAGCTCACGGAAGTTGGAAAGTCACCTTTGAGAGTCTGCTCACAACAGATGATGGTCGAGGGGGTGGAGAGGAAAGTCCTGCTGTGTATGGGAGAGGAAGGTGTACCAGGGATGGGAGATGAAGGTCTAGGATCAACTGGGAGAGGAAGGGGTGTCAGGGGAGGTGTTGAGGCTGGGAGGGGGAAATGAAGGTGTCAGGATGGGGTGAGGTTGGGAGGGAGGAGGGAGTATGGGGTGAAGAGGGGTAACGAGAGAGAAGACAGGAACTGGGGAGATAGGTGTAAGGAGGTTGTAAGGTGTAAGGGAAGGATTTCGGAGGGAGAAGGAATGCAGAGAGGGGAGAGAGTCCAGGAGGAGGAAGGAGTGTGGAAAGGGGAGGGTGTAAGGCTGGAGGAACAAGTAAGGGTGTCTGAAGGAGTCAGGAAGGGGGAAGGAGTAATGAAAGAGGAAGAAGTAAGGCTGGAGGAAGGAGTTCAGGGTAAGGATAAGGGTAGTGGAAGGAGTAAGGGTGCCTGAAGGAGTCAGGAAGGGGGAAGGACTAAGTGGTGGGGGCAGGGTTCGGCAGGGAAGACTAATGAGGGGGGAGGACTAAGGATGGGGGGAGTCCGGGAAAGGGGAGAAGGAGTTCCAAAGGGGAAAGGGATTCCAGGAGGAAGGGAATGGTAAGAATGACCAAGGGCAGAGTGAGGTGGTAGGGTGGAGGGTGAGGGTTCGATGGTAGTGGTAGAAGTGATGGCAAGGGTGGTTGGTAGGAAATCGGAGGCAGACATGGACCCTGGGGATGGGAAGGAGGGGGTTGGGGAGGTTAATGTGGATGGGGGCGGAAATTTCAGGAAGGAAGAGAATGTTCATGTTCATCTGGACATCCCCGAAGGAAAAGGGTTGTGGCTGGTTGGTCCCGGAGGGGAGGTGGAAGGTGATGCCAGGGGGATAAAGAGTGATGGGGGAAAGGAAATGGGTGACTGGGGGAGGGGAACGGACAGAGCAGCACACGAAAAACTGAATCATAACCATGCTGTGGTGGGCTAGATCAGGTGTTCTATGGGAGTGTGATCAGTGGGTGGGTGGAGATGCAGGACAGCTCAGATGGTCAACAGAAAGCAAACCCCAGCAGGCAGTATTGAAAATGCCCAGGACATTGAGGTGAGTGTGATACAGGAAGGATCTTTGTGCTTGGGGGAGAGCTTGCATGAGGCTCTGAAAGGCCCTGCCACACTCAAACACACACACATATAGACATACTTTTCCCTCCAGAATCACTTGTTGGCCAGCTGCTCCCTCTGCAGTGACAGAGGATGAGGTTGAGTGTCTCACCGGCAAAGGGCACTCTGAGGGAGAGAACAGCCTCTGAGATTCCTAAGTGGATGACCCAGGGGTGTCCAGCTGCAGCTCCTCCTCCCTTGGGGTGCCCGGGCCCTTGGCCTGACTCCTTGAGGGGAAGCAGCACCTGGGGGGATGTCGAGGTGCCCCATTTCCCACAATGGAGTGCAGGTCTGCACATATCTCCGCATTCTGCTGGACTAGGGTCTCCATAGCATCTGCCATCCTCCCCATGGAGACTTCCGTATGCGAACATGTGGGCACCACTCCATCAGAGAGAATGCAGACACACTCCTCCGACTCACATGCCACTCTGATGAGAACTTCCAACAGCTCTGCGTGATTTTCCCCCGCCTTCTACTGACTCCCCAGGATGAGTTGGAAGGCCAAATCCAGAGGCTCGTCATCTGACTTGGTCCTCTGAGTGCCGGGGAGTTCAGCTGAACCTGCCTCCTCCTGCTGTGGACATGTGTCCGTGCAGTGACCACCTGATTGTGTACCCGAGCCTGTTCTACACCTAGATCCCACTGAGGTGTGTGCCTCTGAGCTGGTGAAGGGTGTGGGTAAGCGCTGTGATGGTGCTTCCACACTGCTTATTTCCAGCTCTTCAATGGAGGAAGTGTCCTCTTGGCTGGAGGTGAGGATGTGGATGGAGCTGAGGGACTGGCTGGTTGAGGGTGTCAGTCGTTTGGCAGAGCTCCCTGCGAACGAAAGTAGAGATAATTAGTGCATGGCAGCGGAGTCAAAAGCAGGAGAGAGAGCGCTCGCATTTGCAATTAGAGAAGGATGAGGTGGTGCAGGATCCTCACAAGGATGTTTGCCACTGACCTCACCATCACCACATGCAGGGTCCACATCCTCACCGGCCAGTGCAATGGCACACTCCTGAAAGTGAGTGAGGGGCCGAATGTGGGACACACCACCCCAGGTCTGGGACCTCTCCCTGCTGATGTGAGCAGGTTTCTCCTGCATGAAAACAGATGGAGAGAGGGTGAGCAGGACACATGGTACTGGTTGGAATGTTTGTGTGGTGAGCGGAGCCATGGACAGGATGAGGATACGACCTCAAGAGAGTATGACCCTGATGGAGATGTGAGGGTGTGTGTGAGAGTTAATGGTGTTGTCCCTTGAGGTGTGAGATCCCTGTGGATGTGTGATGGGTTTGCGAGTGTGTGAGTTGAGAGTGATGAGAAGAGTGAATTACCCTGGTGGAACGGTTGAGACCATTCATCCTGTCACGGCATTGGGTGGCTATTCTCTTTGGCACTAACCACCGCTGCCACTGTCTCCCATGCTGGATTGGTGATGCAGTTACCTATTCTGCAGCCAGAGCCGGGGTACAGGACATCAGGACAGGCCCCCACAGTGTTCAAAATGTACTCGAGGGATGAGTCGCCGAAGCGGGGACTGCAGCCTTTTTGCCTTTCAGGGCCATCCCTGTTTTCTGTGCAGCAGTCCTAGGCTGGGAGCACTGAGCACGTTGCGCGTGGCTGGACTTTAAATATGGCGCCCAGCACGATCAAGTGGCAAGGCAATGGCACGGCAGGAGAATGAGAGCTTGCCCACCATCGAAACAGCATGTATCCCAGGCGTGCATAGTTAATGCGGTGGGCCTGGGACGATATGGAATGAGAAGCTGCTGTTGTGGCCAACTGGTAAAATGTCATTTTACTGACCTGCTACCGCACTTAGTGCAAATCTGGGACAGTTCCACCCAGTGTCAGTGCAGTGGGAGGCATTCAAAGGGTAGATTCAAGGTGTTCAGAGTAAACATGTTCCCACAAAGAAAAAGGATAGTCCAGCCAAATCTAAAGCCCTCTGGGTATCGAGAAGTTTACAGGGTAATATAAGATAGATGAGGAAAGCTCATGTCAGACAATGAGAACGCAATACTACAGAAAGCTGAGGGGAGTATAGAAAGTGCAGGGGTGAAATCAAAAAGGAAATTAGGAAAGCAAAAGGAGGGCATGAAAGGGTAATTGCAAGCAAAATCAAGGAGAACCCAAAGATGTTTTATCAATGCATTAAGAGTCAGAGGATTATAAATTAGTAGGGCTCATAAAAGATCAAAAAGGTAATCTATGTTAGGAGGCGGTGGATGTGGGTATGTTTCTTAATGAATACTTTGCGTAGGTCTTCACAAAAGAAGGGGATAATGCAGACATTGTAATAAAGGAGGAGGCGTGCAAAGTATCTAATATGATAAACTTAGGGAGCGAGGAAGAATTAAGGAGATTAGTGTCCTTGGAAAGTGGATAAATCACCAGGGCTGGATAAAATGTACCCTAGGTTGTTAAAAGAAGTCAGGGAGGAAATAGTGGAGGGTCTGATCATCATTTTCTAATCCTGACTGGATACAGGTGAGATGCTGGAAGATTAGAGGCCTGCTAACGTTGTACCTTTGTTTAAAAAGGGAGCGAAGGATAGACTGAATAATTACAGGCCAGTCAATCTGAGCTTGGCAGTGAGAAAATTATTAGAATCAATTCTGCGGGACAAGATTAATTGTCACTTAGAAAGGCATGGAAAAATCTACGATAGCCAGCATGGATTTATTAAGGGAAGGTTGTGTCTGACTAACTTGATTGAATTTTTTGAGAAGTGACAAGGAGAATTGATGAGGGTGGTGCAGTTGATGTCATCTACCTGGATTTTAGCAAGGCTTCTGACAAAATCCCAAAAGGCAGACTGGTTAAAAAAAATAAAAGCCCATGGGCTCCAGGGGAATGCAGAAAGCTGGATACAAGCTGGTAAGAGTGTCCTGCAGTCAGCATCATGGTGAAGCAGTCTGGGAAGAGTGTCCTGCAGTCAGCGTCGTGGTGAAGCGTCTGGGAAGAGTGTCCTGCAGTCAGCATCATGGTGAAGCAGTCTGGGAAGTGTCCTGCAGTCAGCGTCATGGTGAAGCAGTCTGGGAAGAGTGTCCTGCAGTCAGCATCGTCGTGAAGCGGTCTGGGAAGAGTGTCCTGCAGTCAGCATCGTGGTGAAGCAGTCTGGGAAGAGCATCCTGCAGTCAGTTCTTGTTGAAAATAACAAGAGTGATATCACAAGACAGTGCAAGAGAGTGGCAGAGAGATTAGAACCAACGTGAGTGCAGAGAAGCTTCAAAAAGTGACATCAGCACAAAGGTAAGAGTTGATTGGTGAGTAGTGGGTATGTGTTTTACTCCATTTTTTTCTACCGTTTTTCTCCAGTTTAAAATAGATTAAGCTAAGGAAAGGTAAGAATTCTCGTTTTTATTTAAAGTACATGAACAATTTAACACTTATTTAATGTATTTAACTTGAAGTAAGGGTTTTTTGTTCAACTAGAGGCAGTGCAGCTCAGTCGCATGTTATGTACCGCCTGCAACATGTGGGAAGTCCTTAAGCTCTGATGGACCTTGTGTGCAGGAAGTGCCACTAGCTGCAGTTACTTGAGCTCCGAGTTTCGGAGCCTCAGCAGCAGCTGGAGGCACTGAGATGCATCTGCAAGGCTGAGAGTTTCGTAGATAGCACGTTTATAGATGTCACCACACAGCTTACGGAAGTGCAGAGAGAGAGGGAATGGGCGACCATCAGTCAGAAGAAAGGTGTCAGGCAGGTGGTTAGGAAATCCCCAGGGTGCATCTCACTCGAGAACTGTTTTTCTGTGTTGGAAAATGGTGAGAGTGACGGTTCCTCTGGGGAGTGCAGCCACACTCACGGCACTGTGAGTGGCTCAGCTGCACAGAAAGGGGAGGAAAAAGAGGGGAAGGGCAATAGTGGTAGGAGACATCGATAGTGGCCATTGACGTGACTCCAGGATGGTATGTTGCCTCCCTGGTGCCAGGGTCAAGGGTGTCACTGAATGGCTGCAGGGCATTCTAAAGGGGGAGGGCAATCAAACTGAGATTGTGGTACATATTGATACCAGCGACATAGGTAGAAAGAGGGATGAGGTCCTGCAAGCAGAATTTAGGGAACTGGGAAGCAGATTAAAGAACAGGACCTCAAAGGTAGAAATCTCTAGATTACTTCCAGTGCCACGTGCTAATGATTATAGAAATAGGAGGTTAGTCCAGATGAATGCTTGGCTTGAGAGATGGTGCAGGAGGGAGGGCTTTAGATTTCTGAGACATTGGGACTGTTTCTGGGGGCGGTGGGACCTGAACAAGGCAGACGGGTTGCACCTGATCCAGAATGGGACCAACATCCTAGAGGGTAGGTTTGCTGGTGCTGTTGGGGAGGGTTTAAGCTAACTTGGTGGGGGGATGCGATCCTGAGAGGAGGTTCAGCAGGGGTAGATGCACAACCGATAGTAGAAGAGATAGCAAATGCGTCTGGAAGGCATAGAAATTATAGGCCAGTTAAGGTACAAGGGAAAAATAAAAATACCTGGAAAAACTCAACAGGTCTGACAGCATCTGTGGAGAGGAACACAGTTAACGTTTCGAGTCCGTATGACTCTTCAACAGAACTAAGGAAAAATAGAAGAGAGGTGAAATATAAGCTGGTTTAAGGGGGTGGAGGGGGGGTGGGGGTTGGTGGGACAGGTAGAGTTGGATAGAAGGCCAGCAATAAGTGGAGATAACCAAAAGATGTCATAGACAAAAGGACAAAGAGGTGTTGACAGTGGTGATATTAGCTAAGAAATGTGCTAATAGGTGATATTAAGGGTAGAAAGCAGGGCAAGCAAGGTACAGATAGCCCTAGTGGGGGTGGGGTGGGGGGAAGGGATCGAAATAGGCTAAAAGATAGAGTTAAAATAATGGATGGAAATACATTTTAAAATAATGGAAATAAGTGGGAAAAGAAAAATCTATATAAATTATTGGAAAAAAGAGGAATCGGAAAGGGGGTGGGGATGGAGGAGAGAGTTCATGATCTAAAATTGTTGAACTCAATATTCAGTCCGGAAGGCTGTAAAGTGCCTTGTCAGAAAATGAGGTGCTGTACCTCCAGTTTGCGTTGAGCTTCACTGGAACAATGCAGCAGCCCAAGGACAGACATGTGGGCATGAGAAGGGTGGAGTGTTGAAATGGCAAGCGACAGGGAGGTCTGGATTATGCTTGCGGACAGACCGAAGGTGTTCCGCAAATCGGTCACCCAGTCTGCGTTTGGTCTCTCCAACGTAGAGGAAACCACATTGGGAGCAGCGAATGCAGTAGACTAAATTGAGGGAAGTGCAAGTGAAGTGCTGTTTCACTTGAAAGGAGTGTTTGGGCCCTTAGACGGTGAGGAGAGGGGAATTAAAGGGGCAGGTGTTGCACCTTCTGCGGTTGCATGGGAAGGTGCTGTGGGAGAGGATTGAGGTATAGGGGTGATGGAGCAGTGGACCAGGGTGTCCCGGAGGGAACGATCCCTGCGGAATGCCGCTGGGGGGGTGAAGGGAAGATGTGTTTGGTGGTGGCATCAAGCTGGAGTTGGCGGAAATGGTGGAGGATGATCCTTTGAATGCGGAGGCTGGTGGGGTGATAAATGAGGACAAGAGAGACCCTATCATGGTTCTGAGAGGGAGAGGAAGGTGTGAGGGCGGATGCATGGGAGATGGGCCAGACACGGTTGAGGGCCCCGTCAACCACCTTGGGTGGAAAACCTTGGTTAAGGAAGAAGGAAGACCTGTCAGAGGAACTGTTTTTGGAAGTGGCATCATCAGAACAGATGCGACGGAGGCAAAGGAACTGAGAGAATGGGATGGAGTCCTTACAGGAAGGGGGTGTGAGGAGCTGTAGTCAAGGTAGCTGTGGGAGTCGGTAGGCTTGTAATGGATATTGGTGGACAGCCTATCACCAGAAATTGAGACAGAGAGGTCAAGGAAGGGAAAGGAAGTGTCAGAGATGACCACGTGAAAATGATAGAGGGGTGGAAATTGGAAGCAAAATTAATAAAATTTTTCCAGGCCCAGACAAGAGCATGAAGCAGCACCGAAGTAATCATCGATGTACCGGAGAAAGAGTTGTGGGAGGGGGCCGGAGTAGGACTGGAACAAGGAATGTTCCACATGCACCATAAAGAGACAGGCATAGCTGGGGCCCATGCGGGTACCCATAGCCACACCTTTTATTTGGAGGAAGTGAGAGGAGTTTAAGGAGAAATTGTTCAGTGTGAGAACAAGTTCAGCCAGACCAAGGAGAATAGTGGTAGATGGCGATTGTTTGGGCCTCTGTTCGAGGAAGAAGCTAAGGGCCCTCAGACCATGCTGGTGGGGGATGGAGGTGTAGAGGGATTGGCCGTACATGGTGAAGAGGAAGCGGTTGGGGCCAGGAAACTGGAAATTGTTGATATAATGTAGAGTGTCAGAGGAATCACGGATGTAGGTGGGAAGGGACTGGACAAGGGGAGAGAGAATGGAGTCAAGATAGCAAGAAATGAGTTACATGGGGCAGGAACAGGCTGACACGATCGGTTTGCCAGGACAGTCCTGTTTGTGGATTTTGGGTAGGAGGTAGAAGCAGGCCATCTGAGGTTGGGAGACTATCAGGTTGGAAGCTATGGAAAGAAGATCTCCAGAGAAGATGAGGTCAGTAACAGCCCTGGAAACAATGTCTTGATGTTCAGTGGTGGGGTCATGGTCCAGGGGGAGTAGGAGGAAGTGGCTGCGAGTTGATGCTCAGCCTCTGCGAGGTAGAGGTCAGTGTGCCAGACAACAACAGCACCACTAGATGCTGTCAGACCTGCTGAGTTTTTCCAGGTATTTTTATTTTTGTTTTGGATTTCCAGCATCCATAGTTTTTTGCTTTTAAGGTACAAGGGAGTTTGGCAAGGTTGGATGGTATTTATTTTAATGCAAGGAGTCTGACGAAGAAGGCAGATGAGTTGAGGGCACAAATTAACACATGGATGTATGATGTCATTGCTGTCACAGAAACATGGTTGAGAGGGAGGTAGGGTTGGCAGCTCAATATTCCAGGGTATAGGGTCTTCAAGTGAGACAGGGAAGGAGGTAAAAGAGGAGGTATTGCAATATTGATTAAGGAATCAATTACAGCAGTAAGGAGGGATGACATCTTATGAGGTTCCTCAGATGAAGCCATATGGGTAGAACCTAAAAACAAAAAAGAAGCAATTACATTGCTGGGAGTGTACTATAGGCCCCCAAACAGAGAGAAATAGAACAGCAGATATGAAGGCAAATTTCAGAGACGTGTAAAAATAATAGGGTAGTAATAATGGGGGATTTCAATATCCCAACATTTACTGGGTTAGTCATGGTGTGATAGCTTTAGAGGGAGCGGAATTCTTGAAATGCATCCAGGAGAGCTTTTTAAGCCAGTACATGTAAGGTCCTACAAGAGAGGGGGCGGTCCTGGACTTAATTTTAGGGAATGAAGCCAGGCAAGCGGTCGAGGAATCAATGGGGGAACATTTGCAGATAGTGATCAAAGCTCCATTAGATTCAAGGTTGTAATGGAAAAGGACAAGGATGGGCCAGAAATTAGAGTTCTAAATTGGGGGAAGGCCGATTTCAATAAGATCAGATGTGATTTGGTCAGAGTGGACTGGGAGCAGCTACTTTTAGGTAAATCTGCGTCAGAGCAGTGGGACTCATTCATGAAAGAAATAGGGAGAGTACAGGGCCAACATATTCCAGTAAAGACAAAGGGTGGGACCAACAAATCCAGGGAACCCTGGATGTCGAGAGATATACAGTATTGGATAAAGAGAAAAAGGGAGGTTTATGGCAGATATCGTGGGCTCAAAACAGCGGACGTCCTAGACGAGTATAGAATGTTTAGGGGGGATTTTAAAAAGGAAATTAGGAGAGCAAAAAGGGGGCATGAGAAAACATTGGCAGGTGAAATAAAGGAAAATCCAAAGTTATTTTACAAGTGCTTTAAGAGTAAGAGGATAACTAGGGAAAGAGTAGGGCCCATTAAGGACCATAGTGGTAATTTGTGTGTGGAGCAGGAAGACATAGGTAGGGTTCTAAATGAATACTTTGTGTCGGTGTTCACAAGTGAGAGGGATGATGTGGATGTGGAAATCAGGCAGAAGGACTGTGATATAATTAAAGAAATTAGCATAGAAAGGGAGGAGGTTCTAAGTGGTCTGGCAGGCATAAAAGTAGATAAATCTCCAGGCCTGGATAAAATGTATCCCAGGCTGTTGAGTGAGGCAAGGGAGGAGAAAGCAGGGACACTGGCAATAATTTTCAATACCTTCCTGGCCACATGAGAGGTGCCAGAGGACTAGAGGACAGTCAATGTGGTACCGTTATTCAAGAAGGGAGGAAGGAAAAACCAGGGAACTACAGGCCAGTCAGTCTAACCTCAGTGCTGAGGAAACTATTGGAAGCAATTCTAAGATACAGAATTAATCAACACTTGGAGAGGTAGGGATTAATCAAGGACAGTCAGCATGGTTTTGTTAAGGGGAGGTCATGTCTGACCAATTTGATTGAATTTTTCAAAGCGGTGACCAGGTGTGTAGACGACGGCAATGCATTTGATGTAGTCTACTTGGACGTCAGCAAGGCTTTTGATAAGGTCCCGCATGGGAGACTGATAATGAAGGTAAGAGCCCATGGGATCCAAGGCAATTTGGCAATTGGATCCAGAATTAGCTGAGTGACAGAAAGCAGAGGGTGATGGTGAAGGGGTGTTTTTGAGACTGGATGCCTGTGTCCAGTAGGGTTCCACAGGGATTGGTGTTGGGTCCTTTGCTGGTTGTGGTATACATAAATGATTTTGACTTGAATGTAGGAAGGTTGATCAGTAAGTTCGTGGATGACACAAAAATTGATGGGGTGGTAAATAATGAGGAGGATAGCCTTAGATTACAGAAGGATATAGACGGGGTAGTCACATGGGCTGATCAGTGGCAAATGGAATTTAATCTGGATAAGTGTGAGGTGATGCACTTGGGCAGGTCAAGGAAGGCACTGGAATACATGATGAATGGTAGGACCCTGGGAAGTACCGAGGATCAGAGAGACCTTGGTGTGCATGTCCACCGGTCCCTTAAGGTCATGGGACAGGTATATAAGGTGGTTAAGATGGCATATGGGATAGTTGCTTTTATTAGCTGAGGCAAAGAATATAAGAGCAGGGGGTTATGCTGGAACTGTATAAAATGCTGGTTAGGCCACAGCTAGAGTATTGCGTGCAGTTCTGGAATCTGGATTATAGGAAGGATGTGATTGTACTAGAGAGAGTGCAGAGGAGATTTACCAGGATGTTGCCTGGGCTGGAGAGTTTTAGTTATGAAGAGAGATTGGATAGACTGGCGTTGTTTTCCCTGGAGCAGAGGAGATTGAGGGGGTACATGATTGAGGTGCATAAAATTATGAGGGGCATAGATAGGGTAGACAGGAAGGAACTTTTCCCCCTGGTGGAGGGATCAATAACCAGGGGGCATAGATTTAAGGTAAGGGGCAGGAGGTTCAGAGGGGATGTGAGGAAGAATTTTTTCACCCAGAGGGTGGTGGGAATCTGGAACTCACTGCCTGAAAAGGTGGTAGAGGCAGAAACCCTCAAAACATTTAAGAAGTATTTGGATGTGCATTTACAATGTCCTGGCATACAAGGCTATGGGCCTAGTGCTGGTAAATGGGATTAGAATTGTTAGGTACTTGTTTGACCGGCGCTGACTCGATGGGCCAAAGGGCTTTTTTCTGTGCTGTCGACCTCTGTGGCTCTATGACTCTAATAATAATAAAAACAGAAAATGCTGGAAAAGCTCAGCAGGTTTGACAGCACCTGCGGCGAGAGAATCAGAGTTAGCATTTCGAATCTGTATGACCCTGCTTCACAGCTAAATAGAAGTAGAAAACGTTTAGTCGATTGTCCAAAAGTCTGGCCAATTCACCCATCCGTCAACCGTAAGCTTGGACGGGCCACGAAAAATTACAGACAATTGCGCCGTCAATGGGCTTAGTTGCCCTCTCGATTGTCGATGGGCGCGCTCCTGACTTTTGTGTGCACCTGCCAAGCGAAATATCACACGAGTGCGCAATGACGTCAGGATGTCCGCCTGAAGCCTTCTCACGGCGATTTTATGTCAGCTTCTGGTTGGGCACGCGCCTGCCCACGAGACATAAAATTCAGCCCACAGTGCGCAATGCATGCACCACCACCAATCTCAAGGGGCCTCAATGAGCTCTTTACGCACCTTAATTGGCATCATTATCAGATCAGGAGGGTTCCCCGTACTGACAGCCTTCGTTCTGGTGAAAGTTGCAGCTGCTGGGAAAGGTAAGAGGAGACTGGCAGGCCAGTCAGTGCCACTATTTTCATCCCATGTCTGCCTCTGTTCCCTCCCTTGGCAGAACTTCCAAATTCAGTCCTAAGATTTTTAACATTATATTTAAATAGTCCCTCTTCAAGAGAATTGCAGATTCCCATGATTAAGTTATTTGTTCATCTATTCATTCTAGGTGGCAACAAATGTTTGTCCACAGTTGAAATCTCATAGACATTTGTTAGTCATCAAACATAACAGAAAACAGGTGCAATCCTTTGTCTGTAATTTCAGCCAACATTCGCCAATTGAAGCCACTTTTATTTTCAACCAGAGATAATCATAGGCTCACTGATATGAATGTAATACCTTATTAGTTCTCACTGAGAAAACCTGGCCGGATCCCATAATGAATGTTTATTGGAGCATTTTTCTGAGATCCATGGTTATTAATCCTTCATAACCCATTGCTCATGATAAAGAATTCAAATTCATAATTAATATGGATGAAAAACATACTTTTATCACTTTCTCCCAAAGTGTCCCTTCCCCTCATCATTCTCTCTAACCCATGATTCACTTCTGTACCGAGTATACATCTGCCTGATAGTGACCACCTTGAAGCATTATAACTGTGGACTACAGGGACAATCATTCTGCAAAAAAAGACCTTCTCTTTCATTGGTTGCCGCAGACCAGGATATGCAGCCCCCAAAGCAGCTTTTATTCCTAACAGAAGCGGCTCAGACAGAGTCAAACATTCTTTTATAAAGGGTCAAGATAATTACCAGGTTGAGAATGAGACTGGTACAATTAGTTGCATGATCTACGTTCTCTAAGAGATGTCCATTAGTCCCAGCTGGAATCCAGCGTTTGGGCTCGAGGGTTCTTTTTATAGTTTTTTTTTATTTGATCACAGGACGTGGGCATTGCTGGCTATGCCAGCATTTATTGCCTATCCCTATTTGCCCTGAAAGATAGTGATGAGCTGCCTTCTTCACTGTAGTCCACATGATGTATGTACACCCACAGTACTGTTAGGGAAGGGAGTTCCAGGATTTTGACCCAGCGATGGTAAAGGAGCAGCGATATAGTTCCAAGTCAGGATGGTGAGTGGTTTGGAGGGGAACTTGCAGGCGATGGTGTTTCCATACATTTGCTGCCCTTGTCCTGCTAGATGTATATTGTGGGTTTGGAAGGTCCTGTTGAAGGAGCCTTCGTGAGCTGCTGCAGTGCATCTTGTATGTGGCACACATTGCTACCACTGTGCAATGGTGATGGAGAATGTAAAGGTTTTAGATGGTGGATATCATATGATGGACTAAGTCCCAGGGTTAACTGTCTGTGATGTCATAAAATATAATGATATATACTTGTGTGGTCTGAGAGTCTAGGAGGAAGCAGTATGAAAAGAAGCTAGTGTAAGGGAGTGTTCTCATAACTGTAAATATCTTACAATAAAGTAAGAGTGTTTGCACCACAGTCTTCCAGAGTTACTGAAAGTACTCCAACCCAACAATACAATAACAAAGGGTGGCAAGTGGTAAAAAGATGGTGATAGAAAAATCTCTACCTCAAAGCTAAGAGTTTCAATAAAGTTGCAGGCCCAAATCAGGCTGAAGTATGGCTAAAGTGGTGCAAGAGATTTGCTCGATTTTGCACGGCATTGGGTCTCGCAGCGAAGCCAGACTGTGAGCAGGTCAGTACATTTTTGTATGCAAGAGGCAACTGTGCGGGCAACATTTTTGTTACTCTTGGGATCAATAAGGATAAAGTCACATATGCCTAAGTAATTGATGGATTGGAAACGTATTTCAATCTCGCAAGAACATCATTGTGAAATGCGCAAAGGTCAATAAACGTACCCAGAGAAAACATTGACATTTTTTAATGACTTGTACTGATTAACAGAATACTGTAAGTAGGGTAATTTGAAGAAGGAGCTAATTCACCACAGAATAGTTGCTGGAGGAGTGAATGATGCATTATCAGGAAAATTGGAGTCCTGAGAAGACTTGATGCTGGGGACAATGATTCAATTAAGTAGACAAGCAGAGATCAGTGGGCAAAACCGAATGGCAATCAGCAGAGAGAGAGAGAGAGAGATCCTGAATTCCAAAGAAACAGATACAGCTAAATTTATCAGGCATGTAAAAAGGAAAAATAGAGTGAAGGAGAGATATGTGTCATGAAAGGACATTAAAGGTGGCAGCCTAGACCAGCTTTGCTGGTACAGAAGAGACAGGCACAGGCATGGGAATTGTCCCGCCAAAGATGCACATTGATGCAAAAAGCAGAGGCATTTTCAGTGAGCACATCACAGTAGAATAAACAGGTAGAACACTCAGGGAAAAAAAAGTTTTAAAAGGAAACAGAGTCCATGAAGTTGAAGATTCACAAGACAATGAGATATCCTTCTTAGGAGAGATTAAAGAATTAAGTGGGGAATTAAGTGCAGAGACCTGGTAGAAGGTCAAAGGACACACTTTAAATCAGATTCTGGAGCAGGTGTTTCAGTTCTATCACAGGCTAAAAGATGGTTAAACAAGAGAGTTCTTCAATAATCCTACAAAAAGCTACAAAGACCAGGAAGAACAGAGTTGAAGGTTCTGGGAAAATTAACAACTACTTTTAAGCGCACAAAGTAATTACTGAAGTACTGTGCGTAATTCAAGGCCAGATATGTTCATTTTTAAGTAGGAAGGAATGTATGGAATTGAATCTAACCTGCAGAATAGAAGGAATAAAGAATGGCAAAGGTCAGTCAGGAGACTTTAGAGCAGAATTCCTAATGTTACTTACAGTATTGGGAAAGCTGAGAACAGCATATTGTATAACACTATTAGCCCAGAAATGAAACCAATATTCTTATTTCCACTTAGAAAGGTTCCACACACATTATTTCCAAAGGCACAGAATGAGATCAACTCAATGGTAAGACAAGGAGTAATTTTATCTGTAAAACAGCCAACGAGTTAGTGCTCAGGCGTGGTACCAGTTCTGAAGTCAAACAGTTCCAAAAGAGTATATGCTGATCTCACACAACTCAACAAAACTGTGATAAGGGGATTCCATCCAATGGTACCAATAGATAGGATCTTATCTAAATTAGGGAAGAACTCAATGTTCTTTAAATTATACCACAACAGTGGATTCTGGCAAATACCACCAGAAGAGGAATCCAAGCATCTCACAACTTCCATAACACCATGTGGAAGATTTCCTTTGGAATAATGTCAGCACCAGAGATCTTTCAAAGAACAACATTAAATCTTTTAGAGGGATTACACAAAGTTGTTTGCCACATGGATGACGTGTTAACCCTTGGGTCCATTCAAGCTGAGCATGACATGAGAGTGAGAACAGAGCTGAGAAGACTACAAGAGGCAGGATTGACACTCGGGGAAGCTGGTGGCATAGTGGTATTATCACTGGGTAGTAATCCAGACACTCAGGATAATGTTCTGGGAAAAGAATTTTGAAATTTGACTTCAATAAAAATTTGAAATTAGAAGTCTAATGATGACTATGAAACTATTCACTGAATATATTTAAGAAGGAAATAGATAGATTTTTAGTCCCTAAAGGCATCAAGGTATGGAGAGAGTGCGGGACTCTGGTGTTGAGATAGAGGAGCAGCCAAACTGAATGGCGAAGAAGGCTCCAAGGGTCAGTTGACTTACTTCTGCTCCTGTTTTCTATGTTTCAACAGCAAGTGCCAGTTTTCACATCCAACAATCAGGTTTCTTGGTCACATAGTAAGGAATAAAGGTGATTCATTGAAGACCAAAGTCATAAAAGAATTTCCAGCTCCAAAGAACACCATGGAGTTACAAAGATTCATGGGAATGGTGAATCAAGTGGCAAAATTTCCAAAAAAAAATTAACAGAGCTCAAGGAGTCACTAAGTCAATTGTTACTCCAAGACAATGAGTGGTGTTGAGAAGAAGCACATCAGAAATTTTTCGAAGAAAATCAAGGAGAGGTTGATGCCATCAGAGATATTAACACATTGCGATCTGAAATTACCTACAATAAAAGTAGCATCCTCTACAGGATCAGCCGCAGCACTTCTTCGGGTACAAAGAGATGGAAAATGCAGACCAGTCTATTAAACATTACATTCATTAACATATACTGAAAAGAGATATGCAGTGAAGAGGGTATTCCCTCCCATCCTGCAACTACCACATAGGCCAGTTGAAGAGGAGAAACTACAATCCCTGACCACATAGCGACCAGAGAGACTCAGGCTTCCTTTACTGGTCTTATTCAAGCATATGCAAGGGAGCCGCAATCATTCCTAAGAATGAAGACCCAGATCCCTGATTGATTACATTTCATTATTTTTGTACTTTGTCTTATCACAATACATTTGAATATATCCAATCGGTAACCTACACATAGGTACCATTTTAAAATTATCCTGTTGAGTACATAAACATGTGATTTTGCTAACCAATTATTCTAAAGGGTGTATACATAATTATATTATCCAGTCAAAATTAAAACACGTACGCAAAGACCTTGGTTCTCACAACTCAAGACTGCTTGTGTTTCACCAAAAACCTCTCTTGTCTTTGTATGTCCTCCCATATCTAAGCTAAACCATCTGCCCTGTCCCTATCTGAGAGAGGAGTATACCTAAACTAACTTTATGTTATGTTTTATCTCCAATCCAACTCTCAAGGCTTCACTGAATCGTTGCACCATTGAATGGTTCTGCCTGTGGCTGGATATTAGCTCATCTCTTGAAACTGTGTAAATCACACAAACTCAAAGCTCCTTTGTGTGCAATGTCCATCTGCTTACCCTCAGCTGTCATTAGGTTTAACATCCATGGCTGCTTGGAGATTTTAAGTGCTCTTCAGTAAATTCTTACAGTGTTTTCATTTAGCATTTTTAATTTTCCCCTAACAGCAGTAATCAAAAAGGAAGCATTAGCAGTCACACGGGCACACAAAATTTACTGACTACATCCTAGGTCTTCGCATTATGATAGAAAGAGATCATAAACCTTTCATCACACTACTGAATTCGAAAGAGCTTGCAGCAATGCCATCAGGAGTTCAAAGGTTTGAATTAAGATTAATGAGGTTTGATACTCATACAGTACTTGTTCAAGGGAAACAACAGAGAACAGCAGAAGCATTATCATACATTGAAACAGAGAATCCAGAAAAATGTGATATTAAATTTGTGGAACAAGTTGAGGAGTTTGCTATAATGCCAGTCCATATACTACTGGCAACTACACAAAGATTCAGTGAAATTAAAAAGGCTCAATTTCAGACGAGGAATGTAAAGATCAGAGAATTTTACCTTAAGAGAATGGCCAATATATATACCACATAGTCCTATATTTCGACCATATTTCGATCAGAGAGCACATCTGACAGTGATTGACTGGTATACAATGATAGAATAATAATTGCAAGAGCGTTGAGACTTGAAATATGATAATGCCTACATCAAGGTCATTTAGGTATTACCAAGTGCAGAGCCAGAGGACAGTATTTGGTCTGGTGGCCAGGTATCTCTAAGTCACTGGAAGAAATGATATCCAAATGTATCACATGTATAATTCACAGGCAGGAATCAAAAGAACCATTAATGTCATCTTCTTTTCCTACAAGGCCATGGGGATGCCTAGGAATGGATTTATTCAAACATAGAGGTAAAATGTTCATAGTAGTAGCAAGATTGCTACTCGAGTTGGATTGAAACAAAACAGTTACATTGTCACGCATCAGAATCAGTGATAACATCACTGAAATAATTTTTTTGCAGTCCAATTACAGTAAAGTCCCACCATTCGCAGCTTCCTCTTTTGCAAATTTACTTATCCACATAAAAGTCTTTGTATACCAGTTCACCCATTGTGGGCGAAATATTCACTTATCCGCGGTTCTAAAGTTAAAAATGGAAGCCAAATTTAGAAAATGCCAAAAAACAGCAAAAAATGCCTAAATGAAGTTAAAAAAGGGAGGTTTCCATGATGCATTTCCTGCAGTAGAAAGTGCGCACTCCGCACGTGTCGTCTACTGTTGTTTGCACTTGGGTGTTCCTTGTTGCTGCGATTTAATTCTTAATCACAGTCGACCTCCACAGTAAGTGTGACAAATTTTATATTTTTTTCGTTCTACTAAACAATTTCTCCAATAAATTTCTCTATAAATTTATTAAAAACATAGTTTTTATTGCCTTTGTTTCTTTATACAAAATGCCTTTGATCCTTTCTGTAAAATTTAAGGATGGCTGGAACTTATGTAATTGACTCCCATTGTAAAGTCTGTTCATTGCTCGTGATTTTGCCATTTGCAAGGTTTCATGGGAATGTAACCCCATGAACAGCGGGACTTTACTGTATTGGATTTGTTCACACAACTTTGTTCACACAACAAGTTCACTGAGATTTCTGCAGGCTAATGGAGAAGCTGAGCGATGTCAGAACTGTAGAGGCATTGCTGAAAAAGAATGAGGATTTTCAACTCACGGTTTCGAGTTATAGACCCTTACCCTTTGCAGAATGAATTAGCTCCATGTGAGTTATTCATGGGAAGGAGGTTGCGGACACAGATTCCTACTCTTCCACATACACTAATGCCACAGTTCAAAGACGCTTAGAGAAAGTACAAGAAAGAGAGGAAACTCACCAAAGTAAACATATGGAACACTATGGTAAAAGCAAAATACTGAAGATGCTGGAAGTCTGAAACAGAAACACAAAATACTCAGCAGGTCAGGCAGCAGCGTGGAGAGAGAAACAGAGTTAACATTTTGAGTCCGCTCTGAAGAAGAGTCATGCAGACTCGAAATGTTAGCTCTGTTTCTCTCTCCACAGATGCTGCCAGGCATGCTGAGTATTTTGTTTCAGATCAAACACTGTGATAGTTGTCACAGAGCAAGAACATTATCAGACCTTTGACAGGGAGAACAGGTTTGGATCGGAAATAAGTTGAAAAGTAGGGGAGAAATCACCACACCCTAGATTATCCGGGTGGAACAGGGCACAGTAAGAAGATAGAGCAGAGTGTTGACTCCAATTAAAGCAACAGAGTGAAAATCAGAGACCAGGGATTTTGCAATCACTAGAAATGAACAAAGACAATGAAGCAGCTGATCCTGACCACCTACTGGTTCGAATTCTGTTAAACAGCATTCAGAGGGCCAACAGTAGAGTGAGGATGCCTTATTCTCGTCAGATGAGAGGAGAACAAGGTGCAGTAGACCCATGAAGGCACCACAAAGCTTATCAGTGTGAGAGAAGATGAGAACCTAAAAAACAAACTGCAGAAAGGAGAGGGAAGAAAGAGCAAGAAGAGAATATGGAGAGAAAAAGGCAAATGACATTAACTAAAAGAGCAAAAAGATCCTACAATTCCTAGGAGACATCAAAACACTGAAATGCTCAGAATGATGAGGAGACTGAAGTATTGGGTTTCCTTGAATGTCAGAGAACGTTGAAGTCTGGACTTGGGGTGGGTGGGGGAGTGGCGGAGATTTAGTATAATAGAGTATGTTAAACTAAGTCCCATAAAGGGATAACCATAATAGCCTGTGATGCCGTAGAAACAAATGACATATACTCACGTGATCTGAGTCTAGGAGAAGGCAGCATGGAAAGAAACTCGTGTAAGGAAGTGTCCTCATAACTAAATATTTTACAATTAATTTAGTGCTTGCAGCTGGCAGTCTTTGAGAGTTATTGAAACTACTCCAACCCAACACCAAAATAATGTAGTGGATAGGGTGCCAATCAAGCAGGCTACCTTGTCCTCAATGGTGTCAATCTTCTTGAGTGTTTTTGGAGCCGCACTCATCGGAGAAGTGGAGAGTATTCCATCACACTCCTGACTTGTGCCTTGTGGACAAGCTTTGGGGTTTAGGAAGTGAGTTACTCACCACGGAATTCCCAGCCTCTGATCTGCTTTTGTAGCCACAATAATTATTTGGCTAATCCGGTTCAGCTTCTTGTCAATGGTAACCCCCAGGAAGTTGATAGTGGGGGATTCAGTGATGGCAGTGCCTTTGAATGTCAAATGGAGATGGTTAGATTCTCTCTTATTGGAGATAGTCGTTGCCTGGCACTTGTGTGGCATGAATGTTACTTGCTGTTTGTCAGCCCAAGTCTGAATGTTGTCCAGATCTTTCTGCATCTGAACACGGACTGTTTTGGTATCTGAAATGTCACGAATGGAGCTGAACATTGTGTAACATCAGCAAACACACCTAATTCTGACCCAGTGATCGAGGGAAGTCATTGATGAAACAGTTGAAGATTGTCGGGCCTAGGACAATGACCTTGGGAACTCCTGCAGCAATGTGCTGAGACTGAAATGATTAACCTCCAACAGCCATCTTCCTTTGTGATAGGTATGACTCCAATCAGTAGCGAATTTCCTCCCGCTTCCCATTGACTCCAGTTTACCTTCGGCTCCTTAGTACCATAATCGGTCAAATGCTGCCTGGATATCAAAGACATTCACTTTCACGTCACCTGTTGATTTGAACTCTTTTCTTCATTTTTGGACAAAGGCCAGTACCTGAGTGACCCTGGTGGAACACACGCCGAGTGTCAGTGAGCAGGTTATTGCTGAGTAAGTGCTGCTTGATAGCACTGTTGACAATTCCTTCCATCACTTTGCTCATGGTTGAGAGTAGACTGATGGGGCTGCAATTGGCCAGATGGATTTAGTCTGCTTTTTTGTGGACTGAACACACCTGGGCAATTTACACAATTGCTCAGAGCATAGCACTTCATAGGTCTTAAAAGAGAACACAAAAACTTTTTATGGAAGTTCCTTTTCCGATGATCCCTCACTGCATCCCTACAATTTAGCAGGGTTTTGCGGGTGGTGGGTGGAAGCCTCATAAATCTATGGAAATCTGCAGCCTTTTTACAGCTGTTCCAGATGTGGAATTGGGCTGGTGGCATTTAAATGTGGGCTAACACTTAAAATCATCATGACATCTTGCTGAGGGTGGAAAGCCACTCCAAGGGTGGAAACATCCCAGATTTGCACTAAGTGTGCTGGTGGTTGGGGAAAACAGTGTTTTACCCGCCGACTGCAATGGTGGACTTTCCACGCCAAACCTGCTGCAGTAATTATGCATTTCCATTAAACATGCCGTTTCCATGGGCTTTCATTCGCCTACCACGCCAGCACCTCACCGCTTCATCACACCGCGCGTCACATTTAAAATGCAGCCGCATGCACACCTCTCAGTGCTTCCAGCCTAGGACTGCTTCATGGAAGACAGGATGATCCCAAAAAGCAAAAAAGTCTGCAGTTCCCCAGTTTAGTAACGCATCCCTCGAGCACCCTTTGGACGTTGTGTCCTCTACCCCTGTGCTGGCCACAGGATGGGCAACAACATCAACAGTCCAGCGTGGGAGGTGATGCCAGTGGTGGTCAGTGCCAAAGCCCTGCGAAAGAGGACAGCCACCCAGTGCCGCAAGAGGATGAATGATCTCCTCCATTCCACTAGGATAAGCCACTTTTCTCATCACTCTCAGCATACACACGCTCATAAACCCATCAGACATCCACAGGGCCCTCACTCACTGCCAGGTCATGGGACATCACCATTCACTCTCTCACACCCACCTTCATTGTCCTCATCCCGTCCATGGGACCATCCACACATGCCAGGCATACTTATCATCTGGCCTGCTTACACTCTCTCCATCTCAATTCATGCAGGACAAGCTGGCGCACAACAAGAGGGAGAGGTCACAGACTGGTGGAGGAATGCATGACATCAACTTCCTCACAGACTTTGAAAATAGAGCCATTCAGCTGGCCGGCGAAGATCTGGGCCGTTCCTTCACTCACAGTGACTTCGGCGGTGCTGTACCATGTGAGGATTCAGCACTGCAACCAGACAACCAAGCTGTGATTGATGTGTCCTGTTTCATAGATCACTGCCATGCATTAATTATATCTCTTTCCTTTCGTAGACACATCTGGGAAACAGCCAAGAGAGTCCACAACCCAAGGCCTCCAATCAAGCCCTGAGGGAAGCTCAGAAGAGGAATCCCCTGAAGCCCTCCCTGAAGTCCCATCACAGCGTCACCCACACTGTCCACCAGCACAGAGACACACACCTCGGTGGGACCTAGCTTTAGAGTAGCCTCGGGATCACAATCTTGTGAGCACATCGCACTGTCTGATCCACAGCAGGAGGAGGCAGGGACTTCCCAGGTGGCCGGCACTCGGAGGACTGCTGGAGGCCAGAATGTTGCTCGTCCAAATCAGATGATGAGTCTCTGGGCTCAGCCATGTCACAGTTTCTGGAGCTGCAAAGGCAAGCTTGGGAACATCAGGAAGGGATGTCCACTGCATTCCTCAGTTTGCAAGGCATGATGGAAGAATCTGTCTATCTTTAAGCTGAAGGGATAGTGCTGGCATGCCAACACTCTGAGGTCAACACTGCTAGGATGTCGGCTGCCATGGAGACCTTGGTCCAGAAAGTTGCTCATGCACTGTTACATGGGGTGAACTCCATCGCGGAAGCCATAGTTGGCCTCCAACAATGTGTACGTGACAGGGGTGCGGGACAACCCGATCTCACTCCAGCTACCCCTTTGCCTCAAGGAGTCAGCCAAGGGCCTCAGGGCACCAATAGGGAGGAGGATCAGCAGTTGTAACCAGCCAAGGCCATCCATCCACGTGATTCCGGGAGTGTCCAGCCCTTCTGAATCCCCTTTTCCTGTGACCTTAGCAGCTCCAGCTCCACAGGCCAAAGAGGGTGCCCCTGCCCCATAGCAGGACCCCGAAAGCAGACTGGGGCCCTTCAAGTCTCAGCCCTCCAAAGGACGTCTGCCAAGGCCACCACAGACAGAGTGTAGCAGTCAGCAGGATGCCTCCACCTCCGATGTTCAGGGAGCACCAAGACATAGCGGCAGGGTTAAGAAAGTTAAGAAGATGTAGTTGCACAGGCCGGGCACGGGTGTTAATCACTTATACATAATGTTCACTATTGTCAATAAACTCCCAAGAATGTCTCCCTGCCTATGGCTCTTTGTTCTGATGAGCAGTATTCATGTTACTCAGATGTGAAACCTTCCTGCACAAGATAAAGGCAGATATCTCAGTCCAAGGTCTCTTCCCTGTGCTTTGTGCAGCCTTCAGTCTGTAATAAACTTGGAATGCAGGGCTGGTTTCTTGTAAGAAACAGTAAACTTTATTTTACAGAGCTCCTGATGAAGCTGGATGCTTGTTCCGAGACCAGGGCTAGAAAACTCCGTCCTAAAGATGACCCACGCTTACTTGCTGATTGCGCTGATTTGGCTGTAAAGTCACATGATCTCCATAACAGTATGAAAGATTTTAACTTACAATTACTACACAGACCAAAGTGTTGGTCTGGCTTCACACTCTCTGGACACATTACTGATGCCAGCTCCTTGATGGTGCTTGTCATTGCTGCCAGAATGTCATGGGCAGGTGTCACAGAGTTCCATCATTCTCTCTGTGTGCTCTGAGCATCTTGAAAGTGGGATTGGCCCCCATCTCTTCAGCGTCTGTGGGGTCAGGTGCTTTTAAAGTTTCATGGCTGCATCTCCATGATATGACCTTGATAACAGAGCGCAAGCGAGCTTCCCTCGGACAGACAGGAGTCAGACATTCTCAGAAACAATGTGAGGATCTATGGAGTGTCTTCATTGCATGTTGTTATCATTCTCCTGCAATCGAGCGACTATTAGGGCCTCCACTGCGTATCTATGACAAGAGCATTATCAAAGAGGGTATGTGTGCTGCCAAAAGCCAGACTGGAGTCAAACATTCACAGATGCAATGTGAGGATCCATGGTGTCTCCTCACTGCATGCTGTCATTCTCCTCCACAAATCTAGCAGCTATGAGGGCCTCCTGAGCGCACCAGCCTGGTCTGGCCGGGTTGCTGGCATCATCACCGTCATTGTCACCTTCCAGGGCCTCCTCACCTTCATCACCATAGATGTCCTCTTCTTCGGAGGAGACAACCAGCTCCTCCAACTCCTCCTCAGTCAGCTCCTCTCCATGTTGCAGCACCAGGTTGTAAAGGGTGCAGCAGGCAACGACAAGGCGTGATACTCTCTGTGGACTCTGTGCAGGGCTCCACCAGACCAGTCCAGGCACCAGAACCTCATTTTCAGCATCCCAGTGGTCTGCTTCACCAAATTGCGAGTTGCAGCATGAGCCTCATTATAGCGTCGCTCTGCTGCAGCCTGAGGCCTCCACACGGGTCTCATCAGCCACGTCCTCTGCGGGTAGCCCTTGTCCCCGAGGAGCCGTCCCTGCAGCCTCTGTGGACCCTGGAATACCCCAGGGATCTGTGACCAGCTGAGAATGTATGAGTCGTGACATCCCCTGGAAACCGTGGGCAGACCTGCAGAATGTGTTTGTGGTGGTCGCACACCAGCTGCACATTCAGTGAGTGGAAGCTTTTGCGGTTGATATAGTTGACCGTTTGTTGCGACAGAGATCTGAATGCCACGTGAGTGCAGTTGAATGCACCCTGCACCTGTGGGAAACCTGAGATCTGGGCAAATCCAATCGCTCTTGCATCTTGGCTCTCCTGGTCCTACAAAGTTGCGTGCTCTCTCAAAGATGACATCCGTGACCTCATGGTTGCATTTGTGGGTGGAGGCTTGTGATATTCCACAGAGGTCACCCGTGGAGCCCTGAAAGGACCCACTGGTATAAAAATTGAGCGCGTAGTCACTTTCACGGCCACTGGCAGTGGATGCCTTCTATGTTCTTGTGGCGCCAAATCTTGCAGGAGCTGGCAGATATGATCGAACAGTTCTATAGGCATGCACAGTCTTTGGCATCACTGGTTCTTGGACATCTGCAGGAATGAAAGGCGGTGTCTACAGACCCTGGGTCCAGCTAGGCACCTACCAATGACAGCTCTTTGTGGCTTTTCAGCGACACGTGGAGGACCTCCAGCCCCCTCTTCTTCATGAGTGTGTTGCTCCTCCCTATGCACGTACAGACATCTCCGTCACTCTCTTCACCTTTGTCTCTGCTCTCTGGACACCACGAGGCATACAGCTAGTTCACCTGGCTCCATGCTCTTGATGAACTCCTCCTGCAGGATAAAAGAGAGAGGTGCGTGGGTTAGCTTGGGTGTACTAGGAATCTCTCTTGGTTAAGTCCGAAGGCCCCTTAACACATCCCGGTGAGTGCTGGCCAGCACTTGGATGGCCAGAGTTTAGTGTGCTGCACGGCTGCCCGAAACCCCACCCACCTCCTGACTGATTGACGGCAGCTTTGCCCATTGGACTGCAGGCTGTGGTCTCAGCTCAGACGTAGGCATTCTCCTAACCCACGCTGCAAGGCTGCACTGTTAACTTGAACCATGGGGGAGATTGGTCCAAACTGGGATGATAACATTGCAAGGGGCTGCGAGTGCCTCCACCAGTTACTGCTCCACAGCAGCTTTAGCAAGGAGATTGTACAACATGCACAGTCGTCCAACTGTTCTGCCGTCCACTAAAATGCTCATTAATTTGCAGCCTGTGCCCGAGGGGTGAAAAGCTCTGGAGCACTCGGTGGCACCTTCATGGCTCTGCGCTGTTGAATGGGCAGATAAGCCAGAGACCCGAGTCCACACATGTCAATTTGGCTGCATCGGGAGTATCTCAGCTGCAGACGAATGGTCACTTTACACAAGTTTTCCCTAATGCATGGCCGCTTTCCTGCCCCAACCCGCGGGTCCTTGTGCAGTACTTTCAACCGCGGGGCAGCCCTTTCCCCCACCCCCGAGTCGCCTCAACCACAGTGCAGCTCTTGACCCCTCCCAACCCCTCCAACCTTAAAAGCCGAACGGGGCGACCCGGTCGAACACTGCGCAACGTTACTACGCACTCACCTCTGATTGCTCAAAGCGCAGCCTGCCAAGTGCACACCTTTTATATGTTGTTTTGAAACACATCACGTCGACATGGGCAGACGATCCAGCGGGGGTGGGGGGAGGGGGGTTGATTCCGGTGGGCTGGCCTTATAATGACATGCAGATGTATTGCAATGAGGTTCCCGATGTCCGATGGCAGGAAAGGTGACCCGCCATTACCGGGCCACACGGATGATCACAAACTGGTTTCACAATGTTATGAAACTGATTTCTGGCCTTCTCGCCCTACCGGCGAACATGTCCGATACCAGCGGGCATGGAAGGTTCCACCCCGAGTTAAAATTCATTCCACTCTATTATTTGCCAATTTGTCCTGTTTAATCTGGGCATGCCTAACCTTGCCCAGGTTAAAGTGACTTGTTCCCAGGGCAGACTTATTGACTTAGTTATATGGGGATGCTGGGTGGGTGTGTGGAGATCGGTAGTGCAAGGAAAGCCTGGTACAGCCAGGGATACGGAGGTCCTGGTAAATTTAATTGAAGGGACTCATTATGTTTTTTTCTCACATTTTCCACCTGTCAGCCAAGCTGAGCCTGATCTGTGGTGGATTGAAAAACCAACAGCAGGAGGCACAATCAGGGACCCTTGCGGATGCCTCTGTAATTGGGTGGGAAGAGGGAGCAAGAGATCAGTGCTTGATCAGAGGATTGGGGAGGGGTGAAGTTAGTTGCCATTGTGGCTTGCAGGTAGCCACAGGGTTTTGGGAGGGTGATGGTAAGTCTGCATTCATTGCTGGGACAGGGAAAGGCTGCAATTGGCAAAGAGGAAGCAGAATGTTTGCCTCAGAGGCCAACAAAGCTCTTCTGCTGCTGGCCCACAAGGAATGCTGTTAAAGGCACCTGAATCATCCATCACCACCACCCCCCCCCCCCCCCCACCTCCCCACCCCACCAATCATCATGACCCTTGCCCACCTGGCATGGGGGGGATAAATATCAGGGCCATTCTATCAGTTTTACATCATCTGACAGTTACTAGTGGCATTGAAAAGAGCAGCATCCCTCATAATTTATTATTTAATTTGTTATTTTAGTTTATGTATTTGTCTGAGTTGTCAGTTAGTAAATGCTTTGCAGGCTGTGAACATTAGAGCACAAGAACATAAGAAATAGAGGAGGAGCAGGCTATTTGACCCCTTGAACCTGCTCCTCCATTAAATAAGAGCATGGCTGTTCTGTTTATGGCTTTATCTCCTCTTCCCTGCCTGCCCCTCATAACCCTATGACTCCTTTGTAGACCAAGGGATGAATTTTTGTCCCGGCGTAGAGGTGCATTTCAGTGCATGGATGACCACACTTTAATTTTTTTTTGGAGGAAATCCAATTTTCCTTCGCATTCCTAACCCTGAACATTTTCCTCTGGCACTTTTGTGGATTGGGAATGCCTACTGTGCAAGGTGCACACCGAACCCCACTGAGGTCCGGCCCCCATTTTAAATGGCAGACGAAAATTGGATTTCCTTCCACACACCATTTTCATCTGGTAGTATGGGGTTTTGGAAGCCCGTTAGAAGCATGCCAGTTGAGAGTTTGTGAAGAAATGGAAAACCCGCTGACGAATTGGGAACATTCTGAAAGGTGAGCGTAAAAACGTTTTCACACCTTCGAATGTCACGGTTAGGTTCTGTATTGTAATGCAAATGTGTTTCTAATATATGGCAAGCTAAGATATTTAAAGGGTCATGCTGATAACAAGGGTGACTACAACACTGCTTTCAGATCCATGCGCTGCTCTGGGCTTCTTTCAGTCAGCAGTGTTCAAAATAATTGCTCAATTCATGGCTGATGTGTTCACTAGGAACATTGCCTTACCATTGTTCCAACATGCAGTAACAATAGACGGAGGGATTCTTTGCCACTCCCCACTGTGTCTGTCAATCAGATCCACACATGCCCGTCTATGAAACCTCAGATAAAAGCAAAATACTGCAGATGCTGGAAATCTAGAATAAAAACAAAAATACCTGGAAAAACTCAGCAGGTCTGACAGCATCTGCAGAGAGGGATACAGTTGACGTTTTGAGTCCGTATGACCCTTCATCAGAACTAAGACATATAGAAATGAGATGTAATATAAGCTGGTAGAAGGGGGTGGGACAGGAGAGCTCGATTGGGGGCCAGTGATAGGTGGAGGCCAAGTAGATACTGCCAAAGATGTCATCGACAAAAGAACAAAGGGGTGTTGACGGTGGTGTTATTATCTAAAGGATATGTTAATGGGGACATTAAGAGAAGCAAGCTAGTGGCAGATGGCCCTAGTGTGGGAGGGGTGGGGGGAAGGAATTGAAATGGGCTAAAACGTGGAGATGAAACAATAGATTGAAATAAATTTAAAAATAGGAGGGAAAAGAAAAAAAACCCTCCTATTTTAAAACTTATTTCAATCTATTGTTTCATCTCCACGTTTTAGCCCATTTCAATCCCTTCCCCCCACCCCTCCCACACTAGGGCCATCTGCCACTAGCTTGCTTCCCTTAATGTCCCATTAACATATCCTTTAGATAATATCACCACTGTCAACACTCCTTTGTCCTTTTGTCTACGACATCTTTGGCAGTCTCTTCTTGGCCTCCACCTATCACTGGGCCCCTATCGAGCTCTACCCGTCCCACCCACCCCCCTTTACCAGCTTATATTACATCTCATTTCTATATGTCTTAGTTCTAATGAAGGGTCATACGAATTCAAAACGTCAACTGTATCCCTCTCCACAGATGCTGTCGGACCTGCTGAGTTTTTCCGGGTATTTTCGTTTATGAAACTACAGAAAATGCTTACAATCAGTTCATGTTCAAGTTGTGTACAGTATTAGTTGCCTTATTTAAGGAAAGATGTTAATGAGTTGGAAGCATTTCAGAGAAGGTTTACCAGACTAATACCTGGAATGGGCGGATTGTCTTATGAGGAAAGGTTGGACTGGCTAGGCTTGTATCTGCTGGAGTTTAGAAGAGTAAGAGAAGAGAAGACTTGATTGAAACAAATAAGATCCTGAGGGCACTGGACAGGGTGAGTTTGGAGAGGATGTTTCCTCTTGTGGGAGAATCTAGAACTAGGGGTCATTGTTTAAAAACAAAGGGTTTCCCATTTAAAATGGAGATGAAGTGAAATTTTGCCCTCTCAGAGGGTTGTGAGCCTTTGGAACTCTCCTCTTGAAAAGGCATTGGAAGCAGAGTCTTGCAATGTTTTTAAGGCAGAGGTGGATAGATTCTTGATAAGCAAGGGGGCTATAGGTTATTGGGGGGTAGGTGGGATGTAGATTTGAGGTTATTATCAGATCAGCCATGGCCTTATTAAATGGCAGAGCAGGCTTGAGGGGCTGAATGGCCTACTCCTGCTCCTTATTCATATGTTCGTATGATGCTGAACTATAACTATTGACCAATTTATCTGATAGCACTATTGATCGATCTTGGGACTTTTATAGTTTTATGAAATGACTATTGGCTAGTTACTGTCTGCTGGCGATACTCATGTCTGTGTTCTATCTCTGCTCTTTCCACATAATATCAGTCACTCATTTGCAGATGACAGAATACACCATATGACAGTCCTGCTTTTGACTTAAAGGAACATTTTCCAAAATGAATCAAATGGGAGTATAGTGGGCCTCACAAAGGTAATTAAGTTGTATATGGCATATTAATTATGTGTCATGGACATGTTTAGAGATATTAAAAATTCAAGATACACAAATTCCCTGAAATCACATCTGGGCATTTCTGGAGTCACCTTAGACTTACTGAAATATGGCATGAATGGTTTCCACAAGTTATCAAATAAGTTGATTCTTGGCATTAAATTCCAAGGAGAAAAATTCAGTTGGCTTCTCTGGATCTCCTGCTTTACTTCATCAGAAGATCATTAGAATTCCTCGAGAAAAGGCATCACCTACTGTGTTAAACCATTTGCACTCTGTCCCTGGGGATTCTACCAAGAGCGCTGATGCTTAAAGAGAGGCTTCGGTTATCTAGAAAATATCAGCTTCACTGGATTAAAATCAATAATGCCTACAATTTCCATGAAGGTACACTAACCATCATGCTGTGTATTGTCTGAGCTGTGGGGAGTGTTCGTATTGCAGGGAATGTGATCGTGCAATAGCAATAAAGCCATGGACAATTTTAGCCCTGTTCACCCAGTGGAACAAAACTTCATTCCTACTATGTTCACGCTGGCTGCCAATTTAACAGTGGAGCTTTTTTAATTAACCAAGATTCTCACCAGTGGTAGGCAGAGTGTGTCATGTAAATCTGGCTCCTATGATACATTTGGGACCCCAATGCCATTTTAACATGAAATCATGGAAATCCTGACCTGCACCCAATCTGTCAATAAAACCTAGCTGATTTGGATTCTCAGAGACACTGAAGCAGAGGCTCAGATGTCTGGTCAAGTCTGGGGGCTCCCTATGAAATGCCCCATAGTTTGGGGGCTCCCTTTAACATGCTTCACACATCATAGTTGCATATTGCAATCTTGCTATATTGTGAGGCCTTCAAACTAGAAAGACCAGGGTAAAGACAAGATAGCAGAAGTAAGAGTTCCAGCTTAACCTCTTGCAGCGAGAGGTAAGAAGGACACATTCATTGTTTAGTCATTCCAGTAACCTGCTCATTCTGCTTCTCTGCACAAAGCCCCTCTAAACTACCAATCTTTATTGCATCCTTCACCACTCCATTAACCCTGTGTTAAAGAACATTGAAACCATTCCTACCACTCAGTTTTGAAGAAGAGTCATATTGGACTCGAAACATTAGCTCTATTTCCCTCTCCATAAATGCTGCCAAAGCAGCTGAGTTTTTCCAAAACATCTGATTTTATTTCAGATCTCCAGCATCCGTAGTATTTTGCTTTCATTGAAACCATTCAGCTAGTTTCCATGTCAATGACATTCAAAATGCAGCCTCAGAAGAAGCTATAAAACCACACTGCGGACCAAAATATCAAATGCAATAAATTCATTCCCAACACAAAAATTATGCTCCATTTGTTTTTCATCCAATTGTCGACTTATGGTGCTTTTCTTATGAAAAGGTTTGCTAACTACATAATTATGACGTACTCCTTTAATTGCCAGTACCCACCTCCAACCAGTCTGTATTGGTGAAGTATTTTCCAGTGCCCTAGCCTTTACAAAAGAGAACAAACAACAATTGATTGGATAGAAACAAGGCCATAAGTCATACTGTGACACATAGTGGGATACAGAAATGCAAAAAAAAAAGCACAGCTGAAATTGAAGGCCCCAAACTACTTCGAGCCCAATCTATCAGCAAATACAGGAGAGTAGAATTCATGTCTGCCCATAGGGATTTGTGCCAGACTCTGAATTAAATCATTGGAATAGGGTTATTACCATAGTGATGACAGGTGGGTTGCATTTGCAAGAGTGCCTCAGAGAAGCAGAAAGCAGAATCAGAGCAGTATCTTAAAGGTGTATGGAAATGAAAGATAGTTTTGAAAGCTGACGGAATTAATGCCAACACTGTCCTGGGTCTTTATTCAGACCACAGTATTCTATCCACTTAAATGGTAAGAATTCTATTTGGTCTAATGGGAACATAATTGATGGAAGTTCCAGTGTAGCCCAGAAGCTCTTCAAGCACTTTTCAAAATGTGGGGAAGTGCGGGCAGATGAGTTGTCCAATCAAATTTGGAATAAAGTTTAAACTAGTGGACAGCCCACCTATTTCATAGGGAAAAGTTTTGCCATTGGCAGGCGGGCTCGGTGGGGGCAGACGAGGGCGGTCGGAAAGCCGACTGCTGCCGGCGATCAGCATGGCGCTGTGATTTCACGCGGGTGGGCCAATTAAGGCCCGCCCAGCGTGAAAAGTGGCTGAGGAAACTCCGAGAAGGGGCAGGGGCATGTGTCCGCCGGCTCCAATGGCGATCCAGTGGCCGATTCAAAAGCGGCCCCATCAGCTCCTGGACGCCTGTCACAGAAGGACACTGAAGTCTCGATGGATTCCAGTGCAGTTGGGCATGGCAAGCGGGAGGGCTGTTGGACCCGCGTTTCTCTGCTGAGTGCCTCGATGCCCTACTGGAGGAGGTGGCAACCAGGAGGGAAACCCTTGTCCCCAGAGACAGGAGGAGGAGGCCCCCACATCTCACCAAAGGGATATGGGAGGAGATGCAATCCAGGGTCAGCAGCCATAACATGGTGAGGCGCAAATGGGTACAATGCTGGAAGAGCTTCAACAATCTGCTGCAATCGGGAAGGGTCAGTACTGTGTTGGCTTGGGTCATTGTGCAGAACAGTTAACGGCTGGCCACCGCTCGTGGGCCTGAGGGGTGTTAGAGTTTGAGTGGCAAACATAAACGATGCCGGAGCTGGCCAAGAGGGTGAGCCGTGGCTGCGTGGACTGAGTGCCTTGTGTCCCAAGGGCCATGAATTGGCTGAGCCCTGCCAGGTGTTCCTCAGCTGGGGTTGGCCAGGCTGCAATGCCGATACAGTTACAGAGTGGACTAATCAATGCTCCTCTATCCTTTCAGGACAAGACGTCCCTCGGTGGGCATAAGATCGCCGTCTAGCATCTCGGTGCACATTGGTGAGGACATTTCACACTCATTTGAGGTGCAGGCCGAGGCAGAGAGTGCCCAGGGCGCCGGCAGTCGGAGGACTGCTAGAGACCAGAACAATGCTCAGTTGGTGGCTGATGATGTGCCTCCGGAGTCGCCCAAAAGGCAGCAGATGCTGGAAGTCCAGCGGGATGTGCAGGAGGATCTGGCGGAGGTACGTGAGGGAATACGTGCAACGGTGTCTGTGTGGGAGGAGTCCCTGCGGAGCATGACCACTGCATTGACCCTCATGGCCGTGCACACTGCCTCGTCCATGGAGAGTGTGGCAACTCTCTTGGAGAGGCTACTCCAGGGACTCGATCACCTGCAAGCCCATATACTGGCATTGACCTTAGCTGGTTAGTGTCAGTGTGGGAGATGGATTGGGCACCCAGTATGCCAGCTAGGTGACCGTCCATCAATGGTGAACAGGAAGGTCCAAAGTATCCATGAGCTTTGTCATCTCTGCAGGCTCCTCTCAGGGCACTCCAGATGATGCCAGCAGCTCCTCCGCCTCTCTGCCAGTGACCATGGCATCTGATGGGGCTACAGTGACTGGGGTGATGCCAGGCTTTACACTGGCTGCTCTTTCCCAAGTGGGGGCTTCACAGACTCCAGGGGCCAAAGGACAACTGCCAAGGCCATCAAGGCCAACAAGACAGCAGAGTTAACACCGAGACATAGCACCCGCAAACATAAACGTAAAGCACCTTAAGCACAAGACACCCTTATCACGGGTGATATTTTGTTCCCCCATTTTTCATTAACTTTTTTAATGGTATGATTAAGAACACTGGTTAATGTTCAGTTCAGCTATATTTCACAAGCAAAATTAAATGAGATTTTATTTTGTGCTATTGGCCTCAGCATGCTTCATTTGTTGTGTAGGTGCAGGGTAGGCAATTATGTATTGATGGACGTGTGTCTCCTGAAACTTTATTGCACAGGCACAGAGTGTGTGTTGATGGCCAAGGAACTGGCCCTGTCAGTGATTGAGTATGGAGGCTGCAATCCTGGCATGTGGCGGTAGTTCTTATTTGGTAGGCTAGCTGCAGGAGCGTTGGCTCAAAGCATCTGGGCTATCCTTGCCTCCTTGGAGGTTACCCAGGTCAGTGCCCATGCCCTCAGCATTCTTCTCACGGTGCTTGTCCTCACACTCACTACTGGACTCAACATCTGTGGCTTGCACAGCTGTGTCAACATCCTCTTCCTCCACTGGGCCGTCCCTCCCTTGCCAGTGTCAGATTGTGGAGAGCGCAGCATGCAACCATTAGTGACACACCACCTAGGGGGTACTGCAGTACGCCCCCTGAATGGTCCAGGCATCAGAAGCACATCTTTAGAAGACCTATGGTTCTCTTTACCACGGCCCTTGTGGAGACGTGGCTCCTATTGTACCGCCGCTCGGCCTCTGTTCTTGGGTGATGGAGAGGTGTCATGAGCCACCTTCTCAGGGGAAATTCCTTGTCACCCAGCAGCTATCCATCCAGTCGGGCTGGAGCACTGAAAAGCTTTGGGACCAGGGAGTGTCTCAGGATCTAAGTGTCATGGGAGCTGCCAGGATACCTTTCACAGACTTGCAGAATCTCCATTTTGTGATCACACGTGATCTGTACATTCTTGGAGTGGAATCCCTTCCTGTTAACAAAGGCAACCACTCACCCGCTGGTACCTTGATGGCCACATGTGTGCAGTCGATTGCACCCTGGACACGGGGGAACCCAGCAATCGCTGCAAAGGCTCTGGCTCGCTCAGCCTGGCTAGCCTTGTCCATATAGTAATAACTGAAAGTCAATGCACGCCTGAGCAGAGAGTCTATCACCAGTTTGGCACAACTATGTTTAGCTGATTGGGAGACTCTGCACAGATCCTCCACTGAGCCCTGGAAAGAGCCAGAGGCATAGAAGCTGAGGGCCAGTGACCTTCAGAGCCACTGGCATGGGGTGTCCACCCACACAGATGGAACTGATCTCAGGCCCAATCATCTGACAAACGGAGGTCACTGTCTCCCTTGAGAGATGGAGCCTCCTTCAGCATTGCACCTCAGACATATTGAGGTAGCTGCATCAGCACCTGTAAACTCTGGCAGTGGGATAGTGCCTTCTTCTGTGGCCACTTCCACCTTGGACTGCCAGCTGGCCCTGCCCCCTTGTGCCTACGCCTCTCCTCCCATTGGTCACTCTCCAGGAAGCTGCATTGGGACACCCGGCCTCCTCTCCTTTCTGACCCTCTCTTCCTCCTCAGAGGGGATGCCAGCGGCAGAGACCACAACCCCCATTAGCAGAGTAACGGGAGACTGCCTGACACCTGGAAGGGCCCATGCGGTCTGAATCCTCTGGGGGCCTGGAAGACACTAATGAGTCCTGAAATGAAGCCTAGAAATGCTTAGAATGCAGCTCTGAAGCAAGATGAAGCTGTCCAGTTCACAAAATCAACCAGCAGTACACAATCTCCAAAACACCTCACCACTCACGTTGACAATACTACTGACCCTACTTATCCCGCCCATGGATGAGCTTTTACTCATTTTGCCTGCCCGTTTTGCCCAAGTGACAGCCAAAAATTTGCAAGAGCTACCTAAACTCAGAGACAGCTGGTGTGTCCAGGGCCTTAGCTGGCCTCTTAATTAATGGCAAGCGCACCTCCATCTCCCTAGCGTGCCAGCCTAGCGAACTATCGCGAGAGTGCACGTTGACGTCAGCATGCTCGGCTGATGTCAACGCGCATCATTTCACGCTCAAGTGGGTCGAGCATGCGCCCGCCCACTGAGCGGAAAATTCTGCCCACAGTCTCCTCAATGCACTGATTTACAGACCCTACATCTATATATAGTCACCAAAATGGACTATAAAGGCAAATAATGTCACGTATAAAAGTAATGATGAGGATAGATTTTGTTAGGCTAATGCGTTAAGAGTTATGGAATCAAGGCAGGTAGATGAAATTAAGATCAACCACACTGAATGGCAGAACAGGCTCGTGAGGCTGAATGGTCTACTCCTGTTCTGATGCTCTTATTATAATCTTCAGATTTCTTTGGACCATTTAAAGGTAAGTAAGATATTGAATATTTTACTCGCAAATTTTACCCGGTTTGTGCCTTGGTTAATTGCTTAGAATAATGGTGTAATTTGGCCTATTTGCAACATTGGAATATGGCTTGTGTTCTTCGGAGTAATTATGAAAATAATGTGTGCCTATCATGTGTTTCAGCAGATTATAAATTGCTTTCTTTAAGACAAAATCCTTTGTCTCCAGCTCTCAGTTTTCTTGACGTGGGAGCTTTACTCGCAGGAAGAAAAGAATAAAAAGAATACATTTTAATCCCTAACTCTTCTGTCTCTCACTTTGATCAGTAGCTCAAATTATCCAAAATTTCACGTCGTAAAGAAACCCCAAAAAAAGCCACAGCAACCAGCATCGTCCTCCTGGAGCCCGTGTCCGGGGGTCCCAGCTAAATATGGGGCCATATGGAGATCACCCAGAAATAGCCGCAAGTAATAGTTTTAAAAATTTGAATGTCAGGCTGCAGACAATGGCCAAAAGGGCTTTTAATCACTGAATCTACTGCCAAGGGTTCACCAATATAGGAACCAAGATCCGAGAGGCTCTGGTGTGTTAGAGCATATGGAGGTTGAGTTTTCTGCTTTCACATCATGCCTACACTTTGCAACTGCCCGCAAGTTCTCAGAAACTCTTGCATGAGACACAACAGCTTCTAATGTGGAACCTTTTCCCTCCCCCTGTCCCCTGTCACTGCTGCTATGCAGTGACCTGAATTTAATCTTTCTCTTCTTTGTTATTCTGTCCCCTTCCTTCCTGCTCTTCAGGTAACTAACATCACTTGAGAAATAAACGTGAAGATAACCTCCTTAATATTTTGTAAGACACCAAGTTTTGTTATCTCCCTTTAAATGAATCATGTTAACGTAAGTGTGCTGGCTTCTAATAGGTTAAACTGGGAATGTAGATACTCAGATTAAACTCTAGGGAAAGAGGTAATTTAAGGTATGGTCTCTGATGCTCTTACTTTGAGGCTGGGTAGCATTTTCACTTAACACCCAATGTATGAAGTATGGAGGGACTCAGAATGATCTTGGTGCCCAGAGGCTAAGACTTCTTAATCTGTCTATGTGGCAGCAATTTCTACATCACAAATCAATACTTCCTCCTTCTTTGTGAGAAGATTTTTCACTCAATTTCAATTCATGACAGTCGAGCATTCTGTCAGCTTGAAGCGGAGCTGTACTATACTATGAAAACCATGAGGAAGGAAGGATAGGGAATCAGTGCCCAACACTTACAGCTTGGGAGAGGAGCGAAAGTAAATTGGGGTGGGATGAAGTTTGCACGAGCTGACAGTGGACAGTATATCGGATTATTTTTGGAACAGCAGGAGATACACTTTTTGAGCAGGATTTTATCCCTCCGATGAGGGTGTCTACACACATGGCAGGCACAAAAATTCACACCACTGTCTGGTGTTGCCAGTTGGCTGGCATCAGGCCACCTTCCCAGAGGCAGGATTGGCAGACAAATGGCTACCAGCCTGGAAGCGGAGGGTAGCCAACTGAGAATATTTAACGAAAAATTAAGGTCTATTGTCACAGGCGGTTTGGAATTTTCTATTTGATCCTGAGCCCCCACCAAGGCGTTGGGGACTAAACCAACTCCCTGGAGGCAGCATCCCAGTGGCAGATCCTCAAGGCCTGCCTGCCAATGTCAGCAGCACCACCACGAGCAGTGAACACTGCCTGGAAGAGAAGATGCCATAGAAGCAGACCAGCCTCCCAGCCAGGAAAGTGGGATCTGGGTAAGCTGGTGCCAGTCAGGCAGGTATTACATTCTACTTCTCTTTGGTAAACCTACCAACCATACATCAGGATTGATGAAACAATAATGTATGTTCTTCATTTGAAGATAAGACTATATACATGTTCACTGGAGACTGTGAGGCACATGACTGACCTCGACCACTGCTGCTAGCAGCCTGACTACAAGTCAGGGGACGAATACATCACATCCTGTCAAGGTATGTAATGATTAATGGTGGTGTACATCATATCACAACATCCCTTTTTTTCTAAACTAAAGGTTTATCTTTAAAGAATCAAACTATTTACATGACAGCAAAACTAAAGAACAGTGTATCTCACTGTACTTTAACACAGAGCAATAAATTTACAAGCTCCTGAAACATATTGTTGGTTTGCTTACCTGTACAGACTTAGTTATGGTGATTTTTGCAGGAGCCTGCTGTACATTTTCAAAATGCTGGTTAGGGTTGCTTTGTTTGCTTTGCATCTTAGATCTTGTTTTAGTCACAACAGGATTACCTTTTGTTTCTGGTTATTGCATTGTTCTGATTTGGCATCTGTTTTGTCACACTGTAATGCCATCTGATGTTCATACTTGATGCCATCTTGATTCTGGGCGAATGCTCATGATTTTTGCTGGATTCCATCAACTGGTTGTTGTACTCGAGCTTTCTGTCCAATATGCAGGTTGGGCAATTCATTACCCAAATGCCGAGCGTGGACATCTTTCATTTTCCCCTATTTTTTGAGTAATGCATGACGTACTCTGGGGAGTATCAACAAATGATGACTGGGAAGGTTTGTCTGCACTTGTCTGACAAATAGTAATTCCGCTTTGGTTCTGCAGTATGATGAAGTATGCACGTTCAGAATTGGGGGCTCAGATTGTGCTGCTCAGCCATTTGGCTGATGATCTGCGTAGGGTATAGTAAGTGAAGGAGTTAAATGCATGGCTCAAAGATTGATATGGGAGGAATGGGTTTCAGTTCATGGGGCACTGGCACCAGTAGTGGGGTAGGAGGGAGATGTTCCGATGGGACGGGCTTCACTTAAACCATGCTGGAACCAATATCCTGGCGAATTGAATAACTAGGGCTGCAGAGAGGACTTTAAACTAAATAGAGGGCAGGGAGGGATCTGGAAAGGGGATATGTAGGCTTACAAAGCAAAAGGCAGCATTGCACGGCAGTTTTATAGGTAATAATACCCAGAATGTGACAGGAAGAGACAGAGTGTACTATCATAAAAAAAGCAGCAGCAAAAAGGGTCAAAGGGGGAAAAAATGGTAGAAAGGCAAAATTAATGGCTCTCTACTTAAATGCATGTAGTATTCAGAACAACGTTAATGAATTAATGACACAAATAGTGATTAAAGGGTATGACCTTATAGCCATTACGGAGACATGGTTACAAGGGGATCAAAACTGGGAATTAAATACTCAGCGGTGTGTGACTTTTCGAAAGGACAGGCAAGAAAGAAACGGTGGTGGGGTAGCGTTGTTAGTATGAGATGGAATAAGTACAATAGCAAGAAATGATCTTGGATTGGAAGATATAGAATCCATGATGATGGAGGTAAGAAATAACAAGGGTAAGAAGACACTGATAGGAGTAGCCTATAGGCACTCTAACAGTAGGTATGCTATAGGACAGAGAATAAATCAGGAGATAATGAGGGCATGTAAAAAAGGCGGTACATTAATCATGGATTACTTTAATATTCATGTAGATTGGGAAAATCAAATTAGCAGAGGTAGCCACAAACAAGAATTCAGAGAGTGTATTCGGGACAGTTTCCTAGAACAATATCTTGTGAATCCAGTCAGGGATCAGGCTATTTTGGATCTGGTAATGTGTATGAGGCAGGCTTAATAACTGATCTCAGAGTAAAAGATCCCCAAGGAAACAGTGACCATAACATGGTAGAGTTTAGCATTCAGTTTGAGAGTGAGAAACTTGGGTTGGAAACAACTTGCTAAACTTAAGTAAGGATAATTACAAAGGGATGGAGGCAGAGTTGGCTGGAGTGGACAGGGAAAGGAGTTTAGCAGAATAGATGGTTAAGGAACAATGGCAGACTTTAAAAAAATAGTTCATGACTCACAGCAAAGATATATCCCAGTGAGGAAGAAGGATTCTAGGAAGGGGATAAACCAAGCATGGTTAACCAAGGAAGTTAAGGATAGTACAAAATTAAAAGAAAAAACATACAATGTGACAAAGGTTAGTGGTAAGCCAGAGAATTGGGAAAGTTTTAAAAACCAATAAAAGATAACCAAAAAAATAAAGAGGGAGAAAATAAACTTTGAGGGTAAACTAGCAAGTAATATAAAAATGGACAATAAAAGCTTCTTTAAAGATATAAAAAGGAAGAGAGAAGCCACAGTGAACATAAGCCACTTAAGAATGGAGCTGGAAAAATAATAATGGGGAACCAGGAAATGGCAAAGGAGTTGAGTGAATACTTTGTATCAGTTTTCATGGTAGAAGACATGAATAACATTCCAAATATACTAAATAATTAAGGGGCAAAAGTAGCGGGGAGAAAATAAATACAATAACTATTACTAGAGAAAAAGTACTCGAGAAGCTAATGGAGCTAAAGGCCTATATGTCACAAGAACCTGATAGGTTGTATCCTAGGATATTAAACGAAGTAGCCACACAGATAGTGGATGCATCTTCCAAGAATCCTTAGATTCCGGAAAAACCTCAGAATATTGGAAAACTGCCAAAGTAACACCCTTATTCAAAAGGGAGGGAGACAAAAAACAGGTCAGTTAGCTTAACAGAGATGAGGATAAACTTCTTTGGCCAGAGAGTGGTGAATCTATGGAATTCATTGCCACAGAAGGCTGTGGAAGCCAGGTCATTGAGTGTATTTAAGACCAAGATAGATAGGTTCTTGACTGGTAAGGAGATCAAAGTTTACGGGGAGAAGGCAGGAGAATGGGGTTGAGAAACTTATCAGCCATGATTGAATGGCGGAGCAGTCTCGATGGGCTGATTGGCCTAATTTCTCCTCCTATGTCTTATGGTCTTAACATCTGTCATGGGAAAATTTTAGAGCCTATTATAAATGATGTAACAACAGTGCATTTAGAGATACCTAATATAATCAAGCAGAGTCAGCATGGCTTCATGGAGGGGAAATAATGCCTGACAAATTTATTAGAATTCTGGCGTATAGTTCACAGTATTCTAGCCTTGTATAGTTTTAGCAAGACTTCCCTGTTTTTTATACTTCACCCCCTTTGAAATAATGGCCAACATTCCATTTGCCTTCCATATTATCTGCTGAACTTGTATGCTAGCTTTTTGTGATTCATGCACAAAGTCCCCCAAATCCCTCCGTGCTGTAGCTTTCTTCAGTCTTTCACCATTTAAATAATATTCAGCTCCTCTATTCTTCCTGCCAAAGTGTGTAACCTCACATTGAGGAGGTAACAAGCAGGATAGATAAAGGAGAGCCATCAGATGTAATATACTTGGGTTTCCAAAATGCACACGATAAGGTACCGCACATTAGGCTACTTAATAAGATAAGAGCCCATGGTGTTGGGGGTAGTATATTACCATGGATAGAGGATTGTCTAATTAGTAGAAGAAGAGAGTTGGGATAAGGGGGAAATTTTCAGGATGGCAACCTGTAACTGATGGGGCCAAAATTATTTACAATATATTAATGACTTGGATGAGGGAAGTGAATGTACTATCGCCACGCTTGAGGATGATACACAAATAGGTGGGAAGGCAAGTGGTGAGGATGACACAAAGAGTCTACAAAGGGATATGGACAGGTTAAGTGAGTGGGCAAAAACTTGGTAGATGGAATATAATGTGGGAAAATGTGAGGTTACACACTTCGGCAGGAAGAATAGAGGAGCTGAATATTATTTAAATGGTGAAAGACTGAAGAAAGCTACAGCACAGAGGGATTTGGGGGACTTTGTGCATGAATCACAAAAAGCTAGCATACAAGTTCAGCAGATAATATGGAAGGCAAATGGAATGTTGGCCATTATTTCAAAGGGGGTGAAGTGTAAAAAACAGGGAAGTCTTGCTAAAACTATACAAGGCTAGAATACTGTGAACTATACACCTAGAATACTGCAAACTGTTTTGGTCCCCTTATCTAAGGAAAGGTATATTGGCATTGGGGGCAGTCCAGAGAAGGTTCACTAGGTTGATCCCGAATATGGAGGGATTTCCTTATGAGGAGAGGTTCAATAGGTTGGGCCTGTACTCATTGGAGTTTAGAAGAATGAGAGGCAACCTTACTGAAACATGTAAGATTCTTAGGGGTCTTGACAGGGTAGATGCTGAGAGGTTGTTTCCCCTTGTGGGAGAGTCTAGGACCAGAGGGCATAACCTCAGGGTAAAGGGTCACCCATATGAGACAGAGATGAGGAGGAATTTATTTTCTCAGGGGTTGTTAATCTGTGGAATTCTTTACCGCAGAGGGCTGTACAGGCTGGGTTATTAAGTATTTTCAGTGATGAGATAGAGAGATTTTTAATCAGTAAGGGAATTAAGTGTTATGGGAAAAAGGCAGGAAAGTGGATTTGAGGATTATCAGATCAGCCATGATCTCATTGAACAGACTCGATGCGCCAAAAGGCCTACTTCTGCTCCTACACCTCAGGAGTTAGGCGATCTTCTCCCAGTGTAAACACAGAGTTTCCAATGGTGTGCCTTGTGGTCTGTGGTCCTTGTCATTATCTTGGCTATACCATGGATGGTGACCTAGGACATGACCTTGCACGCCAATTGGCTAGTGATCATTGAGCCTATGGTGTCAACGATATAAAATATATCTAGGGTGACTAGGGTGAGTTTTTGTGGCAACAGTTAAGCATAATGGATCCCAGGGATGGAATCACCCTGCTTTCTGCATGGTGCTTCCAGTGTCCTTTGGTGCCACGTGCCTTGAATACAACATTAAAAGCTGGGCATTATTTTCAGTGCATGTACAAGACTGCACCGCTCGCATTGCTTCCTAGGTTTTCCTTGGCTCTTTTGCCAATGGAGGATGAATCACACATAGCCTGGAGACTTTCTCTAACCATTAGTATGGCTTCATCCTTGCATTTGTGGTATCGAACTGCTTCCATGGTTTAACCTTTGGATGAGACCAAGATGTCTTTTTGGAATGCTGCAATTAGGGTAGATGCTATCACGAGCTTTATTATTCTATAAGCTAGCTCAGCCATCATAAAGTTATAATCAAGCCCCTCGTCTCCACAGCTATACATGAATTCGTCGATGGTCTCTGTTGGTTGTTGCCTAAAGAACATGAATTCCAGATGGTGTATTTGGCAGTTGAACTTAACTCAATTAATCGTTGAGTATTAGCCGTATTTTATATTAAGGTTGTTGTTGAACAGACCTGACGTATTCAGTCTGTGGAGGCCTTCATTGCCAGTGGCAATTTGAATTTTAGTGGCTTGTTTTTCTGGTTCAGATGTATTGAGATCCAGAAAACCCAGCTCGACACGGTGTCAGAACGAAGTGAATTCAGACAGGATACCTGGTGTTTTCCGATTCAGTGTTAGAAATTTTGTTGTCAACTTTTAGCTTTTTGCAGGAATTTTAATGCTATCTGGAACTCTCGACAGCTACGCAAGTTTCTTTGAGTTCTTTTAAAGTTAATTTAGCTCCTAGTTGCTGTACCTTTAGCAGCCAATGCCTTAGCTTGTCATAAATTACTGCTGGACTGCAATGGTGGCACTATTGAGATTTTACTGATTTTTTTCCAAGGTTTAGCTCAAAGCTCTGCCCATGAAGCATTGATTTAGGTGGGAAAATGACTTCAGACTTCAAAAATGACAGCGAACTGTGAAAAAAGTTTCTTGTACAGACTTCATCTGGCTGTCATGAAATGGATCCTTCTTCTCCACACCCCCTGCAGTATTCAGCTTCAGCAGTAATGAATAGTCCGGTGAGGACCTCCAAACTCTGCTATTTAGTTTCTGTCCTTGCTTAAGATTCACAGCAGGTAGGCTTTTACTTTTGAAGCTCTCACAAATTTGAACAGCCTTCCCAGGACACAGTGCCCACTGGCTGGAGCAAACTGCAACTCCAGAAGAGGTGTTTGGTATGTAGAATCCCGACAAAGCTGCAGAATCCTTACACACAGTGAATCTTGATAGTTGTTTAACGTTCACACTAGCTCATTTCTTCTGTTATGTGTCAAGAGTTGAGGCTTGTATGTTTTTCAGTCAAATCTTCAGAGCTATGCTGCCACTATTGCCACCATGTTATGCTCTTCTTCTCTTTGATATAAATGTGTTAATCATACACCAGAATCGGTGAAACAACATGTGGGTCCTTTAGTTGTAGATAAGACTATATATAGATAAAGTTCACTGGGAGACTATAAGCCACAGGTCTGACCTCAGCCACAGTGCTTGCAACTGCCTACAGGTCATGGGAGTATTACATCACATCCTGTCAAGGTATGTACTGATTCACAGTCGTTTAAGATATATCCTTTAAAAGGTAAATGCACATCATATGCAACAAAGGCTGCAGCAAGGTTGGGTGTTGGTCTGGTGAGGTCAGGCAGGGTTTTGCCATGGGACTGACCATTGTTACCATTGTGGGCATAGAATGCCTGAATAGGAGAGCAATCCCCTCAGCATGCAGGGAGGCCACCACAGTTTACCAGCTAGTAACCCCACATGGAAAAGGCCCACCTATCCGTGGTAAAGTGCCAGTGGCAGCAGTAGGAGGCCCTTGGCTGTTTACGTGGTCCATTTGCCTCAGGATAGGAAGGCCATTCTCCACCTTCGCTGCTCCAGTAAAGTGGCTTGGCAGCAGAAAAATGATGAGTACTCTACCTCCTCATGTTATGGCTTCCCTCCATCCCAGCCTGTCCCTAGAGAATTGCTAAAATCCAGACCACCATGTTCAGATCCCGAATCTATATTCACCTCCAAGCTAAGGACAGTTTCAATATTTTTTTTATTCATCCACAGGACATGGGCTTCACTGGCTGGGCCAGCATTTATTGCCCATCCCTAGTTGCCCTTGAGAAGGTGGTGGTGAGCTGCCTTCTTGAACCGCTGCAGTCCATGTGGTGTAGGTACACCCACAGTGCTTTTAGGAAGGGAGTTCCAGAACTTTGACCCAGCAACAGTGAAGGAACGGCGATATATTCCCAAGTCAGGATGGTGAATGACTTGGAGGGGAACTTCCAGGTATTGGTGTTCCCATCCACCTGCTGCCCTTGTCCTTCTAGATGGTAGTGGTCACGGATTTGGAAGGTGCTGTCGAAGGAGCCATGGCAAATCCCTGCAGTGCATCTTGTAGATGTTACGCACTGCTGCTAGTGTGCATCAGTGGTGGAGGGAGTGAATGTTTGTGGATGTGGTGCCAATCAAGCGGGATGCTTTGTCCTTGTCAAGCTTCTCAAATGTTGTGGCAGCTGCACACATCCAGGCAAAAGGATGGTATTCCATCACAATCCTGACTTGTGCCTTGTAGATGGTACGCAGGCTTTGGGGAGTCAGGAGGTGAGTTACTTATCATACGATTTGTCAGGTACAGACCTCTGACCTGTATTGCAGCCACAGTATTTATATGGCGAGTCTAGTTCAGTTTCTGGTCAATGGTAACCCCCAGGATGTTGATAGTGAGGGATTCAGTGATGGTAATGCCATTGAACTTCAAGCAGCAGTGGTTAGATTCTCTCTTGTTGGAGATGGTCATTGCCTGGCACTTGTGTGGTGCGAATGTTACTTGCTACTTGTCAGCCCAAGCGTGGATATTGTCCAGGCCTTGCTGCATTTGGATATGGACTGCTTCAGTACCTGAGAAGCCACGAATGGTGCTGACCATTGTGCATCTGGGAACACCGCCATTTCGGACCTTATGATGAAAGGAAGGTCATTGGTGTAGCAGCTGAAGGTGGTTGGGCCTAGGACACTACCCTGAGGAACTCCTGCAGTGATATCCTGGAGCTGAGATGACTGACCTCCAGCAAGCACCACCATCTTCCTTTGTGCTAGGTGTGATTCCAAGAAGTGGAGAGTTTGCCCCCTGATCCCCATTGACTTCAGATTTGCTAAGGCCCCTAGATGCCACATTCGGTCAAATGCTGCCGCCTTGATGTCAAGGGCAGTCACTCTCACCTCACCTGAGCTGGTGACTGAGTGTCAGGTGACAGTGCTTCCTCAGCACAGGAGAGGAGTTTCTCTCTCTTTCTCTTCCTCCTTCTTCCTATTTGTACTGTGGCTGGCCAGGCAGGAGTTATTAGGTATCCAAAAACATAAAATCAGTGGGGAGAATTGAATGAAGGGATGGGGTCAGATGGTTTGGGTTGAATGTTAAAGTTCCACAGTGGCAGCATCAGCAGCTTACACATCATACCACATAGCAGGACGAGGGTGAGGAATAGTTGAGAAGGGGCATCTGGCAGGAGCATGCCATCATCTTCAATATTCTCGGCAATGCCAGATGATTCAGGCTCCGTTGCAGTCAGTACCCTGAAGCAGAGCACCATCTCCTCCATTCAACTTAGTAGATGAAGATGTGCAGAACCACTATCTATCCAACTGCAACCCCCCCCCCCCCCCCCCCCCCACCAATAATGCCCCCAAGGTTTTGCTGCTCCTCCTTCCTGTTTTTGGCCATCTTGTCCTGAATGAGAGAGCTTATGATTGGCGGACGTTCATGTAATAGCTGAAAGAGATGCTTTTGAGTCTGTTCGCATTGGAAGGTGTGTGAGGATGGGGTAGAATATGGGAATGTGTGGCATGAGTCATGAGTGGAACAGTATGTTGCTGGGTGACTGAAGACATGTGGTGTTTTGAGTAGCATAAGAGGTTGGTAGGAATGTCATTTGAAGATGCAGTCACTGACTTTGATCACCAATGTGAAATCATTAAACCTCTTTCGGCACTGCTGCCAGGACTTCAGTGACACACTTGAGGCATTGACCTTGCTTGCCATCTGCTTCTATTGCTTTTGGAGGGCTTGCCTCGAGGCCCTCCTGGTATTCCATGGAAAAATGGCCTCTCTCCATTTGATCACCTCCTTGAAGCAGACCTCCAACGACTCATTATAACCTTGGGAGCCCTTTCTTTACTCTAGTATTCCATTTCCCTTGTGTAGAATCGCAGTAACAGGATTCAGGAGCATCCTCGTGAGATTCAGTGCAGCTTCCCTTTAAGCGGGCAGACTACCATAAAGAGCTGGAGGCCAGCTGGGACATGTGTTTGCATGTTATTAGACCCCTGTAGTGTGTGCAGCCAGCCAATAGTCCAAGTCATGCTGGGTTGTACACAGAAATCATGGAAATGAGGAGGCAGCATGAGGTTTTTGCGCTGCTTGCCTCAGCAGGGAGAGGCGCAGGGGTTACAGTTTGTGAAAACGATTGCAGAGCAATATTTAGCCCTTTGAATTTTTCATCACCTGCCATATCCCATTTAAACTATATATATATGTATATATATATATATAAATTATCCTTAAATACTGGGTGTTTTCTTTTACCAATTAACATACAAATCTACCCATTGATAATGTACACAATTATTCATGTGGCACACACTGTCAGTTTTAAGTAAACCACAAGCATCATTTAGCAAATTTAGTATCTCATTTGGATCCTATAAAGTGATCAAACAACAATTGTACAAATCCAATTAGGCATTTTAGTGGAATGGAATCTTTGTTTGGTTTTCAAACCAAAATGAGACGGTTGTGCTTACGCGTTGTCTTTCTGCTCACGCTCATTTGTTGGGACACGTAGAGAAGCTTCAAAAATTGTGTCAGTGGGCATTTCGGGCTGTGCCTGCCCATGGCACCGATACAGGCAGAGTGGCATGGCCACTCTGGACCATGAGGTTGGCTCCCGCTTCTGAGCACCAGCGCAGCGAGCAAGGTTAGGAGCACAGTTAACTGATGGTTGGGGGGGTGGGGGAGGGCTATTTATCATTTCACTTTCTTTAAAGTTTTGATTTGTGGGCCGTGGGTATTATCAGCAAAGCGAGCATTCGTTGCCCATTGCCAGTGAGCCTCAGGGTCCAAAGTGTGGTTACGTCGAAGAGTTAATGCAGTGCCTCTGTGTAGGCAGTTCACACTACAGTCCGGGAGTAAACTTTTAAGGCGATAGATGAGGTGCCAAACAAGCAGATAATTTTTCCTGGATGGTTTCAAGCTTCTTCAGGGTTGCTGGAGCTGCACTCATCCAGCCAAGTAAAGAGTATTCCATCACATTCCTGACTTGTGCCTTCTAGGTAGCAGAAAGGCTTTAGGAATGCAGGAAGCGAGTTACTCACTGCGGAATACCCACAGTATTGATGTGGCTGGTCTAGTTAACTTTCTGCTCAGTCGAAACCTCACGATGAATGACGAGAAATTCAGCAATGGAAATGCCATTGAAAGTCCAGGGCAGGTGGTTAGACCCACTCTTGTTGGAGGTAGTAATTGCTTCTTGGCATGTGTGTGGTGCAAATGCTACTTGCCACTTATTAACAGGAGACAGACACTTCTTCATTATCTGAGAAATTGTAAATGGAGCTGAATATTGTGCAAACGTCAACGAACATCCCCATTTCTGACCTTATGATGGAAGGAAAATCATTGATGAAGATGCTTTAGATGGTTGGGTCTAGGACATTACCCTGAGAATGATATATCAGGGAGAGGGGTAGTTACCTGGGCACTTCTGCTACAGACAGGGGAGAGATGATGAATGGTTTCCCCTCTTTCCACCTGTCAACTGACCGAAGACAGATGTGTTTTAAAAGAAAAGTATTTTAACCCCTTGAATACTGGAACTTTCAAGAATGGACAAATGAGAGATTTTCTTGTAAGTTTTAGAAAAAAGATTAATTATTTATTACTCAACACCCAAAATGTATACGCAACAGCACACACACACACACACACACACACACACACACACACACACACACTGAATTGGTGATTACAAAAGAGGATGCACGGACTTATGTTTTAAAAAAGCCCAAGAATTCACTGGAGAATTTGCTTCCCTTGAGATAAGGTCTTGAAATGTTGCAGGCCTGTGATTCTCTTTTTGGTCCACTGACAAAATAGAGATTAGAGGTTAATGAAGATGGGTTCACAGTGGCTTACTGTTTGCAATAGCAGATTTCCTTAACTTCACCACAGTTGAGGTGTAGTTGAACCCCTGCATCAAAAACCTGGCTTGGTTCCTCAAATAAGTAGGTAAAGGCCAGCCTGAACTCTCTGACTTTTGGGGGATCTCAGGCAGGGTCCTTCCTCAGCTGTTCTGGGTCTATTTCTGACTCACTGCCCCAAAAGTATATCGTAATAATTGTCCGTTATCAGAAATCTGGTTTCTGTCATGGGCCATAGTATCTGTTTTTCATTTCCCTCACAAACGATCTCTGACGAACATGGGTATTGACACACACTGGCATTCAAATTTCACCATTTACATATCCTTGTGATAGAATGGGTTTCTTCTCACAACCATTATTTGGAAATCCACTCCGAATCTATTCTGAACAGGTTTCTGCAACTATTTGGAAAATGACAGCCATTAATCCACAAGAAATATTTGTTGCATTTTAATACCTTCTCAATGAAGTGTCCAGAAAGGTAGTTTGCGTTTTAGTGTCCTGTCCAGACATGCTGGCTATCTTCCAGGGCTGTGTGTAGTTCCATGCACATTGACAGAAAAGGAAAAAGGTCACCTGACCTCTCAACTTCATTTTGTTTCAAAAGCAGAGTATCCATTCTGCATTTTGTTTCAAGATAAAATGCTCATTGGAAAATTAAATCCATGAGTCCATTTTTCATTATGTGAATGTGACACTTTGTTCCACCGGACAGGCTAGGTACTTCAGATTTGGGCCAGAGTTTTACACTCCCCCCTCCTCCCCGCACACCCCCCCCCCGCCACCCCCAGCAACCCCCTCTCCCCACACGCACAGCAGTTCTGAGGTGGGGGAGGGAGCATGAAATTCCATAGACAGGACCCCCTCTGGGCTCTCACCAACCCGGCCTCGCAGCGTTTTTACGTTGGGAGGGCAGGGCCTCAGATGCGGCCCAGTGGAGGCCCTTAAGTGGCCAATTAAAGGCTCCTTAAGGGCTGTTTCCCGCCCAGCCTCAATTTTTAGGTTGGCAGGCAGCTGAAAGCACACGGGGTGGAAAAGCCGGAAATAAAGAAAGTTCGGTCTCGGGCGGGAAGTTGAATGGGGGGGGGGCGTGGGGGGAAGGGAGTGGGGGTGGTGTGACCCGCCTCCAACCGGATCTGCCCACTGACTGGGGAAGCCCTCCCCTTAAGGCCGAGTGACCACTGGAGCTCCCTCCGCCCACCCCCAACCTATCCCCTGAGACCTCGATCACCCTCCTGAGGAACAGCCAGGCATTCCCTGCCCTGCTGCCCTGGGACCCCTGACACCTTTCTCTCCAGTTCCCATAACTTGCACAGAATCACAGTGCAGAAGAGGCCCTTTGGCCCATCGAGTCTGCACTAACATGTGAGAAACACCTGACCTACTTACCTAATCCCATTTACCAGCACGTGGCCCATAGCCTTGAATGTTATGACGTGCCAAGCGCTCATCCAGGTACTTTTTAAAGGATGTGAGGCAACCCGCCTCCACCACCCTCCCAGGCAGCACATTCCAAACCGTCACCACCCTCTGGGTAAAAAAGATTTTCCTCACATCCTCCCTAAACCTCCTGCTCCTCACCTTGAACCTATACCCCCTTGTGACTGACCCTTCAACTAAGGGGAATAGCTGCTCCCTACCAACCCTGTCCATGCCCCTCATAATCTTGTACACCTCAATCGGGTCACCTCAGTCTTCTCTGCTCCAACGAAAACAACCCAAGTCTATCCAACCTCTCTTCATAACTTAAATGTTTCATCCCAGGCAACATCCTGGTGAATCTAGTCTCAGACAGCTCTGTGCAGTGCCTCTTCCGGCAACTGCAGCTTTGTTGCTGGAGGGATCGGAGAGCTGCTGGCATATCGGATTCTGAGTGAGGAGTGGAAGTCCGGCCTAAAGCCAATCAATGCTTGTTAGAGCGTACAAAGACAGCGGGGCTGCTGGAACCCACTGACTCTTTGGATAAAGTGGACCAAGCCCCTGCCATCCTAAAAATTCAGGCCTTGGTCTGTGGTCAGGAACAGGAGGGTGTGGCTGAGTGATACAGGTATGGCATGAAATTGTTTTAAAGCCTGTTTGTTGAAACAAAAATGCAAATCCAGGTTTCTTTGGGAGGGCGGGGGGAAGAGTTTCTTAATTGGATTTTCTGGCAGTGACACAAAAATTAATTAAAAACAGAAATGCTGGAAAAACTCAGCCAGTCTAGCAGTATCTGTGGAGAGAGAAACAAAGAATTTTGCATCTGTATGACCCTTCTTCAGAGCTTCTTCTGAGAAATGAAGCTGTACCAAGCTGGAGCTCCCACAACCAATAAGGAAGTGGATTAGTCGTCTCAATTTCTCTGCTCCTCTCACCCATTCTAATCTGTCTCTCTCTGAACTTACTGCACTCCGTTCTCTCAGGTCCAACCCTAACATTGTCATCAAACCCGCTGACAAGGGTGGTGCTGTTGTTGTCTGGCGCACTGACCTCTACCTCGCGGAGGCTGAGCGTCAACTCGCAGACACTTCCTCCTACCTCTCCCTGGACCATGACCCCATCACTGAATATCAAGACATTGTTTCCAGGACTGTCACTGACCTCATCTCCTCTGGGGATCTTCCTCCCACAGCTTCAAACCTGATAGTCACCCAACCTCGGACGGCCTGCTTCTACCTCCTACCCAAACTCCACAAACAGGACTGTCCCGGTAGACCGATCATGTCAGCCTGTTCCTGCCCCACAGAACTCATTTCTCATTATCCTGACACTCTTCTCTCTCCCCTTATCCAGTCCCTTCCCACCTACATCCGTGATTCCTCTGACACCTTACGTCACATCAACAATTTCCAGTTCCCTGGCCCCAACCGCCTCCTCTTCACCATGGACATCCAATCCCTCAACACCTCCAACCCCACCAGGATGGTCTGAGGGCCCTGAGCTTCTTCCTCAAACAGAGGCCCAAACAATCCCCATCCAGCACTACTCTCCTCCGTCTGGCTGAACTTGTTCTCACACTGAACAATTTCTCCTTCAACTCCTCTCACTTCCTCCAAATAAAAGGTGTGGCTATGGGTATCCACATGGGCCCCAGCTATGCCTGTCTCTTTATGGGGTATGTGGAACATTCCTTGTTCCAGTCCTACTCCAGCCCCCTTCCACAACTCTTTCTCCAGTACATCGATGATTACTTCGGTGCTGCTTCATGCTTTCGTCGGGACCTGGAAAAATTTATTAATTTTGCTTCTAATCTCCACCCCTCCATCATTTTCACGTGGTCCATCTCTGACACTTCCCTTCCCTTCCTTGACCTCTCTGTCTCAATTTCAGGTGATAGACTGTCCACCAATATCCATTACAAGCCTACCGACTCCCACAGTTACCTCGACTACAGCTCCTCACACCCCGCTTCCTGTAAGGACTCCATCCCATTCTCTCAGTTCCTTCACCTCCGTCGCATCTGTTCCGATGATGCTACCTTCAAAAACAGTTCCTCTGACATGTACTCCTTCTTCCTTAACTGAGGTTTTCCACTCATGGTCGCTGACAGGGCCCTCAACCATGTCCGGCCCATCTCCCGCGCATCCGCCCTCACGCCTTCTCCTCCCTCCCAGAGACATGATAGGGTCCCCCTTGTCCTCACTTATCACCCCACCAGCCTCCACATTCAAAGGATCATCCTCCGCCATTTCTGCCAACTCCATCATGATGCCACCACCAAACACATCTTCCCTTCACCCCCCCCCGGTGGCATTCCGTAGGGATCGTTCCCTCTGGGACACCCTGGTCCACTCCTCCATCACCCCCTGCTTCTCAACCCCTCCCCATGCCCACGCAAAAGATGTAACACCTGCCTCTTCACTTCCTCTCTCCTCACCGTCTAAGGGCCCAAACACTCCTTTCAAGTGAAGCAGCATTTCACTTGCATTTCCCCTAACTTAGTCTACTGCATTCGTTGCTCCCTATGCGGTTTCCTCTACATTGGAGAGACCAAACGTAAACTGGGCGACCGCTTTGCAGAACACCTGCGGTCTGTCTGCAAGAATGACCCAAACCTCCCTGTCGCTTGTCATTTTAACACTGCACCCTGCTCTCTTGCCCACATGTCTGTCCTTAGTTTGCTGCATTGTTCCAGTGAAGCTCAATGCAAACTGGAGGAACAGCACCTCATCTTCCGACTAGGCACTTTACAGCCTTCCGGACTGAATATTGAGTTCAACAACTTTAGATCTTGAACTCCCTCCTCCATCCCCACCCCCTTTCTGTTTCTTCCCCCTCCCTTTTGTTTTTTTCCAATAATTTATATAGATTTTTCTTTTCCCACCTTTTTCCATTATTTTTAAATCTATACCTTTTATGCCCTGTTAGTCTTATTTCACCCCACCCCCACTAGAGCTGTACCTTGAGTGTCCTGCCATCCATTCTTAATTAGCACATTCTCATAGATAATATACCACCTTCAACACCTCTTTGTTCTTTTGTCCGTGACATCTTTTGATTATCTGTTCCTATCACCGATTGCTTGTCCCTACAACCACCAGCCCCCCAACTTCTCTCCCCCCACCCCCCACCTTAAACCAGCTCATATTTCACCCCTCTCCTAATTTTACTCAGTTCTGTTGAAGGGTCATGAGGACTCGAAACGTCAACATTATTCTTCTCCGCCGATGATGCCAGACCTGCTGAGTTTTTCCAGGTAATGCTGTTTGTGTTGTGGAAGTGGATGTTAATTGGGAGATCGGGTTTCAGCCTGTGGAGAATAAGCAGTTCAAAAAGTTGAGTTTTCTCTTCAGAGAACAGGACAGGTGCTGTGAAGCAGTGAGCTATGTGAACGGTTCAAAGATGTTGAAGAGCTGAGTGGTTACTACCAGAGCTGACCATACTGCGGGCGGAATTGTCCCAGATTTGCACTAAGTGCAGTAGCAGGTGTGAAAAATTATGCAGCTGCAGGAAACATGCCCTCTCGCTGGTGGGCAGCCTCTGAATTGCCCGCCATGCCATTCCCTCACCACTTCCTCACTCTGGGTGCCATATCTAAACTGCAGCCGCGCACACAGTTCTCCACGCTTGCAGCCCAGGACTGCTCCAGTGAAGACATGGTTCTGAAGGACAAGAAGCGTTCAGTGACTCATCACTAGGAAGCCTTTTTGAGGCCCTCTGTGACATCCTCCACCCCAGCTTTGGCTGGAGGTCAAACAATCTTCATTACTCTGGCTTGGGAGGCGGTGGCAGTGGCGGGCAGTGCTAATGCGGCACAGAAGAGGTTGGCAGAAAGAGGATGAATGATCTCTTCTGTGCCGCCAGGATAAGGCAACCATCTCATCCCTCTAAACTCACACACTCACAAGGCCATCACACATTCCACTGGCATCTCACTCACTGCCAGCTCAAGGGACATCACCACTCACTCTCTGACACACACACACCCTCACATCTCCATCTGGCCTCATCTACTCTGGAGACTGTGCCCTGAGCCCTCACCATCTTGAGGCCATTTACACAGATCAACATGTGCCCCTCACACACACCCTGAGATATTCCCTTCCCCAGTACAACCCTTGCCCTCTGCAGCCTCTTCCCTTGCCTGAGGCCACCTCTTCCCCTAGCCCTGCAGCCATTGAAAAGCCACCCCTGCCTTAAGGCTGGTCTGGTAGATAGAGAACCTCCCACGAGCCCCACTACAAGTGATGAGGCGCTGCCTGTGAAGCCTGGCGCTGATGACCACAAGTGCTGCCCGAAGCAAGGTAGGCAAACAAACCTCAAAGTCCTGAGTGAAGTGCAGCTCAGCAGGTGCACAACGCTTATGTATAGTTGTGAAACATTGCATGCTGACATGCCCAGATGATCCAGCATGGGGTGATGACTCTGGCGAGCAGGTCTTATAATGAGATGCTAAAGTATTGAAATTAGTTAGGTTGGAAAGTATGTTGTGAAGAGGACGTGAGGAGGTTGCAGATGGATATAGACAGGTTGAGTGAGTGAGCAAAGATCTGGCAAATGGAGTTTAATGTGGGAAAATGTGAAGTTGTTCACTTTGGCAGGAAGAACAAAAACGCAGAGTACTATGTAAATGGAGAGTGGCTGCATAATTCTGAGGTGCAGAGGGATCTAGGTGTTCAAGTACATGAGTCACAAAAAGTTAGTATGCAGGTACAGCAAGTAATTAAGAAGGCTAATGGAATGCTATCCTTTATTACGAGAGGGATTGAACATAAAAATAAGGATGTTATGCTTCAGTTTTACAGGGCTTTGATGAAACTACACCTCAAATACTGTGTGCAGTTTTATTCTCCTTATTTAAGGAAGGATGTAAATGCATTGGAGGCAGTTCAAAGGAATTTTATTAGATTGATACCTGGAATGAGTGGGCTGTCTTATGAGAAAAGGTTAGACAGACTGGGCTTGTTTCCACTGGACTTTGGAAGAGTGAGGGGTGAGTTGATTGAAGTGTACAAGACCCTGAACGGCCTTGACAAGGTCGACGTCAAAAAGGATGTTTCCTCTTGTGGGTGACTCCAGAACTAGGGGGCACTGTTTAAAATTAGAGGTTGCCTTTTAGACAGAGATGAGGAGAAATATTTTCTCTCAGGAGGTTATACGACTTTGGAACTCTCTGACGCAGAAGGTGGTGGAGGCGGGGTCATTGAATATTTTTAAGGCAGAGGTAGATAGATTCTTGTTAGACAAGGGATTCAAAGGTTATCGGGGTTAGATGGGAATGTGGAAATCAAAACACAAGAAGATCAGCTACGATCTTATTGAATGGCGGAGCAATCTCGAAGGGCCGAATGGTCTACTCCTGTTCCTATTTCTTACGTTCTTATGTTCGTAATTAATAATCTCATGGTAAAGGATCCACTAAGCAAGAATGAGCACAGCAAGGTAAAATTTTACATTCAGTTTTACTGTGAGAAACTTGGGTCAGGACCTTCAGCTCGGCATGTGGGCGCAAGCCTGACGTGCCTCAGTGTGAAATAGAGCATGGTGACATCGGGCGAGCGTCCCAACCTCAGCACACACCCACGCGACATTTCGGCCGGTAAGCAGCTGCCGGAGTTGGCAGTGCACCCACCAACAATTAAGAGGGCTGTTAAGCCCATTAATTAATTAATTTAATTGGATATTCCCCTGTCTGTCCAACCTTACAGTTGGCGGTCAGGCGAATAGGCCAAGCAGCCTTTGGATTTTTGTGGAAACTTCAGCCATGGGTGGGATGAGGATTCCGATGTTAATTAAAAATAAAATTAAAAGTTTTAGAGCTCATTTTCGACATGTCCCTGCTTATGTGTCAGAGTCACATGAGGGGACATGTCTTCCTTTTTTTTTGAAAACCTCATTTTTAATATGAAAAATCTTCAGCTCCCTGAGGCAGCTCCGTGCCTTCAGGGAGCTTTCACTGAGTGCATCCATGCACATGCACTGACTTCCACAGTCACCCTCCTCCTCTTCCCTCCCCCAACCCCCCCCCCACAAGCCCAGCAGCGCTGAGATTATCAGTGTACGTCTCATGCTGACTGGCCGTTAATTGGCTAGCCGGTGTGAGATCACGGTTGGGGTCGCGGCTGTTCTTGGGCCCGCCCGCCGCTCCTGCCTGACGAGGTAAAATTTCTGCCCTTGGAAATTAGTGTCTTCAGCATAAAGGCAATTACAAAGGTATGGAGACGGAGTTGGCTACGGTGGACTTCGAGAATATTTGAAAGGTAAGATGGTAAGAAGCAGTGGCAATCATTTAAGGAAAGTTCTCAACAAAATTACCTTGCGTTGGGAGAGGAAGACTATATCAGAATTGTGCGCTATCCATTGATACCAAGAAAGTTAATGATGGTATCGAACTGAAAGAGGTGTATAATGCTGCAAACGTTAGTGGGAGACGAGAAGATTGGGAAAGTTTTACAACCAACAAAAGATGCTGAAAAAAATGAAGAGAAACAAATCAGAGTATGAGAGCAAACTAACAAGAAATATAAAAACAGACAGTGATGGAAAACAATAGCTAAAGTAAGTATTGATCCCTTAGAGGATGAGACTGGGGAATTAATAATGGGAAACAAGGAAATGGCAGAGGCTTTGAACAAGTATTTTGTATCCGTCTTCAGTGTAGAGGACTCAAAAAAATCCCAAGAATACTAGAAGAAAAGTCAATCACAAAACTTAAAACAATCACTAACACGAGAGAAGTGCTTTGAAAACTAATGGGGCTTAAGGTTGACAACTCCCCTGGATGTGACGGGCTTCATTGTAGGACCTTAAAAGAAATGTATGCTGAGTTAGTGGATGTATATGGTTGTAATCTTCCAAAAATTCTTTATTTTCTTGGTCCTCCTTTGCTGGGTTCTAAACTATTGAATGCGTACATTTATTAAAGTATACATCTTATAATACCTCTGTTCAAGAAAGGAGGGGAACAGAAGGCAGGAAACTATATGCCAGTCAGCCTAGCTTCTGTCATTGGGAATGTTGGGATCTGTTGTCAAGGAGGTAGTAGTAAGACATCTTGAAAATCATAATAAAATCAAGCAGAGTCAACATGATTTTATGAAAGGGAAATTGTGATTAACAAATGTAATTTCTTTGAGGATGTAACAAGCAGGGTGGATAAAGGGATTGTATTGTACTTGAATTTCCAAAAGGCATTCGATAAGATGCCACATAAAAGATTGCTACACAGGATAAGAACTCATGTTGTTCAGGGTGGTGTTGAGGGTAACATGTTAGCACAGGTAGAGGACAAAATGCTGGAAAAACTCAGAGGTCTGACAGCATCTGTGGAGAGAAAGACAGAGTTAACGTTTCGAGTCCATGTGACTCTTGTTCAGAACACAGATGGAGGATTGAGTAACTAACAGGGAACAGAGAGTCAGGATGGGTCATTTTCAGGTTGGCACACTGTAACTAGTGGAGTGTCACATGGATCAGCGCTGGGGCATCAAGTATTTAGAATCTATATTACTAACTTGGATAATGGAAGACAAGCGTATTGTAGCCAAATTTGCTGATGATACAGAAGTAGCTGGAAAGGCAAGTTGTGAGGAGACAAAGAGCGGAATTTTTCACTCCCGTGGGCAGCAGGCGAGTTTCGCGATGTGAGCGGACAATATGGTGAGAAGGCCAAAAATCAATTTTACCCCATTGTGAAACCAGTTTTTGATCGTCTGCTCCACCTGTCAATGGCAGGCCACATTTCCTACCACTGCACCTCAGGAACCCAACTTCAATACTTTAGCATCCCATTATAAGCCCTGCTCACTGGAATCATCCCCCCTCCCCCAATGCTGGATCATCCAGGCACATCGGAGTGATTGAGTGCCTATGTATTTCACAATTGTTTATAAGCGGTATGCACCTGGCAAGCTGCACTTCCCTCGGGACTTCCAGATTTGTTTGCCTACCTTGCTTCGGGCAGCACTTGTAGTCATCAGCGCCAGGCTTCACAGACAGCATCACATCAGTTTTAGGAGGGCTCACAGGCAGGTCTCTACCTACCAGGCCAGCCATAAGGCAGGGATGGCTTTTCAATGGCTGCGGGGCTAGGGCTTGCTTGGGGAAAGGGGAAGAATGGCCTCAGATAAGGGGATGTGGCTGCAAGGTGAGCGCTGTATTGGGGAAGAGAGGTATCCCATGTGCGTGTGGGAGCACATGCTGACCTGTGCAAGTGGCCTCAAGATGGTGAAGGCTGAGGAGGTAGTCTCCAGAGGAGATGAGGCCAGATGGACATGTGAGGGTGTGTGAGAGAGAATGAATGGTGATGTCCCTTGAGCTGGCAGTGAGTGAGATGCCAGTGGAATGTGTGATGGCCTTGTGAGTGTGTGAGTTTAGAGTGATGAGATGTTTGCCTTACCCTGGCAGCACAGATGAGATCATTCATCCTCTTCCTGCATTGGATGGCCAACCTCTTCTGTGCAGCATTGGCACTGACCATCACTGTCATTGCCTCCCAAGCCGGAGTGGTCAGATTGCTGGACCTCCTGTGGCCAAAGCGGGGATGGTGGAGATCACAGAGGACCTCCAAAAGGCATTCCGGTGATGGGCCACTGAACTCTTCTTGGTTTTCAGAGCCATATCTTCATTGGAGCAGCCCTGGGCTGCAAGTATTGGGAACTGTGTGTGCTGTTGCAGTTTAGATAAGGCATCATAAGACATAGGAGCAGAAATTAGGCCATTCAGCCCATCGAGTCTGCTCCGCCATTCAATCATGGCTGATAAGTTTCTCAACCCCATTCTCCCATCTTCTCCCCGTAACCTTTGATCCCCTAACCAATCAAGAACCTATCTATCTCGGTCTTAAATACACTCAATGACCTGGCCTCCACTGCCTTCTGTGGCAATGAATTCCAGAGATTCACCACTGTCTGGCTAAAGAAGCCGAGTGAGGTAATAGCATGGCGGGCAAATCAGAAGCCACCCACCAGCGAGAAGGCATGTTTCCTGTGGCTGCATAATTAATGAGGCGGGAAGTGGATGATACAGTGTGAAAACCCGCCATGTGGCTGACGGGTAAAACATTGTTTCTCATGCCCTGTTATGACCCAGCAGTTGGTAAAGTGGAGTTATTTAATAATCCCAGAGGGAAACTTTAAACAACTGTCATAACCTATAATTTTAAGTGATGTGTTTGAGATGCGACTCTAAATTCTGGAATCAGACCACCAGCTCTCGACAAGTTTTCTATCAAGTTAAATGAAACCTTTTATTAATTTATACAACTTAAATATATACACTTGGTTACAAATGACTATGATCATAACTTTTAACAAATTCCCAAACTAATCTCCATTAAGGCAACAGCAACTCATAGGGCAGAATAGGACACAGGAAACAGGCCCTCTCGCTGGTGGGCGAGCGTCCCGATCTCACTGTGCGCCATTGTGATATTTCGCTGGGCAGGCACGCAATGAAGTCCAATGCGCATCCGCCATTGATTAACGAGCCACTTAAGGCCCTTCAGTGTTCAATCGACGCCGATTCTTCAGGTTGGTGCACGGGCAGGAGGTTAGGAGACATTTGTATTAACCTCATCCACAGGCGGGATAAGAGGGCTCAGTGGGGTTATGAATCTGCTCTGTGAAGTATTTATTGTTGAAAGTTTTTCAAACTTGCCTGTGTGATCTGCAATACGTCAGAACGCATCCCAGCTGCTTTTTCTGGACTCTTAACCTTCAGGTCAGCGCTCTGCAGTGAGGAATCTTTACCAGGCCTGCAGGTTCCAGGAAGCCTTCCCTTAGCCTGGGAATGAGAACAGATCTGTCCACTGGAGCTAGTTCCTCTGAGGAGGAAGGGAGGGCTAGAAGGGAGAGACGGCCAGGAGTACACATTCAGCTTCCAGGGGAGCAGGCACAAGGGGCACAGGGCCAAGGGGTAGTACAAGGCAGAAGGAGATGCAGAAGACATCACTATCCTGCTGCCAGGGTAAACAGGTGGCTAAGCGGCTACTTCAATATGTCTGAGGTGCAGTGTCGAAGGAGGCTCCGTATCTCAAGGAAGACAGTCACCTCCATCTGTCAGATGATTGGGCCTGAAATCTCCACGAACTGTGTGGGTGGACACCCCATGCCAATGGCTCTAAAGGTCACAATTGCCTTCCACTTCTATGCATCTGGCTCCTTCCAGGGCTTGGTGGGTGATCTTTGTGGAGTCTCCTAATCAGCTGTCCACACTTATGTCAAGCAGGTTACAGATGCTCTGTTCAGGCGTGCATTGACATTCATCCACTTCCGCTGGGACCAGGCAAGCCAGACAAAGCGAGCCAGAGGCTTCGCTGCCATTGCTGGCTTCCCCTGTGCCCAGGGTGCTATAGACTGTACACATGTGGCCATCAAGGCGCCAGCAGGTGAGCCCGGTGCCTTCATCAACAGGAAGGACTTCCACTCCATGAACGTGCAGATAGTGTGTGATCACAGGATGCTGATTCTACAAGTCTGTGCAAGGTACCCAGGCAGCTCCCACAACACCTACATCCTCAGACACTCCCAGGTGCCGGGGCTCTTCAGTGCTCCAGCCCGGCTGGATGGATGGCTGCTGGGTGACAAGGGCTATCCCCTCAGAAGGTGGCTTATGACGCCTCTCCACCATCCAAGAACAGAAGCTGAGCAGCGCTACAATAGGAGCCAGGGCTTTGGTGGAGAGAGCCCTCGGTCTTCTCAAGATGCGCTTCTGATGCCTGGACTGCTCAGGAGGCGCACTCCAGTACCTTCCAGATCATGTGTCGGTGATAGTGGTTGCATGCTGCGCTCTCCGCAAGCTTGCGCTGGAAAGGGGGGACGCTGTGGACGAAGAAGATGTCGACACAGTGGCTGCAGCTGCACACAATGAGTCCAGCAGTGAGTCCAAAGATGAGCAGGCACAGGGAAATGCTGAGGGGGTAGACGCTGACCTGGGCATACTCCCGGGAGGCAGGGACACCCGGGAGGCTTTAATCCAATGAACCTTTAGCTAGCTCAGCACAGAAGGACCTCCAGGACAAGCCTGGGCTGCTGCCTCGGTAATTGACACCAAAGTGCAAAATCTACCAGGTCAGCAGCACTAACTAAGGGCCTTGTAAATAAAGCTGAATGTCCAACAAATCACTCATTACACTTATGTCAACCACACTCATGCAGAAGAAACAAGGCACCTTCAGCCATAGTCACACATCTGCATTTAATGTGTGAAGCAAAAGAACTTATCACAAAGAGAAAACAATCGTGTTAACAATCAAAAAGAAATAAAAAAGACCTCATCTCGGGCCAACACAAAAGCACCAGTGAAAAATCCGTGGTTTGCCTCAGGTGCCTTCTGCTTTCATTTACGGGTGCTACATTTTGGTGCTGCCCCCTCACTCGGAGTGGCTTGTGAGACAGCCTGCTGACTCTGCTGTCCTGTTGGCCTCGATGACCTTGGCAGTCGTCCTCTGGCCCGTGGAGCCTGTGCTGGTCCCGCCTGGGAGGGAGCTGCCCATTCTGCAGCTGGCATCTCCCCAGTCATCGCAGCCTCACTGGATGCAATGGTCACTGGCAGAGGGGCGGAGGAGCTGCTGCCCTCATCCGGAGCACCCTGAGTGGAACCCGCAGAGACGACAGGCAGCTGCTGCGCTGACGTAATGTCACTTCGAGCCTCCCTGCTCACCGTGGATGGATGGGCAATGAGCTGGGAAACTTAATGCCCACACCATCTCCCACAATGGCAGTGGCCAGCTGTGGTCATTGCCGATGTACGGGCTTGCTGGTCAGAGCGCATCCCCAGGAAGCCCTGGCGGGTCTCCTGGAGTAGGCTCTCCATGAGAGTCACCACTCTCTCCATGGAGGATGCTTGGCGCTCGGATATTGGCTAATTGTTTCGGTGAGCATCTATGAAGACTCCTCCTCCACAGGCACAATGCCAAGCATAGCCTCATGTATCTCCCCCAGATGCTCCCACACACCCGGCCACATTTCCTGCACCTGCTGCGTTGCGGATGCCTCCAGAGGGACATCATCAGGCACCGACTGAGCATGTGCCTGGTCCCCTGCAGTCCTCCGACCACTGGCGCCATGGCACTCTCTGTCTCGGCCAGCTCCTCCAGCGATTGTGAAGTGTCCTCACTGCTGTGCCCCGAGATAGTAGCCAATGTTCTAATCCCCACTGAGGTGCTATTATCTGCCCTGGTGCCTGCCTCGCAGAAATGGTGTGATGCTGGTGAGACTTCAGACCCCTCAGGTGTGTGATGGGGCATCTGCTGCTCCTTCTCCCAGCCCTGCTCTGATGATGCTGAAAGGAAGAACAAGGACAGTGGATCAGTTAGCGTGCAGACAATGACAAACTTCACCCCTGTCCCCCTGGCTCATTATGCGCTCAACCTTCCAGAACCAATGGTCCAGCAATTTTGCAACAATAGCTAATTTAATAATCATCAGATTGTTAAATAACAATCATACGGATGTTGGGAGGACAATGCTGACCTCACTGTTGGGCATAAATACCTGGCCATGGCAACCCAGCCTCACCGACACCAGCAGGCCTGGGCGCATGGCGCCTCTCCAGCTCAAAGGACCTCTTGCTCGACGTGGCTTAGTATGGAGAGCTGTGCCTGGCCACCTCCAGTCCTCACACACTCGACCGTGTTCTGCGCATTCTTCTCCTGAAAAAGAGAGAAGAGCATTAGGGCAAATTGAACATGAACTCTCTTCGTGCACGGCCCACCCCAACCAGAGCAGGACATGTCAGGCCTCCAGTGCCTCCTCACCCCGCTGCTGCCAATCACTCAGACAAAGATGCTAGGCCTGCTCCACGCCCAACCCCCTCCCCACCCCCACCACCCCCACCCCCAACCCCCGCCCCAGCCCCCTTGGACACATGCTGCCTACATCACATTAGGAACCATGGTATTTCTTCCCATAGCAAGGAGGCACAAGCACGTGCAGCATAGAGGGCAGCAGAAAATTCATTGCCCTGCCACCTTGAGGCTCCCCTTCCACCATCACCCTGACTAGGACTTGTCCTGGAGTTCTGAGTCTGCGCCTAGGTGGAGCCCCTCCAGGTTGCCCCCAAACCAGTCATGTGGAACTCAGATCAACACATGCTGCAGGGGAAAACTCATCTCCCCATGGCCCACTCAGCATAGGCACTATCTGCTGGCCCACCCAGCAAAGGACAAATGCTGTCAATGATTCAATGCAGTCATGACACTGAGACTTGGGGTATGGGGGTGGGGGTGGGGGGGCGGGGGGGGGAGGGGGTGGGAGTGCAGAAGGTAAGGCTACTTGCTGGGTTAAATGCCCAATGCCAACATGGCACTCACCTTGCCAGAGCACAACAAATTGTTGAAGCGCTTACGGCACTGGATCCAGGTGTGCCGCACCATGTCGCGGGTGCTCACCACCTCCTCCCTGGCACGTTTTCTTATGTTGGGGGGGGGGGGGCCTACTCCTCACACCCTGAGGGACCAACACCTCCCACCGTGCGGCCATCTCCTCAAGGAGGGCAGCAAGGCAGTCATCAGAAAAACAAGGGGCGCACTGGCCCACCCTCCTACCTGGCCTGCTCACCTGAACCCCTCTGCTGTGGCCTAGCACTGGCCATTGTGAGCAGCCTACAGGAGGCTGCCAGGCCTTCTTTGAAACAGACTGTCGGGTCGCCATTGGACCCGGTGGTCTGTGCAGGCCCACCGCAGCCCGCACACTCCCATGTTACACTCCACCTGGGGAATATGCTGGGTAAGCCTTAATTGGCCCGCCCGCATAAAATGGCGGCGTGGGCCCGATTGCGGGCGCCAATCAGGTCCATGCCTGTTCCTGCTCCACCCCCCTTCCAAATGGAAAGTTCTGCCCATAGTTTTAACTAGACACCAGACAAAACATTTTCACCTTATGAATTCAAAATGAGGTTCTTTTCACTTTGGTCCCTGTAGAGGTTGGACGCTTAACAGTTGCTTTTGATCTCACATTGCCTCTGCTCTGCACACACAAAACACTTGTCTTATTATACCTAGCACAGCCCATTGAAGGTAAATTCTCATTTTATCACCAGCCTCTTCTAACAATAAAACCCCTTTCACAGTACCAGTTTTACTGGCCACATAAACATATTGCTTGGTCTCTGCTCACTACGTGCCAGAATTCACCCCACTTCTTGAATGCTCTATTCAAAAAATGCAAATGCACTCTCTCTCTCTTACATATTAAAACTAGTACATATCAAAGCATCCAGACTAGCTAGCTTTAATCCAATAAAGATACAACCACAGACTAAACCTCTATTTTGAAAGAAAAATTTTTCCAATAATATTGAGTATATTAATAGCTTCATGACACACCCGCTACCCCACTTAGTGCAATTCTGGGACAATTCCACCCAAACAGCCTGCAAAGGGATATAGGTAGGTTGAGTGAGTCGGCAAAAATTTGGCAGGTGGAATATAACATGGGAAAATGTGAGGTTACCCACTTTGGCAGGAAGAGTAGAATATTATTTAAATGGAGAGAGGCTGCAGAATGCTGCTGTTACAGAGGGATCTGGGTATCCTTGCACATGAATCTCAAAAGGTTAGTATGCAGACACAGTAATTAGGAAAGCAAATGGTATGTTGGCCTTTATTGCAAGGTGGATGGAGTATAAAAGTAGGGAAGTCTTGCTACAAATGTGCAGGGCTTTGGTGGGACTGCATCTAGAGTACTGTGTACAGGCCTTATTCAAGGAGGGATTCAATTACATCAGAGACAGTTCAGAGGAGGTCCACTAGGTTGATTCCTAGGATGAAGGGGTTGTCTATGTGGAAAGGTTAAGCAGGTAAGGAGTTTAGAAGAAAGGGAGGTGTTCATCTTGAAACATATGAGATTCTGAGGGGGGTTGACAGGGTAGTTGCTGAGAAAATATTTCCTCTCATGGGGGAATCTACACAATTTCAAAATGAGGAGTCTCCTATTAAAGATTGAGATGAGGAGGAATTTCTTCTTTCATTGGGTCATAATCTTTGGAATTCTCTGCCCAGAGAGCAGTGTGTCATTGTATATATTCAAGGCTGAGTTAGATAAATTTTTAGGAACATAGGGGCCCATTCAGCCCACTGAGCCTGCTCGCCATTCAATTATATCATGGCTGATCATTTACCGCAACACCACTTTCCCGCACTATATCTCTACATGTCTTGATGTCATTAGTCTTCAGAGATCTACCGATCTCAATGGCTGAGCTTCCATTAATTCACCTCCCTCTGAGTGAAGAAATTCCTCCTCATCTCAGTATTAAATGGCCTGCCCCTTATCCTGAGATTATGTCTCCTGCTTTTAGACTCACCAGTCAGGGGAAACATCTTATCTAGATCCACCCGCCACACCCTGTAAGAATTTTGTAAGTTTCAATGAGGTCACCCTCATTCATCAAAACTCTAGGGAATGCAGACCCAGTATCCCCAAACTCTCCTCATAAAACAATCCTGGCAGTCCAGGGATTACACTGGTGAACCTCTGTTACAATCTCTCTGTGGCAAGTGTATGCTTCTTAGATAAGGGGACCAAAACTATACACAATACTCCAGATGAGGTCTCACCAACATACCAGTTGCCTTCCTAATTGCTTGCTACACCTGCAAGTTGGCCTTCAGTGATTTATGAACAAGGACACCCAGGTCCCTTTAGACACCTGCACTTCCAGACCTCTCACCATTCAGAAAATATTCTGCGTTTATGTTTTTTTCTACAAAAGTGAATAACTTCACATTTATTCACATTATATTCCATCTGCCATGTTCTAGCCTTTTCACTTAGCCCGTCCAAGTCCTCTTGAAGCCTTCATGCATCCTCCTCACAACTTACGTTCCCACCCTATTTGGTGTCACAAGTAAATTTGGAGATATTACAATTAATCCCCACTTACAAATCATTTATCTAAATATGAACAGTTGTATACTTAGCAATGATCCTTGCAGTACCCCACTAGTAACAGCCTGCCATCCTGAGAATGACCCATTTATTCCTACTCTCTGCTTTCTGTCTGTTAACCAATTCTCAATCCATATTATAGTAAAATTAAAGCAAAATACTGTGGATGCTGGGAATACTGAAATAAAAACAGAAAATGCTGGAAATACTCAGCAGGTCTAGCAGTATCTGTGGAGAGAGAAAGAGAGTTAATGGTTCGAGTCCATATGACTCTTCCTCAGAATTCTGAAGAAGAGTCATACTGCCTGGAAACATTTAGTCTTTTTCGCAATCCATACTAGTATATTTCCCCCAGTCTCATGCGCTCTAATTTTATTTACTAACCTCATGTATAGGACCTTATCAAAAGCCTTCTGAAAATCCAAATACATCACATCCACTGGTTCTCCTTTATCAAAGCTACAAGTAATATCCTCAAGAGCTTCAACAAGTTTGTCACACATGATTTCCCTTTCTTAAATCCATCTTGACTCTGCTTAATTTTGCCATTTTTTTCTAAATATTTGGTTATCACATCCGTTATCATAGATTCTAACATTTTCCCTACTACTGACATCAGACTAACAGGTCTGTAGTTCTCCATTCTCCTTCATCCCTTCTTAAATAGTGGGGTTATATTTGCTACTTTCCAATCTGCAGGAATTTTTCCAGAACATATAGAATTTTGAGGATAATCCATTATCTCTGTAGCCACTTCCTTCAACATACTGAGATGAAGCGCACCTGGTCCAGGGGATTTATCAAACTTCAATCCGGTTAACTTTTCAAGTACTACCTCTTTACTAATACCAAATTCTTTTTGTTTCTCAGTTTCACAAGTCCCTTGAGGCCTAGCATTTCTGGGAGATTTTCTGTATCTTCTTCCATGAAGACAAATGCAAAATAACTGTTTAGTTTCTCTCCATTTCCCTGTTCTCCACTATAAATTCTCCAGTCCCCACCTGTAATGGGCTTTTATTTGTACTAGCTAATATTTTTCTTTTCACATAGCTAAAGAAGCCTTTATGCTCCTCACTAGTTTGCATTCATATTCTCTTTCCCCTTTCTTAATCAGTGTCTTGGCCGTCCATTATTGGGTTCTAAATTGCTCCAATCCTCAGGCTTACCACTTTTTCTGGTATCCTTATAAACCACTTCCTTTGATCTAATGCAAACTTTAACTTTCATTAACCACCGTTGACTTATCTTTCCCTTTGAGTGTTTGTGTCTTAGAGGAATGTATACCTGTTGTAGACCATGTAGCATTTCTTTAAATACCAGCCATTACCTGTCTACCGTCAAATATTTTAGCGTATTTTCCCAATTCACCATAGTCAACTTGCCCCTCATACCTTCAAAATTTCCTTTCTTCAGATTTAAGACTCGAGCTTCAGAATGAACTGCATCGCATTCAAACTTGAAATAAAATTCCATCATATTATGGTCACTCTTTCCCAAAGACTCCTTTACAGCAACGTTATTGATTAGCCCTTCCTCATTACACAAATCAAAATCCAAAATGGCCTGATCCATAGTTGGCTTTTCAACATACTGCTACAGAAACCCATCTTGTATGCACTCCAGGAATTCCTTCTCCATAGCATGAGTGCTGATTTGGCTACCACAGTCTATGTGTAAATTGAAGTCGCTAATTGTTACTGTATTACCCCTATCACACGCTTTTCTAATTTCCTGATTTATACCATGCCCAACATTAGCACTACAATTTGGTGACCTATTAGAAACTCCCACTAATATTTGCTGCCCTTTGCAATTTCTTAGCTACATCCAAACCGATTCTATATCTTGACCTTTCAATCGAAGATATTTTCTTTTACTAATGTGCTGATCTTTGTCCCTTATTAAGAGTGCTACCCCACCTCCTTTCCATTTTTGCCTAGCCTTCTTAAATGCTGAATATTCTTGGATATTCAGTTCCCAATCTCAGTCACCCTGTAGCCACGTCTCCATAATGGCAATTAAAATCATACCCATTTACCTCAATTTGTGCATTCAAAATCATTAACCGTTTTGCGAATGTTACACACATTCAGGTTAAGTAGCTTGTATTCTGCTTTTTTGCCATTATTCTCTATTCTCATCCTCTTTGATGCTTGCCTCTCCTTCGTCTGTCTTCTATTTTTGTTTTCTACTGTTCTACTTCCTTTTAGCGGTTTTGCTTCCCTCAAACCTGAGCTCCCTCTTAGGTTCCCATCCTCCTTGCCAATCCACTTTAAAACCTGCAAACAGCGCTAGCAAATCTCCCTGTGAGGATGTTGGTTCTGGTCCTGCTAAGATGCAGCCTGTGCATCTTCTACAGGTCCCACTGTCCCAGAACCAATTTTTCTTTGATTTATTTATATTAATTTTATTTGGTCTTAACTTAATAAACCTTACAAATATTGATAAACCTTATTAGTACTGATAATTATGACTAATACTTAACAGATTTTACAAGTTGAAATAAACGTTACTTAAAGCAACTCCTTCCCTTGTGCCCCGAATTCCCATATGAACCTAATCCGCTACCTACTTGGTCTCCGTCTCACTCAAGTGTAGTCTCCTGTCTCCTTGTGTGTTCCTTACTGATTTTTGATCTGCAAGGGAGTCAAGTGTTATGGGGGGCATGCAGGAAAGTAGAATTAAAGCCACAGTCAGATCAGTCACCATCTTATTGAATGGCGAAGCAGACTTGAGGGGCCAAATGGCCTCCACCTGCTCCTATTTCTTAAGTTCTTATGTTCTTAACTCTTGGATCGATGTCCTGCAGCTGAGATGACTGACCTCCAACAACCACAGGTGCTTGGCATGACTCCAGCCAGTGCAGATTATTCCACTTGATCCCCATTTACTTAAGCATCTTAGTGCCACACTCGGTCAGATGCTGCCTTGGTTTGAGTCAAGGTTTCCTGACAAAACCTAAATTGGGCATTCAGGAACAGGCAAGTGAGTAAGTGCCACTTGATAGCACAGTCAATGACACCTTCCATCACTATGCTAATGCTTGAAAGTAGACTAATGGAATAATAATTGACTGGATTGAATTCATCTACATACCTAGAAAATTTTCTTCCTGGTCAGTTAGGTGCTAATGTTGTAGCTGCAATGGAACAACTGGGCTAGAAGCACAGCTTGTTCTGGAGCACAAGTCTTCAAAACTTCTGCTGAAATTTTGTTGAGGGCCATATCCTTTTGCTGTATTCAGTACAATTAGCCATTTCTTGATATTATATGGAGTGAATCAAATTGGCTGAATACTGGCATCCTTGATAGTGGGGGTACCAGAATGAGGCAAAACCAAAAAAATGACCACTAGGGAACATCACCATGGGGCCAAAGGGCTTTCCAAATTTTTTCATCCTGCTGTAATAATTACTGCCAATGCCGGGGCTGGAAAATCCTGCCCTACATATTTTCCTGTGGTCTGAAATCAAATATTCACTGCTGTCTGCTTTCTGTCCCTTTGCAGATTTTGAATTCATATAGTTACTGACCCTTTAATTCCAAGGGCTTCGATTTTGCTAACAAGTCTATTCTGACCTATTTCTTCTAACCTCTTTTGAATATCTACATACACAATGTCAACAGGATTATGCTCATCATTGTTGCTGGATTAGTAATCTAGAGACACAGGCTAATGCTCTGGGGACATGGGTTGAAGTCCCACCATGGCAGCTGGAGGAATGTTAATTCAATCAATAAATGTGGAATATAAAGCTGGTCACAGAATGGTGACCATGAAACCATTGTCGATTGTTGTAAAAACCCATCTGGTTCACTAATGTCCTTTAGGGAAGAAAACATGCCATCTTTACCTGGTCTGGCCTACATGTGACTCCAGACCCACAGCAATGATGTTAACTCTTACCTGCCCTCTAAAATGACTTAGGAAGCCACTCAGTTCAAGGGCAATTAGGGATGGACAACAAATGCTGGCCTTGCCACCAATGCCCACATCCCATGAAAGAATAAAGAAAAATAGAACTTAACCAAGTTAGTCAAACATGATTTGTCTTCGACAAATCTGTGCTGACTTTCATTTATTAGCCTATACTTTTCAAAGTGACAATTAATTTACATGTGTCATTGCGTCTAAAAGTTTCCCCACCACCAATGTTAGGTTAACTGATTTATTGCTGTGGAGTTCACACCTCTTCCATTTTTTGATGGTACCAGAAATTCTTAGATTATATATATCAGGAAAGTATTGACAGATTGGGTCTCATTTCTCTTGAAGAAAGAAGGATGAGGTGTGACTAAATAGAGGTTTTTAAATTATGAAAGGCTTTGATGGAATGGATAAACAGAAAATATTTCCTCTTTTGAGGAAAAGGATAACTAAAGGTCATCAATATAAGGTAGTCACCAAGTCACCAAGAAATCCAATAGGGAATTCAGAAGAAACTTCTTCACCTAGAAAGGGGTGAGAATATGGAACTTGCTACTGCATAGAGTGGTTGAAGTGATTAGTATCGAGGCATTTAAGGGGAATTTAAGCAAGCATATAAGGGAGAAGAGAATAATGATTACGATGGTAGATTTGGATGAAGAAAGGTAGGAGGATGCTTGAGTGGAGCATAAACATGGGTATGGACTGGTTGGGCCAAATGGCCTGTTTCTGCGCCATATGTCCTATGTACTCCTGTATTGAACTTGTTTATATAATTTCCTTGAAGGTCAAAGCCTTCACAATTTCCACTCTCATTTCCCTCTGTATACAATGATACTTCCCATCTGGACTGAGTGACTTTTCGACTTTGAAGCACTTCCTCTTCATCTATTTTTGTCCCATCCAATATCACTGTTATCTCCTCCTTTACTAATCCATTAAATGGTTGACTGCTTATCCTGAGGCTATGACCCCTAGTTCTGGACCTCCAGACAGTGGAGCCTCTCCACCTCTACCCTGCCAAGTGTGTAGTATTAGGGTGTGGTATACACAGGGTTAATTTGGGACTCAGTAAAGTACTGCCACATTGATGTAAGAAGGCACATGACCCAGATCTAGGGTTGGTGTGGTTTTGGACAGAGATGTGTAAGATCTAGACATGGAGATAGCTCCTTGCCTGTACCCCTTCTTGTATATATGTATATAGTTACAAGTGGTTAATAAAGATTTGCTGTTAACATACAGAAGACTATGCAGACTTCCTCAACACACACATTTTGTAGCCAACACCATTATGACAAAGCCCTCTCTGATTCTTAGTTTTCTGAGAAGCATAGGCCCATTCTATTCAATCTTTCCTCATGGGACAATTCTTTCATCTGAGGAATCAATCTAGTGAACCTTTGTTGTACGACCTCTAAGGCAAGTATATCCTTCCTTAGGAAAGGAGACCACAACTGAACAGTGCTCGAGGTGTGCTATCAGCAAAATTTTTCAATTCTTACAAGACTTCCTTACACTTGTGCTGTATTCCTCTTGCAAGAAAGGCCAACATTCCATGTGCCTTCCTAATTACTTACTGCACACTAACGTATTAGCTTTGTGTTTCATGTACAAAGACACCCAAAACCGTCCATGCACCGAATGTTATTGTATTTCACCATTTAAAAAATATTCTGTTTTTTATTCTTTCTAACAAATGAATACCACATTTTCCCAACTTATCACCTTCTTGCCCATTCACTTAACCTGCATATATTCCTTGGTAGCCTCGGCTATCTCCTCACAGCTTACATTCTCACATAGCTTTATATCATCAGCAAATCTATATACATTACACTCAGTCTCTTCACCTAAGTGTTGAATATACAATATAAATAGCCAAGTTTCAAGCAATAATCCTTGCAGCACTCCACCAATAAAAGCTTGCCAAAATGACCCATTTATTCCTATTCTGTTTTTTGTCCTTTAATCAATCCTCTGCTCATGCTGATATATTATCCACAGCCCCATGAGCCCTTATTTTATTTAACAACCTTTTGTGTGAAACCTTAGCATATGCCTTTGGAAAATGAAAATATGTTACATGTCCTGGTTTCCCCTTTATCTACACTGCTCGCTACATTATCAAAAAAGTCTAATATGCTTGTTAAACATGTTGGGCTGGATTTTCCCCACAGATTTCAGGACTGTTTCCAGGTCTCAAATCTGTCTCTGTGGAGTGGGGAAAGTGGAGAGGGTGTGGGCAGTCAATCAGCTGTGATATTCCCTGGGGTGTCCAATTAATGCCCAAACAACAGATTTGTCATCCAATTAAGGACAACAGGTGGGGGTCTAGAAGCTAAAGGGCCAATTCCAGAACTTCCAGCTTGAAAGGATGTAATGGAAGGTAAGTAAAAGAGAGGGCACTTCAACATAGATGCACTCTCCCACCAATGTTTTTAAATCTTTAATTAAAAAATGCAACTAGGCCATTGTAGGATGGAGTGGGGTAGGGAGGTGAGCTCCTCTGTAGGGCAGCCTGTGGCTCCTCCTAAAACCAGGCAGTCAGTCAGGGATAGCCTCTCGTCCTGTCTGGAGCACTGACCTTCCTGGTTTACCATCAGCTACCTGCCTCCAGGCACCTAAACTGGCCTCTGTCTCTGCGGGAATCTGGAGGCTGACTGGAAAATCCCAATCAGCTTCCTTTAATTGCCTGCAATTAGGCTGTCAATGATTGGTGGGTAGCCTTGCCGGGCCCTCGATCCCACCTCCATAAAAAAGACCTGGAGGCTGGATAGAGCTGGGGAATTGGAACATTGGCCAGCAGGGTTCATTCCCAGATTTGGCTGTCTCCAATCATGGCCCAGAGGGGCTGAAAATTTAGCCCGATTTCCCTTTCACAAATGTTGACTCTGCATAACCATATAATTTCAAAAGTGCCGTGTTACCACTTCTTTATAATGAATTCCAGTATTTTCCCAAAGATGGATGACAGGCCAGTAGCTCCATGTTTTCTCATTCCCTTCTTTCTTGAACAGCAGTGTTATACTTGCTCCCTTGAATCGACTGGAACCCTTCCAGAATCTTGGGAATTTTGGCAGAGCGTAACCAATCAATCCACTCTTTCTGCATCCATCTCTCTAACTTGACTCTAAGTAAGGGATTTGACTGTTTTTAATTCTATTAAATTCTCCAGTAGTTTTCTCTTAACGAACATTAGTTACTCTAAGTTCCTCACTCTCATTAGACCCATGGTTTCCCATTATTTCGGGTATGTTTTTGCATCCTATACTAGATGAAGACAGATACAGAATATCTGTTTAACATGTCTGCCATTCCCTCATTTTCCATTGTAATTTCTCCTGTCTCGGCCTCTAAGAGAACCACAACGACATCCACTACATTTTTGCGTACTAGTAAAAGCTCCTACAATCTGTTTTTATATTTCGTGTTTGTTTACACTCATGTTTATTTAAGGGCAAGATTTTGCCCTTGGCGGGGGTAGGGGGGGGTTGCGGTTAGGAAGCTGACCGGTGCCTATGATCAGCTCTGCACCACGATTTTATGCGGGCAGGCCAATTGAGGCCCGCCCAGCACGGAACGCAAGTGGCAGTGCTGAGCACTGCTTGTGTAGGCAGAGGTAGGAGGCTGAGCGGACCTAGCGTGCAATTCGCACACGCGCGAGAAGGAGCGCGTCAATCTCCCTGAGCCACGGAGCTGTGTCAGGGAGATGAAGTGCTGTTTAAAAAAATAATAATAAAGGAAATAAAAATGTCATAAAACATGTCCCCTCCCATGTGTCCGTCACATGAGCAGGGACATTCTTTTAATGCAAGTGTTAAATTTTTACTTTTATTTGCTTTAGGAAACCTCATCCCGCCTGTGGATGAGGTTTCCTAAAAACCGTAAAAGCCGCATGGCCTTTTCGCCTGCCCCTCAACCAGTATGTTGAGCGGGCAGTGAAAAATTCAGGACAATTCAGTAACTTAATGGCCTTAATAGGCCTTTTAATTGTTGGCGGCTGCTTCCGGGACCGGGGCCGGTGCACCCCCGCCAATCTAACTATCGCAAGAGTGCACGTTGATGTTGACACAATCGGCTGATGTCAACACGCTTTATTTCATGCCCCGGTGTGTCCAGCATGTGCCCACACGCCAAGCGTAATTTTCTGCCATAAGTGTGTGGCTCCTTCATTTTAGCATGGCTGCACACATGTGGTAACTTAAAGGAGTCAACTTACCCAGGGCCTGAACAAGAGTCTTAGATTTGCTGTGAGGCCACATGGCCTACAGGGGAAATTGGTCAAGACCTTTCTGCGTGCATATAGGGCATTAATCAATATTGTCTAATATTGAGCAATGGCTCTTCTCACATGACTTCAGAAATTTATCCATAAGGAACAGCAATAAAGGGAACAGTTGTCTTTGCGACAATGAGTAACTCTAATAAATGCATATTAAAATTTTCTACAACAAAAAGTGCTGGAAACATTCAGGTCTGACGGCATCTGTGGAGAGAAATACAGAGTTAACGTTTCAAATCCTTATGACTCTTCTTCAGAGCTAAAGGGAAGTAGAAATGTGGTGAAATTTATACTGTTTAAGAGAGGTGGAGCAGGTGAAGCTGGATAGAAGGCAAAGGAGAGATAACGAAAGTTGTCGTAAACAAAAGGTCAAAGCGATGTTACTAGTGTGGTACTGGATAAAGGAGGTGCTAATGGTAACATTAAAGGTGGAAAGCAGGATGTGATAATGGCAGGGCCAGGGTCAGCACTCCAGAAAGTGACAGATGACCCTAGTGGGCATGGGGTGGGTGGAGGGGACGGCGGTGGGAAAAAAGATCGAAAAGGTTAAAAGCTGGGGATAAAACAATGAATAAAAATGGAAATAAATTTTTTAAATAACAATGAAAATAAGTGGGAAAAAATAAATAAGTAAGTAAATATTAAAATTGAAAAATAAAAATGAATATAGAAAAAGGGGGGGGGATCAAAAAGGGGTGGGAATGGAGGAGAGAGTTTATGGTTTGAAGTTGTTGAACTCAATGTTAAGTCCGGAAGGCTGTAAAGTGTCTAATTGGAAGATGAGGTGCTGTTCCTCCTGTTTGTGTTGAGCTTCACTGGAACATTGCAGCAGGCCAAGTACGGACATGTGGGCATGAGAGCAGGATGGGGTGTTGCAATGGCAAGTGACAGGAAGGTCTGGGTCATACTTGCGGAGAGAACGAAGGCGTTCCACAAAGCGGTCACCCAGTCTGCATTTGGTCTCTCCAACGTAGAGGAAACCGCATTGGGAGCAGCGAATGCAGTAGACCAAATTGAGGGAAGTGCAAGTGAAGCGCTGCTTCACTTGAAAGGAGTGTTTGGACCCTTGGATGATGAGGAAGGGGGGAAGTAAAGGGACAGGTGTTTCACCTTCTGTGATTGTATGCGAAGGTGCTGTGGGACAGGTTTGAAGTGTTGGGGGTGATGGAGGAGCGGACCAGGGTGTTGCAGAGGGAACAGTCCCTACGGAATGCCGATGGGGAAGTGAAGGGAAGATGTTTTTGGTGGTGGCATCATGCAGGAGTTGGCAGAAATGGCGGAGGATGATCCTTTGAATGCAGAGGCTGGTGGGATGAAAATTGAGGACAAGGGGGACCCTGTCATGGTTCTAGGAGGGAGAGGAAGGTGTGAGGGCAGAGGCATGGGAGATAGGTCGGACATAGTTGAGGGCCCTGTCAATCACAGTGGGTGGGAAGCCTCGGTTAAGGAAGAAGGAAATAATGTCAGAAGCACTGGAAAATGGCATCATTGGAACAGATGAGACGGAGGCAAAGGAACTTGTCCTTGCTGGACAGCTTCAAACATTTGGTCAACTAATAGATTATATTAATTGTTCAAAAGAGAGAAGATAGAGTAATTGTTTTGTTTTCACTTGTGGCCTGTAATTTGGTAGATTTGCCCATTATTGAACGCTCCTGTATGCATTTCCTTGATTTCAATTATTGCATAACAGAAGGATGAGCAAATCAACCAGAATATCGCCCATTTGATGAAGGAAAAATTTTCACCAACACTATATAGGATACCAGGATTATACAGTCTAGCCTGAACTTTTATGACTCGTCCATTTCAGAATGGAGGTGGGCTGAAGAAAACAATGGCAGATAGGACACAGATTCGGAAGTTCTGCCCCAATTTCTGGCTCTGCGTATTTTCGTCAGCTTGGGATAAGGGTGCGGGTAGCGAACCTGCATCTTGCACTCCTGACCTGGCCAGCTCCGTTACGGGGGTAGGCACCTCATACACCTCCGTAATATTCGTGGGGTCGGGTCAACTTCTGGATGACTCCTGATTCACGGCCCCTCAGAGATGATGGATCTATAATCTTTTGAAAGGCAAGTTTGAAAGGTTTTCCCCATGCGCCCCATGCCTCTCCATGCTCCTTCCATGCTTCCTATGGTCGTTCCATGCCCTCCTTGGTCCTTCCATGTCATCTCCATGCCACCATGTCCCTTCCATGCCCTTTCCATGTCCACTCACTGGGTATGCTAAATGTACAGGATCAATGACCCATATGATAACAACGGTAAATCCTGAAATGCTAAAGGAAAAAGATCCATTCAATAATCCAACCTATAAAAGTGTCAGCCAGAGTCATTCATTGTATCAATGACAGAAGCTTTCCTTCACTTCTTACCTCTTAATCTTGCCCAACTAAACATACAGATATTTACAAAACACGACAAAGACATCATGACTTATTATAACCTCATAAACATGTTGATCAGTCAAAGAAAACACTCCACTTCCACTCGTCAAACCAGAAGTTCTGCCGAGCTAATCATTTGAGAGTCTTGGATCTCAGCAGTGTGTTTTGAGAGAGAAAGAAAGGGAACATTTTACAGGTTTTCACTTAAAGCCCAATAAATGTGTAGTGATCCAGACAATTCCCAAGAAGCAAAGCAAAGCTTAGATGTTAAATTTAGACAGATTAAAATTAGAGGCAAAATTAACAGATGGGAAGTTTGGAGATGTTGGTGGGAAATTTGTTTAAGCACTGTACTAGATGTTTAACTTTGCTAACCAGGCAGAAAACAATAGCAGTGAAAAGCAGGTAGTTTTGAGAACAGGCAGCCGATCTGCAGTGTCAGTTTTATACCCAGATGCCACTAGGTGACCCTGCAAGTACGACCAGAATCCCAGCCTGATACCTTTTTGGCCACATGTTCCTAAATATATCCTTAATAACAAAACATTCATAAACCTCCCATTCCTTCCCTGAGAAAGATTGCAGGGGTGGAGATGCTTGGTGGATACATCGGAACACTTATGCCTAAATGTGGCTTTTTGTAGACTCTTCGGGCCTAAGGCTGCAAAATTCAGCACCGTAATGCTGGTACTTCCAGTGCTATGAGTACTGGTTTGGGTGAAAAACAGTGTTAGCGCCATTAATACCCACTTCCTGGTCTGAATTTTTCGCTTGTTGGGCACACGCAAACAGCTGGCCCAGGAGCGGAGAGGAAACGGGTCCCCACAGCGATTTCACACTGGCTGGCCAATTGACAGCCAGCCAATGTCAAACACTCACTGAGAAAGACCCCGCACTGCCGGTGGCGGGGGGGGAGGGGAAGGGGGGAAGAGGGCGGGCACCAACGTCATTGCGGGTGCTGGTGAGCACTTCCATTGAGCTCCCTGAAAGCAGACAGGTGGTTCAGGGAGCTGCAGACCTCCACAGAATAACCAAAACAACAAAAGTGCTGCAAAACATGTCCACACAACACAATCAACCGCCTGAAAACATTCATTTCTCATAAAAAAAAACAGTCCCCAGGTATCTCTTTTCATCCCACTCTGGATCAAGGTTTGAGCAAAAATGTGAAGGCCGCCTGGCCGATTGACCCGCATGCGAACCGATAAAGTGAACAGGCCACGAGAAATCACTTTCAATTGTCTCTTTATTGGGCTTAATTGCCCACTTAATTGTCAGCGGGCACAGTTCCGACTGCCACGCACACCCGCCTGGCGAGATATCGCATGAGTGCACGACGACATCAGGATGTCATCTCGCGCTATCTTGCGGCCGAATGGGTCTGGCACGTGCCCACCCATAGGGTGTAAAATTCTGGTCCCTGTGTCCCACAGAAAATGCCATGTTGCTGAGGGCTTTAGCATGGGTTTTACATATTGCCAGAAGTTTGCAGAATAGACAAGCTGCCAGCCAGCATCGAACTCTATTTTCACTAATTTTGACCTCACAGCTCCCATTAAAGCCCCTCTTTAAACACACACAGCAGAATAAGTGTTCAGCAGCACCAGGGACCACCACACCAGTACAATTTAAAGGCACCATTATCCAAATTGTGTGTTAGATGCTTTTTACTATCTATTTGATCTTATTGAGTTAGTGTTAAGTCTGCAAGGAATTATGCTGGATTTTGGGAAGCCATTGAATGCTTCTCACAGGCTTCTGAAAAGCCCAATCATCAGGCCGTAATTGCAGTTCCCATTGGGAGCAGCATTGGAGGAAGATTGAGCAGAAACAGCAGAGAAGACAAGCTGTTCACACAGAGAGGAGGTGGAGGAGGGCTCCCAGCAAGGAGCTTTACTCACCTCGGGTCTTCAGAGAGTACATCCTACCTGCATCCAAGCCAGGAGCAGTGTATCAGGCAACTGTGTTTCACCAAGGGCCTGGTCACTGAGCTTTGGTATCTCTTGTAACCAGATCCGGAGCCTCACAGCAGAGTGAGGATAGCACTCCCAATAGCTGTTAATGTGGCCATAGCCCTGAATTTTTTGTCAGCGGATACTTCTGGACTGAAATGGGCAACATGGCAAACTTACCAAAACAAAAACAGAATTACCTGGAAAAACTCAGCAGGTCTGGCAGCATCGGCGGAGAAGAAAAGAGTTGACGTTTCGAGTCCTCATGACCCTTCGAAGGGTCATGAGGACTCGAAACGTCAACTCTTTTCTTCTCCGCCGATGCTGCCAGACCTGCTGAGTTTTTCCAGGTAATTCTGTTTTTGTTTTGGATTTCCAGCATCCGCAGTTTTTTCGTTTTTATCTCTATGGCAAACTTACCACCATTTACCATCTTACACTGAATCTGGGAAGTTACTCTAAAGCTCTGTACTCCAGTAGATAGAGTTTGTTGTCTTCTTCCTAAACAGAGAGAAATAGGAGGAGCAGGCACGTGTCTTTGCCAGGATACTGAGTTTCGCCATGGTGCAGGGAGCTTTTGAATACAGATACATGGGCCAGGATTTTTCCCTTGTTGGGCGGGTTCGACGAGGGTGGGTGGGAGCAGTCAGGAAGCCAATTGAGGCATGCCAGGTGTGAAACACGCGCAGCAAAGCTCAATGCTACTGTGTGGGAGCAGGGAGAAGGGCAAGTATGCAACTTCAAGCACGTGCGTGGGTATGTGCTGGAAAAGCTCCCTGAGGCACAGAGCTGCTTCAGGGAGATGAGGAGCTTAAGAATTAAAAATAAACAATTTTAAATTGTTAAAAAAAATCATGACCCCTCATGTAACATGAGCAGGGACATATTCTTAATGAAACGTTAAAGTTTATATTCTATTTTTAATTGCTATTGGAAACCTCATCCTGCCTGTGGATGAGGTTCCTAAAAGGTGCAAAGGCTACTTGGCCTTTAGGCCTGCCTTCCAATGCATAAGGTTGGACGGCCAGTGGAAATAACATTTAATTAAATCTTTAATGGCCTTAATAGGCCTTTTAATTGTCAGTGAGTGCACTGCCGACTCCCGTGCACCACCGCCAACTGAAATATCACACGAGTGCACCATGACGTTTGATCATTGCCAAACATCATTGCGCATCATTTTACGCTCAAGCGGGTCAAGTGCGCCCGCCAGTTCAGTAACAAATCCTGCCCATGGTGTTGTAGGTGCCACATTTCAAAGGCAAGAAAAACATGCACTTAGTGTGTGATCTCACACAGCACATTATGAATTGAATGCCCGCTGTCTTTGCTCCATGATTCAGCAGTCATGATTCATTTATCCTGCGCCATTTCATTGTTCTGGCAATCTTTCAGCCACCAAGTTGAACCAGAGAGTAGCTGCTGGGTGTCAAGAGTCAACCTCCTGACATCTGACTGATGACTCTCTCCACAGCCCGCATGACCAGCAATTATATAATGAGATTCATGCTGTCCTGAGCAACATTAATGAGGCCGACCATTGGGAATATGAAGCAATCGTTTTCCTACCTGATCCACTCAGTATGGGCCATTGTGGTGGTCCGCTGCAACCTCCACAACCTAACCATCATGAGGGTACAGCCCTTGCCACCATGGATTCGGTGACCATCAAAGGAGGAGAAGGAAGAAAGGAGGCATTCAGTACTCCGTATTTCAGAGGCACTGTCCATGAGAGCGTGGTCAGACTCTGGTTCCCCTGAGTGAAACTGCTGTTCCCCATTGTTTAATAATTTTCCACCCTACCACCTTTCTGTTCTGGACCGTCACTATGTCTTAACGCTGAAATAAAATACACTACAAAATAATCATTCCATACCAATGTTTTCAAGACAACGCATTCAATACAAGATACTCAATTAACCACCCTTGTGCACTCACTTTCTGGCTGTCTTGTGGGTGCCTTTGCCTAACTTAATGCTCCTACACAGTGCTAGTGGCACAACATGCCGCTCATGTTCAATGGAGGACACTGCAGCTGGCCTTGCAGGAAGTCATCGAGTAGCACTGGGCCTTGAGGGCCCTGCTTTGGATTGGACATAAGAAATAGGAGTAAGAGTAGGCCATTCAGTCCCCCAACCCTGCGTTGCCAGTCAATAAGATCCTGGTTGATCTGATATGGCCTTAACTCCAGTTTCCTGCCCTCCCAAACAGCACTTGCTTAGCAATAACCTGTTCACTGACACCCAGTTTGTGTTGTGCCAGGGACACTCAGCTCCTGACGTTATTACAGCCTTGGTTTAAACATGGACGAAAGAACTGAACTCCCGAGGTACAGTGAGAGTAACTGTCCTTGACATCAAGGCCGCATTTGTCCGAGCATGACAGCAAGGAGCCCTAGCAAAACTGGAGTCAATGGGAATCAGGGGAAAAACTCTCCGCTGGTTGGAGTCATACCTAGCGCAAAGGAAGATGGTTGTGGTTGTTGGAGGTCAGTCATCTCAGCTCCAGGACATCATTGCAGGAGTTCCTCAGGGTAACGTCCTTAACCCAAACATCTTCATCAATGACCTTCCTTCCATCATAAGGTCAGAAGTGGGGATGTTCGCTGATGATTGCACAGTGTTCGGTACCATTCGTGACTCCTCAGATACTGAAGCAGTCCATGCCCACATGCAGCAAGACCTAGACAATATCCAGGCTTGGGCTGACAAGTGGCAAGTAACATTTGTGCCACACAAGCATCAAGCAATGACCATCTCCAACCAGAGGGAATCTAACCATCGGCCTTGATGTTCAATGGCATTCCCATCACTGAATTCCACCATTATCAGCATCCTGGGGTTTACCGTTGACCAGAAACTGAACTGGACTAGCCATATAAATACTATGGCTACACAAGCAGGTCAGAGGCTAGGAATCCTGCGATGAGTAGCCCACCTCCTGAATCCCCAAAGCCTGTCCACCATCTACAAGGCAAAAGTCAGGAGTATGTTGGAATGCTCCCCACTTACCTGGATGAGTGCAGCTCCCAGAACATTGAAGAAGCTCAACACCATCCAGGACAAAGCAGCCAACTTGATTAGCACCCCATCCACAAACATTCATTCCCTCCACCACCGACACACAGTAACAGCAGTGTGTACCATCTACAAGATGCACTGCAGGAATTCACCAATGCTCCTTAGGCAGCACCTTCCAAACCCAAGACCACCACCATCTAAAAGGGCGAGGGCTGCAGATAGAAGGGAACACCACAACCTGGACATTTCCCTCCAAGTCACTCACCATCCTGACTTGGAAATATATCACCATTCCTTCATTGTCACTTGGTCAAAATCCTGGAACTCCCTCCCTAACAGCTACAACCACGTGGACTGCAACAGGTCAAGAAAGCAGTTCACCACCACCTTCTCAAGGACAATAAATGCTGGCCCAGCCAGCGAAGCCCACATCCAATGAATGAATTAATAAAGCACCATCCACAACTTGCACATCATAACAGATTGCAGGATGACGACTAAGTGGAATCTGAGATGGTGCATTAGGGAGAAACATAGCACCATCCTGGATGCTTTCAAACACATTGATGACTACAACTTCAGTGATGATCACTTCAAATATTCCCCATGCCATGTCCTCCATGGGGTCAGCACATGAGCTTTGCCTTCCCTCCACCCATTTACTGCTACTCTTAATGCTGCCTTGCCCTTAAAGAGAGAAATGTCAGTGAGTATGGTGCTTTAAGTGGTGCTAGCCTCACACAATCCCGGGGCTACCGGCTGAATTATGCAGCCACTCAGCAGTGCATTCTCTGCTGGCCTGGCCGCAACAATCATGGAAAGGAGCAGGTCGCACCAAGTTTGTGTGCTATCTTCATCAGTTTGAATGGACATGGGTAAGTGTGGAACTTGAAACCCTCACACAACTTCCTAAGCTATCCAATGTTGACCCCTTGATAGTTTTGAAAAATAATTCAATGTAAACTGGAAAATTAATTCATGTAGGTTTCCAATTAAATTTTTAAACACAAGCAATTTATGTTTATTTCAGAAAGGATGTCGAGGTGAAAGACAGATTTGGAGACAGCTAAAGTAACAGGGAGGCAACAGGACTTATTTTCCTCTGCTATGAGTCCCAGTGCACCTATCCTTGGAGCTCAACACAAGTAAATATGCATAGGGATCCCTTACGCCAAATTGGGTCAAAGGCTTCCTTACACAGGAACAGGGGTAAGACATGCATTTTAACTTGGCTTCATAACCTTTATTAATATTTCTTCCCAAATAATTGTCAATCCCAGTGCCAAAATGTCCACTTGACCGAGCCTCAGCAGTTTTTTTGGGACAGATTTCCACTCCCCTTTGAATGAGGGAGCGCTTCCCCTGAACGGCCCAGCTCTTATTTGAAGGTTACGTCCCCTTGTTCTGAACTGTCCTGCCAGAGGACTTTGCTTATCTCTACCTACCCTATTAAATACTTTAATTGCCTTACACATCTCAACTGATCTCAATACACTCCTTAATTTTTTATATTCAAGACATTGGAAGCCCAGTCTATAAAACTTATCCCCGCAATTTAATCCTTTAGCTCCTCTTAACAGATTCTGGTAAACATGCGCTGCATCCACTCCAAAGCCAACATATTTCTTCTGTGTTGTGGTACTCAGAATGGAATGTGATATGCTAAATGGGGCCTCACCAGAGCTTTGTACAGATGTAAGGTAACATTCACTCTTTGTATTCCAGCATACTTGAAATAAAGCCCAACATTCCATTAATCTTTTTAATTTTTCTCCATCCCTTGAAACCCTTACTTCACAAGCTTCTGCTGGAAAACTACTGTGGAAGGCATGTCATAGAAAAAGCACAATTGCTGATGAAATTTTCACTCTGTTTCTCTTTCCACAGATTCTGCCAGACCTGCTGAGAATTTCCAGTATTTTCTGTTTGTTAACTGTAGAAAGTGCACATTTGGAAGGCATGGACAACCATGTAAAAATGGGGAGATGGTAGAAGGTACAGGTAGGAGGCAAGAGATCATGCCCTTCTTAGTTGGTGCAGAGCATATCAAAGAGATGCCCACGTGACTGTTTACTTCCCCCTCCCATTCTACCCGCCACCCCTGTGAAGTAATAGATTTTGCTTTCTGCATTACAAGGTCCTCTGGATACTGCTTCTGGTATTCTTTCTGTTGGCCAGGTACTGCCATTCTTTCATCAGCACAGCCTCCGCCAACTTCCAGCTACAGCAGAGAAATAGGATATTTCTCCTCTTCTGAACTTTCTGCAAGATCATCACTTTGATCTCTTCATCAAAACAAGGTATCCTGCTTCATCTTGTAGATCCATCAGACATAACTGGCCTTTTCCCAATATAGCAGTCACAAGCCAGATAAACCGGCGCCAAGCTAATCCAAATGAAACCAGAATGCCAAACAAATCCTTTTTACAGCAGGACAGAATTAAACCTGGAGCAAAAGGGAAGCAGCCAGCCACAAAACCACTGTTCTTTTAAATTGCCCCAGGCCTTTCACTTCTTACCATCTCGACAGTTGTGGGTGTGATTACAGGTCGGTAAGTCTGAAGAAGTTGTCTTAGTCATACATAGGCTAACTATAAGTTTTTAATTGACCCTTAGAACAATTTACAAATATACAATAGCTCGGATATCTCCATGCTTGCTGGTACACATGGTTCCGTCCAACACTAGACTGACCCTGGGTGCAGGTCATGTGCTCTATTACATCAGCATGTGGGTGGTGCTGTACTCAGTCCCACTTTAACCCTGTATGTGCCAGACCTTTATCCTACACTGCCCATTGTGGACAAGGATCTACTGCTGATGCCACATGCTCCTGGTACACACCTCCCATGTAGATTGTGCAAAACTGGAAATGTGACTTCTTTTTGGGGAAAGGCTGGGGGCAACCCTCTGATAGCTGTCTGCTTAGTGCAGGTCCCAGATGAAATTCTGCCTCAGGGTTATAGCAGGCCCATTTAAGTTAATTTTTCCCTTTTAGCAAGTAATTTGTATTTTGAAAACCCTCGCAGACAAACAGGCTTTGATAAAAAATTACCATAACTTGTGATCAAAAATATGCAAACATTCCAAATAGTGGCAGATGTGAGAGAGGGAAAGACACAGAGAGATAGAAAAACAGACAGAGGCAGGTATATTCCATGCCCAATCATAATGGGCGTGTTTGGTGGTGAAATTGGAGAATCTCTCGGGGGGGCCCTAGTTGCTTTTCCTGATGATGTAAATCCAGGGTGCGATTGTCCCCTCCCCAGTCAATGGCAGGCCGTGTTTCCCACCATCGAATGTTGGGAATGTAATTGGAATAAATTAGCATCTAATTATTGTGGCCACATGCCGGAAACAGCCCCCACCCCACCTCACATCAAATTTCAATCCCTCGTTGGCGTGATTTCACGGCAATTTTATTTACAACTGCCTATAAAAGGAGTGAACCTGGCCACCTCGACTTCAAGGGGGACTCAGAGGTGAGCGCACACAACTTTACACAGCGCTCACAATGATCCCAGTGGCTTCGCAGATTCAGGGGGAGCACGGACAATTCTCTGCTTCCTCATGGCTGGCTTGTGGTGTCGGGACAAGGGCCACAGTGCAAAGGGGGAGAAGGCAACCTTGGGGCAAGGGGGACAGTGGCAGGGGTGCATTGGCAGCCCTGATTGAAGGTTTTTTTCATTCATTCACAAAGGGCAGAATATTTTGCCTGTTGGGTGGGCTGAACCCAATCTCCGACAGGCGGGGAACCGATCCCCGCCAGAGAAACGGGCCGTGCCGCCATTTTACGTAGGCGGGCCAATTAAGGCCCACCCAGCGTGACATCCGGTGGGAAGTGCTATGTGCTCCCTGTGCGGGTGGGGGGGATTCCCCAAAAGTGAGTGTGCGCTCTTTCGAGGATGTGCATAAAAGAGCGCACATCTCCCTGAGGCTAAGTGCAGCCTCAAGGAGATCACTGACAGTTTTAAAAACATTAAAAATAGAAAAAAAACCTTAACATGTCCCCCTCACGTGACAATGTCACATGAGATGGGACATGTTCATAATTTACGCTAAAACTTTAATAAACTTTTTAAATCTCTACATGAAACCTCACCCCACTGGTGGATGGGGTTTCATGTTTTATCTACTCCCCGCTGGGGCTCCTGGCTGACCCGCCAACCTTAAGGTTGGACGGGTAGGTTCTTTAATTGCTTCAGCGATCCTGAATTGGCCATTGACAGGTCGGAGGGCCCGCAGCTGATTTTGCTGTGCCCCCGCCTTCCTGAAAATGTAAATGGGGTGGGTTCCGCCCAACATCATCCCGCCTCATTTTACACATCGGCGAGTGGGCCCTGCCCCCTGCTCGTCGACGGCAAAATTCTGCCCAGGATGTGGGGGTTGTTGGCTGGGCCGGTATTTATTGCCCATCCCTAATTGCCCTTGAGAAGGTGGTGGTGAACTGCCTTCTTGAACGGCTGCAGTCCATGTGGTGTAGGTACACCCACAGTGCTGTTAGGGAGGGAGTTCCAGGATTTTGATCAAGCGACAGTGAAGAAACAGCGATATATTTTCAAGTCAGGATGATGAGTGGTTTGAGCACAAACACGTGTAGGGGTGGGCGGGGGGAGAAAACGGCCGGTCTAACGGCAAAACATGTCAAAGATGAGCACTCCACCGCAGCTGAGGGTGTTTGGTTGAACTCAATTGACATGCTTGGAATCAGCCTAGTCAAGCAACTGTGCCCACTCAAGCAGCACTAATTTCTCACAGTTCCAATGTTTGCTCCTTCACTGTCAACCCCTCGCGTCTACACTTCCAGCTCGAATGAGTGCTGTGGTGTTGCAGAACTATTGGGCAACTGGACAAGCTTGGAGGATCCTTTGGGGAAAGGTGGCCATCAAACACTGACAGAGGGGTGCACACCTAGCCCCTTGCATTATGTTTCAGTTGACATTGAAAAGTCACCCTCATGGTGCGAGCAAGTCGTGAAGTCTTGGGACCCAGGTTAGGACTGGACTAACTTGAGAGTTCAGGAAGCAGTCAATTGGCTGAAACTGCCGCCACTCGATCGTGTGGTGTGGGACAGTGCTGGATGTGGGCATGGTGAACCATCATGTGCACTCAACGCTGGGCATCCAGGTGGGGGCCTGGACTCTCTGGCATGCATTAAGGGACCTTGAGAGGCAGCCACAGACAATGACTTGACCTAGAGTAGCTCTTAGGAGCCAATTGTTGACCTTTGCATCTCTCTCTTTGATACTGCAGTGACGAGACCACCAGGAACATGAAATCTGGTGACCTCGCTGCCTGCCTCACTGCTTAGAGGCAGGAAAGAAGAAAAATGCAAGAAAGGCACCTGGCTCACCAAAGGGAGGAGCAAAACCCTGAGGACCAAGGGGCGGTATGACCTCCTTTGCCTGCAGAGGATGAACCTCACAGAGCCGTCATTCATAGAAAGGTCACTAGACCCAGGGCCTATGGACGGCGCATGTGCTGCCTGCAGATGAGCGAGAACCAGTGTCACTGATGCTTGCATATGTCAAAGGAACTGGTCATGCACATATGCCACCTTCTGCAGGATTTGGCACCACATGGGCTCAGAGGGCATCCACTGCCAGTGGCAGCTAACATTACCACCATGCTCAATTTCTACAGCAGTGGCTCCTTCCAGGGCTCCACTGGGGACCTTTGAGGGATCTCACAAGCCTCTACCCACAAATGTATCCAGGAGGCCACGGTCGTGCTTTTGCCAAGGCTCACACCTTGGTCAATTTCAGCAGGGATCAGGCAAGCCAGGTAGCAGGAGCTGTTGGATTTGCTGAGATTTCCGGATTCCCACAGGTGCAGGGTGCCATGGACTGCAGCCATGTGGCTCCTAAATCTCTCTGACAACAAGCAGTTCACTATGTGAACCGCAAAGGCTTCCACTCTCTCAATGTTCAGCTGGCCTGCGACCATAACAAATCATGTAGGCGTGTGCAAGATACCCTGGAAGCATCCACGACTTGTACATTCTCAGCAGGTCTCAGATCCCTGACATCTTCCAGGAACCACACAGGGTTGACTCCTTGGGGTCAAGAACCCACTAAGGACTCAGCTGATGATGTCCATGCAGCAGCTTCAGACTCCTAGTGAGAGAAGGTACAATGAGGCTCATGCCGCAACCCAAAGTTTGATTGAGCACACCACTGGTATCCTGAAAATGAGATTTCAGTGCCTGGACAGATATGGTGGAGGACTGCAGCACATTCCCCATAGGGTGTCACACATCATAGTGGTTTTCTGCACGCTACCCCAACCTGGCGATGCAATTGGGGGAGGACCTGGATGATGAGGAGATGCAAGAGCTGCACGTCTCCTCCAATAAGGAGCCCTTACCACTACCATTAACACCCCCTTTGTCCTTTTCTTCATGACATCTTTGTCAATGGGAGAACAATTCATACGGACTCGAAACGTTAACTCTGTTTTTCTCTCCACCGATGCTATTAGACCTGCTGAGTTTCCAGCATCTGCAGTATTTTGCTTTTATGCAACTGACTCCCCCAACTCCTCTCTTTAACTAACCCCCCTGACCCCTCTGACTACTCCCTGACCTGAACTGACTAGCCCCCGACCTGACAGCTCCTTCTGACCCAATCCACCTACCTCCTGCCACCTACCACCTCACCCACCTATGACCCTTCTCACCTACCACCCTACCCACCTGCCAGCGTACCTAACACCTCACCACCTGCCATCCTACCTACTTACCTCACCCACCTACCCACTTACCTTAACCACTTACCCACTACCCACCTTTCCACCTTACCCATTCACTCATTCATCCATCACCCATTCACTAACATTTACACTTGACATTTAAAATGACCCTACGGCTGCAAATGGGGGGCTCGGCTTCTGTGCTGATTCTCTGCTGCTCCCTATGTGGATTCTTGCTCTGAGGGAGTTCTTCTGCACAGTGGCTCAGAAGTCTGGCCTTTTTAAAGCTGTCCTAATAAGTGGGTAGTTTTCAGCCTGATCAGTGTTGAATGCAACGATCCCAACCCTGCTCAGATGATTTGGGCTCTTCGCGCTCCTGCAAACGATTAAAATTGCCACTTGCATCAATATCACAAGGTATGACAATACATACTGGTGAAAAAGATTAGGAATTCCAAACACAAAGTCGTTAATTATCATTCTAAAAAGAAGCAGAAACAGTTGACAATTCATAAAAAGTGAAAGGGATGTGTGTGGGAAAGATACAAATAAACAGCCGCTATGCAGTTCTATTTATACTGAAATTATGGCTGAGAAAAAGAGAAAGAGACAAATCTTCAAGATGCGTGACCAGGTTTAAGAGGTTAACTATCTTAATTGCCTCCAAGGGCGGAATTTTGCAGTGGGGTCGGGGCCGAAAAATGTGGAAATGTACAAATTTCACAGAATTTTGCCCTTGGCTGGCGGGCTCGATGGGGGTGGGCGGTCGGGAAGCCGACCATCGCCTGCGATTGGCACCGGACTGCGATTTCACGCTCGCAGGCCAATTAAGGCCAGCCCAGCATGAAACCCATGCTGTGGTGCTGAGCGTTGCTGTGCGGGAGGGAGGGAGGAGCGCAAGCTGGCCGAGCGCGATCTTCACGCATGCGTGCGAGCGAGCGCTTCATAATAACGGAGCTGCCTCAGGGAGGGGAAGAGATACAAAAAAAAATTTTTTTTAATAAAAATCTAATAAAACATGACCCCTCATGTGACTCTGTCAAATGAGCAGGGACGTTTTATTCATGAAAAATTAAAGTTTCTGCTTTATTTTTGTTTGCTTTTGGAAACATCATCCCGCCCGCGGAGGAGGTTTTTGAAAAATGTAAAGGCCGCCTGGCCTTTCTGCCTACCCGCCCACTGTTGGATTGAATGGGCAACGAAAAATTTACCTTAATTGATGACTTAGTGGCCTTAACAGGCCTTTAATTGTCAGCAGGCGCACGCCGGAGCTGGCAGCATTCCCGCCAGCCAGACTATCTCGCGATTACACATTGAAGCCGGCACGCTCGGCCGACGTCAACACGTCATTTCACACTCACTCGAGCAGGTCGGGCGTACACCCGCTCGCCGAGCAAGAGTTTCTGTCCCAGTCTATTGGCTTCAGTGGGACCGGAAAATCCCGCCGGCAGGAGGGGGCGTTCAATTCCGTCCCCGAGACCTAACCCAATAATCTAAATCAATACTCTAGTACGTACTACAGCAGTGCAGTACTGTCAGCGGGGCCAGCCTTTAGTTCAGATATTAAACTTTGATCTTGTCAGCCTGTTCAGATTGATTTAATGATCCATGGTACTACTGAAAGAACAAAAAAGCCTTGGTTAGTGTTTCTCTCTCAACCAATATCATTGAAAACAGAATAATTGGTTATTCATCTCATGCCCTTGGTGGGATCTTGTTGAGTGCAATAGGCACAATAGTCACTACACTTCAATGTATTTCAATGCATGTTGCATACTTTGATGTATACATGAAAGATTTGATAAGGTACTATAAACGCTTGTGTTACTTTTTCCTTCATGACTTTCCAGTGTTGAAAACCAAATACTTACATAAAAAAAGACAGTATTTTCATTTGGCTACCATTGATCAAAATAGATTATTTGGCCCCATGTTGCTTACATCTATTGCAAAGGGTTTATAGCAGTTGTGTTTTCTCAAAGTTCTCCAAGCTACTTCTGGAACTTTTTAAATTTCCTCTGGTGAAAAGGTACCTGTATTATTTTGTTGTACAGAAAATGTGCCAAGTGTTAATTCTCAAATTGTGATATATTTTTGGTTATGTTCTACCCTTCTTACTATAGATTAATTGGCTGCAGTGTTATCTCGTCCTGAGATCTTATGACCTTCATTTTTAAAATTTCTGCAATACGTTAATATTCTTCTCATTTTAAAAGCTGTTATGCATTTTACTTTCACCACTTCTGATAGGATAACCCATTCTCTAACAATGCTTTGCGAAGAAACAAAAGAACAGGAGTAGGCCAATCAGCCCCTTGAACATGTTCCACCATGATAACAGTTGATCAGCACCTCAATTATTCTTATAAAAACAAAAAAACTGCGAATGCTGGAAATCCAAAACAAAAACAGAATTACTTGGAAAAACTCAGGTCTGGCAGCATCGGTGGAGAAGAAAAGAGTTGACGTTTCGAGTCCTCATGACCCTTCGACAGAACTTGAGTGAGTCCAAGAAAGGGGTGAAATATAAGCTGGTTTAAGGTGTGTTGGGGGTCGGGGGTTTGGGTGGGGGGAGAGAGAGAGAAGTGAAGGGGGTTCGTCTGGTTGTCCAGCCGATGCTGCCAGACCTGCTGAGTTTTTCCTCAATTATTCTTATTTGACTTTGTTACATTTCCCTTGATATCCTTACCAAAGAAAAAATTATCAATGTTAGTCCTAAAAATTTTTATTGATCTGATATGCACGGCCTTTTCATTGAGAGAGTTATGATTTCCCATGACTTATAAGATGATCCTGGTGTTGAAATCAGACATCACATGGACAGGAAGCTGCTTAACCTGAAACAACTCCAGGCAAAGACCATGGTTTCCTGCTTGCTGATGGTTGTGTGCTAACTGCTGGTTGAGAGTTGGACATGCAACGTGGCATGGACTTGTTCCCCAATGCATGCAACAACTTCAGCCTTATGATCAGCATGAAAAAACTTAAACAATGTACCAGCCTGCCCCAGGAAAGCCCTATCTCAAGCTCAAGGTTTCAGTGCATGACCAGAACCCATCAGCAGTGGATAAGTTCACTTATCTCGGCAGGGCGCTCTCTCGAGCTGTCTATAGTGATGATGAAACTCATGCAAGAATTGCCAAAACAAGTCCAGCCTTTGGCAGGCTTCAAATATCAGTCTCGGAATGAAGAGGAGTAAGTCTGCCTACCAATCTGAAAGTCTATACATCAATAGTCTTGCCACTCTGCTCTATGCATACAAGATTTGGACGGTATACCAGTGACATGCCAAGAAACGTAACCACTTTCACTTGAGCTGTCTTTGGAAGCTTCTGAAGATTAGAGGACAGGAAAAAATACTGGACACTGAGGCGCTCATCTGAGCTAGCATGCCAGGTATCCATGCCATATTGAGATAGTCACAACTGAGTCAGGCTGGTCAGGTTGTCAGAATGCTTGACATTCGCTTGCCAAAGCAAATCTTTTATTGAGTTCTTGAGTCTGGTGTGCACTCTCATGGTGATCAAGGGAAGTGCTACAAGAACACTCTGAAGGTTTTACATAGGAGTTTTGGTATCAATTTTCAGTCCTGGGACAAGCTCACCCAGGATCACTGTACACGGCACAATCAAATAAAAATACAATGCAGCCTCCTTTAAGAGCAAATTCATATCAGATGTGGAGAGAAAATGCAACGAGAGGAAATCCTGAGTCAGCAACTCAATCATCGGTGGTAGCCTGCCTGTTTGGAGCAGAACCTTTCGGGTACAAATCAGCCTTATCAGTCACCGACATATCCACTGCAACCTACCAAACACGCCAGATAATGAACACAGTCATCTTCGCCTTGAAGGACAAACAAGATATTAACAAGTACTTCTTGATTTCTTTCATTTTGGATTTGTTCATGGGATACAAGCTTCGCTAACAAGGCCACCATTAGTTACCCGTCCCTAGTTGGCTTTCAGAAGGTGAGCCACCACCTTGAACTGCTGCAATCCATGTGGTGTAGGTACATCTACAGCCCTGTTAGAAAGACTGCTCCAGGATTTTAATCCAGCAACAGTGAAGGAATGGCAGCATACTTTCAAGTAAGAATGGTGTGTGGTTTGGAGGGGAATGTACAGGTAACATTGTCCCCATGCTCCTGGTGCCCTTGTCCTTTTATATGGTAGAGGTCTGGGGTTTGGAAGATGCTGTCAAAGGAGACTTGGTGGGTTGCTGCAGTGCATTTTTTAAATGGTACACATTCCTAGCAATGTGCATCATTGGTGGAGGAAATGAATGTTTAAGATGGGTGCATTGTCTTGGATGGTATCGAGCTTATTAAGTGTTGTTAGAGCCCCATTCATCTAGGCGAGTGGAGAGTATTGCATCACGCTCCTAGCCTCTGCCTTGTAGGTGATGGACAAGCTTTAGGAGTTAGCAGGTGAGTTATCAGGCACAGAATTCCCAGCTTCTGACCTGTTACAGTATTTATATGGCTTGTTCAGTTAAGTTTCTGGTTGATGGTAACCTCCGGGATGTTGATGGTGGGAAATTTAGTGATGGTAGTACAATTGAATGTCAAAGGGAGATGGTTGGATTTTCTCTTTTTGGAGATGATCATTGTCTAGCACTTGTGTGATGCAAATGTCACTTGCCACTTATCAGTCCAAGCCTGAATGTTGTCCGTGCCTTGCTGTATGCCAGCATGGACTCCAATTATATCCTTTCTTAAATAAGAAGATCATAGTAGTCCAGATGTGGTGTCACCAATGCCCTGTACAACTGCAACAAAACTTCCCTATTTTAATATTCAATTCTCCTTGCATTGAATGATAACATCCCTATTTGCCTTCCGAATCACTTGTTGTGCCTGCATACCAATTTTTAGTGATTCATGTACCAGGACAGCCAGATCCCCCTGCACCGCAGAGTTCTGCAATCTCTCTCTATTGAAATAACAAGATCAACAAGAAAAACATATTTGACCTCATCTTCACAAACCTGCCTGCCACAGATGCACCTGTCCTTGACAGTATTGGTAGCCGTGACTACCGCACAGTCCTTGTGGAGATGAAGTCCTGTCTTCACATTGAGGATACCCTCCATTATGTTGTGTGGCACTACCATCGTGTTCAATCGGATAGATTTTGAAGAGATCTAACAACTCAGCACTGGGCAACCATGAGGCCATCAGCAGCAGCAGAATTGTCCTCAGCCTCAAACTATAACCTCATGGCCCGGCATATCCCCTGCTCTACCATTATCATCAAGCCAGGGGATTAACCCTGGAGGGCATGCCAGGAGCAGCACCAGGCACACCTAAAAATGAGGTGTCAACCTGGTGAAGCTTCAACACAGGACTACTTACGTGCCAAACAGCATAAGCAGCAAGTGATAAACAGAGCTAATCGATTCCAAAATCAACAGATCAGATCTAAGCTCTCCAGTCCTGCCACATCCAGTCGTGAATGGTGGTGGACAATTAAACAACTCACTGGAGGAGGAGGCTCCACAAATATCCCCATCCTCAATAGTGGGGGAGCCCAGCACATCCATGCTGGGTGATAAGGCTGAAGCATTTTCTACAATCTTCAGTCAAAAATGCCAACTGGATGATCCATCTCAGCTCCTCCAGAGGACCCCAGCATCACAGATGCCAGTCTTCAGTCAATTCAATTCACTCCATGATGACAAGAAATGGCTGAAGGGACTGGATACTGCAAAAGCTATGGGCCCTGACAATATTTTGGCAGTAGTACTGAAGACTTGTGCTCCAGAACTTGCCACAGCCTTAGCCAAGCTGTTCCATTACAGCTATGACACTAGCATCTACCTGGCTATGTGGAAAATTGCCCAGGTATGTCCTGCAGGACAAGTCCAACCCATCCAATACCACCCTATGGGTCTACTCTCCATCATCAGTTAAGTAATGGAAGGGGTCATCAACAGTGCTATCAAGCAACACTTGCTTAGCATTAACCTGCTCACTGTCGCTCAGTTTGGGTTCTGCCAAGGCCACTCAACTCATCTCGCTACAGCCTTGGTTCAAACATGGACAAAAGAGCTGAACTCCAGAGGTGAGGTGATAGTGATTGCCCTTGACATCAAGGCCACATTTGACTGAGTGCGGCATCAAGGAGCCCTAGAAAAACTGGAGTCAATGGGAATTAGGAGGAAAACTCTCTGCCACTGTCAACATACTGGGGGTTACCTTTGACCAGAAACTGAACTGGACTAGCCATATAAATTCTATAGCTACAAGAGTAGGTCAAAGGCTAGGAATCCTGCAGCGAGTAACCCACCTGCTGACTCTTCAAAGCCTATCCACAATCTACAAGCACAAGTCAGAAATGTGATGGAATACTGTCCATCTGCCTGGATGAGTGCAGCTCCAACTACACTCAAGAAACTTGACACCGTCCAGGACAAAGCAGTCTGCTTGACTGGCACCACATCCACAACATTCACTCCCTCCACCACTAACGCACAGTAGTAGCAGCAGTGTGTACAATCTACAAGATGCACTACAGAAACTCACCAAGACTCCTTAGACAGCGCCTTTCAAACTCACAATCACTACCATCTAGAAGGACAAGGGCAGCAGAAACATGGAAATATATCGCCGTTCCTTCACTGATACTGGGTCAAAATCCTGGAATTCTCTCCCTAACAACACTGTGGGTGTACCTACAGCACATGGACTGCAGTTGTTCAAGAAGGCAGCTCACCACCACCTCCTCGAGAGCAATTAGGGATGGGCAATAAATGCTGGCCTAGCCAGAAAAGACTACATTCCTTGAATGAATTTAAAAAAAAAATACTGCTTTTATATTCTTCCTACCAAAGTAAGAGAGGTTCGTATTTTCCCACATGATACACCATCTGCCAATTTATTGCCCATTTACTTAACCTATCTATGTCCCTTTGCAGGCTTCTTATATCCTCTTTGCGACTTACTCTCAAACCTGTCTTTGTGTCATCAGCAAATTTAGCTACCATACATTCAGTCCTTTCATTCAAAGTCAATGACATAGATTTTAAATAGATCAGGCACCTGTGACACTCCAGTGGTTACATCTTGCCAACCTGAAAATGACCCATTTATCCTTGCTCTCTGCTTCCTGTTAGCTAACTAATCTTCTGTCCAGGCTAATCTGTTACCCCCTATACCATGAACTTTTATTTTGTGTAATAATTGAGGTGGCACTTTGTCAATTGCCTTTTGAAGGTCTAAGCACACTACATCTCTAGGTTCCTAATTATTCTCGTTATTTGTTACTTCCTCAGAGAACTCTAGTAAATTAGTCAAACACGATTTCCCTTTCACCTGATGGCATGAAGCCTAGATGGATCATCCACCTGGTAATTCTTGGCTGAAGGTGTTTGCAAACACTTTGGCACAGACATGCTGGGCTCCCCCATCATTGAGTATGGGGATGTTTGTGGACCCTTCTCCTCTGGTTAATTGTCTAATTGTCCACCACCATTCATGGATGTGGCAGCACGGCAGAGCTTTGACCTGATCTTTTGGTTGTCAGATTGCTTAACTCTGTCTATTGCATTCCATCTCTTCTGTTTAGCATGCATATAGCCCTGTATTGTTGCTTCACTGAGTTGGTATCTCATAATTATGTAAGCCTGGTGGTGTTCCTGACATTCTTTCCTGGTCCCCTGATTGGATGACAATGGTAGAGAGGGGGAATTAGCCAAGCCATGAGGTTACAGATTGTGGTTGAATAAATTCTCCTGCCTATCAATGTTCTGTAGTGCCATATGGATGTCCAGTTTCGAGCTGCTAAATCTGTTCTGAATCTATCCCATTTAGCACGTGATAGTGCTACACAACACAATGGAAAATATTCTAAGTGTAGTGGTGGAACTTTGTTTCCATAAGTACTGTGCGGTTGTCACTCCCACAAATACTCATGGACAGCCACATCTCCTGAAAGTAGATTTGTGAGGGTGAGGCTTTTCCCTCATGTTGGTTTTCTCAGCACCTGTGAAGGCCCTGTCTGGCAGATGTGTCCTTCAGGCCAATAGTGCTGCTACCAAGCTACTATGGATAATGAACATTTAAGTTCCCATGCCCAGCTTACATTCTGTGTCCTTGCTACCCTCAGTACTTCTTTCAAGTGGTGTTGTTGAACAAAGAGGAGTATTGATTCATCGGTTAAAGCAGGATAGTAGGAGGTAATCAGCAGGAGGTTTCCTAACCCATGTTTGGCCTGATGCCATGAGACTTCATGGGGCCGGAGTCAATATGGAGAACTCCCTGGTCCATGCTCCCCTGACTGTACCATTGTGGTATCAGCTATGCTATCTTATAATGGTGATGGAGGAGTCTGGGATATTGGTTGTTAGGTATGATTTAGTGAATATGATTATGTCACAATTGTTTGACAATTCTGTGTGACCGTTCTCCCAATTTTGGCAGAAGTACCCATATGTTAGTGAGGAAAACTTTACAGGGTTGACTGGGCAAGGTGTGCCTTTGTCATTTTAGGTGCCTAGGTTGATGTCCAGTTTTTTATATTCTTCAACTTTTCTGCGACAATTTGGTACCACTGAGTGGCTTTCTGGGCCAGTTCAGAGGGCAGTTAAAAGGCAACGACATTGTTGTGGGTTTGGAGTCACATGTAGACCAGACCAGGTAGTATCTCTGTATCCTTTTATGTTGAGCAGAGCTGCACACAATATTCTACGTTTGGTCTGATCAAGGTTCAATATAGGTTTAGGTAACTTCCCTTATTTTAGAAACTAGGAACAGGAGTAGGCCATTCAGCCCTTCGAGCCTGCTCTGCCATTCAATATGATCATGGCTGATCCTCTGTCTCAACACCATATTCCCGCTTTCTCTCCATACCCCTAGATGCCCCTAATATCCAAAAATTTATCAATTTCTTTCTTGAATATACTCAGTGACCTGGCTTGCCAGCCTTCTGTGGCAGAGAATTCCATCGGTTGACCACCCTCTGGGTGAAGAAATCTTTCCTCATCTCAGTCCTAAATGGCCTGCCCTTTATCCTGAGACTGTGGCCCCTAGTTTTAAACTTCCCATTCAGGGGAAACATCCTCCCTGCATCCAGTCTGCCTAGTCCTGTTAGAATTTTATATGCTTCAATCAGATCCCTCTCATTCTTCTAAACTCTAGTGAATAAAGGCCCAGTCATACCAATCTGTCCTCATACGACAGCCCTGCCATCTCCGGTATCTCGCCTAGTGAACCTTCGCTGCACTCCCTCTATAGTAAGTATATTCCTTCTTAGGTAGGGAGACCAAGATTGCTTGGTGTGGTCTCACCAAGGCCCTGCATACCTGCAGTAAGACATCCCTACTTCTGAACTCAAATCTTCTTGCAATGAAGGCCAACATACCATTTGCCTTCCTAATTGCTTGCTGCACCTACCTATTTACTTTCATTGGCTTGTGTACAAGGACACCCAGATCACTTTGTACATCCACATTTCCCAATATATCACCATTTAAATAATACTGTCTTTCTGCTTTTCACATTTATCCATGCTATACTACATCTGCTATGTGTTTGCCCACACACACAACTTGTCTAAATTGCCCTGAAGCCTCCTTGCACCCTCCTCAGAGCTCAGAACCCCACCCAATTTTGTGTCATCAGCAAACTTGGAAATATTGCATTTGGTTCCCTCATCCATGTCATTTATATATATATCGTGATTAGCTGGGGCCCTAGCACTTATCCCTGCAATACACCACTAGCCACTGCCTGCCACCCGGAAAAAGACCCATTATTCCCACTCTCTGTTTTCGGTCTGTCAACCAACTCTCAATCCATGCCAGTATATTACCCCCAATCCCATGTGCTTTAATTTTGCCCACTAACCTCTTAATGTGGGGCCTTCAAGCCTTCTTGAAATCCAAATAAACCACATCCACTGGTTCTCTGGGATGTAGATTATCAGGCCCTGGGGATTATTTAGCCTTTAACCCATTAATTTCTCTAGCACCGTTTTTATCAATACTGATTTTCTTCAATTCCTCCCTGTCACTACACCCCTGGTTCCCTAGCAGTTCTGGCAAATTATTTGTGTCTGCTTTTGTGAAGTCAGAACCAAAATATGTGTTCAATTCTTCTGCAATTTCTTTGTTTCCCATTATAATTTCCCTATTTCTGACTGTAAGGGACCTACATTTGTCTTCACTAATTTTTTTCTCTTCACATATTTATTGAAGATTTTACAGTCATTTTTTATGTTCCTTACAAGTTTACTCTCATACTCCATTTTCCCCTTCTTGATCAATCTTTTGCTGAATTCTAAACTCTTCCCAATCCTTAGCCTTGCTGCTTTTTCTGGCAATTCTTTATGTCTCCCCTTTGGATCTAATGGTATCCCTAATTTCTTTTGTAAGCCATGGTTGAGCCACCTTTCCTGTTTTATTTTTGTGCAGGAATGAATAGTTGTTGTAATTCATGTATAAGTTCCATAAATATTAGCCATTGCGTATCCACTGTCAATGCTTTTAGTAAGGTTCCCCAATCCATCATTGCCAACTAGCATCTCATACCTTCGTAGTTCCCTTTATTTAGATTCAGGACCCTAGTTTCGGATTCAACTTCTTCACTCTCCATACTAATGAACAGTTCTATCATTTTTTGGTTGCTCTTCCCCAAAGGACCCTGCACAAGATTGTTAATTAATCCCTTCTCATTGCACAATACCCAGTCTTGGATAGTCTGCTCCTTAGTTGGTCCCTCAGTGTATTGGTCTAAAAAACCATCACATACACACTCCAGGAAATCCTCCTCCACAGTATTATTGCTAGTTTGGTTTGTCCAATCCAAATGTACCCACGATTACAGTTGTACATTTATTGCATGTGTCTCCAATTTCCTGCTTAATGCCTTCCCTTACATATCCATTACTGTTTGGGGACCAATAGACAACCCCCACCAATGTTTTCTGCCCCTTGGTGTTTCTTATCTCCACCCAAACAGATTCCACGTCATGATTTTCCAAGCCAATATCCTTCCTCACTAATGCATTGATTTCCTCCTTTACTAACAGTGTTACCCCATCTCCCTTCCCTATTTGTCTGTCCTTCCTAAATATTGAATACCCCTGGATATTCAGTTCCCATCCTTGGTCACCCTGCAGTCATGTATCTGTAATTGCAACTATATCATAACCGTTTATGTCTATTTGCACTGTTAATTCATCTACCTTATTGCGAATGTTCCGCACATTAAGAGACAATGCCTTTAGACTTGTCTTTTTAACCATGTTAGTCATCTTAGCTTTATTTTGTGCTATGGCCCCTTTTGCTTTTTGCCCTTGTTTTTTCTGCCTTCCACTTTTGCATCTTACTTTTCTGTCTTTTGTTTCTATCTTTGTTTCCCCCTCCTCTGTCTCCCTGCTCAGGTTCCCATCCCCCTGCCATTCTAGTCTAAACCCTCCCTGACCGCACTAGCAAACACCGACCCCCCACCGAGGAAATTGGTCCCGGTCCTGTCCAGATGCAACCTGTCCTTTTGTACTAGTCCCACCTTCCCCAGAACCAGACCCAATGTCCCAGGAATCTGAACCCATTCCCCCTACACCATTTCTTCAGCCACATATTCACCTGATATATCCTGTTACTTCTACTCTCGCTAGCACGTGGAACTGGTAGTAATTCTGAGAGGTCCTATTTTTTAATTTACATCGTAACTGCCAATATTCAGCTTGTAGGACATCATCCTTTTCTTACCTTTGTTATTGGTACCAATATGTACCCTGATCATTGACTGTTCACCCCCCCCCCACCCCCCACCCCCCCGCCCCCCCTTTCAGAATGCCCTGCAGCCTCTCTGAGACATCCTTGACCCTGGCACCAGGGAGGCAACATACCATCCTGGAGTCTCTTTTGCGGCCACAGAAATGCCTGTCTGTTCCCCTTACTATTGAAACCCCTATCACTATAGCCCTGCCATCCTTCTTCCTCCCCTCTTGTGCAGCAGAGCCACCCGTGCTGCCAGGGACTTGACTCCTGCTGCTTTCCTCTGAGAAGTCATCTCCCCAATAGTATCCAAAACAGTATATCTGTTAAAAAGGGGATGATCACAAGGGACTCCTGTACTTCTTGCCTTCCTCTACTCTGCCTGGTGGTCACCCATCCCCTTTCTGTCTGTTCAGTCTTTACCTGCGGTGTGACTACCTCACTGAACATGCTGTCCATGATGGTCTCAGAATTGCGGATGCTCCACAGTGAATTCACCCGCAGTTCCAACTCCGAAATGCGATTAGCCAGTAGCTGCAGCTGGACACACTTCCTGCGCACATGGTCGCCAGGGACACCGGAAGCCTCCATGACTTCCCACATAGCGCAGGAGGAGCATATCATGGGTGCAAGGTCTGCTGCCATGACTTCCCTTTGGATTAAGCTTGTTAGTTACTCTGTTTAAAGGATACTAATTATGCTAGAGGCCTTATTCCACACCAAACACTCCCACTACAGTCCAAAGTCCTCACCTTATTTTGTTTAAGTTAATGGACTGCAGCAATTTAATTAGCAGAAAAAGTAGAAGTGCTCACAGGACCCTACTTACCAATCAGCTGCCTCCCCTATGTCACTTCACTTTTTGAATCGTGACATCCTCACGCCAAGTTTCCCTGAAAACATTGCTCTGTCCTTGTGCTGCTTTCAGCCTTGAGTCCAGCTCCTACTCTTTTTAAATCTCCACTCTCTCAGCTCCCACTGGGACCACCAGATGTTTTATCTGCTCTGCCGCATTTGTGCTGTTTCATCAGCTCCCTCCTCTCGTGCTTTATTATCTACCCCGCCGCTCTCACACTGTTTATTCTGCTCCCTCCTCTCGTGCTGTTTTATCTGCTCCGCTGCTCTTGCACTGCTTTAGCTGCTCCCTCCGCTCGCGCCGTTTTATCTGCTCCGCCGCACTCGCGCCGTTTTATCTGCTCCCTTCTCTTGCGCTGTTTTTTCTGCTCCCTCCTCTCGCGCTGTTTTATCTGTGCCACCGATCTTGCGCTGTTTTATCTGCTCCCTCCTCTTGTGCTGTTTTATCTGCTCTGTCGCTCACGCGCTGTTTTATTTGCTCCACTTCTCTTGCGCTGTTTTATCTGCTCTGCCGCTCTCGTGCTGTTTTATCTGGTCCCTCCTCTCGCGACGTTTTATCTGCTCCCTCCTCTCACGCTGTTTTATTTGTGCCACCGATCTTGTGCTGTTTTATCTGCTCCCTCCTCTTGTGCTGTTTTTCCTGCTCTGCTGCTGTCATGCTGTTCTAATTGCTCCGCTGCTCTTGCACTGTTTATCTCAATTCTAAGCCTCTAGAATTGAAGCCCAGTGCTTGGTTTGCTTTTTTATGGCCTTGCTAACCTGAGGCGCAACTTTCAGTGATTGGTATATTTGTACTCTGAGATCGCTTTGTTCCTCTACCCCACCTAGACTTGCTCCTTCCAAATAATAAGTGACCTCTCTCTTCCTGTCAAAATATACTCACTTGTATTTACCTGTGTTGAACTTCATTTGTCAATTTTTTGTCCATTCTGCAAATTTATTAAAGTCATGTAATTTGTTGCAGATCTCCTCAGTATCCTCCTAAGTAATTGTGCTAAGTTGACTTACATGCCATAAATCTGTTGCCTTTATGCCATGTCTATCTCTGAGTACTATTTTTATCTCAAATTATGGTATCTGGAAGCATCCTCACTATCAATCTATGCCTATTGTTCCTTTCTCCTTGGATGGATGGATGGATATTCCACAGGTTAGCTTCATTAGTTTTAACAATTATGGAGTGTGTATGAAAAAGTTTCCCTCAGAGTCCACAGAAACATTAATATTGCATAGGGTGTAGAAGGAGAAGATTTAATGGACCAGTCTTTTTAGATACTTTCTTGTGTATAAGATAGTTCTGAAAATATCACATAAAGCAAAGGGGATATTTAATGAGCCATAGGATCTGTGCTCTCTTTGCAAAATCAAATTTTATAAAAATGTTATAAACATATGCATTCATACTCAATGGTTCTAATATTTACTTGGGGCTGGAAAAAGAGCAGGTGGGAAGGTTGGGGGGGGAAGGGTGGATGACTTTTGTAAGGGAAAATTGGAGGGCCAGGTCTCCCGAAAATCCTGTAGAAGCAAACCGCAGAACGTCTTTTAATTTTATTCAATAGGTTTCTCGCCTGAAGTTCTGCCGATTGACAGGTTACCTGCCTGTCTGACGAGGAAGCAGCCAGGGAGAAAATGCGAGGTGAACCTGAAATTGTGGGGGGATTAGTGTTGGATATCCGGACAGGAGGTGAATCAGACATTGTGCGAGAGTGTTGGTGGGGTGCAGTTAGCTGACTGCAAAGCCTTGTCTTTTGGATTCATGTGCTGGACATTGTTTAACTAAAGCTCTCTTCAATGAATTGCTGTGAACTCTTACACTACCTGTCCTTGCTCAATATCATCAGTATGTTCTCCCTTATTACGCTGAAGGTCTTCCTCAAGTCTTGGCTCCATGTGCCCTCCCTATGGCAGAGCAGAGTGCAACAAACCACAATCATTTGTTGTACCCTTTTTGGATTTCGTTTCAGCAAGTCACCAGATATGTCCAGACATCTGAATTATTATTTCAAAGCTTCAACTGTCTGCTTAGCGAGACCCCCAGTTGGTCCATTAATCTGATTGTAATGGAATTCCACAGCAGAAAGGAATCATAGGAAAAGGGTGGAATCGTCACAGATTTTGACTCAGTGCCGTGGTGGGCGTGAGAAGAGACATTTTGCCAGCCAGCTGCAATGGTGGGTTTTCACGCTGTATCAACCCCTTCCAGGCATGTCCAGCCTCATTAATAATGCATTCATGGGAAACACTCCAGATCACCGGCTCGAATTTGCCCACCACGCCGTGACATCAGCACATCTTAGCTTCAGGCACCATATTTAAAGTGCACCATGCCTACTTCATCTCTAAAGATCAGGACTGCTCCAGGCAACATTAAACCCCAAAACCAAAGAAGGCGACAGCCCAAGATTTAGTAGCACCACTCTGGAGTGGGCTGCTGGACGCAGTGGCAGGCTGTCACAATGTCCTCTACCCCGGCTCTAGCCACAGGGGTTCCACCAGAGTCACCAATCCAATCTGAGAGGTGGTGGCAGCAGCAGGCAGTACCACCAGAGCACAGAGGAGGTCAGCTATCCAGTGCAGGAAGAGGATGAATGCTCTCATCCATTCTGCCAGGGTAAGGCAACCTCCTCATCACTCTCAGCCCACACACTCACAAACCCACCACACATCCACAGGGATCTCACACCTCGAGGGACAACACTACTAACTCTCACCCACACCCTCACATCTCCATCAGGCTTATGTCCTCTGGAGCTCGCGTCCTCATCCTGTCCATGGCTCCGCTCACCACACAAACATTCCACGCAGCGCCATGTGTCCTGCTCACCCTCTCTGCATCTGTTTTCCTGCAGGAGAAGCTGGCTTACAACAGCAGGGGGAGGTCCCAGACAAGGGGGTGGAGTGGCCCACATTAGACCCCTCACTCACTTTGAGGAACCTACTATTGCACTGACTGTTGAGGACATGGACCACGCCTGCGGTGACAGTGAGGTTGGTGGTGAGCACCCACGTGAGGATCCTGCACTACATAATCCCTCTCTCAATGTAACTGTGAGTGCTCTCTCTCCTGCGCTTTTGATTCAGCTGCCATGCACTAATTATCTGTACTTTGGTTCACAAGGATCTCTGCCAAATGACCAACACCCTCAGCCAGCCAGTCCCTCAGCTCCATCCAGGTCCTCACCTCAAGCCCAAAAGGACAACTCGTCCATTGAAGGGTTGGAAATAAGCAGCCTGGAAGACCCATCACAGTGTTTAACCACACCTTCCACCAGTGCAAGGACACACACCTCGGTGAGATCTAGATCCAGAGCAGGCTCAAGTTTACAATCTGGTGGTCACCGGCGGACATGTGTCCGCAGCAGGAGCGGGCAGGTTCAGCCAATCTCCCTGGCACTTGGAGGACTGCTGGGGAAGAGGCACTGTGAAGTCGGAGTGAGTTGACAAGCCTCTGGTTTAGGCCTTCCAACTCATCATGGAGGGTCAGCAGAAAACAGGGGAAGCCCTCGACAGAGTGACATGCGAGTTGGGGGAATGCGATCACCTGCTCTCTGATGAAGTGATGCCCGCTTGTGTGCATATAGAGATCTCCATGGGAAGGATGATGGACGCCATGGAGACCCTGGTCCAGCAGAACACAGAGATGCAAACCAGCACTCCAAAATGGTGAGCATGGGTGAGTTCCTGCAGTGGCAACGCGAGAGGGAAACTGGGCACTTCAACGTCCCTCCAGTGCTCCATCCTATCAAGGATTCAGCCTGGGGCCCTCAGGCACCCGAAGAGAGGTGATGTGGCAGCTGGACACCCCTGGGCCATCCATTTAGGAATCTCAGAGGTTGTCTGCTCCCTCCAAATACCCTTTTCTGTGACCCTCTCAACCTCATCCTCTTTCGCCACAGAGGGAGTTGCTGGCCCACAGGAGGACAGCCAAAGCAAACCAGGGCCCTCAAGGTCTTGGTTCTCCAGAGGTTCTCCAATGTCATCAGAAGCAACAGGGCCAACCATTGCACAAGCTGTCTCCACCCCTCCTGCGGATGTCAGGGCAGCACCTAGAAGAAGTGGTAGGCCTAGAAAAGTTAAGAAATTCTGTTCACAAGTGGTTGCATGGGTGAACACATTTTCTCACTTTATAATCTGCAAATACATTCAATTTCACTGAATAATGTGTAATGTAGTCTTTTAACCTCATTGCCAAGTTTCGCAAAGCCTCCCACTGCATCCCCCTCACCAGCAGTCCAACTGCATGCAGCTGGACCACAAGTGATTCTGGAGGGAGAAGTGTGTGTGTGTGTGGCAGGGCATTTTGGAGCACCGTGCAAGCACTCTCCCACACATGTGGTCATTCATCCATCACACTTGTCTCACTGTCCTGAGCATTTTCAATGCTGCCTGCTGGGGTTCTCTTTCAGTTGTCCATTTGAGCTGACCTGCATCTCCACCCACCCACTGATCACACTCCCATGCAGCATCTGTGCCCATCCAACACGAGGGTCCACTCACTTTTGATTTCAAAAACCATGGTCGTGGTCAAGTATCTCATCAGCTCACCCATCCTTTCCCCTCCCCCAGTCACCCATGTCTTTTCCCCGATCACTGTGGACCTCCCCTGGCATCACCTTCCATCTCCCTAGTGATGCCCCACTGAGAATAAGAGATAGAGTTAGTGATAAAGGATACAACAGCAAATGGGAATTGGAATAACCCACCTTGGGTGTAGTTTAATGGAATATATAAATTTGGGTATTGATGTACTTTCTAGCAAAAGGAAAGTGTAAATGAGAGGAATGAGATGAGAGCTTTCACTTGGAGATAGAAAGACTTGTGTCTTTGCCTGTGAACTTTTTAAGGTAACTAAATTTGACAATCTGGCCACCACCTGAGACATTGGGTCTGTACTGGGGGAGATAAGCAAAGATCTTGAGACAGAGACCCCCCCCATTGATCTTTTAAGAAGATTACTGGAAAGTCAGGAAGAATTATCGAATGATGCATCCTTTTAAGGACAGTGGGCAGGATTTTACCCGTCGGCGAGTGGGGGTGGGGCCCACTAGCCGACACGTAAAATGATGCGCGGTGATGTCAGGCGGAACTCCCGACATCACTGCCCCCCCGCTCCATTTAAATTTTCAGGTAGGCGGGGACACAGCAAAATCAGCTGCACTCCCGCCGACCTGTCAATGGTCAATTGAGGCCATTTACAGAGTCAATTAAATAAATAAAGGACCTGCCCATCCAATCTTAAGGTTGGTGGGCAGGCCAGGACCCCCAGCGCAAATTAGAAAAAGCATCAAACCTCATTCACGGGCGGGATGAGGTTTCATGCAGGTTTTAAAAAATTTTAATAAAGTTTTTGTAAAAGTTATGGACTTGTCCCAATTCATGTGACAGTGTCACATGAGTTGGGACATGTTAGGGAAATTTTATTTTTCTATTTTTAGCTTTTTGACATCTAGAGCCGATCTCCCTGAGGCAGCACTTAGCCTCAACGGGATGAGTCCGCTCTTTTGTGTGCATGTGCAAAAGAGCGCACTCTCGATTTTGGGATTCCCCCCACCCGCACAGGGAACGCATAGCACTTCTGTGAGGACATCACGCTGGGCAGGCCTTAATTGGCCCACCCACGTAAAATGATGCCGTGCCCCCAATCGGGGGTGCCAATCGGAAGCGAGCCTGTGCGCACCCACCCTTCAACTTTGCCCCTGAGGGGGGGGGAAATCCTACCCAGTGAAACCCTGGATGATGAAGTTGATTGGCAGAATACACAGCACAACCTCTACAGATCGGATATATCTTCAACAAATGCAAAACAAGGATTTGTGGGAGGGGGAAGAGAGATTACCACCAAGCATGATGAAGTGACGTGTTGTGGAAAGGACACAGCCCGAATAGAAAATTTGGTAATAAGAGAATCACTTAGAGATCACATCCAACAGATAGGGAAATGTGTGAAAGTGACTTACGAATGTGAAATTCCATCAGAGGATTAAAAAAGGAATTGGGACAATGGTGTCAGTGTGCACAAGCGATTTGTAACTTGTGAAGTAACTGACATGTGAGAGTACTTGCTGCAACTGCACTGAAGAACAGGTCCCAATCTTGCTGAGCTACTCGGCAAACAACATGACACAAAATGGTTAATATCGCCTGAAGAGTAAGAAAACATTTTTAAATGATCAAGGCACCAACACATACTCCATTGAGAAACTGGCTTTAAGAGAATTAATTTTATTCCGTCTGCATTTTATCCAAAACCAATGGCATAATGTGAAAGAGTATAGAAATCTCTTGAAAATAAGAATCAAATTATTGAAGTTAATTAATATTGGAGGTGGTTCAAAGGAGGTTTACTGAATTAATACCCGGAAAGAGCGGGTTGTCTTATGAGGAAAGGCTGGACAGACTGGGTTTGTTTCCACTGGGTTTGAGAGGAGTGAGGGGTGATTTGATTAAAGTATTCAAGATCATGAACAGCCTTGACAAAGTGGACGTGGAAAGGATGTTTCCTCTTGTGGGTGAGTCCAGAACTAGGGGGCACTGTTTTAAAATTAGGGGTCACCCTTTCAAGGCAGAGATGAGGAGAATTTTTTTCTCTCAGAGGGTTGTGCGACTTTGGAACTCTCTGCCTCAGAAGGAGATGGAGGCGGGGTCATTGAATATTTTTAAAGCAGCGGTAGATAGATTCTTGTTAGACAAGGGAATCAAAGGTTATCAGGGTTAGATGGGAATGTGGAAATCCGAAACACAGGAAGACCAGTCATGATCTTATTGAATGGTAGAGCAGGCTCGAGGAGCCGAATAGTTTACTCCTGTTCCTATCTCTTATGTTGTTATGTTCTAACTTAAGAATTTGCCCAGTTGCAGGAAAATTCGGCCTATATCACCATTTAAACTTTTCCGTTTTAGTCACACTACACTCAAAATAAATAACGCAGAATGTAAAATGTAACTGGTAATACCAGAGTTATATTGTAGGCTTGCGCAGGCTGCAACTCCCAGTTTTCACAGCTGGTGATAACTGTGCTTTCATGCTGATGTGCTGTAGTCTAAGGGTCTGGCACCAATAGGGTTAACGTGGGACTTAGTACAGTACCGCCCACACAATTATGTAAGAGAATACATGACCCACAACTAAGGGTCAGGCTAGTGTTGGACAGAGTTTTGTGCACAAGCAAGCTTGGAGACAGCTCATAGCTTGAACCCTTTGCTGTATATATGTACATAGCTCTTGTAGTTAATAAATATATACAATTAACCTACTCAAGAATACGAAGACTTCATTAAGACCTACCAAATGGTATCCAACATCCTAAAACACATGCATAAACCAGGCTCTGCTGCTTCATAGCAAATATATTACTAGATCTAGAGCAGCCAGCAAATGAAGTTTTGGCAGAGGTGCCTGAGGCCAAATCCATTGCCCCAAAAATCTTCCAGTCATATGCTTTTGTACATTGCTGGGGTGACCAGAGCTACCCAACATGTGGGTAATTTTGACTTTGTGTGCTGGTGTAAAATGGAAGATATTGGCTTTGCCACTTATCACAGATATCTCCTGAGTTTTATTTGCTTTGGCTTCAATAAAATAAGATAATATAAAAATCAGGAGAAATGTGCACCAGCTGGCTGATTTCAATGGTCAGGTTAATGTTGAAACTTACAAACGTACATGCGAACGTGGGACTTAGGAGCAGGAATAGGCCATTTGGTTACTCAAGCCCGCTCCACCATTTAATAAGGTGATGGCTGATCAGACTGTGGCCTCAACTCCACTTTCTTTCCTTCACCCTTTTACCCTTTCACTCCCTTGGCAATCAAAAATCTATTTAATTCAGCCTTAAAAGTGACCCTGCCTCCAGCACTCTCTGAAGAAGAGTTCCACAGATTCATGACACTCTGAGAGAAAAAAAAAAATCTGCTCATCTCTATCTTAAATGGGAAACCCCTTATTTTTAAACTGTGACCCTTAGTCCCAGTTTCTCCCACACGGGGAAACATCCTTTCAGCATCCACCCTCGCAAGTCCCCTCAGGATCTTATATGTTTCAATAAGATCATCTCTCATTTTTCCAAACTCCAAAGGATACAGGCCCAACCTGTGCAACCTTCCCTCATAAGACAACCCCCTCACCCCAGGAATCAGTCAAGTGAATCTTCTCTGAGCTGCTTCTAATGTAATTATATCACTTCTTAAATAAAGAAACCGAAACTGTACAGTACTACAGATGTGGTCTCAGCAACACCCTATACAACTGTGGCAAAACATCCCTACTTTTATATTCCATTCCCCTTGCAATAAACACCAACATGCCATTTGCCTTCTTAATCACTTGCTCTACTTAATTTTTTATTCATTCATGGGATGTGGGCTTTGCTGGCTGGGTCAGCATTTATTGCCCATCCCTGGTGTCCCTTGAGACCTGCATACTAATTTCTTGTGATTCATCAACTAGGACACCCAGATCCCTCTGAACCTCAGAGTTCTGCAATCTCTCTCCATTTAAATAATCTGCTGCTTTTATATTCTTCCTGCCAAAGAAGACAAATTCACATTTTCCCACATTATACTCCATCTGCCAAATTTTTGCCCACTCACTTAACCTATCTATATCCCTTTGCACATTCCTTCACAACTAACTTTCCTGACTATCTTTGCAAATTTAGTGACCATACATTCGATCCCATAACCCAAGTCATTAAAATAAATTGTAAATATTTAAGGCCCCAGCACTGATCCATGTGGCACTCTACTCATTACATCTTGCCAACCCAGAAATGACCCATTAATGCCTACTCTCTGTTTCCTGTTAACTAACCAATCTTCTGTCCAAGCTAACATGTTACAAGTAACCTTTGATGTGACACCTTGTCAAGTGCCTTCTGAAAATCTAAGTACACCACATCTACAGGTTCCCCTTTATCACTTCTTCAAAGACCTCTAATAAAGTATTCAAACATTATCCCCCTTTTAACCCAGGAGATGCCACTTCATTGTGCTGATGCTTTGAAATGTTTCATAAAGCTTGTAATAAGGGTCTATATCTATTCAATGTATTAGCTTTGTTCTTTTACCCATTTTATGTTAAAAAATATTATCAGTGGCAATCAGTGCCTGGGTATCATTAGATTTACCTTGATACTGGGCAGGTAAAAGCACACTCTGGTTTGCAGGGAACGCTAGGTCCACTTACAAGAGTGATCAAGAGCATTGGGTTCAAAGAGAATTTCTATGCTAATAAAAACTAAAACATATTACAGGGTACAGCACCTCATAACCATCAATCTTGGGACCGAGGCCATGCCGGATTTTGGGTCAGGCAGTGCGGGCGGTGGGTAATTCAGGTCAAAGGTTGCTTTGAGTGTGGGATAGAGTGACATGTGAAGCGGCAAAGCCAATAACTAATCTGGAGCCATACCACACCAATGCAGTTCCTAGCCAAATTGACAAGATAAACTATTTTTTTTCTAAATTTTACTTAATTAAAATTGATGCAAGGAACATTATAAAAATGTCTGGTTCTCAGTCCGCTCTGGTTTTTGGACAGTCACATTTGAGACACACTACCTGCACATACTTACAATGGAGAGGAGTTGTGTAAAATGGTGCATCGCTCAGATTTCTGCCTTCTGTCGCTCATTTTCCCGCTGGTATAATGCTTTATTCCGAAAACAATTTCTGAGATCGTGTTACACAACATTCTTAATATTTTGTGAATCATTTTAGTCAAAAACTCTCCACACATAAGTCCTTCTGAGCCTTCAGTTTACCTGCTTGATTTTATGCTCCTGCTTCTGTTACGATTCCCCTGGCCCATTCCAGCCCCATTGCTGCTGCTGAGCTGAAGGCTGGGAGTTTAGTAGTTGTATGAATCCCGAACCTCCATTAACCTATAATTTTGGTTTTGCACCTTCCAGATCACAAACCAGTAATTTTAACCTTTGAGAAGGCGCCCTGACTATAACTGACAATAATTCAGAATCAGGTCCACTTCGAAGCAACCCATGTCTAGTTTCCCTTTAGTTTATTTCCATCATGTTGATTTCTCACTAAAATCCAAGGCTTCTGCATTTCTTCTGGTTCAGCTCATGAAAGTGTAACCCCAGGTCCGGCATTCTTGATGTTGTTAAAAAGGATCTTTTACTTCATTTTATGCACAGAATATACCAATTTGATTTAATTGTACTCTTAAGATCGATAAAGCAGTGGCAAAACCATAAAGTAAATAGGTAAAAGTATTTGATAGAAAATTACTAACTTATTTCACAGGAAGGGAACATTAAGTTGAGCTACCACCCCATTGGTGCATCAAATGTCTCATCTCAAGATAACTAGGTTACACACTATTTTAAACTTTGGCATGCATTCAATTAACATGGACCAGAACTGGCAGCCTGGGTGCTCAGTTTTTTCTTCCCCTGCAATTTCCAAATGTGTAGCAATTAGTCTGGAACTTTTAGGAGCTGGGTGAGGTCAGTGCAGTTCCCACAGTGGTAAGAAATATTAGAAAATAACTGCTGGCCCAGATTTTAAAGGGGGCAGGTTCACAGTGAGCATGATCCTGAAGCCAGTGGTGAAAACACAGTATTCAGAGACATAGGCCAGGATTTCCCAGTCAGTGAGTGGGGGAGGGGGTCTGGGGCCCGGTCGCCAACGCATAAATTGATAGGAGCGGAACTCCCGGCATCAACCTGCCTCATTTCAATTTTCAGGTGGGTGGGGGCTCAGCAGAATCAGCTGTGCGCCCGCCGACCTGTCAATGGCTAATTGAGGCCATTGACAAAGTATTTAAAGTACTTAATGGACCTGCCCGTCCAACCTTAAGGTTGGTGAGCAGGCCTTGAGCCCTGGTGGGCATTAGAAAAAGCATGAAACTTCATCCATGGGCGGGATGAGATTTCATGTAGGTTTTTAAATTTTTAATAAAAGTGTTAATGAAAGTGATGGACATCTCCCAACTCATGTGATAGGGTCACATGAGGGGACATGTCAGGGGAATTATTTTTCTATTGTTAACATTTTTAAATTTAGCGCCGATCTCCCTGAGACAGCACTTAGCCTCAGGGAGATGAGTGTGCTCTTTTGCGCATTCATGAAAGAGCACACTCTCAATTTAGGGATTCCCCCTGCCCCCGCTAGGAGCGCTTAGTGCTTCCTTGCGGACGTCACGTTGGGCATGCCTTAATTGGCCTGCCCACGTAAAATGGCGGGGCACCCCCGATTGGGGGCACTGATCAGAGGCATGCCTCCACGCGCCCGCTTCTAAACTCCCCCCCCCCACGATGGGGGGAACATTCTACCCATGGAGACCTAGCTGATCTGACCAATAAGAGAGCCAACACAATTAATGACAGAAGACGAACCCAAATTCAGGCCAATAGTGTTTTATGCAGAACCAGCCACTCATAAGGTCATAAGAAATTAGAGCAGGTGTAGGTCATTCTGCCCATTGTGATTGCTGCACCATTCCAATAATATAATGGCTGATCTGATTGTGGCCTTAATTCCACTTTCCTGCATGCTCCACGTTATCCTTAACTCTTTTGTCAATCAAAAAGCTGTCTAACTCACTCATGAATATATTCAAGCCCCTCTGCTCTCTGGGGAAGAGACAAAAACTAAAAATCCTCTGAGAGAAGAAATTCTTCCTCATCTCAGTCTTAAATGGGAGGCCACTTATTTTTGAAATGCGCCCCCTAGTTCTAGTTTCCCCCGGCGAGAGGAAACTCTCAGCATCTACCTGGTCAAGCCCCTTCAGAATCCTATATGTTTCAACAAGATCACCACTCATTCTTCTAAACTCCAATAGGTATAGGCCCAATCTGTTCAACCTTTCTTCATAGGAGAAGCCCTTCATCCCAGGAAAAAGTTGAGTGAACATTCTCTTTACTGCTTCTAATGCAATTATATATTTTTTTAAATAAGGAGACCAAAACTCCACACAGTATTCCAGATGTGGTCTCACCAATTCAATGTACAGCTGCAGTAAAGCTTCGCTACTTTTATATTCCATTTCCCTTGCAATAGATGGCATCTTTTTCGCTAGTAATCTTAAGTTTCCTCCCTTCCTTTTTCCCCACGCTTTTGTACTATTTTTGGGATTTTTTTTGTGTCTTCTACTGTGAAGACAGATCCAAATATCTGTTCAATGTCCCTGCTATTTCCATGTTTTCCATTATTAATTCCCCACTCTCACTCTTGAAAGGAACAATGCACACTTTTGATACTCTTTTCCTTTTTTTATACTTGTAGAAGCATTTCCTGTCGGTTTTTATAATTCGTGTTAGTTTTCACTCATTCTCCAATATCTTCCTCTTTACTTTTTTTTAGTCACCCTTTGCTGGTTTCTAAAAATTTCCCAATTCTTCTGACCTATCGCTCATCTTCACAGCATTGTACATCTTTCATTTTAATTTGATACCATCCTTAACTTCCTTGGTTAGCCACATGCATTGTTCTCTGACAGTCTTTCTTTCCCAATGGAATATATCTTTGTTGAGCGTTATGAAATATCTCTTTAAATGCCTGCCAATGCTTTTCTACCTTTTAATCTATTTTCCCATTCCACTTTAGCAATCTCTTTCTTCATATCCTGATAACTTTATTTATCCTTGTAACTCTCTTCAATTAAGTTTAAGGCACTACTTTCAAACCCATTTCTCACCCTCAAAGTGAGTATGAAATTCTATTACATTATGTCCATTCTTAGCTAGAGGATCCTTTTAATTAATCCTGTCCCATTACACGTTACAAGGCTTAAAATAGCTTGTTCCCTTGTTGGTTCCAGAAAGTATTGTTGTAAAAAAGTGTCCAAAATACACTCTATGAGCTCATCTTCCAGGTTGCCATTCCCAATTTGATTCATTCAATCTATATGAAGATTAAAATCTCCCATGATTATTACAGAACTTCTCTTACAAGATTCCATTATTTTTTTGATTTATACTTCTCCTACAGTGTAGCTATGGTCAGGGAGCCTATAAACCACTCCCACCAGACTGTTTTCCTTTATTATTTCTTATCTCCACCAATACTGATTCTATGCTTTGATCTTCTGAACCAAGACCATTTCTCACTCCTGTAGCGATCTCATCTTTTATTAACAGAGCTACACCACCTCTATTTTCATTCTTCCTGCCCTTCTGAAATGTTGAATATTCAGGTCCCAGCCTTGGTCACTTTGCAACCATGGGCAGGAATTGGGTGGATGTGGCAGGTGGGCCCGGGAGCAGCCAGAAACAGTCGGCTGGCCATGATTGGCCCTCAAAGGCTATTTCACATTGGTTGGCCAATTAACGGCCAGCCAAGGTTAAAGGCACGCTGAGACGTTCAGCGCTGCTGGGGTGGGGGAGGGAGGAGTACGAGCGCAGAAGTCTGCACATGCGCTCTGGAAGCTCCCTGAAGGCAGGGAGCTGTCTCAGAGAGTTGAGGAATTGTAAAAATAAAAATAAATATTTTGAGAAAGTGAAAATATGTCCCCACATAGGACTCACTCACACGAACATAAACGTAATAAGAATTATTGTCAGAACATTTTTATTTTTTTAATTAATGCTGGAAACCTCATCCCACCCATGGATGAGGTTTCCTAAAAAATCCAAAGGCCACCTGGCTGATCCTCCCACCCGCCAACTGTAAGGTTGGACGGGCAGCGAAAAAGAGCTTTTCATGAATTGGTTAATGGCCTTATTAGGCCTCTTAATTGTCAGTGGGCGCGCTGCCGACTCTCACGCATGCCCGCCAATCAAAATATCGCACGATGTCTGGATGCTCGCCCAATGTCATCGTGCATTATTTTACACCCAATTGGGCCAGACCTGCTCCCGCCCATGGGACAGAAATTCCTGCCTCATGTCTCTGTAATGACTATCATATCATACTCAATTATTTCTATTTGTGCTATCAATTGATCCTTCTTGTTATGAATGTTGCACACATAAGGAGCCTTTAATTCTGTCTTTTTACCATTTTTCCTTTTTCCAACCTTATTTGCTCATGCACTTTTATGTTTGTACACTCCGTCTCATACTGACACACTCTGGTTATCATTACCCACATAACTACCTTTAGTTCTTGCCTTGTCCTTTCTCTTTAATTTTTCAAATCTCCCCTCATATGAACTCTCACCCCCCCTATTTAGTTTAAAGTCCTCTCCACAGCCCCAGTTATACTATCCACCAATATTCTGCTCCCAGCATGGTCCAGGTGAATGCCATTCCATTGGTACGGCTCCATATTTTCCCAGTAGTGGTGCTAGTGCCCCATGAATTGAAACCCATTTCTTCCACACCAATCTTTAAGCCATCCATTCAACTCTCAACTTATTTACCCTGTGCCAATTTGCTCGTGGCTCAGTTAGTAATCCAGAGACTATTACCTTTGTGGTTCTGCTTTTTAGTTTACCCTCCAACAGTTCATACTCTGTCAGCAGAACCTCTTCCTTAATCCTACTTATGTCATTGGTACCCATGTGGACCATGAAACCTGAATCCTTCTGCTGCCACTCCAAGTTCCTCTCCAGCACTACAGAGATAACCTTAACCATGGCACCAGGCAGGCAATATAGCCTTCGGGACTCACACTCTTGGCTGCAGAGAAGTATCTATCTCTCTAACTATATTGTCACCTACTACAACTACATTACTTTTTGCTTCTCCCACTTCAATGGCCCTCAGTGCTGTGATCAGTTTGCTCATCTTTGCAGTCTCTTTTCTGGTCCACACAAGCTGCAAGAATATTGAGCCTGTTGGACAGTTGCGAGGGCTGAGTTTCCTCCATTGGTCTCTTCTAGATTCCCATACCTGCCACTCTTACAGTCACACCCTCCTTGCTAGCCTGCATCATAGTCTGCAAAAGGAATTCAGTGAAGACAAGGCACAGGTGCTTCTTTTTAATCAAATTTATCCATTCAGAAATTGTCTATTATCATCCTTTTTATGCTTTAACTAGAATTCGTAAAAAAAAGTACTGTCGGAGCATGCAAACTGCAAGGGCTTAGGGATGTGAAAGTGTATTAGTATGAAACACATGTTAATAAACTTTATGTTGATTAAGTGGCTTGTTAGTTGCTTAAGTTGATGCACTAGTATTCATGGATACTTTTCAATTTTCACTGACAAAATCACATAGCTTTAACTTGCCCACTCAAAAACCACCACACCCAAATTTTCAATGAACTTATCACTTCTTTTTAGGAAAGAAAATGGTTTGAAAATTAGGATGTTAGATTAGCTGTTGGCATACAAATGCTTAATACACTTGGATTAAATTATAGATAAGGGAATTTCATACTTCCTCCAAGAGTATCAGAATTATGCCAAATTCAACTATTAAGTTACTTAACTTGAATTAATTTCACTATGAATCTGAGGATTGATTCAAGGCTCAAGTCCAGCTGTACAGTAACACCATAGTCAAGGCAACTTTTAGCCCTCTGAAAGTTTTTGGCCACTATACGGGAACGGTTTTATATTTAAACAAGACAGATCTGAAAGTCCCATCATTAGGGAGAGCAGAAGTGAAGCAGATTGACTGCAGAGATTTATCATTAGAGTGAAACCTAGATCAACTAGTTTACATTCCATGTAAAGTTCACCACAAATTCTGATTAGGAAGGAGAGTAGACTAAGATTGCTTTGGGACATCTCTGCAGTGTTTCAGGGGAATTTGTGTATTGCTCTCTTCCAAAGCCTCCCCACTCAGCAGAAGCCACACCAGGTGAGGGCAGGTGTGAGTTCCATGCTGGGTATTGCAAAGGCTCCAAGATACTCCCTCATAATAGTTAATCAATCTAGGTGCGATCATTGCTTTTATGTCCATTTAAGATGAAATAGAAAAAGGTTAGATCATACCTGCTCAACCCTTCAAGGGCCCATACCTCCTCATTTGGTGTGGCACCATGATGCTCCAACTTTCTAACTGGTAAAAGATGCAGGCTACCTGTTCAGCTGGTTGAAATGATTCTTGCCCTGTGTTTTGGGATGAGGCCAATATATGAGCGCCCTCTGGCCCACCCACCTTGAGGCCTACTGAGGCCCTTAACTGTCCAAGTAAGGGGCAATTAAGAGCATAATTCCACCTCTGCCACCATAATATAGTTGGCAGTGGAAGGCAGACAAGAGTGAAAAAGTCTAGTGATAAAGTAGGAAGGAAGGGGGTACCTCCTTTGGTGAGGGGGGTCGGTGGGGGATACCCTGTGCACACCAGAAGATTGCTTGCAGTCATATCAGCAACGACTGTTGAGTTCTGGTATTGCTGGGACTGCAATAGCTGAAAGCCAATCAGGTTGGCTGGCAGGTCTCGAGTGCACTTCCAGTGAGGGGCACACGTCCCACACTGAGCTTGTTAAGGCCACCCACAGCATATTATTACTGTCTTTTTTAAAGTCAGTCGCAAACTGTAAAATTCACCCCTAGGTCAGGAATTGACATATCCATGTCCTATCCTTACATGAGGATGGCAAACAAGCAGTGAGACAACAGAGAGGAATTTTGTGTGGCTTGCAAGGAGTGGAGCCACAGCCCATTGCTTACGATATCAGTAGCGTCAAGGAGGGAAAGTTGGATGCAGAGTCTCCCTATGTCGTGAGCTCCCATGTTCCAAGTGCTCACAGGGGCCAGTATAGGATCAATGTTGGTATGGTGGGTAAGACCACTGAATTATGGAAGTAGGACCATTTGGGAACTAGAGCCATAGTCTGGATCCTCAAAAACAAGACCTGTTTTCTTGGATGAAATTTCAATCTCCTTATAAAGGAAGCTGGGGGCACTGCTTTATCTATCAGGTGGGAGAATGAGTACCATGCTCCACAAGAACAACCCCCCCCCCCCCCCGCAACCACTGGACCAACTACTAACAATGCAGTTTGCAGTCTCCAAAGGTAAATTGACACGCCACGTGAACTCCTGATGGTACCTGTTCTATAGGAACTCCCTCTAACTGCACAAACATTGGTGAAATTAGCGGCATGACCTCGGTATAGTTGTCAGGATCATTGACCTGTGCATTGTTAGAGCCTGAGCGACAGCAAGCTTCTCAAATGAGCTAAGTTCTATCGTCACTTACTTTTTACATACATGGTTTTTCCAACACAAGTGACTGGACATTGACCAAGGCCCAGGACCATGATGGGTTTTCTCCTCATCTCCCTAGCCAATGGTGATACGTCCAAATGCAGTAGCTTCACTGTTGCTGCAGCTCAGAATAGTTCACTCAACACAGACCAGTATATGAAACTATCTCGTTTGAATTAGAAGGTTCAGTACTGTATTGAGCAGCACATGTATCCACTAATCTATCAGAAAAACATTAAGCATCTGAATGTTAAAACCATATTTCGGAGTTTTTAATATAGTAGCCAAACACCTTTGCAGGGATACTGTGGAAAATAGCCAGCTAGTTAATAATTTAAAAAATCTGGAAGTATGTTTTGAATGACTAAATGCATCGATATTTCAATTTCATGTCAAACATGAGAGCCAAAAATCCATGGGACAAGCATCCCAGCACTTACTCTGGGCTTCAGCTGCTGACCCAGCCAGTGATGCCCTGATCCCAGGAATAAATTTTAAACATTCATTGCTAAGCTTTCCTCTGTTATGTTGGGGATTACCATGGACAAGGAACTTAACTGGAGAAATCATATAAATACAGAGCAGGACACAGACTGGAAACTCTGTGACGTGGAACTCACCTCCTGACTCCCCAAAGCCTTTCCACTATCTACGAGGCACAAGTCCAGAGTGTGATAGAATTCATTTTGCTTGCCTTGGTGAATACAGCTCCAAGAGCGTTCAAGAAGCTCAACATCATCCAGGACAAAGCAGCACGTTTGATTGGCACCCCATCCACTATCTTAAATGTTTATTCTCCCCAACACTGGCATACAGTGGCAGCGGTGTATATCATTCACAAGATGCACTGTGGCAAATCATCTAGCCTCCTTTGATAGTCCAAAAGTTTCCAAACCCACAACCTCTAGAAGGACAAGGGCAACATATGCAAGGGAACACCAGCACCTGCAAGTTCCCCTCCAAGCCATACATCATCCTGACCTGGAAGTATATCACTGCTCCATCACTGGTGCTGAAGCGAAAAAGCAGAAACACTCTTCCTAACAGCACTGAGGTTGTGCTTACACCATATGAAGTTCACCGGTCAAGATGGCGGCTCACCCCCATCCATCTCCTCAAGGATAATTAGGGATGCGCAACAAATATTGGCCTTGCTGGTGATGTTCACCTTCCATAAATGGAGGAGTGTTGGACCTCCTCTCCAGGAACATTACTCAATTTACCTCCTGAAGATCCTTCATTTAATGATAAAAAACATTCACCCATTTTTCTTTGGTTGTCTAGGCCACCTGAAACATCTTCACTACACGATGTCCCTCTGAGAGCTGGGGTACATGGAAGCTCTCAACATTGGGAGCCTCTGCCCTAGCTCTGACCTTCCCATGTTGCTGGTTTTGTAAAGGGTGATGCTTCCATTCCTCGCAAGTCCATTGAAATGCTAATCTTAATCCGGGACCTAGCATTTTCAAGCCGTGGTCTAATGTTCAGCCGTGCAACATACTCAAAGCTATAGCCGGCCTGTACTGATAGCAGGTAGATTTTCAGTCCCATGCTTTAAATAGAATACTGGGTAACTATAGTGTTGCACTTTGATCTAACAAGACCTTGTAACCCATTCAACCGTTTCCTTGATGGGAAAATCATGATGATATATTACTTTTATTCATTTATCAACTGTTTTAATAATGGTCATCCCATAAGTTTTCTGAAAATTCAAAACATGCTGCTATTTTGGAGTTAGGTTTTCAGTGTACTTATTTAAAGTAACAATTTATTAATAGCATTCTCCTTTATTTCAAACACACAAGAAAGTATTGCAAAGAGAGTTTGCAAAGGGGAGATAATTTAAACAGTTATAAAGTAATCAACAGCAACAAACACATGCTGCAGTTCTAAAACTAGTTTATCACTAAAATTTATGGACTCTTTTCCAGATCCAAATTACATTCAAATGACTTATCGTGAGTTCATTAAAGTTTAGTGCCACATCGTTTATGTTGGTACACACCTTTAGATAAGACATTAGAAATAAGATCAGCATCCATTCAGTCACGTTCTTCACAGTTCAGTCCTTTTGATTGATTTTTACTTATAATAATGAAAACATATTATTCAAGCAAGACTGCTCTATTGCAAGTTTTAAGGTTACATGGAACTTTCGCCAACCTTTAATCTATGTGCATTGTGGTGTTACAAAAAATGACTGTATTAGTGCCTTTCATTTCCAAATGTAGCTAGGAGCAAAATACAAAGCCATTTGCAGGAGGTAGAATGATATAAATGGGCAAAATGTGTAACAGAAACCTTCAGTGTTTTGTACAGTACAATGAATACGCCAAATGGCTAGAAGCTATGATTACATTTGCGTAATGACAGGTTTAATAGATGCCAGTAGTGCAAGCTATTAACATTGGGAGCTCTGCAGAAATGAAAGGAATATGGATATTTACAAAAAATAGATGAGATCACAATTCACACTCTATGCACAAATAGCCTGCTTAATAGTAAGATGTTTTAAAATAGGAAGCACGCACCTTATCTTCTGATATATTACTTTCACATGCGAACATTTGCTGAAATAAAGGTGGACTGTGTGTTTTCACTTTAAATCGACCATTTCCTTAAATTATATTGTATTTTCCATTTTGAAATAAGTTGAAATTATACGCGTAATTGGATTGAACTAGTTATCTGACATGTCAACAAAAGTAACTTTCATAGATCATTGTTTATAGTTAAGGATATAGCTTTGCATGATTAAGTAGCTATCTATCAGTAGGATGAGCAATTAAATAACTTTGCAGCTTTCTTTTGTTATTTGATTAAACCATTTAATTCAATCTTTGCTCTCTTCATTATACTGCAATTGATTTGCTCTGCTCATCTTGGAAGTTGGTGTAGCTGATATATGGGTTATCAGTGACTTGTATTGTTTCTAATAAGTATGTTTGTTGCAACTTTTAGTCTGAATCAAATATTGCTGGCCTTTATAGCTAGAGGACTAGAGTACAAAACGATAGGAGCCATGTTTCAGCCAGACAAAGCCCTCATAGACCACACATGAAGTACTTGGAGTAGTTCTGACACTGTGCCTTAGGAAGGATATTAGCCTCAGAGGGAGTCCTGTGTCGGTTTACCAGAATGATACTTCCACCGGAATTGTCCCAGATTTGCACTAAATGCTGTAGTGGGCGGGCATCTTACCCGCCAGCCAGGATAGCGGCTTTTCATGCCGTATCGTCCCAAACCCGCTGCATTAATTATGCATTCCCGGGAAACACACCGTTTCCATGGCAGGTGGACTCTCATTCACCTGCCTGCCATCAACTCACCGCTTCATCAAGCTGGGCACCATATTTAAAGTGCAGTCATGCACGTACCTCTCAGTGTTTCCACCCACGACTACTGTAAGGAAGACATGGCCCTGAAAGGCAAAAAGAATGCAGCCCCCAGATTCAATGACGCATCTCTCGAGCGCATTTTGGATGTGGTGGAGGCCCACCGTGATGTCCTCTAACCCCGGTCTGGCTGCAGGATGGGCAGTAACATCACTAATCTAGCTTGGCAGGCAGCAGCAGCAGCGGTGGTCAGTGCCAATGCCCTGCAAAAAAGGACAGTCGCCCAGTACCACAAGAGGATGAATGATCTCCTTCATTCCACCATAGTGAGTCACTCTTCTCATCACTCTCAACTCACACACGCACAAATCCACTCACTGCCAGTTCAAGGGACATCACCATTCACTCTCTCACACTCACCTTCATTGTCCTCATCCCATCCATGGGACCACTCACCACCCACACATGCCAGGTACACTCATCACCTGGCCTGGCAGGCATCCTGCTTACACTTTATCCATCTCTATTCGTACAAGACAAGCCGGCACACAACAAAAGGGAGAGGTCACTTACTGATGTAGGAATGCCTGAAATCAAGGTCCGCACAGACTTTGAAAACAAAGCCATTCAGCAGGCCAGTGAGGATCTGGACCGGTCCTGTGCTGACAATGAGGTCGGTGGTGCTCAGCCAAGTGAGGATCTAGCAGTGCAACATCCATCAGGCAACCATGCTGTGAGTGATGTGTCCTCTTTTACAGGCCACTGCCATGCACTAATTATCTCTCCTTGTTTTTGCCGGCACATCTGGGAAACAGCTGATGGAGTCCATGACCCAGGGCCTCCATTCAAGCCTCAAAGAAACCTCTGAAGAGGAATCTGAAGGCGCCTTCATTGAAGACCCATTACAGTGCTTGTGCCAGGCATACCTATGTGCTCACTCACATCTTCCATCAGCGCAGAGACACACACCTCGATGGGACCTAGATTTAAAGTAGCCTTGGGATCACATGATCTGGTAAGAACATCACAACTTCTGATCCACAACAGATGGCTGCAGGGATTTCCCTGGTGTCCAGCACTTGGAGGACTGCTGGGGCCCAGAAATCTGCTGACTCTGAGTCAGATGATGAGCCTCTGGACTCAGTCAGGTTATAATTTCTGGGGCTGCAAAGGCAAGCTAGGGAGCATCAGGAAGAGATGTCCACAGCACTCCTCAGGTTGCAAGGCACGATGGAAGAGTCCAGAGATGATACCGCCGGCATCCGGCATGCCAATGCACTGAGGTCAACATTGGTAGGATGGTGGCCACCAGTGGAGACCTTGGTCCAGGACATCGGTCCTGCACTGCTGCTCGGGCTGAACTCAATCACTGATAATATAGTTAACCTCCAACAATGTGTATGTGACAGGGGTGCGCAATAGCTCGATCTCACTCCACTTTCACTTAAGGAATTAGCCAGGGGCCCTTGGACACCCACAGGGAGGAAGTTCAGCACTGCACACACTGGGGCCATCCACCCAGGTGACTCCGGAAGTGTGCAGCCCATCCGAATCCCCTCTTCCTGTGACCCCAGCAGCACCAGCTCCACAGCTCAAGAAGAGTGCCACTGCCACACAGCAGGTCTCTGGTTGCAGGCCAAGGCCCTCCAGGACTTGGCCCTCCAGAGGTCATCACAAACAAAGCATAGAGGTCAGCAGGCTGCCTCCACATCCCCTGTGGATGTCTGGGAAACACTAAGACATAGCAGCAGCTTTAGGAAGGTTAAGAAGATGTAACTCTTTTGAGTCAATCCAAATAAACTAAATTAACAAAATCAGGAACAATTTTAAAAAGCAGCCCCTTAAAGGGAAACTGCAAAAACAAAGATAAAATTTAAAGGAAACTTGCATAACGTGGGCACGGATGTTAATCACTTGTACACAATGTTCACTATTGTCAATAAACTCCCAAGCATGTCTCTCTGCCTATGGCTCCTTGTTCTGATGAGCAGTGTTTGTATCACTCAGATGTGAAATCTTTCTGCACAAGATAAAGGCTGGTGTCTCAGAGCAGGGCCTCTTTGTGCTTTTTGCAACTTTCAGACCAAAGTACTGGACCCGGCCTCACACTCACTGGACACATTACTGATGCATGCACCTCGATGGTGCTTGCCATTGCTGTCAGGATGTCATGGGCAGGGCCACAGAGTTCTCTTATTCTCCCTGTGTGCTCTCAGCACCTTTAAGGTGGGGCTGGCCCCACCCCTTCAGCATCTGTGACCAGTGACGCTGTCCTCCTGAAGGGGTCAGGTGCTGAAGGCAGACAAAGCATCAGATGCTTTTAAAGTTTCATGGCTGCATCTTTATGACATGACCCTAATCACAGAGTACAAGTGAGCTGCCCTCGGTCGACAGGAGTCAGCCATTCTCAGAAGCAATGTGAAGATCTATAGTGTGTCCTCACTCACTGCATGTCGTCATCATCCTCCTGCAATCAAGCGACTATTAGGGTGTCCACTGCATCTCCATGACAGGAGTATTCTCATCGAGGGTATGTGTGCTGCTATAAGCCAGACTAGAGTCAAACATTCACAGGTGCAATTTGAGGACCTTATGGTGTCTCCTCACTGAATGTCATTATCATCCTCCACAAATCTAGCAGCTATCAGGATCTTCTGAACGTGCCAGACTCGTCTGGCCTGTGCAAGGACATCATCCCCATCATCGTCGCCTTCGAGGACCTCCTCACCCTCATCACCGTTGACGTCATCCTCATTGGAGGGGACCTCCAGCTCCTGCATCTCCTCCTCAGCCAGCTGCTCTCCCTGTTGTAGCACCAGGTTGTAAAGGGCACAGCAGGTGAAGATGATGCAAAACATCCTCTGTGGACTGCATTGCAGGGCTCCACCAGATCGGTCCAGGCACCGGAACCTCATTTTCAGCATCACAATGGTTTGTTCCACCAAATTGCGAGCTGCAGCATGAGCCTCTTTATACTGTCGCTCTGCTGCAGTCTGAGGCCACCACATGGGTGTCATCAGCCACGTCCATAGGTCCCCGAGGTGCCATCCCTGCAGTCTCAGTGGACCCTGCAAGGCGTCAAGGACCTGTGACCGACTGAGAACGTAAGAGTCGTGGATGCTCCCTGGAAACTGTGTGCAGACCTGCAGGATGCATTTGTGGTGGTCGCACACCAACTGCATATTCAGCAAATGGAATCCTTGCAGTTGACATAGTTGACTGCTTGTTGCAATGGATGGCACAACCTGTGCAAAACCTGAGGTCTGAGCAAATCCAACCACTCTTGCATCCTGGCTGTCCTGCTCCCAGATGAAATGCACCAAATTGTGTGGCCTTGTGACAATGGCATCCGTACCTCATGGATGCATTTGTGGGTGGAGGCTTGAGAGATCCCACAGAGGTCATCTGTGGAGCCCTGAAAGGAGCGCTGCTGTCACTTTCACAGCCACTGGCAGTGGATGCCCTCCATGTCCCCTTGGCGCCAAATCCTGCAGTAAGTGGCAGGTGTGAGTAACCAGTTTCCTAGACATGCGCAATCTTTGACGACACTGCTTCTTGGTCATCTGCAGGAATGAATGGCGGCGCTTATAGACCCTGGGTGCAATTAGGCACTGATCCAGCGACAGCTCGCTGTGGCTCTTCGGCGCCGTGTGCCGGAACCCCAGCCGTTCCTTCTTCCTGAGATTGCTGCTTCTCCCTCTGTCCAGCCAGGAGGCTCTGTCGCGCTCTTCTCTGTCGTCTTCACTCTCTGTATGCCACGAGGTGTACAGTTAGTTCACCAGGCTCCATGATCCTGATGTATCCTCCTGCAGGATGAAAGAGAGAGACGTGTGGGTTAGCATGGGTGTACTAAGAACCTCTCTTGATTAAGTCTGAAGGCCCCTTAGCTCATGCCAGAGAGTGCTGGCTGTCAATGTATAAGTAATCACACTGCATGGCAATCACCTTGTTAAAGGAAATTGCTAGTTAAACAGGTGCTGGGCATTGATTATTCCATCCACGCAGAATAAAAAAGATACAGCTGGAACACTTTGTGTGGAAACTACTAGAAGTCATAGCACTGAAGAACTGCCTTGAAAATAAACCAACTTGAACCAAAAGACCAACCTGGATTAATTCTTCCACTACAACCACTTATTGTGACTAATACTGGCCACCAATTGGATGGCCAGAAATTAGTGCACTGCCTGCATGCCCGAAACCCCACCCACCTCCGCCCCACTCTATCTGGTCAATTGGCGGCAGCTTTGCCCTTTGAACTGCATGTTGTGCTCTCAGCTCAGGCGCAGGCATTCTCCTAATCCGCTCTGCAAGGCTGCACTGTTAGCTTGAACCATGGGGGAGACTGGTCCAAACCAGGATGATGACATTGCAAGGGGCTGTGAGCACATCCACCAGTGACTGCTCCACGACCAATTTTAGCAAGGAGATTGTACAACCTGCCCAGTTGCATAACTGTTCTGCAGTCCACTAAAATGCTTATTAGTTTGCTGTCTATGTCAGAGGGATGAAAAGCTCTGGAGCACTTGGTGGCACTCTGCATGGCTTGAGTGGACAGATAAGCTAGAGGTCCAACTCCGATCATATCAATGCGGCTGCACCTGATCTGTCTCAACTGCAGAGGAATGGTCACTTTATACAAAGTGTCTCTAATGCGTGGCCACTTCCCTCACACACACCCCATTCCCCCCACTCCGCACATGCTTGTGCACTACCTTCAACCGCAGGGCACCCTTTGCCCCATACTCCACCTCCCAAAGTCACTTCAATCGCAGGGCAGTGTTTGGCCGCCCCCTGTACCAATGCGCCTCAACACTGAAGTCCCAACAGGCGTCCCTCGGGAGCACAGTTACTGTGTATTCACTTCTGAGTTTCCCTCAAATGGAGCCACCCAAGTGCATGCCTTTTATATGCTGTTGTGAAACATGTCGGCATGGGCAGACACTCCAGCTGGGGGTGGGGGGATGATTCTGGCAGGTTAGCCTTATAATGATATGCTGATGAATTACAATGGGGTCCCCAACATCTGATGGCGGCAATTGCGAGCCGCTGTTGACGGGCTGAGCAGACAATCGCAAACTTGTTTCAAGACGTCATGAGACTGATTTTTGGTCTTCTTGCCATATTGTCCCCTCGCACCACTGAATATGCTGAGCACCATGGATGTGCATGATTCTGCCCTTGGATTTCAAGGCTTAAATTTTGAGGAGAGATTACACAGGCTAAGGTTGTATCCCTTGGAAATTAGAAGGGTGATTCGAATGATGTTTTCAAGATGTTAAGGGGAACAAGTAGACAGACAGACAGAACCTTTTTCTGCCAGTGAGCCAGTGTCGGACTAAGGGGCATAATCTAAAAATGAGAGCCAGACCTTTCAGGAGAAAAATTGGGAAAAATCTGTTCACAAAAATGGTGGTAAAACTTTGGAACTCTCTTCCACAAATGGCAATCAATGCTAGATTAATTGGTAATCTTAAAACTGAGATTGCTATATTTTTGTTAACCAAAGGTATTGAAGTATAGGGGACAAAGGATAATGAAGTTAGGTCTCAGATGCAGCCCTGATCTCATTGAATGGCAGAATAAGCCCAAGGAGCTAAATAGCCTAATCCTGTTCTTAAGTTCCTACAGACACGACACAAGGGATAGCTCCCCTGCATGTTTAAAATTCATTTACAGGATGTGGATGTCACTGGCTGGGCCAGCATTTATTTCCCATCCCTAATTGTCCTTGAGAAGGTGGTGGTGAGCTGCTTTCTTGAACCGCTGCAGTCCATGTGGTATAGGTACACCCACAGTGGTGTTGAAGAGGGAGTTCCAGGATTTTGATTCAGCAACAGTGAAGGAATGGCGATATATTTCCAAGTCAGAATGTTGAGTGGCTTGGAGGGGAATTTCCGAGGTGGTGGTGTTCCCATCTCCCTGCTGCCTTTGTCCTTCTAAGTGGTAGTGTTTGTGGGTTTGGAAGGTGCTGTAAAAGGAGGCTTGGTGAGTTCCCTCAGTGGTGAAGAGAGTGAATGTTTGTGGAAGGGGTGCCAATCAAGCAGGCTGCCTTGATCTGGATGGTGTCAAGCTTCTCGAGTGTTGTGGGAGCTGCACTCATGGAAGGAACTGGAGAGTATTCCATCATGCTTGTGCCTTGTAGATGGTGGACAGGCATCGGGGAGTCAGGAGGTGAGTTACTCATGGCTGGATTCCTAGCCTCTGACCTGCTCTTGTAGCCATAGTTTTTATACGGCTAGTCCAGTTCAGTGTCTGGTCAATGGTAACCTCCCAGGATGTTGATAGTGGGGGACTCAGCAATGGTAATGCCATTGACTGTCAAGGGGCAATAGTTAGATTCGCTCTTGATGAAGATGGTCTTTGCCTGACACTTGTGTGACGTGAATGTTAAGTGCCACTTATCAGCCCAAGCCTAGATGTTATCCAGGTCTTGCTGCATTTGGATATAGATGCTTCAGTATCTGAGGAGTCATGAATGGTGCTGAACATTGTGCATTCCTCAGCGAATATCCCCACTTCCGACCTTATGATGGAAGAAAGGTCATTGATGAAGCAGTTGAAGATGGTTGTGCCGAGGACACCACCCTGTGGAACTGCTGCAGGGATGTCCTGGAACTGAGATGATTGATCTTCAACAACCACAACCAAGTTCCTTTGTGCGAGGTATGACTCCAAACAGCAGAGAGTTTCCCCCTGATTCCCACTGACTCTAGTTTTGCTGGGGCTCCTTTATGTCACACTTGGCCAAACGCTGCCTTGATTTCAAGGGTAATCAATCTCACCTCACCTTTGGAGTTCAGCTCTTTTGTCCATGTATGAACCCAAGGCTGTAATGAGGTCAGGAGTTGAGTGGCCCTGGCGGAACCCAGACTGAGCATCAGTGAACAGCTTATTGCTAAGCAAGTGCTGCTTGATAGCACTGTTGATGAGCCCTTCCATCACTTTACTGATCAAGAGTAGACTCTTGGGGCGGCAATTGGCTGGGTTGGATTTGTCCTGTTTTTTGTTTACAGGACAATTTTCCACATTGTGTACAGGGCAATTTTCCACATTGCTGGGTAGGTGCCTGTGTTGTAGCTGTACTGGAATAGCTTGGTTAGGGGCACGTTAATTTCTGAAGCACAAGTCTTCAGTATTATTGCCGGAATATCTTCAGTGCTGATAGCCTTTGCAGTATCCAGTGCCTTCAGCCATTTCTTGATATCACATGGAGTGACTCGAATTGGCTGAAGACTGGCATCAGTGATGCTGGTGACCTCAGAGAAGGCCAAGATGGATCATCCATTTGGCACTTCTGGCTGAAGATTGTTGCAAATGCTTCAGCCTTATCTTTTGCACTGATGTGCTGGGCTTCCCAATCATTGAGGATGGGGACATTTGTGAAGCCTCCTCATCCAGTGAGTTATTAAGGACATAAGAAATAGGAGCCATTCTACCATTTGGCCCCTCAAGCCTGCCCCGCCATTCAATAAGATCATGGCTAATCTGCCCCAGGCCTCAGCTCCTCTTTCGTGCCAGCTCCTCATAGCCCTTAACTCCCAATATTTCAAAAAGCTATCCACCTCCTCTTTAAATACTTTCAGTGATCTAGCCTCCACAACTCTCTGAGATTGAGAATTCCAGACATTCACTACCCTCTGAGAGAAGAAATTCCTTCACATCTCAGTTTTAAATGAGTGTCCCCTTATTCTGTAACTATGTCCCCTAGTTCAAGATCCCCCATTAGTGGAAACATCTTTTTAACATGTACCCTGTCAAGCCCCCTCAGAATCTTGTATATTGTTTAATCGCCCACTGCCATTCACAATTGGATGTGGCAGGACTGCAGAGCTTAGTCCTGATCCATTTGTTGTGGAATTGCGTAGCTCTGTCTATCACTTGCTGCTTATGCTGTTTGGCATTCAAGTAGTCCTGTGTTGTAGCTTCACCTGGTTGACACCTCATTTTTAGGTATACCTGGTGCTGCTCCTGGCATGCCGTCCTGCACTCTTCATTGAATCAGGACTGAACCCCTGTCTTGGAGGTAATTTTGGAGTGGGGGATATGCTGGGCAATGAGGTTATAGTTTGTGGTTGAGTACAATTCTGCTGCTAATGGCCCACAGCAAGTCATGGATGCCCAGTCCTGAGTTCCTAGATCTGTTCAAAATCTATCCCATTTAGCATGATGATAGTGCCACCTCAAAGTAGTGCCATGGGATCTCATCTGTCCAGCTTAGAGAGCATAATGTGCCTCACTTTAATGTCTCATCATACAGCTCTGACAATGTGGCACCCTTGCAGCACTCGACTGGGATGTTGGCACGATTGTTGTGCTCAAGTCTCTGGTGTGGGAATTAACCAATAACTCTGACTCAGAAGAAAGAATGCTACAAACTGAAACACAGCTGGCGCAGCCGCATTATTAGACAGAGTCGGCTTTGCCTGATCTTCTGCAGTCGGCTCACGTTTGAGTGAAAGCAAACTTCCAGCTTAGATTAGAGCAACAGCTGGGAAATCACCGAAAGGAATTATGGATAACAGGAAATAGTGGCAATTCCTTAAAAGGCAATTAAAGGGATACTGTACTTAAAGTTTGATATCCAAATGTTGGGACAGAAAGTGTTTCATAGTCTTTCCAAATATTGTATTTCCTTCTGTAGGAATTATTTTCTAACCTTTCCAAAATACTTATGAGACAAATAAAATAGCTGTGGGGAAAGAAAGTGAATGATAGAACAAATGTAGAAATGACAAACAGTATCTGTGGGGAAGTGACAGCAGTACAGTTCCTAACCCCTGTTTAATGCCTAATTGGAGATGCCATTCCATAACCTTAATTGTACAAAGAGGGCTATCTGATTTGCCATTCCTCTTCACCAAAGTACGAGACAGTGATGATTATGGTCAATGAGGTGCATGTTACTTGCAGGACCTAGGATGGATGTGGAAGAAGGTGGCATACGTTAAGGAGATGGTCATGGTAAGATTACCCATTTGCGCAGAAATGGCCCAAATTCAATTGAGAGATATTGCTTCTAAAAGTTAGTTCTCTAATCCTACAAAGTTCAGCTGCAGTCTAGTGAGAAGGAACAATTGAAGGAAATTAGCATTACTAAAACAATATACTGGCAAAATTAATGGGACTGAAAGCCAATAAATCTCCAAGGCCTGATAATCTACATCCCAGGGTACTAAAGGAGTGGCCATGGAAATAGTGGATGTGTTGGTTGTCATCTTCCAAAATTTTGTAGATTCTGGAACAGTCCTAGCTGATTGGAGGGTGGCAGATGTAACCCCACTATTTAAAAAAGGAGAGAGGGAGAAAACAGTGAATTACAGACTGGTTAGTCTAACATCTGTAGTAGGGAAAATGCTAGAGTTTATGATAAAGGATGCAACATCAGGACACTTAGAAAATATCAGTGGGGTTAGACAAAGTCAACATGGATTTATGAAAGGGAAATCTTGTTTGACAAATCTACTGGAGTTTTTTGAGGATGTAACTAGCAGAATAGATAAGGGAGAACTTTCAGAAAGCTTTCGATAAAGTACCACATAAGACGTTAATGTGTAAAATTAAAGCAAGTGGGATTGGGGGTAATATATCGACATGGATTGAGAATAGTTAGCAGACAGGAAACAGAGAGTAGGAATAGATTAGTTTGTTTCAGAGTGGCAGGCGGTGATTAATGGGGCACTGCAGGGATCAGTGCTGGTCCCCAACTATTCACAATATATAATCAGTGATTTGGATGAGGGAACCAAATGTAATATTTCCAAGTTTGCTGATGACATGAAACTTGCTGGGAACGTAAGCAATAAGAAGGGTGTTAAGAGGCTTCAAGGCGATTTGGACAGGTTGAGTGAGTGGACAAATACATGGCAGATGCAGTGTACTGTGGATAAGTGTGAATTATCCATTTCAGGAGGAAAAACAGAATGTCAGTGAATTGTCTAAATGGTGATAGATTAGGAAATGTTGATGTATAAAGGGACCTGGGTGTCCTTGTATACCAATCACTGAAAGTAAGCGAGCAGGTGCAGCAAGCAGTTAAGTAGGCAAATGCTATCTTGGCCTTCATGGTGAGAGAACTTGAGTGCAGGAGCAAGGATGTCTTACTGCAGCTGTACAGGGCTTTGGTGAGACCACACCTGGTGTATCATGTGCAGCTTTGGTCTCTTTAGCTAAGAAAGGATATACTTGCCATAGAGGGAGTACAGTGAAGATTCACCAGATTGATTCCTGGAACGGCAGGATTGTCGCATGAGGAGAGATTGGGTCGACTAGACCTGTATTCACTGGAGTTAAAAAGAATGAGAGTTGATTTCATTGAAACATATAAAATTCTGATAGAGATCGATAGACTGGATGCAGGGATGATATTTCCTCTGCGCGGGGGGTCTAGAGCAAGGGGTCACAGTCTTAGGATACGGGGCAGACCATTTAGAACTGAGATGAGGATAAACCTCTTCACTCAGAGGGTTGTGAACCTATGGAATTCTCTACCACAGAAGGCTATGGAGGCCATGTCATTGAATATATTTAAGAAGGAAATACATAGATTTCTGGACTCTAATGGTATTATGGGGAGAGCACCAGAGTATGGCTTTGAGATATAGATATGTCCATGATAATATTGAATGGTGGAATAGTCTTGAAGGGCTAGATGACCTACTCCTGCTCTTATTTTCTATGTTTCTATATTTTGAAAATTAAGCAGGTTTTACAATATGTGGGTGATCCACATGCCAGATTACCCTCATTGACTGGGTAGCAAAGACAAAAATTTGCCTCATTGACATTAACTGAAGTGTCCTGGTACACACTTAATGGAGCGTGACCATATTGGTGTCCAACAGTGCATTTAGAGTCTTCCAGGACCAGTGGATATTGCAGGACATTGACTCCTTTTCCAACACAAGTGCCAAGTTATATTTTTTTCATCTATTTATTTATTTTTCATTTGAACAGCCCATCTTTTTGCTTACTAATAGTTCCTCTTTCAGAAGAGGAAGGGGCTGTTGTCGTTGACCTAGATTGGGTTCGCTTTTTTATTTTAACAACTTCATTATAATAGGAAATTACACTCCTTAGTGAGTTCTGCTGGAAGATATGAACCTTTGCTGAGGAAAGATCAGGGAAGTCCTGCCTAAAGTCCCCCACATTACAAATTTAAGTTGAGTTCAAGAGAATAGCTCATGGCAGTGGAACTGATCTCCAGTGCCTGCCAATGAGGAAAAGAGAAACTTGGATGAAAAAAGAAAACAAACATGAATGCCAGATTCCATGGGCAGAATTTTCTGCCTACCAGGCGGGCGGGCCCAACCCAATCTCTGGTGGGTGGAGAGCCAATTCCCGCCAGAGAAGCAGGCCCCGCCGCCATGTTAAGTGGGCGGGCCAATTAAGGCCCACCCACCGTGACGCCTGGCAGGAAGCGCTATGCGCATCCTGTGCGGGCCGGGGGGGGGGGGGGGGGGGGTTGGAGTGCGCTCTATCGTGCATGCTCATGAAAGAGCGCACATCTCCCTGAGGCTAAGTGCTGCCTCAGGGAGATCGCTGAAAGTTGCACAAATATTAAAAATAGGAAAAAAAGCCCTTACCATGTCCGCCTTATGTGAAAATGTCACATGAGATGGGGCATGTTAACAAATTTCACAAAAACTTTATTACACTTTTTTAAACCCTACATGAAACCTCATGCCGCCAGTGGATGAGGTTTCATGTTTTTTCTATTCCCCGCCGAGACTCCTGGCCTGCCCATCCAACCTTAAGGAGGGTCCTTTAATTGTTTTAATGATCCTGTCATTGGCCTCAATTGGCCATTGACAGGTCGGTGGGCCCACAGCTGATTTGGCTGTGCGCCCGCCTTACTGAAAATTTAAATGGGTTCCCCCCCACCAACATCATCCTGCATCATTTTGCACGTCGGTGAGCAGGCCCCACCCCCCCTGCTCGCCGACGGCAAAATTTAGCCCCATGAGTTCCCTTTATCCTTAGCCTCGGAATGTGACAAGGCTGTCAGCTTTCTCCCCATTTTTATTCCAAGACTTGAACCTATGGTTGTACAAGATAAGATCTGAACAACATCCAGGTATTGGCTGATAAGTAGCAAGTAACATACACATCACAAATGTCGGGAAATGACCATGGGCAGAATTGGTGGGGAATTCTCGGCGGGGGTGAGAGGGGGTGGCGGGCGGGGGTGGTCGGAAAGCCAGCCACCATCCACGATCAACACTGCACCGCGATTTTACGCGGGTGTGCCAATTAAGGCCCACCCAGCGTGGAATGCGAGCGGCATTGCTGAGCACTGTCTATGGGCGGAGGAAGGAGGGCAAGCGGGCCTTGCGTGAACTTCACGCACGCGTGTGAAAGAGCGTTTCAACCTTGTTGAGGCAGGGAGGTGCTTCAAGGAGATGAAGCACTGTTTAAAAAAAAATGAAGAGAATAAAAATGTCATAAAACATGTCCCCTCAAATGACTCTGTCACATAGAAAATTGAGTTGCCTTTTTTTTTATTCTGCTCTTCCTGTGCTCTGGGAATCCCAGTTATAGCAGTTGGGTGTCACTCAAATATCCAGCACCTCATTAGAATAGATGCCTCAGGTGTACACTCCCTGCCCCAGGCATTTAAGTGACCACTTCCTGTGATATAAGGTGGGGTCAACTCCAGGGCACAGCACGGACAGTAGTCGAGCAGGAAACCCAGAATTGTGTTTTCTTTGTGTACAATCATTTCTTCAATTACATTATGAGTTGAAATTTCTGAGTACTTGGCAATCCTTATCACCTGGAGACAAGGCACATGACATTCATTTCCTACAATGATAAACAACACACCCAAGAAGACAACTAAATTCAACATCTGAGAGAAAAATAGTTCCTTTGTGCATTGAGTGTAACAAATTGGTAAACATTATTTATGACATCTCATGGCATTTATTTTTCTTTCTTCGTTCTTCAACCCCGGTTTACAGTGAGATGCTGCTTTGAATTGTTCCATGTGTTGATCCAGTTCACGGTTGGTGAAATTGATCGAATAAATAAATGGCTTTCTAAACTGCTTAACTACAGCATGGATTCATTCTGTCTGCATCTGAGCAACTGGGCAATTTCCCTCTTTCTGTAAATTCCAGTTATGTTTTAAAAAATCATCAATCATTGATTCAGAATGTCTTAGCTCCTCCACAGAATAGATTCTTAGTCACTTCACATCTTCAGTTAAGTTAATTCTGATTCAGTCTCTTTTAATCTTAAAATCTGACTTAAAATGAGATTTCTTTTCCAATAATGGCCTTGTTTTGCTGTAAAATAAGGCAGCATTTCTTTGGGGCTTAGGCTTAACAGGGTGTTTCAGACAGTGTGCACTATGTGGCTGCCAGTAAGTGTCCTTTTACTCATCACTACAAGGTTCCAGTCAAATAATTGCAGCAGTCCGATTTCCATCCCCCTATAAAACTGGACTGAGTAGAGGATTGAACCTACGTTTTCACATGCAGTCATACACTAGATTCCGATGCTTAACCACCTAAATAATGGTACAGGTGTTTTATTTTCATAACCAAGACCATAACATTGTGCAGTCAGGAGAGGTATGTGGTTGAATAAATAACTCAGTCTGGAAAGAAAACAACAAGCACATAAAGATTTGATTTATAATTATGTTATTTGGTAGTTCATAGCTAGAGTATTGCAGAAAAAAAGAGACATGCCATCAAAACTTTTCGTCTTGCACCCATCAAGACAGATTCACAAGAATACCAATTGTAAAGGCATCAACAATTTATACTACATGAGTAGAGAGTGCTAGTTGCTTTGCAAGTGGACTCTGATTGGTAGAGGTATTGTCATGGAGAATGCACCAGGGAATACTTAACTGCCAAACTGTTGTTTAAATTCAAACCAGATAGGTCAACTCTGATTGGTTAAGGCATTACCATGGAGAATGAACCAGGGAATGGCTGTTCCCCCAGCTTTTGCTGAGTTGAAAAAGTTGCAATGTGTGGCCAAGCTGCAAAGGATAGGGCCCTGTGTGTTAATATATGTAGTTTCCAGCACACCTAAGTGAGCCACACTGTGAGCTAGCTGATAATCTTAAATTGGTTGTCAGGTGTACTTCTTAGTATAATCAGGATTATTTAGCAAGCGCTGTCCAATCGCAGAAACACATCTAATGTTGGACACTATGGTTTGAGTTTTCCATGCATGGGCTGGTTCATTGCTCATTGCAATGTCTTGACCAATCAGAATCAACCTGCCTGGTTTGAATTTAAACAATTGCTTAGCAGTTAACTATTCCCTGGAGCATTTTCCATGGCAGCAACTCTATCAATTAGAGTCCACTTGCCAACCAATCAGCGCTCTCTTCTCATGCAGCATAACTTTGCTGATCCCTTTACAATTGGTATTCTTGCGAATTTGTCCTCCTTCAAACGCATGTGTCTTTCTTCAGCAAAACTATATATTAAGTGGAAAAGGACAATATATAGAAATTCAACAGGTCATATATCACAAATTAAATTTGTCTAAATGTTTGCTATTGGCTGCTGTAAATTTCTGTCTCAGAACGGCATCCCGAGCTGTAGTCTGGACTCAGTGATTTACAAGTCATAATTTGAAAGAAAACCAAAGCTTTATCTACTGTTGCTTGGCTTCCTATTTAATGAAGTAGTTATGATTTAATTGATCTTATTGAGTGCACACCACTATGTGATTCATGGTTGCAGGAGTTCATGTAAAAACCGACTCAGAGAATAGCAAGATACAGTATTCTTGTCAAACTTTTGGTGAATTTGCTTAAGCCTTTTCTTATCAGCAGTCCTACAGTGTCTGCATATATTTTAATGTTCTACCAAAGGAGACATTATCCTTCACGTTGTGACAGCAACATAATTGTATTGGGGTCTAGTGTCATTTTGGTCTATCTGCAAAGTGAACCTTATAATTGAAAATATTGACTTCTATACTCACAGGTTTTAATCTAAAAAATTAATATGTTCAGAACCTTCCAACTACAGTGCACAGTCATTATTTTTTGTTCAATGCAGCCACAATGCATTCCACAATAATAGTAAAAGACTGTTTCCCATTATTTGTCTGTGGCAACTCATTGCATTTGTACTTGGTCTCCAGGATAAAATGGTTGGACTTTTTTCTTTAACCGATACACACTAATTATTTGTTGTAGCCAAAATTCCACATTAGAATTCATAAATCTTTATTAGTTATTAGTGCATCAGACAAAACATGAGCTAATTCCTTCAGAACACACAATCAGTCAGCCAATATATAGTCAGTGAGAAGTAATCCTTAAATGCATTTTCCATTATGTACTGAAACTAGTACAATAACAATTACAGTCCTGGATCAGAATTAGAGCAAAGGCATGAATGAATGTGCTATAATTTAAGTCTAAGTTCCCAGCTACAATGTTCTAAGGCTGAAGGCTTATGCCCGACTCAGAATATAGTGAAAGATTATAACCTTTTATAGATAATTATGGTACAGTAACTATTTATAATATGCCAATCTTCCATGGAATTACATTCAGATAGTTAGGAGTATGTGTAACGTTCAGATGCAGTAAGATTAGAGTGGGGATAATTGGACAATGTTGGAATAGGTCATAGGGGAGGGGCAGTGGGATTGAAAATGAAGAAAAATGTTTGAGAAGCATTCGAAATTCAAGGTGCGTAGTGTGATGGGGAAGCGTTGAAGGGTGCTAGAGGAGACCAGAACCTCATTGGAAACCAGAGTAAGTGACAATTGTGGGAGTACTGGCACAAAAAAAAACATGGCCAGGACAAAGCTAGAGATAGGGAAGTATAGTGGGAAGCGGAGGGCGAAGGTGAGCAAGAGAGGAGGAACAGTGGAGAGTCGGCTCTGCCATTCAATAAGAAAATGGCTGATCTGATTGTGGTCTCAACTCCACTTTCCTGCCTGTCTCCCATAACCCTTGACTCCCTTATCTATCAAAAATCTATCTAACTCAGCCTTGAATAAGTTCAATGACCCAGCCTTCACTGCTTTCTGGAGAAGAGAATTCCACAGACTAATGATCCTCCACAGAAAAAATGTCTCCTCATCTTCATCCTAAAAGGGCGACCCCTTATTTTTAAATGGTGTCCCCTAGTTTTAGTCTCTCCCACAAGAAGAAACACCTTCCTAGTATCCAACCAATCAAATCCCCTCAGGACCTTTTTTGTTTCAATAAGATTACCTCTCATTCTTCTAAACTTTAATGGATAAATACCCAACCTGTTCAACTTTTCTTCATATGATAAGCCCTTCATCCCAGGAATGAGTCAAGTGAACCTCCTCCGATCTGCTTCGAATGTAATTATGGCCTGAATCTTCTGGTCAGCGTGTGGGGGTGGACCCCTCTCGCTGACACGCAGTGACGTCGGCCGTACATTCCAATGCCACTGCGCATCATTCCAACCTTCAGATTGGCGGGCGTGCACCAGAGTCGGCTGCGCACCCACCAAGCTGTCAAAGGCCTATTAAGGCCATTTAAATAGCAATTAAAATAACTCACAAGTCTGGCTGTCCAACCTTAAGGTTGGCGGGGGGGGCAGACAAAGAGCCCAGGCGGCCTTCACATTTTTCATGGAGCCTCATCCACTGGCGGGATGAAGTTTCATGAAGCTTTTATGAATGTAATAAAAAGTTTTATTAAAATTCATTGACATGTCCCAGCTCATGTGACACTGTCACATGAGGGGACACGTCTGAATAATTTTTATTTTTCTTTATTTAAATTTTTCATACACAGCGTAATCACCCTGAGGCGGCTCCATGCCTCAGGGAGATTTCTGCACTCTTTTGCGCGCATATGCGAAAGAGCGCAGGCCCCGACTCTCCCTCCTCTCCCCACCCACTCAGCGTTTCTGGGTGCGTGTCATGCTGGGTGGGCTTTAATTGGCCCGCCCACGTAAAATGGCGGCGCGCAACTGGTTGCGGGCGGCGATCGACTGCGCACCCACTCCTCCCCGGCCCACCCGACGGGGAGAAAATTCTCCCCTGTATATTTTTTCAAATGAGGAGACCAAAACTATACACAGTACTTCAGGTGTGGTCTCAACAATGCCCTGTACAGCTGCAGAAAAACTGCCTGGCTTGCCTATTCCATAGCCCTTGCAATCAATATCACCATTCCGTTTGCCTTCCTAATCACTTGCTGTACCTGTTTACTAACTTTTTGTGTTTCATGTGCCAGGACACCAAGAGCCCTCTATACCACAGAGTCCTGCAATCTCTCTCCATTTAAACAGTTTACTGCTTTCCTATTCTGTCAAAGTTATACTCCATCAGCCAAACTTTGGCCAATTAATTAACCTATCTATGTCCCTTTGTGAACTGTCTATCACCTTTTGACAACTTACTTTCCCACCTATCTTGTTGTTGTCGGCACATTTAGCTACCATACATTTGTTTTCTTCATCCTAATCATTTATATAAATTGTTAAATCATTGAGGCCCCAGTACTGATCCCTCTGGCACTCCACTAGTTATAGTTTGCTAAACCAAAAAGGGGGGGGGGTTCATGGAGAAAGAAAAGGTAAGAGCAGATGAGAGGAGGAGAGCGGAGGCAAGGTGGGAGAGGAAGAGGTGAAAGAAAGGAGAGAGAGTGTTAAAAGCAAGGGGAGATGGTCGTGGAACAGGAGGAGAGGACGAAGGAAGAGCAACAGTACTCAAAATTGTAAGACTAGACATGGGGTATGGAGAGTGATAGCTATGCAGGAAGGATAAGGAGAGTAGGAAGGCACAGCAGAAGAGGGACTGAGAATAATTCCATGAAGCTGGGAGTTCCATTCAAAGTATGTACATGCCACAGAGCGACCAATTTGGCTGAATAAATAAACTGCTCAATTCTCCAGCATTATTCATGTATACATTGCATGAAATTTCTTTTCCAGACACTTAAAGCTTTGTGAGCCATTTCTTCTTCAATTACCTTTCATCTCTGCTACAACTCCTTCTCACAACATGGGTAATTTCACACTATATTTCCTGCAGTATTTATTTTGACCTGTTATCAGTGCAGACACTTGAACACAGTTTATCAAAATTCCTTGCAAAAACATGCAGTTAGGAGAAAAAGAACTTGCATCTATGTAGCACCTTTTGAGTTTCCAGGATACCTGGGCACACTTGGCAGTCAGTGAATTATTTTTTTAAATGTAGTTATTGTTTTTAGAAAGGCAAGCACAGTTGCTAATTAAAAGAAAAAGAAAGATTTGCATTTATATAGCTCCTTTCGGGACCTCAGAATTCCTCAAGCGTTTTACAACCAATTAAGTACTTTTGAAGTGGAGCCACTGTTGTAAGGTTGGGAACATGGCAACCAATTTCATGCACCTTAGACAGCATTGCGATAATGACTGGATTATCTGTTTTTAGTGCTGTGATGAGAGAAAAAAAATTGGCCGGGTCATGAGATCTTTTACAGCCACATGAGGCAGTAGACAGGGCCTCAGTTTAATGCCTCATCCAAAAGATGGCTCTTCCACAGTGCAGCAGTTCAGAACTGCACCAAGTGTCAACCAAGATTTCGTGCTCAAGTATTTGAAGCATCTCAAGTGTACAATTTTCTGACTCAAAGGCAAAGGCGGTACAACTAAGCTATCACTGATACCAAATTAACACAAGTCAAGGTCCAACAGGCAGCAAATGAGATGAGGTCACCTAACATGTTCTTAGGTGAACCTGGCTAAAGGATAATTTTTTGCAAAGAAAACTCCCCTGCTTTTCTTTGAGCTGTGGGACATTTTGGGCAGGATTTTTCACGCCTGTGGAGGTGGCTTTGGAGGTGAAGTGGGGTGCTGGAAAATTACATTAAAACGCATTGGACTGGCTCCCCCACTTGCCTCCATCTCCTTGCGTTTTTCCCAGAGGTGGGTGGGCAGTGATGATATCAGCCTGCCTGACAGTGACGGATATGCAATCAAGCTAATTAAGGGGCCCACTTAACAATTATTGCAATAGCACGGCAATTTTGTAGGTGTCACACAGCTGCACCCCTCCTCTCATCCTCAACTATGCCTCCCCCATCCCTCACTATGCCCCCCCACACACCCCAGCCCCCATTACAGTATCCACACCCTAGCAAGTGAGAGGGGGCAGTTGCATAGCATGAGGTTGAGGCTGTGTTCCAGCCGATGTCCCCAGCAGAAAATGGCAAAGTTGCTGTCTTCCCATGTCACAACTTTACCATTTCGTGTGAAGTTCCTGGAGACAGATATCTCTAATTGTCATGGACCTAGTGAGTTCTCAGCTGCACCCATAGTACTGATGGGGGCTCCAGTGTTTTCCTGCTGTTCTCCTGCTTGGGCATTAGCAGCACTCCCAAAGATCACACAGTGAATGCTAATGGCCTCCCATGTAGTGGCATATGCTGTCTACATCTCCTGCCTCTGTCGTGTTATTATAATGATATAATATCTTGAGCTTACTTACTGTACAAGATACAAGGCACCAATTGCTCCTAAGGGGTTGGGTAAACAAGTTGTGAGTTCATTTATTAACTAGGCACATGAGAACGATTATACGCAGGTATGACTTGAAGACAGACATCAGAGCTGTGTGTGTGCCCTCTGCTCAAAGCAAAAGTAAAACTATGACTGGACCACATGACACATTTCGCTTCTAGTGATGTCATGTGGATATTCCTTAAAGGCATATTACAACACCCTCCTTTCTTTTTAAAGATACTTTCACCCCTTCCAAAGGAGTATAGTTACTTACAATACATTTTCATGTCTCGTTACAAAATGCATAGAACTGATGAATCTATGATTACCCTAAAGGGTAGGGGTAATTTGATGGTTCACACAGAAATTGTGATGGTAACCTTGTCTGCAAGTTTCTTTGATTGCTCACAGTGATCTGCGGGATTGTCATTCTTGGATGTTGTTCCTGGTTGCATTTGGGATGCAGTAGAACTGTACAGTGGCTGAGGAGCTGGAATTGCTCTGATTTGTCCTCGGTTGCACCTCACCATTTGCGACTTTGTGTGCAATGAGTTCATAGGACCTTATTTCTGAACAAAACCTGTCACCTTGGCTGGTTGCCACATGCCTTCTGTGGGATCCTGGATGTGAACTTGTTGCCCAACTATAAACTTGGGAATTCTGTACCTGGAATTTTATCATGAACATCGGTCACCTTCTCTTGTGGTTTGTCAAGGAGATATAAGAATTCTCATAATGTTATTGGAATTTATTGTAAAGTAGAGTAATAGTGGGATGTGTCAATGTGTGTCTGTGCGTGTGTGTGTGAGATTTAATTGAATTAGAAGCAGCTAGCCTGGGTGCTTTGATGTAAGGAGAGAAGTTGGGTATGAAATGTTAATTAGGTAACCATGGGGAAGTTTAGAAACATAGGTGTCAAGGGAACATTTGCATTTTGACATAAACCAGTCTAGATTGTTTTTAAAGGAGGGCTGAAATGTGTCATCTAGCCCAGCGAAGTTTAGAAACAGTGGGCATAAGTTTTCGCTGAGCAGGTTGGCATATGGCTGACCCGCTCGGTGTATAATGACACGTGATGACATTGGGTGAGCCAACCCACATCAGCGCACACTCGTGCAATATTTCACTCAGTGGGCACGCGCAGGAGCAGGACAGGCCAATTAAGGTCCTTAACGACCTAACTGACAGCACTTAACATTGCCCATGCGTGTTATCACTCATTGCACTGGCAAAACAGACAGGCCACAATTTGAAAGACCTCATCCACTAGTGGGGTAAGAAGGGTCAGCAGCATTGTCAATGTGAGTAGTGAGGAGTTTTGGAGATAACTTGCTGCTGGTGTTTTATTGGTACTTGTCAGCTTAATCTCTGGTCTGGGCTTCATTCTTAGCATTTCCAGGCTTCATTTCTGGAATCATTGGTGACTTCCAGGCCCCTTGAGGATTCAGACTGTGTGGACCCTTCCAGGTATCAGACAGCCTTCCATAACCCTGGTAATGGGGATTGTGATCTCCACTGGAGGTACCTCCTCTGAGGAGGAAGAGAAGGGCAGAAGGGAGAGGAGGCCAGGAGTCGCAATGCAGCTTCCAAGGGAGGGACCTGTGGGAGGAGAGGCGCAGGCACAAGGGGCGCAGGGCCCGTTGGTACCCCAAGGCTGAAGGGGCCGCAGAAGAAGCCATTATCCTGCTGCTAGTGTTTACAGGCAGTGATGCAGCTACCTTAACATGTCTGATGTGCAATGCCAAAGGAGGCTCCGTCTCTCCAAGGACACTGGGACCTCCATTTGTCAGATGGTCGGGCCTCAGATCAGCTCTGACTATTTCAGTGACTCTGAAGGTCACAGTAGCTCTTAACTGATATGCCTCTGGCTCTTTCTAGGGCTCAGTGGGTTCTGTGTGGAGTCTCCCAATCAGCTGTCCACAGTTGCATCAAGCTGGTGACAGAAGCTCTGTTCAGGTGGGTACTGACTTTCATTCATTTCTGTATGGACGAGGCCAGCCAAGCTGAGCGAGCCAGAAGCTTTGCAACAATTGCTGGCTTCCCCCACATCCAGGGTGTCATCGACTGCACACAGGTGGCATCAAGGTGCTAGCAGGTCAGCTTTCGTTAACAGGAAGGGCTTCCACTCCATGAACATGCAGATAGTGTGTGACCACTGGATGCAGATTCTGCAAGTCTGTGCAAGGTACCTTGGCAGCTCCCTTGATGCATACATCCTGAGACACTCCCAGGTGCTGAGGCTCTTCAGTGCTCCAGCCTGACTGGATGAATGGCTCCTGGGTGACAAGGTGGCTAATGATGCCTCTCTGCCATGAACAGAGGCTGAGCAGCGGTACAACAGGAGCCATGGCTCCACAAGGGCCCTGGTAGGGAGAACCATAGGTCTTCTAAATTTGCACTTCCAATGCCTGGACCATTCACTACGTGACACTGCAATACCCCCCAGAGCGGGTGCCACTTATAGTGGTTGCATGCTGTGCCTTCCACAATCTGGCACTGGCAAAGGGGGACCCACTGGAGGAAGAGGATCTTGACACAGCTGCACAGGCCACGGAGGATGAAGCCAGTAGTGAGTCAGAAGAGGAGCACGGTGAGGAGAATTCTGAGGATGTGGGGCCAAACCTCAGTAACCTCCAGGGACACCAGGGACACCTTGATCCAACGCTCCTTCAGCTAGGCTGCCAAGAAGTACCAGGACTGCCGCATCCATCGTGGATCACACAAATTACCCATTCCTTGGACCCCAAGATACACTCAGTGCCTGTGCATTAAAGTTTCAAGTCACCCACGTCCAGCATTACATACTGGCCTACCCTGTACCTACAAAATAAATGAAGCATACTCAGGCCAATAACACAAAAAGAAATTTAATTGTATGTTTGACCTCATATAGTCTTGAACAGAGAGAAGCCGGTGTTGGTAGTCACACCATTAAAAAAGAGAAAAATTGGGGGAACAAAAGATCACCCATGACCAGTCCCTCTTGTGCTTAAGGTGCTTCAGATTACCTCTAGGTGCTCGCCCATTGCTACCACCGGTATTGCAGACAGCCTGCTGACTCTGCAGTCGTATTGGACTTGATCACCTTGGCAGTTGTCCTCTGGCCAGTGGAGCCTGTGCTGGCCCCGCCTGGGAGGGAGCGGGCAGTGCCATGGCTGGCATCTCCCCAACCGCCACGGCCTCATCAGATGCCACGATCACTGGCAGAGGGGCAGAGGAGCTGCTGCCATCACCCAGAGCACCCTGAGAGGAGCCTGCAGAGACAACAAGCAGCTTGTGAGCCAATGTGAGGTCACTGTGGACCTCCTTGCTCGCCATTGATGGATGGGCTCCTAACTGAGATACTGGGTGCCTCATCCACCTCACACACTGACACTGGCCAGCTGAGGTCAGTGCTTATGTGAGGGCTTGTGGGTCCGAGCGCAACCCCAGGAACTCCTGATTCTGTCCCTGGAGCAGCCTCTCCATGACAGTTGCCACTCTCTCCAAGGAGGAGGCATTGCACTCAGCCATGAGAGTCAATGCAATGCTCATGCTCTGCAGGGACTCTTCCACAACTGAGAACATGGCATGCATACCTTTTTGGATCTCTGCAAGATCCTCCCACACACTCCACTGGACCTCCAGCATCTGCTGCCTAATGAGCAACTCCAGACACCCATCATCAGCCTTTGGCTGAGCATTGTCCTGGTCCCCGGCAGTCCTCCGACTGCTGGCGCTCTGGGCACTCTCTACCTACACTTGCGCCTCAAGCGAGTATGAAGTGCCCTCACCAATGTGCACCGAGATACTATTCACTGAAATAATGCCTACCGTGGTGCTGATATCTGCGCTGGTGCCTGTTTCAAAAAGCAAGTGTGACACAGGTGCTTGGGGAGCATGGCGGTCCTCCATTGTCAGGGGTGGCCCTTCAGGGTCCGGAGACTGAATGCCTGCTGGTGAACCTAAAAGGGAGAAGAAGGACATGTCATTAGTTAAGGTCATCACACTGTCACTGTGCATACCATGCACCCTGGTGAGACAATAGAGATCTGCATCATCGTGCCATCGTCTTTCAATGATCCAGGTTCAAGGCTCACATCAATGAAGAGACTGCACTAGAGTGGTTGCACAAGCCAAAACTCTTATGTTAGTGCGCTGCACTCCTACCTTCATCTGACACCCAGCCTCACTGCGGCTACTTGACCGAGGTGCATGACACCTCTTGAGTTCCAAGGCCACCTGCTCACAGCGGGAATGGATGAAGAAGTGTGTGGATCCTCTGCCATCCTGCAAAATCTCATTTTATTAGGGGATGTCTTCTCCTGAAAGGAAGAGGAGCATTGATTAGTCCACTCTTTACCTGCAGCTCCATTGCAGCCTGGACAACCCCAGCTGAGGAGCACCTGGCAGGACAGATCTGAGTTGTGATCCTTGAGGTGCAAGCAATCAGTCCAAGCAGCCAGGGTGCACTCCCTTGGCCAGCTCCAGCATGATTGACAGTTGGCATTTAGACTCTAATACCCCGAGCTCCACCAGCCCAAAACAATTCGACACACTGACCCATGCCAACATGGCATTCACCCTTCCTGAGTGCAGCGGGTCATTGAAGCGCTCCCGGCACTGCACTCAGGTGTACCCCACCACATCGTGGCTGCTCAATCGGGCTGTCACCTCCTCCCATGCCCTCTTGGTGAGGTGTAGTGGCCTCCTCCTCCCATCTCTGGGGACAAGAGTGTCCCTCCTGGCAGCCACCTCCCCTAGGAGGGCATTGAGGCACGCATTGGAAAAATGGAGGTGCCAAATGGCCCCTGCCCCCTGCTGCCTGCCCCTCCCCCCTCCCCCCAACCCCTCCCCCACCCCCCACCGACCTGCCCTCCTGCCTGGCTTTTGTTGACATACTGGACTTCATCCTTTCAACAGTAGACAGGCGTGCTTCTCTGGCAGCCTTACTGGGGCTGCCTGGGCCATTTTTAAACAGGCTGCCAGGCCGCCATTTGACCCAGCGACCAACAGGCCCCCTCCCCTGCCCGGCCCTTCCTAGCCAGTGACAAGCCACGTTTCACGTTGTGCGAGCCTTAATCACGGGCGGTGGTCGGTTTTCCACCTGCCCCCGCCAAGGCCAAAATTCTGCCCAGTGTGTTTACTTTTCTCAAAGATTACTGATAAAACTTAGTGCTATGAGAAGGTTTTATTATCAGTGAATTCAAGTGATAAAGTCCAAAGACATAATAAAACAATGGGTATTTGCATTCAAAGAGGAAGTTATGTATAAAGGAGAGAAGACTGTTTTGTAAGGGAAGGCATTTTTAAGATCTTACAAGTATGAAAAGCCTTCAGCATCTATGCCTCAAGCTGCTGTCTTCAAAGGACTGAAGTTAAGAAAACTCGCTTGGAAGTCAACTTGTTCAGGGTGTCATGTTTCTTTGCTTGGGTCTTTTCAAATCTATGTGTCTTACTGTTGCCTTAATGAAAGTGTAACTGTGAGTTAGATTGAGTATGGGATTTAGAAGTTATCATAGTAGTAATTTGTAGATCTATGTATATATTTAAAATCACTTTTATTAATAAATGTTTAATTTAATTTTATAAAATCCTCTAAGACTTGTTGATCTTATTACTACTGAATTCAAGGCATGCATCTCAAAATTTATACAAATTGAAAATTGGTTGTGATAGTTGTTTCAAGTTTCCCTCTGGGATTTGAATAGCTCAGCATTTACCATCGGCTGTGTCATAACAGGTTGCTCTCTAGTTTAGAGAATAGAATGGGAAAGAGTAGGTAAATTGGTATGCACTGGCCTACCAATCATGAGCACTGTCAGTGATGAAATAGTTGTACACTCCGGTGCAATATTGCAATGTGTAGCTCTTGCTTGGTCTATCTGCACTTGAGAATTAGAGATTTCACTGTGTGAATTGTCCATTCAGCTTAGCCATTAGATCTAGGGTAATGGGCAGAAGAAGTAGTATGATCGATATTCCACTTCACATACATATCCTGAAATGGCTTACCAATAAATTGCAGACCATTATCCATAATGATCTCTGTAGGCACACCAAAAAATTGAAAATTGCACTTACAGTGTGCATGACAGTTGTGCTCCATGTATTATGCAATTTTCAAATAATGGGGTACTTGGTAAAGTAATCCAGGATGACGATGATGTCAGTGCCATGGCCTTGAAAGAGGTTGGATGTGATTTTGGATCAAGGATGGGTAGAAGCTTCCCATGTGATTTCGTATAAAGAAGACAAAACTTAATGGCCGTGCAAGGAATCAATGGTGCTTTGTGCTGACTTGGCATATGTTCTACAATCTCACCACGATGGATCTGACCACTTACCAGCCCTTTATTTGAGCAATATCTCAGCACTGTGTCGCTAAAGTTTATCTTCGCCGTCAGCATGCTATGGTTTCAACACTCTCCAATGCTGCAACTTTGATGCAGGATGACCAAAGTTCCAAGGGTCTTCTTGTGCCATGCAGCATGATCTAAGGCTGTTCACCATCTTGTACCTGTAATTAATGTTGCTGCCACCTGTTTGACCACAACTGATCGCCATGGTGTGTTATTATAATGACATAATACCTTGAGCTTATTTACACAACAAGACACAAGGTACAATCACTCATAAGGAATTTGCTAAACACGTTGTAGGTTCATTTATTAGGACTAGGCATATAAGAACAGTTCTGCATAGGTATGAAGCTTGAAAACATCAGAGCTCTGTGTGTTTTGCTCAAAGCAAAAGTGAAACACAGACTAGATCATGTGACATATTTCCCTTCTAGTGATAGCATACTGATATCCCTTAAAGCTATAATACAACAGTCTCCAAAACTCTCCCACCATCCCTAATTGGAATGCAGTAGTGACCTACTATTCGGTTGCCTCCTATAAAATTCAGTCGGAAAAGCTGTTCTTCCTCCAGCAGGTTCACAACCTGGAATAAGCCCAAAGTCAGGTTCCAGAATTCACCACTGTACATCCAACTGCACAGATAGAAAAGGCCTTTTCTTTGAAATCACATCTAAAACATGTTCAATCAATGACACTGATACCGACTGAGGAAAGGTATATTACTGTGATGATGTTACTGTTGCTGTTCCTTGCACTATTATTAAGTTTTGCCTCTTTAATATCAAATCACATTGGGTGTGATTTTTATTTCTTTGCTACCCCATTTGCATCTGAAAACAGGAGGTTAGCAGACAGAGAATGTAACGTCTGTTCTCCTACCCAGTCATCATTGATTTAGTAATTTGTCTGATAATTCCTGGAATCCAGAGCTCTCGTCTGTGAGCTGAATGGATATCATTATTAGGCCAATTCCATTTCCCAGCCTTACCTCCTGATTAGTGACCCTTCTAGCTCTCGTCTGCCAACCACGGGTGGTTGTTTGAAAGCAATCTAATGCAATCCTCAGCTGTTGTCATGTAAAGTTGTATAGAGCTTCTGGAGCTACTTTTCATGAAGCAACTTGTGAACTTTTTGACCTTAAAGATTTTGAAAGTGCTTGTAATCATGGTTGTATGTTCTCTTCTTTTGAGGGACTTCTGGCATAGCAGTTGTCTCTTGGTGAGGGTTCTTATAGGAATTGTACTCTGGGAGAAGGCGTAAGAAGAGAAGCAGCAGGAAGAAGGAAGCACCAGAGCCGCAACTGCAAAGAGGAAATAGTATGAGGCACGCTTCTAGAAATCTTGATTCCCAC